>NC_023996.1:114017-708035 GCF_002220235.1 Bathycoccus prasinos | reverse complement strand
GCTGTTCATAACGACAGACACCCAATGATGGCGGTGGCGAAGGGGGAGGGGAGGGAGGAGGACTTGGTGGAGGAGATGGTGGAGGAGATGGGGGAGGGGACGGTGGTGGTGAGGGTGGTGGTGAAGGTGGTGGTGAAGGTGGTGGACTCGGAGGAGGCGAAGGAGGAGGCGAAGGAGGAGGGGAGGGCGGAGGACTTGGTGGAGGTGAAGGAGGAGGCGAGGGAGGAGGGGATGGCGGTGGCGAAGGGGGAGGGGAGGGAGGAGGACTTGGTGGAGGAGATGGTGGAGGTGAGGGAGGCGGAGATGGCGGAGGAGATGGTGGAGGTGAAGGCGGTGGTCTCGGTGGCGGCGGCGAAGGAGGAGGAGAAGGAGGAGGAGAAGGCGGCGGACTCGGCGAGGACGGCGGCGGAGGAAGTGGTGGTGGCGAAGGAGGTGGAGATGGCGGCACTTTATCCCAACACTCTATGTTGAAGCACGGACAAAAGTCAATGTCGCTCGGAACGCACGTCTCAAACGGACAGTCGAATTCGCCCGTGTTCAAATGAATGTCACCATTATATACACCGCGGTAATGAAGGAGCTCTCTACCTTGCTGCTTATTAGTAGACGCTGATGGACGCTCGGATGAATTCATTTTCTTCTCCAATAAGTTTGCATCGCGTGTTTTAGAGCTGATTTTACACGAGCTCACTTGATTTTTGACGATGCATGCAAATTTTTCGTTGAAAGCGTCAGCGCCGGCGAACATTTTTGATTGCGGAGAAGTTGCCGCATATCCGCTCCAGTTGTAAATATTTTGATCGAAATTCGTCGCATTGTGAAACATCCATCGCATATCCTTTACTTTTGAGGTGTCCCATCTCGAAATGTCTCGATTAAAATTTGAAGACGAGGCAAACATGCTTTCCATGTCCGTGACTTGCGAAACATCCCAGCGAGAAATATCCGCGTTGAAATCGGAGCGATCCCGAAACGCCGAGACCATATTCGTCACGAGACGCGTGTCCCAATCCGGCATCGCACCGAATATCCCTTTCTCGCACAAGCCATCTTCTCGATGCGAAGCTTCGTTCATTGACAAGCATTCAGATATCGCGTCATGAAAATTGGAGTTCGTGACTTCCCAGCTAGATTTTGAAAGCGAAGAAGCGAAATTTTCTTCGTTTTTCTTCTCGACCATCATTCGCTTTCCTTCGCGCTTCCTCGCTATGTTCTCCGCTATAAAATCTCGTGTTTCTCCATCCGTCATCATCATAATCTTCTTCTTCTTCTCTATCTTTGTGGTTCCTTGTTGAATAAACAATTCGTCGTTTTCGTTTTCGTCGTGAGAAGAAGATCGCGGTCGCGTCGCATTTTGTGCTCCGCTTCTCTCGTCGAAAGTCGAGTCGAGAGAGGATGAGCGAGTTTCTAACTGCCTTCGCGGCGCCGCGCGAACGCTTTCGTCCGCGCTCATGAAATCAGATTTAGAAATTCTCGATGACAACCTTCCTTCGGAATTCGAAGAAGTTGTCTTTGAGATCCTCGCTTTGACGTTTTTGAACAAGGAGTTCTTCGTGCAAGTCAGCCACAAAGGAACCGTCGGTGTCAAGACCAAGTCACCGTTCTCTTCGAGCCGATAAATCTTACCCGCGACTAAACCTAGATGATCGCCTCGCAGACGAAAGTGCCAGTTACCACTGATGACGTTCAATCGAATGAGCGTATTCGTATTCACTTCGGTAAATTTTTGATCTTTTTCGTACCAACACAAATCAGGCAAATCGTTCGCGACTCGGCCCGGGTCTTGCAAGCATAAATTCCAAGTCACTTGCGACATGAGTTCCAAAGCACTCAGTGCCGGAGAGTTTCCAAACTTAGTTTGAATGTGAATAACGAGCGATATTAAATTTATCGCCACGCCGCAATCCGCTTTACAACCAAATCTTCCAAAAGCGGGAAACTCGTAAGGCGCTTGGCAAATGCCGTCGCCGCACGGTATATCAGTCCAAATCGAGTCAACGACGCTCTCGGATAACCAATCGTACATGTAGTATATGTCTTGCGTTTGCTTGATCCTTGGCTTTAAGAGACCAGATACTGAAGATGTAACCTCGTAACTTAGAACAGGCTCAGTTTGTAAATACAGCATGGCGCAATACAAAGTTACAAACGCGGCAAAACTCAAGAGCTTGGAAAAATGACCCATGTGTCGGATGCGCAATCGCGCGTAAGCCTTGAGTTTTTGCAGAACGTCAACGTATGTGCTAGAGTCGCCGTAGTCATCTTCTTGCGAAGAATCGTTAGAATCATATAATAATTCGTCGATATAGTCGTCGTAGTCGCGTTTTTTCTTCAAAAGAGTTTCATCTGAAGAAGCTTTAATCGTCTTCGAAGTTGTCTTTGTCGTGGCATCAGCGCTGTTACTCATCGTTCGATCCATTGAAGCATCGACTGCGCTCGATTTTCCGCTCGAAAAGTCATTCGTTGTCGGCGGCGTCGCGGTTGCCGTCCGAGTCGTCGTCGTCGTCCTCGAGGAGGAAGACGAGTCCTCGAGGGCCTTCTTTTCCGACGGCGAAGATATTGAAGCCAGAAACGCTTTCCCTCCTTTTTTCACTTTCTTTTTCCCTCGGTGAAGATCGCCGTCTTTTATTTCGGCTTCCAGTTCTCCCGTGAACGTGGCTAAAACAATCCCTTCTCTCGACTGCGAGCGCAAAGTCGCGACGGCTTTAATGTGGCAACCCACATCAACCTTCCTCACAAGATAAATCGGAGCAGTAGCGCCGACGATCGCGAGGTTTTCCTCGCTCTCGTCTCCTTTCGTCGTTCGAAACCATTGGAACTCTAACACGAGCGCTTCTTCTTCTTCTTCTTTGTCTTCTTCTTCTTCTTCTTCTTCTTCTTCTTCTTCTTCAATAGTACTAAAAGTAGAACGTTGAGGATGATTTTTTTGTGCGTCGTCGACCCTTTCTTTATCGTCGTTTGGAGAGGATGACGATTTTGTCTTTTCCTTCTTTTTCTTTTTAACGTTGGAAGAAGCTCTCTTTCTCTGCTGAAAGGTTGGAATCGATCCGATCAGAATAGCTCTCAGCGCTTCTCCGGGTTCCGGCAAACCGGAAATCTTCAAAAGCGCGGTGGAGTTTCCGCTGCTCATGACGCGATTTCCAAAGGGCGCCCTCTTGTTTCACTTTTGTTTTCAAGTTCCTTCTCTTCTGCGTCTTTTCGTGAAAGGAGAATTCTCTCTCTCTCTCTCTCTCTCTCTCTTCAAACTGCCCTTTTTTTTTCTCTTTCGCGCGAGATGCCCAACGCGTCTGCCGTGGTTCCCCGCGCGTTCGCGTGTAGTAAGTACGTGCGCGCGCGTGTAACAAGAGAGGAAGCGTTGCTCGAGGAGAAAAGAAAAGATGGTAGAGAGAGATGGAAGAATTTTTATCTCCTACTCGTACTGTGTACGTTTTATGAGGGACGGCCAAATAAAGTTCAAGGTCATGTAAAAAAATTTTTGATCTCAATTTGATTCTCAACGTCCTTCTTTTCTAATGTTTGTGTTGAACCGTTGGGACAAAAAAAAACAACATTATTCGAACACAACATTAGTATAGAAAAGAGGAGGAGAGAAAAGAAGAGATGAAAGCTCGCAGCAGCACCTCGTCCTCGCGCGGCGGCGGCGGCGGCGGCGGCGGCGGGGAGAGGACGAACTTCATCGTCGTCCTCCTCGTTTTGGGGAGTCTCGGATGTTTGAAGCTGTGCTGCGTTGGATTATTCGCCAGAGGATTTTTATTCGTGCGCGTTGAACTCGCGCAAAAATCATCGTCGTCGTCGTCGAGCCACGCCGGTGAAAGCTTCGCGACGGACGCTTCTTCTTCTTCTTCTTCTTCTTCTTCTTCTTCTTCTTCTTCTTCTTTCACTACTACTACTACTACTTCTCTAGTAATCGATAAGCTCATCGTGCTCATCATCGACGCAGCGCGATACGATTGGGTCGCCAACTCTGCGTCACATTCTGCTCTGAAACGCGAAGAAAGTGATGATGAGAGCAACAAAAACCATGGCTTGACGGAGCTGCGAGACTACTATTACAACACCGCAGGAGCAGGAGCAGGAGCAGGAGCAGGAGCAACTGCGCGAAAGAGGAAATGGAGAAAGGAAAAGAGCGACGATATAGACAGCGATAGCGATACGTCCGATTCGTTGCTGTTTAAATTCATCGCGGACGCACCGACGACGACGTCGCAGCGGCTGAAAGGACTCTTGACCGGTTCTCTTCCAACGTTCGTTGACGTTTCGAATTCGTTCAGTTCAAAAACGCTCGAGGAAGACAATTTGATACATCAACTTCATCGGAACGGGAAGAAAAGGATACTGTTTTCGGGCGACGATACGTGGGCAGATTTATTCCCACCATCAATCAACGACGATGGCAATAATATTTCTTCTTCTTCTTCTTTTTCTTCTTCCTATTTTACTGATTTTGAAGCGTTTCCTTCGATGAATGTAAGAGATACCGAAACGGTCGATACGGGAGTTCGTAACTCTTGGAAGAAAGCGCACGCGTTGGCTCTAAAGAATAGGAATGGTAGTAATAGTGATAATAATAGTAGTAGTAGTACTAGCAACGATAGCGCTAGTTTTGATTGCAATGTTGCAGATTGGGACGTGTGGATTGGCCATATGCTTGGCGCCGATCACGTCGGCCACACGTACGGTGCGAAAACAAAAGAGATGAGGAATAAGTTGGAACAAAACGACAGAGATATTAGGAACATTATGAATGATATGAAGACAGAAAAAGAGGTTTACAAAAACGCGCTGTTTTTAGTTTTCGGGGATCATGGTATGACCGACGAAGGTGACCATGGCGGTTCTTCCGAAGTTGAAGTGAATTCGTTCCTCTTCGCGCATCGTCCGCACGGAAATATCAAGGAAGTTTTTGAAAGAGACGACGACGACGATATCATTGAGAGTGAAATGTTGCAAATAGATTTAGTTCCTACGCTTGCTGTGCTCATGGATGTTCCCATACCATTTTCCTCGCTCGGCGTGGTAAACGAGAAACTTTGGAACTTATTTCATTACGATGAAAAGGATGACGCCGATACTAATAATGGTGAACAAAGAGGTAGCGCGTCTTTTGCATACGCTCTCGACCAGAACGTGCGTCAGGTTTGGAGGTACATCAACGCGTATCATCGCGTGAAACGTTTTGAAACGTCGGCGTTTACTCGACTCGAAGAAATGCATGGTAGGTACCAGAACACTTCACGACTGGAGAGTACTGGCTCGCGCGAGAAAAAAAAAGAGCTGGGACTTGCGTTTTTGAGAGAAACACAAACGATGACGCGCAGTGCGTGGGTTACGTTCGGAATGCTTTCCATGGTATTTGGAGTTATCGGTTTTTTTGGCGTTCTTTTGTTATACATGTACTGCATCGCGTACTTTACTTCTAAAGCCGACGTCACCGACGCAAAATTTGAGACTGGGCGAAGAAAAAAAGTCGCGCCGACGAGTGCGAGTAGTGCGACGAATTCGCAATCATTCACGTCGTTTCCTTGCTTATTTGTCGCGAGCGTGGTAGTGTATTTCTTGTCGCTCGCCGCGAGATGTTCCAATTCATTTATAGAGAGTGAAAGAGAGATGTATCAATATCTCCTGGCGACTTTACTTGCGTCAACGTGCATTGATAGATTGAGATTTCATAAGAACAAGCACCCACGGGATAGCTTCGTAAGCTCGAATAGGTTCGCAAAAGATGGAGTAATTTATAACGCAATCCTAGCTATGATCTGCAACGCGTTATTAGCTCGCATCGGAGATACGTGGGTGAAAACGAATTCAACTGAAGAAATTTCGTCTTCGCGAGAGAGCTTGTTGATCTTTGCAACTTTTTGCTTTGCGATGTCTCACCATCTTCAAAATTTTGAGATGGCTGTTTCTTGGATCTTTTGGGCATTTAGCGCCACGTACAGAAACAATCTTTGGTATCCCCGAATAGTTTTCGCGTGCAGCTGGATTTGGTTCCCGGTGACGCGCCAGTTTGAAAGCTTGAGTCCCAGGCGAAGACTGAATTCGAGAGATTTTCTGTGGACGCTGCTGCCAGTGTTTGCAGTCTTAACAAACTCAACTCACATCGGCGGAGTGTTTGTACTCCTCAGCGCGCATATGATAAACTTCTCTTCTAAATCTATCGGTAATATGCTGACTTTATTTCCGTCTACTTCGCGCCCTGATGCGCGTCATTCATCACTGTCCAAAAGCCGAAGAGACGAAAAAGAAGAAAGAGAAAAGACAATATTCCTCTCGGGAAGTATTTTTACCGCGTGCGTGGCGAGTTTGCTGTTCTCGCAAGTAATATTTTATGGAGGAGGTCATTGGGTAAAGTTTAATGGATTGAGGTTCACCGCTGGGATGACTGGAATGGATTCGTTCAACTGGTATTTGTGTGGAATTTTGTTAGGCTTGGATACTTTCTGCGGAGAAATTATTTCAGTCTTGATGTTTCCAATATTTCTTTCGTACTTTTCATTGTCGTCGTCGTTGTCGTCGTTGTCGATGCGCGGAGGATGGAAGGAGAAGCAACAAGAAGGACAAGAAGAGCAAGAAGAACAAAAACAAAAACGCGTGGATTTGAACGTCAGGAGTGTTGGCTTTCTCACGCTCGCGTTTCTTCGCGGATTAGGCGTTTTCGTTTCAACCTTCTTTGTCGCATACGAGCGACGACATCTCATGACTTGGGCAATTTTTGCACCCAAGTTTATCTTTGAGATTTGCTCTCTCTTGTGTTTTGAATGTTTCCTGGTTTTCAGTTTCGTTCTCGCGTCTAAAACGCGCGTATACGAAACTCTTTCCGAAAAAAAAATTGACGAAGATTTTAAGATGAGAGAACGCACGCGGCGTTCAAAAGTCTACAAAAGTCGCGCCTAGCTTTCGGACCGGGAATCACAATTATGTTCCGTGTGATGACTATTAGGTCGTAACTTAACACGCGAGAATAGATTTTAGATAGTACAGCAATTTTAATTATAGATCACAAAGCGCAAAAAAAGAAGAAGCCCGGCTGTCTGTGTTTTAAATCCAAGGCCTTCCATCTTCCATCTTACCCGGTTTATATCACCTGGAAAGATTCACCATTAACAAGCGTTAAGTGCAAAGTCCTACTGGTCTCCTGATACTTTCTTCTTTCCGCGGCGCTCCTATCGCTCGAATTACTCTCCGATTCGATAATTTTTTGAAGCTTTCCAAAGCTTCTCGCCGTGTTCCTATCGCTCAACTTCCCCGCACTTTTCGCACCTACGCGAACTAATAAATTTTTCACCTCTTGCCTTAACTTTCCGGAATACTGTGTCTTATCTACGCCTCCGGCGGCGGCGGCGGCGGCGGCGTTGCTACCGTTATTTTTTCCACCATTGGCCTCTACGCTGTTCTCCTTCCCACTTTTTCTGTTTCCGCGTTCGTCTTCGTTTCCGCCAGCGACGGCGGCTTTTTGTTGTCTTTTAAACTCCTCCAACTCTGCGCGCGCGCGTTCGAGCGCGTCCATCGTTTCTTTGAGTTTTCCCTTCAACTCTTCAACAACCACTCCCGCTTCTTCTTCTTCTTTTTCTTCTTTCTCATCTTCCTTTTTATTCGCTCGCGTTGTATTTTGCAGCGCTTTCCTCTTCTCCCGTTCCTCTTTCGCTCTTCTCACCCACACTTCCAATTCTGTCTTTAACTTGTCGTTTTCAATTTGGGAAGCGGTTTTCCGTTCGACCAAAACGTCTTGCACGAAGAGCAAATACTCCACCAGAAGCTGCGCCAATCGAAACGCCTTCTCCTTTAACTTTGCTTTCTTTTTGTTCTCGTCGTCATCGTCGTCACCGTTATTGTCGTTCTCGTCGCGAGGAAGAGGAGGAAGAAAAGAAGAAGAAGAAGAGGAGAAATCGCCTCGAATTATGTCTTCCACAATCAATTCTAAACCGTCCACGTCGTGTAAACGAACGATATCTTCCGGCGAAGGCACTCGCTCGAGAAGGTTCCAATCCACAGGATGCACTCGCGGGAAAGAAGAGAACGAGAACGTTGGTGATGATGTTGATGGTGTTGTTGATGTTGATGGTGTTGTCGTCATTTTTTTACTCAAAGTGCACGGTGCAAAGAGTGAAACTTTAAAAAAATGAGGAAAAATTTCGGTTGAAATTTTAAAAATGCACGAGGAAAAATTGAGAGAGAGAGAGAGAGAGAGAGAGAGGACGACGTCATTTACCTCCTCCACACTCTTCTCCCCTCGTCGCGCACACGCGCACGCACACGCCTTTTCGGACGCTGCTCTCTTCTATGAACGCCTCCTCGCGACTGCTCTTTTTCTCGACGTCGTCGACGCGTAGGACGGCTTTGCCCTCTTCTTCTTCTTCTTCTTCTTCTTCTTTTTGTTCTTCTTCTTTGAGAAGGAGGAGCACGAAAACGACGACGACGACGACGACGAAAACGTCGTTTGCTTCTCGGACGAACGCCACCATGAAAAACGAGAGCAAGGGAAAAGAGGAGGAGGAGGAGGAGGAAGGGAAAACGTTCGATAAGATTCTCTCCGTGTTGCAAGCGCACAAGAGTCGTCGGTTATCGGTCGCCGCGGAATGCAGAACGCTGGTGAGCAACGCGAGTTTTACCGGGTTCGGTGGCGTTTTGTGCACGATAGCGTCTTCTTCTTCTTCTTCCTCTTCAACGACGAACCCGAAAACGACGAAAGACGGAGAAAAGGAGCGCGAAGATGATCCTTCCTATCCGGTGGGTTCTTTCGCCGCGTTTGCGATAGAAGAAGAAGATGTGGAAGAAGGAAGCGAGAGAGTTTCAACGCGCTCCTCCGCCGCCGCGGGCTTACCGATATTCGCGCTGTCGCAACTCTCCTCGCACACCAGGGACCTTTTGAAGAATAAGAGAGCGTCACTTTTTTGCGCGGAGAGTGGTGGCATGAGACCAGACGCTGCTCGCGCGACGCTCGTCGGCTCAGTGGAGAAAATCGAAGACGAAAAAGAGAGAGCGAAAGCGCGAGAGATATATTTAAAGCATCACCCGGATGCGTTCTGGGTGGATTTTGGCGATTTCAGTTGGTTCAAAATGACCGAGTTGAAAGAAGTGAAGTACGTCGGTGGGTTTGGCCGCGCGGCTACCGTCGGGGCGTCGGACTACCAAAGCGCGAAAGTCGACCCGGTGAGAAAATTTTCGGCGCCGGTGTGCAAACACATGAACGAAGACCACGCGGAGAGTACGCTGGATATCGTAAAGATGGTGGTTTTCGGAGATGAGAATATGAATTTAATTCGTAGCAGCAGTAGCAATAGTAGTAGCAGCAGTGATGATGAGAAGAATATGAAGGCGGAAATGTGTGAAATCGACTCTATTGGGATGACTGTGAGCCTACGAATGGGAGGTCAAAATCTAGGTAAAGTACGAATCGAATGGCAAGAACCTGCGTACGATCGAAAAGCTATCAAGGATCAAATAGTAAATCTCACAAAGAAAGCGGCTGCGGCCGCAGCGGCAGCAGCGACTGATAAGTAGTGACCGAGACGACCAAAATAGAGAGAGAGAGTAGTGCGAGCCAAAAAAGTGTACTAATGCTACAAAACTAAAATCTAACGTCGGCGTCGTTGTTATCGTCGAACAAGGAAAGATCTAAATAACCAAACTGTCTAAACACCCCGTCGTTCAAGACTGGGGTAAAAAGGACACCTCTAAACTCGCCGTGGTACTCGCTACAAAACGCGTCGCCGGACAAAGAGTTGTACTTTATAAACACCGCCTCGCTTGGAATCGGTTTCGGAATCCCATCCGTGTCTAAACCGTGCAACTTTCCTTTGGGAAGGTTCAACTCCTCCGTCCAAATTTTCAAGGCATCGATGCCTTCTCGACCGGTTTGCGCGCAGATACCAAACATAACCGTCTCCGAGTTATACGAAAGTGTGCGAACGGCGTTGCCAAGCGAGCGTTCCGCGCACGTCGTCGTTGTCGTTGTCGAAGAAGACGAAGACGAGGATACGCGTTTCCTTTGTTCGTCGTCGAATCGTCTCAAAACAACGTCCGCGTCTCGGAGACTCGGTAACTTGGACACGTCCACCGACTTTTTGACGAAGGAAAACGTCTTTGAAGAAGACGAAGAAGAAGAAGAAGTACTGGGTTTTCGCCGCGTCGTTTCCTCGAACGGATTTTTCGGTTTCTTCTTCGTCTTTTTCTTCTCCTCTTCCTCTTCTTCTTTTACTACTTCTCGCAGCTTCTGTGCCTCACGCAACGCCTCGAACGCTTTGGAATTTCTAAAACCTCCTCCTCTTCCTCCTCCTTCTTCTTCTCCGGGCGAAGTCGCGTCGTCACTCACCACGGCGAAAGGAAGACTTTGACGACGGCTTTGACGACGACGACGACGATGACTCTGACGACGTTGTTGTTGAGGGGTCGTCTGAAGAAGACAAAGATGAAGAAAACGGCTTTGAGAGGACACAGAGGGCGAAGAGATCGATGTCATGATGATGACGATATCGAAGATGATATTAATGATGATGCGTGCGCACTCTTCTTCCAACGAACGCTTTTTTTATGAATGAATGAATGAGTGAATGAATGAATGAAGAGGCGTCGTCGTCGTGCCATGAGATGGCAAGAAATCCAACCAAAAAAAGAAGACAAACAGACAGAAGAAGAAGAAGAAAACCCGCGCATCTAGACAAAAAACGCAGACAAAAAAACAGAACGATGTCTACTTTTCCTTCGCCTCCTCCTTTTTCTCCTCTCTCCGCGAAAACGAGGACGACGACGACGACGACGACGAGAAGTGGTGGTGGCTTTACCAGAGAACAACAACAACAACAACAACAACGACGACGACGAGGAGGAGGAGGAGGAGGAGGACAACGATTTTGGAATTTGACGACGAATTTGACGGAGAAGAAGAGATCGCGAATGCATCTTCTTCGCATCGTCTCGTCTTCAACATCGTCGTCGTCGTCTTCATCGTGGGCAAAGAAAAGGAATTCGCTGAGGGAAAAACACGAGTTAAAAAAGCGAGAGGAGGAGGAGCGAGGACAATCGATAAAGGCAACAGAAAGAAGACGGGAAGCGAAAGGAGGGAAGAGAAGGCAGTACGAGCGCGAGTTGGAAGACGCGCTGCGACGACAGCAGGAGCAGCAGCAGCAGCGGCGGCGGCAGATTCGACAGAATGCTTTTTCTTCCTCTTCTTTGGAAACGACGAGAGCGGAGGTGGGAGATGAGAGAAAAACGACGGCAGCGGCGGCGGTGAAAGATGCGAAAAGAAGAGTAAAAAAAGCGTTGAAGAAAGCGAAAAGGTTTGCGAGAAGAAACGTGCAGAAAGCGACGGACGTGTTGTTACCGTCTGGATCTTCGTTAGGAGGCGGGAGAAGAAGAGGAGGAGACGGAGGACCTGTGCGGTTTACTCCGTCGACTCCTTCTTCTTCGTCGTCGTCGTATTACGCGTATCGTCAACAACAGCCAAATATTTTTGGTTTGACGGGCGCGGCGGGGGCAATTGCTGGATGGAGCATGCTCATAGGTTTAGCGTACGTCGTCGTGAAAGTGATGAATGGTGAACGGGTAATACCGAGAGGAGGGTTCCAGTTAACCATACCCGGTTTTCGAGGTTTCAATTTTAACAAGAGGAAGAATAGAAACGAGGGAGGCAAGTGGGTCATAGATAGAAGTCTCGGCGGACGCAAGGTTTGGGTTCCAGATGGCGAAGCGAGTAAGAGAGGGAGTAAGTTGAGCGAACGAAGCGCCTTAGACGAAGTTTATTTCAGTTCTACATCTTCTTCTTCTCCGACGTCAACATCGACATCAACAACCTCGAGAACTTTTGAAGACGAAGATGAAGAGAAAGAACAACAAAACCTTCCCACGTGGTGGACAGAGTCTCCTTTTCTCCGCACATCAATTGGTGGCATCGATAAACAAAGAAAATCTGATTTGCTCCAAGATGCAAAAAGAAGCGCGAGTTTCCTTTCAGCCGCTCGAATCAACGGCGTGCAATGGACGTCTGATATGATTTTAGATTTTCACACGGCATGCGCCGCCGCTTTAAAGTGCTATCCGTACGAAGAAAAGAACAAATATCGACTCTCGATTGCAAAATCTGTTGGACCAGAAAATGCGCGCGTGCAGTTATACCGGCAAGCGTCAGAAATTGCGGTAGAAGACTGCGTTGGCAACCGTTCTGGAGTGAGTTCGAGTTTTGGTATGGAGGTGAACATCTTTGTGGTTGGATTGAGTTATTTCTTGAACATTCCTACAAAGACAGCCATCAACATTGTTCGATCGTCGTGCGCGGTGAAGATTAGAAATTTGCTTCTCGAGAGTTGTTCCGCAATTCGGAAAGAACGCGAGGGAATGTCTTCTCCATCTGCGGATTTGTTGTTATCTTTATTCTCCATCGTGAGCGTCTTGAACGTTTTTCCTTTTACCGAAAACTCGGCTGAGATTGAAATGATCAACGAAGGTTTTAAAACTCGAATCACTGAAAAGGAGAGGAGGGAGTTAGTCGCGGCCTATAAACAAATTAGCGATGGTGTCGGGGATAAAACAATCGAAGAAGCTCTTCGATGAAATGAAAACAAGAACTACTACTATGAATCGAAATTGCTTCCTCGCTCTTCTATTTTTTGCCGCTCCCTTTCTTAATGGCCTTCTTCTTGTCCTTTTTCTTTATTTTCTCGGCTCTTTTCTGCGATTTTGCTGCTTTGACATCTTTCTTGTGCTGTTTCCTTTCTCGTTTCTCGCGTTCTATATCTTCTGGCGTCTTTGTCCTATCTACCCATACCTTCTTCTCCTCAGACGAAGAAGCGCTTTCTCCATCGTCGTCGTCGTCGTCGCTACTGAAAGTTGAATCGCTCGCGCGATCGTGTTCGTTTTCTCTCGCCGTCGCTTTTTCATTTTGCGATACTTTCACTGTTCCTGGCGTCGTCGTGTTTTCAACTTTTTCTTCTCCTTCTACCTCTTCTTCTTTTTCCAACCCTTGCTTTTTCGTTTTTTTCTTCGCCTCTTTCTTCATCGCCGCCTTATCTTCCTTCTTCAGCAGCATTAAACTCGGCATCTCGCGCGGACCGCTCAAATCGTGATTCATTCCCGTGATAGTCTGATAATAAATGCCTTCGGAGCGTTTCTCATCCTTGGCTTCGCTCGCCTCGCGCAGCCGTCTTTGATCTTTATCTGCATAATCTACCTCTTCGAGCGCTTTTGGGATGTGCGCTTGATGAAATACGGCAGCTTGAATTTCTTTTTCTGCTCTTAAATCGTCATCTTTTTGTATCTGTGCCGAGTCGATGCCTTGGCTGAGCCTCGATTTCATCTCAATTTCTAATTTAAAATCCTTCGCCGCTTTTTCCGACAACAGTTCTAAGCATTGATCAATGTTTGAACCGTTTATCGCGGGATCCGTCACGAAGTCAAACATTTCCTTCACCGACGGAACGACAACATCATACGCTCGATTCGAGAAGAATTGTTTCAAATGCAGCAAGTCTTCTCGTAAGAATTCTAAACATCTGGGATGATCGAGGTCGACGGATTGCGAAACATCGATAATCCACGCGTTCCCGTTGTGATAGAGCAAGTTATACTCCGAGAAGTCCGCGTGAACGAGCTTACAATCCTGGTACATCGTTCGAACGTCTTTCAAAAGCTGCTCGAATAACGAACGCATCTTCTTACTGCTCAACGAAGACGCCGCGTCTTTTAATCTTGGTGCGGCTCTTCCTTCCGAATCGCCAATCATTTCCATGACTAAAACGTGCGATTTCAGACATATGACTTTTGGAACGCGTAATCCTTTTTCTCTTAGCCGGTTATAGTTGCGCATTTCTTTTTCCGCCCACGTCTTGACCATTTTTCGCGGGTTTTTTCGCGCGTATCCGTTTCTCCATCTCCAATCTCCAGAAACATACCGATCTCTATCTTTAAAAACGAGTATCGAAGTTTTGTAGACTTTTACCGCCAAATGTTGTCGCATTTGGATTACATTCTTCTTCTCCTCCTTCTTCTCCTCCTCCTCCTCCTCCTCCTCCTCCTTTTCATTTGTCGTCGTCGTCGTCATCGTCGTTTCATCCTTTCTATCTCTACTTTCGCTATTACTATCTTCTCCTTCTTTCCTTTCTCGTTTCTCGTCTTCTTTTTCTTCTTCTTCTCCTTCTTCTTCTTCTACTTCTATGACGCGCACGGCGTGGTACACGTTCGCTTCTTTCCCGGTGGACACGCACCCGTTAATCTCAGAAAATATTTCTCTCGACAACATTTTGAACAAAATCATTCGAGTTCGCGGATCGAGCGCTTGCTCCACCGTCGCTCTGTCGCTCTTATCTGTTACTTTTTGTCCGTTACCGCCAAACCCACCACCACTACCGAATCCAACGCCACCACCGCCACCACCACCGCCGCCGCCGCCAAACTTGCGCTCCACCTCTCGCAGTTGGTTTTTGACTTTTTGCGATATCCCAACCCAGGAGGAGGAGGAGGAGGAGGTGGAGGCGGCGGCGGCGGTCGCCGCGTCTGCACAGATTTCCGCTTCTTCGTCTTCTTCTTCTATTACTTCTTTCCTCTTCTCGTTCTTCTTCTCATTCATCTCACTTTTCTTCGCCCCGGCGACGCGCGAGAGGAAACTTTGTCTCTGTTTCTCCACGCGAATCTTATTCTTCTCGCCTCCGTTTGCGTTTGGAGACGTTTTGACGACGAGGAAAGATTCGTCGTCGTCGTCGTCCAATCCTTCTCCTCTTCCTCTTCCTCTGGTGCTTTGGATAGTAGTAGTAGTAGTAGATGTATTGCCACCACTCCGAGCGTTCAAATCGTCTCTCACGTCCAACGCTTCCAGCGCCCGGTGGATCATCGTTTCCTCGTTCGTTGTCCTCCTCGGCGAGCGCATATTCGCATTTAATAATACTTTATAAACGTTCTTCTCTCTCGCTTTCTTTCTTTCTTTCTTTCTTTTTTTAAAGGCAAAACACACATGACGTGTTCTGTTTGTCTGTTTTTTTCGCTCAACAAAATCACACAAACACAGACGCACACAGACACACGCACACGTAGAATCCCTTCGTCGTCGTCGTCTTCTCTCTTCTCTCTTCTCTCTCTTCTTCTCTCTCTCTCTCTCTCTCTCTCTCTCTCTCTCTCTCTTCTTCTTTCTCTCGTTCGGTAAGAAGGAAGCTCCAAACACACACACACACACACACAGAAGAAAGAAGAGAGAAGAGAGAAGAGAGAAGAAATGGAAGGCGAGGGAACTTTTTGCGAGAACAAAAACGACGTCGTGCGAGAGCTCAATCTGTTCGTCGGGAAACGACGAGGAGAAGACGAAGACGAAGATAAAACTAGTAAAAATCGTCTCCGCATCGATGATCATCGAAACGCGTCGTCGTCGTTTACTCCGCCTCTTCCAGCGCTTGATGATCTTCTTCTTCCTCTTCCCACGAGCGACCGAGAGGTGAAGGAACGATTGCGGTCTCTCGACGAACCGATTTGTCTCTTTGGAGAAGGGAAAGCGGAAAGGAGAGAACGGTTGAAGAGGACATTATCTGCGTTTGTTTCATCGACGACGAGAACGAAGACGACGAAAGCTATTGGGGAGGGAAGAGAAGTGGATGAAGTAGACGACACGAATGGATTGAACGGAGAAACCGCCGCGAATAACCAAGGAAGAAAGAAGAGGAAAGAAACGTTTTATACGGAAGGGAGCGCGCTTTTGACGCGCGCGAGAATGCGCGCGGCGAAGTTTTCCTTACAACGTGCGAGGGAAAGAGTTTTGACGGATAGCAATAAAGATAACGGTGATGTAGACACAGGGAAAGAAGAAAAAGAGACGCGCGTTACTTTTTTAAATCAAAGAAGGAAAGAATGCGCAGATTTGAAAAGGTTGCGATTTGCGCCTGTATCCTCAGTCATTGGGGATTCGAGACCACTTAGTACCGTAGCTTCATTATTGTTCGAGCGAGGTGACAAAAGTCATCACGGAATGATGGTAGCGTCTTCGATCAAGAATGAAAGCGATGGTGTCGAGGAAGACTTCCGCAGTGAAGCTCTCGGCATCGTTTTAAGCGGTTCTTGGACTGGAGCTGTCAAGGTTTGGAACATTGCACGCAGCGGCATGAATAAAGAGAAAAGAGAAAATGAAGAAGAAATGATGCGCGGCAGAAGTAGCGACGAGAACATTAACTGTATTCCCGCGCTTACGATCAAAGCTTCGGAGGAGCGGATAACCGGGCTAGCATTTTCGCCCTTAATATTGGCGACAAACGATAATGAAGAAGATTTACCGGCGTTTGCTTCCGCTTCGATGGATGGAACGTGCACTCTTTTCAGTCTTTCGGGTAAAAAAATAGCTTCTCTCGTTGGGCACGTTGGGCGTTTAGCAAAGGTTAAATATCATCCGAGTGGCGCGTCCATCGCCACAGCGGGTTACGATAAAACGATCCGACTTTGGGACGCAAATACTTCGCAAGAAATCTTTTGCCAGGAGGCACATTCGCGCCCGTCTTACGATTGCACCTTTAATGACGATGGAAGTCTATTGTTTTCGACTGGTTTGGACGCGTACGCACGCATGTGGGATCTCAGATCGGGACGATGTTTGTGGACGATGAAAGGACACTCAAAAGGCGTGACGTCGATTTCAGTCGATGTCACGAATTCTTTATGCGTTACGGGCGGAGAAGATAACCTCGTAAAAGTTTGGGATTTGAGAAAGCAAGAGAACGCGTACACAATTCCCGCGCACTCTGGACTTGTTTCATCTGTATCGTTTGAACCAAGACGAGGATGTTGGTTCAGTAGTTCTAGTTTTGATGGCACGGTTAAGCTGTGGAGTGCGCTAGACTTCTCTTTACTCGCCCGCTTGGAGGGACACGAAGGCAAAGTAATGGATTGTAGTTTAGGAAGAACAGCAGCAGCAGGAGGAGGAGGAGGAGGAGGAAGAGGAGGTAGAAGAAGAAGTCGTAGTAGTGGTAGTAGTAGTAGCGATAATGATGGTGAGAGAAGCAATATCGGCGGCTTTATTGCGAGCGCAGGCTACGATCGCACGCTTAAAATTTGGAAATAGTTATTCTTTTGAAAAAACGCGAGACGTCGGCGCACATCTTTTTTATGTCACTTTTCCCTCTCGTTCTCTCTCGCACACACACACACACACACACACACACATACACACACAAACGCACGTATGATTTCTCTCTCTATCCTCGATGAGCGATGAGCGGGTGAAAGCTGCCCTTCTTTCAAAACAAACTCGCGAACGAGAAAGTTATTTTCCCACAGCCTGACAGAGTTTTTTCTTTTTTTTTCTTTTTTTCAGCTAGAACTCTAAAAACAATTTTGTGGAGGTGGACGTCACATATTTTCACGCCGTAGAAATCCACTTCTTTCACACAGAAAACGTCACAAACACCAACACTTCGGTTTCTGTTCAGGATCAAACGCCCCTGCGCGAGACTTAGATCAGCGCTCTGAGCGATTGGTTTGTGATTTATTCGCGTTCAAAGCGGCTTAAAAGAGTTCGAACGAAAAGGTCAGGAAGCATTAAATTGGTTTTAAAAACGAAAAAAGAGGGTGAGGCGTCTTTTGGGGGCGATTTTGATTTGATGATTTGGAGCGCGGTTCTCTCTGCTTTCCTTTCTCCGTTTCTTCTTTTTTCTCTCTCATTTTTCTTTCTCTCTATCTCGCGCGCGCGTCGTCGTCGTCGTCGTCGTCGTCGTCGTCGTCGTCGCGTCTCTTCGGCTTGCTCTCCTTTCTGCTGGCTGCAGATGAATCTTGACCTACTCTGACACTCTAAATAATTTTCTCAGCTTCTGACTCTTTTTATTACAAACAGTTTTTGTCTTGAAAAATAAGGACGGCAATCATCCGCATGTACGACGAAGCAAATAACAGTATGAAGACGACAAACACAACGAAGAAGACGTGGAGGAGGAGGAGGAGGACTGAATCGAACGAGTGCGCGAAACGAACGGCGAAGCGCTTCATGTTTACGCTCGACCTATTTGCGCTCTTAGTAACGAATTTGTTCGAATCCTGCGTCGGAGACGGATTTCAAGGCATGTTTTCTGGAGCGACAACGTTTCAAAAGAAATACGAGTGTGATTCTATGGTGAGTGGATCGCCAAATTCCTGCGTTTGTAAAGGCGAAAACTGCTATCTGACGGATGGTAACTTTCACCTTGCCGTGGAAAAATGTCTCGAAGAAGCCCCGAGAGACGGTTTGTGCTCAAAGTGGGGTACAAACTCTACAAATTATGGCGTTATGCCGAAATGGGACACGAGCAGGGTGACCAATATGGATGGAAAACTTGGATCATCTTTTACTGGGTTCGGAGGAAGAGCAGCATTTAACGGCGATTTATCGACTTGGAACACGGGACAAGTCACGAGTATGAAATTCATGTTCGCAAAAGCGGCAAAATTTAATAAGGATATTTCTAAATGGGATACTTCAAGCGTTCGAGACATGACTGGTATGTTTGACGGAGCAATCGAGTTCAACCAAAACATAGGACGTTGGAATACATCTCAAGTTCTCGGTATGAATGAAATGTTTAATGGAGCTCTTGAGTTTGACCATCACGTGAACACTTGGGAAGGCCCGGCGGCGCTTTCTCTGCAGGCAAATATGTTTTTAGGAGCAAAAGCTTTTATTGCGAAGTATAAATGCGCCGATTCACTGACAGGTCCTCCGAGTTCTTGCTCGTGCTTATCAAGCCATTGCTTGACAGATGAAACTTTTCACATCGCAGTTGAAGCTTGTCTCATGGAAGACCCTGTGAAGGGGCTTTGTTCGACATACGGTTTATCGAGATCGAAGTTTGGTACGATGCCGGAGTGGGACACTCACCTCGTTACTAGCATGATTGGGTACACCGATGATGGTGATATCGTTGGATTTGCGGGCAAGTCGACTTTTAATTCAGATATATCTCGATGGATTACCTCGCAGGTAACGACCATGCGTTACATGTTTGCATGGACAGCCAAGTTTAATGCAGATATTGGCAATTGGGACACATCTCGAGTGAAAGATATGCAGTCAGTTTTTGAAGGAAGCAGCTCCTTCGATCGTGATATTTCGCGCTGGGATACCTCGAGCGTGACGAACATGGACGCGATGTTCTATCAAGCGGTTTCCTTCGATTCGGATGTTTCTGGCTGGGATACTGCGAATGTTATGGTGTTTCGGCTCATGTTCGACGGCGCTACTGCATTTCAAAATAACTTCACGTGTGCTAATGCCGTGAATGGACCACCGAACACTTGTTTTGCGCAAGATTATGTATTATCAGATGAAAATTTTCACGAATCGATCGCTGCGTGTTTAGCTGAAGACCCGTTGTATGGAATTTGTCCAAATTTTGGTCTAATCGAGAAGAAAATTGGAATTGTTCAGAATTGGGACACGGGTAGAATTACGAATATGAATAGTACTTTTGAAAATAGATATAATTTCGTTGGAGATATTTCTAGTTGGAATACCGCTCTGGTGAGAAATTTCGATTACGCGTTCAAAGACGCAATATCATTCAACGGCGATATATCTGGATGGAATACGAGCAGCGCCACAAGTATGGCCCAAATGTTCTTTAATGCCTCTTCTTTCAATCGCGATCTGAACCAATGGACCGGTGCAGCTGCCACAACTCCGCAGGAAAGATTATTTTACGGAGCGACTAAGTTCATCAAGGCTTTCATATGTTCGTTTGGAATGTTAGGACCAATAAGTTCATGTTTCGCTATTGTCCCTCTTACAGATTCAACTTTTAAAACAACTGTAAACAGCTGCTTAGGCACTAATCCGGTGGACGGTTATTGTTCTAGCTTGGAGACATACGGGCCGATGCCATATTGGGACGTGAGCTTGGTGACGAACATGCAAGACGCTTTCTATAACAAGGGCAGTTTCAATGGCGACATTTCTCGATGGAACACCTCGAGCGTGACTACGATGCGTCAGATGTTTTACGGTGCGAACAGCTTCGATCGCGATCTGAATGACTGGGATACTTCCAGTGTTCGTGACATGTACCGAATCTTTCACGAGTCAAACGCAAATCCTGACATTGCGATGTGGGATACCTCGAGCATGCAGACTATGCACCGCGTGTTTGATCGCGCGTACATGTTTAATCGCAATTTGACAGCTTGGGACACATCGAGCGTGACGGAGATGAACTACATGTTCACGTACGCGTACAAGTTCAACGGCGAAGTGAACGGTTGGGACACGTCGAATGTTCGAAACATGTATTACATGTTCCACTACGCCTACGACTTCGACCAAGATCTCGATAAATGGGATACATCGAGCGTGACGGATATGCACTACATGTTTGAGTACGCTCACGACTTTAATGGCAAGGTTGGTACGTGGGACGTATCCCAAGTGACGAGTATGCGTTACATGTTCCGTTTTTGTTACGTTTTCAACCAGGATGTCTCGAGTTGGGACACGTCGAGGGTCACAGAGATGAATTACATGTTTTATGATGCTCGCCTATTTACATACGACGTATCAAAGTGGATTGGAAGCGCCGTTGAGAACTACCAGAGTAACATGTTCAGTGGCGCTACGGCGTTCAAGGCGAAGTATTGGTGTCCAGATGTGAATCGAGGCCCACCGAGGTGGTGTCAGTGCATTTATTCTTGCCCGACTTCCTCGACGCCGCCTTCCCCTCCATCCTCTGTTTTGACCCCAATCACGAACGAAAACATCAAAGACGCCGTCAAGACTTGTTTATTTTCAAACGCGGGTAAATATTATGTCGACGGCATGTGCTATGAGAGCGAATACGGTGTTATGCCAGACTGGGACGTGAGTAAAGTGACAGACATGCAAAGTTTGTTTTCTGGGTATTCAAGTTTTAATGGGAACATCACCGCCTGGGATGTCTCCTCTGTAACGGACATGAGCAACATGTTCCAAAGTGCGAACGCTTTCACTCAAGATTTGAGCGACTGGGATACCTCGAGTCTTACACGTTTGTACCGTATATTCTATACTTCGAATGCGAATCCGAAAGTTGCAAACTGGGACGTTTCGAGAGTGACTAGTATGAGTGAGGTTTTTAGCCACGCGTATTCTTTCAACCAGGATATCAGTTCGTGGGATGTCTCGTCTGTGACGACTATGTATGGATTGTTTTACAATGCAGACAAATATAATCAAGACTTGAACGGATGGGACACCTCTCGCGTCAAGAACATGCAGAGTATCTTTCGAAGTGCGGATGCTTTCAACGGCGCGATTGACGGCTGGGATGTATCGAGCGTGACTACTTTTCGGTACATGTTCTATAGTCAGCACAGTTTTTTTGGCGACTTGAGCAACTGGGAAACTTCTAGTTTGACAGACATGTATCACATGATGTATGATTCGAATGCGAATCCTAAGCTCGCGAATTGGGACGTATCGAAAGTCACGAGTATGAGTTATGGTCCATTCTATCATGCGTATTCTTTCAACCAGGATATCAGCTCTTGGGACGTTTCATCCGTGACGGATATGGAACAATTATTTTACCATGCGCGAAAGTTTAATCAACCGATTGGAAACTGGGACGTATCGAAAGTCACAGATATGGATTACATATTTCGTTATGCCTACGAGTTTGCACAAGATCTCACCTCCTGGCCGGAAACTTCAACGACTACGACCACGTCTGGTACTTATTATATGTTCCACGATGCGCATGCATTTCACGCGAGATTCAGTTGTCCGAACGGTGATTACGGTCCTCCTGTTAAGTGTGCGTGTAAGTTTGACTGTCCAATCACGGATTCTATTCTTTTGAGTCAAATTTCTGCGTGTTTGAGTACCAATCCTGTCGATGGCTTGTGTTCTGGATTAGCGAAATACGGAGCTATGCCTGATTGGGACGTTTCTCGCGTCACGAGCTTATCTCACGCTTTCAAAGATTACGAAAACTTCGACGGAGATATATCCAAATGGGATACTAGAAAAGTAACGAACATGAAGGGACTCTTTTACAACGCTCGTTCTTTTAATCAACCTATAGGAGCTTGGGACACCTCGGCCGTCACCGATATGCGTTATATATTGTATGGATCCACTGCATTCAAACAATCCTTGCATGAATGGACGGGTCCTGCCGCGAAGACCATGCAAGATAACATGTTATACGGTGCTACTGGATTTCAAGCTCGATACTTGTGTTCCGATATTTTGCGCGGACCTTTAACTTCGTGCCAAGTACGACCGACGCCATCCCCTCTTAGTGATTCGACAATTTACGATGCCATCACAGCCTGTTTGTCTGAATCTCCGATACACGGCGAATGCATTACATACGGTCTTCGTACTACAAACTTTGGGACGATGCCGAACTGGGATATCGAAAAGGTTACGGATCTTTCGTACGCTTTCAAGTACGAACCTGTTTTCAACGCAGATATCTCTTCCTGGGATACCTCTAGCGTCACCAACATGCGTGACATGTTTCATTACGCGTCCTCCTTTAATCAACCTATTGGCACTTGGCAAACTTCAAACGTGAGGGACATGCAATGGATGTTCACACACGCGCACACTTTTAATCAGCCACTTTCGTCGTGGAATACTTCGAGCGTGACTAGTTTGTCCCATACATTTTCCAACGCTCGAGCGTTTAATCAGCCTTTGAGTAAATGGGATACATCGAGTGTGACAAATACTGAGGGCATCTTTCTCGAGGCATTGACATTCCATCAAAGATTCTCTTGCACAAGCTCAAGTAACGGCCCTATAAGCTCGTGCACTTGCACCTCTGCGTATTGTTTGACGAACTCGAATTTTCAGTCCGCTATAAACTCGTGCCTGAGCGAATCTGCTGTCACTGGAGACTGCGTCACTTATGGTACCTCGACGACGAAATTTGGAGTGATGTCTACATGGGACGTGAGCTTGGTGACGAACATGCAAGACGCTTTCTATAACAAGGGCAGTTTCAATGGCGACATTTCTCGATGGGACACCTCGAGCGTGACTACGATGCGTCAGATGTTTTACGGTGCGAACAGCTTCGATCGCGATCTGAATGACTGGGATACTTCGAGTGTTCGTGACATGTACCGAATCTTTTATTCGTCAAACGCAAATCCTGACATTGCGATGTGGGATACCTCGAGCATGCAGACTATGCACCGCGTGTTTGATCGCGCGTACATGTTTAATCGCAATTTGACAGCTTGGGACACATCGAGCGTGACGGAGATGAACTACATGTTCACGTACGCGCACAAGTTCAACGGCGAAGTGAACGGTTGGGACACGTCGAATGTTCGAAACATGTATTACATGTTCCACTACGCCTACGACTTCGACCAAGATCTCGATAAATGGGATACATCGAGCGTGACGGATATGCACTACATGTTTGAGTACGCTCACGACTTTAACGGCAAGGTTGGTACGTGGGACGTATCCCAAGTGACGAGTATGCGTTTCATGTTCCGTTTTTGTTACGTTTTCAACCAGAATGTCTCGAGTTGGGACACGTCGAGGGTCACAGACATGAATTACATGTTTTATGATGCTCGCCTATTTACATACGACGTATCAAAGTGGATTGGAAGCGCCGTTGAGAACTACCAGAGTAACATGTTCAGTGGCGCTACGGCGTTCAAGGCGAAGTATTGGTGTCCGGATGTAAATCGAGGCCCACCTACACAATGCGTTTGCATTTATTCTTGCCCGACTTCCTCGACGCCGCCTTCCCCTCCATCCTCTGTTTTGACCCCAATCACGAACGAAAACATCAAAGACGCCGTCAAGACTTGTTTGCTTGCAAACTCTGCCAAGAACTATGTCGACGGCATGTGCTATGAGAGCGAATACGGTGTTATGCCAGACTGGGACGTGAGTAAAGTGACAGACATGCAAAGTTTGTTTTCTGGGTATTCAAGTTTTAATGGGAACATCACCGCCTGGGATGTCTCCTCTGTAACGGACATGAGTAACATGTTTGAAAATGCAAACGCTTTCACTCAAGATTTGAGCGACTGGGATACCTCGAGTCTTACACGTTTGTACCGTATATTCTATACTTCGAATGCGAATCCGAAAGTTGCAAACTGGGACGTTTCGAGAGTGACTAGTATGAGTGAGGTTTTTAGCCACGCGTATTCTTTCAACCAGGATATCAGTTCTTGGGATGTCTCGTCTGTGACGACTATGTATGAGTTGTTTTACAATGCAGACAAATATAATCAAGACTTGAACGGATGGGACACCTCTCGCGTCAAGAACATGCAGAGTATCTTTCGAAGTGCGGATGCTTTCAACGGCGCGATTGACGGCTGGGATGTATCGAGCGTGACTACTTTTCGGTACATGTTCTATAGTCAGCACAGTTTTTTTGGCGACTTGAGCAACTGGGAAACTTCTAGTTTGACAGACATGTATCACATGATGTATGATTCGAATGCGAATCCTAAGCTCGCGAATTGGGACGTATCGAAAGTCACGAGTATGAGTTATGGTCCATTCTATTATGCGTATTCTTTCAACCAGGATATCAGCTCTTGGGACGTTTCATCCGTGACGAATATGGAATATTTATTTCACCATGCGCGAAAGTTTAATCAACCGATTGGAAACTGGGACGTATCGAAAGTCACAAATATGAATTACATGTTTCGTTATGCCTACGAGTTCGCACAAGATCTCACCTCCTGGCCGGAAACTTCAACGACTACGACCACGTCTGGTACTTATTATATGTTCGGCGATTCACCTGCATTTCACGCGAGATTCAGTTGTCCGAACAGTCATTACGGTCCTCCTGTTAAGTGTACGTGTAAGTTTGACTGTCCAATCACGGATTCTATTCTTTTGAGTCAAATTTCTGCGTGTTTGAGTACCAATCCTGTCGATGGCTTGTGTTCTGGATTAGCGAAATACGGAGCTATGCCTGATTGGGACGTTTCTCGCGTCACGAGCTTATCTCACGCTTTCAAAGATTACGAAAACTTCGACGGAGATATATCCAAATGGGATACTAGAAAAGTAACGAACATGAAGGGACTCTTTTACAACGCTCGTTCTTTTAATCAACCTATAGGAGCTTGGGACACCTCGGCCGTCACCGATATGCGTTATATATTGTATGGATCCACTGCATTCAAACAATCCTTGCATGAATGGACGGGTCCTGCCGCGAAGACCATGCAAGATAACATGTTATACGGTGCTACTGGATTTCAAGCTCGATACTTGTGTTCCGATATTTTGCGCGGACCTTTAACTTCGTGCCAAGTACGACCGACGCCATCCCCTCTTAGTGATTCGACAATTTACGATGCCATCACAGCCTGTTTGTCTGAATCTCCGATACACGGCGAATGCATTACATACGGTCTTCGTACTACAAACTTTGGGACGATGCCGAACTGGGATATCGAAAAGGTTACGGATCTTTCGTACGCTTTCAAGTACGAACCTGTTTTCAACGCAGATATCTCTTCCTGGGATACCTCTAGCGTCACCAACATGCGTGACATGTTTCATTACGCGTCCTCCTTTAATCAACCTATTGGCACTTGGCAAACTTCAAACGTGAGGGACATGCAATGGATGTTCACACACGCGCACACTTTTAATCAGCCACTTTCGTCGTGGAATACTTCGAGCGTGACTAGTTTGTCCCATACATTTTCCAACGCTCGAGCGTTTAATCAGCCTTTGAGTAAATGGGATACTCGAAAATGTAGAAGTTTGTTTGCAATGTTCGATGGTGCCACTCAATTCAATCAGCAGTTACGTCAATGGGATTTAAGCAGTGTTACTTCCGCTGCTTGGATGTTTCACCGGTCCACTGCTTTCAATCAGTTAATCTCATTTTGGAAAGGATCTTTCGTTTCTGATGAGCAGGAAGGAATTTTCCTTGGAGCATCTTCTTTTACTGAAAAGTTCACTTGCAAAAGTTCGTGCAATGGGCCGATCAACTCATGCGTCTCTTCTTCGTTATTGAACAACTCGAATTTTCAGTCCGCTATAAACTCGTGCCTGAGCGAATCTGCTGTCACTGGAGACTGCGTCACTTATGGTACCTCGACGACGAAATTTGGAGTGATGTCTACATGGGACGTGAGCTTGGTGACGAACATGCAAGACGCTTTCTATAACAAGGGCAGTTTCAATGGCGACATTTCTCGATGGGACACCTCGAGCGTGACTACGATGCGTCAGATGTTTTACGGTGCGAACAGCTTCGATCGTGATCTGAATGACTGGGATACTTCGAGTGTTCGTGACATGTACCGAATCTTTTATTCGTCAAACGCAAATCCTGACATTGCGATGTGGGATACCTCGAGCATGCAGACTATGCACCGCGTGTTTGATCGCGCGTACATGTTTAATCGCAACTTGACAGCTTGGGACACATCGAGCGTGACGGAGATGAACTACATGTTCACGTACGCGCACAAGTTCAACGGCGAAGTGAACGGTTGGGACACGTCGAACGTTCGAAACATGTATTACATGTTCCACTACGCCCACGACTTCGACCAAGATCTCGATAAATGGGATACATCGAGCGTGACGGATATGCACTACATGTTTGAGTACGCTCACGACTTTAACGGCAAGGTTGGTACGTGGGACGTATCCCAAGTGACAAGTATGCGTTTCATGTTCCGTTTTTGTTACGTTTTCAACCAGGATGTCTCGAGTTGGGACACGTCGAGGGTCACAGACATGAGTTACATGTTTTATGATGCTCGTCTATTTACATACGACGTATCAAAGTGGATTGGAAGCGCCGTTGAGAACTACCAGAGCGAAATGTTCAGTGGCGCTACGGCGTTCAAGGCGAAGTATTGGTGTCCGGATGTGAATCGAGGCCCACCTACGCAATGCTTTTGCATTTATTCTTGCCCGACTTCCTCGACGCCGCCTTCCCCTCCATCCTCTGTTTTGACCCCAATCACGAACGCAAACATCAAAGACGCCGTCAAGACTTGTTTGCTTGCAAACTCTGCCAAGAACTATGTCGACGGCATGTGCTATGAGAGCGAATACGGTGTTATGCTAGACTGGGACGTGAGTAAAGTGACAGACATGCAAAGTTTGTTTTCTGGGTATTCAAGTTTTAATGGGAACATCACCGCCTGGGATGTCTCCTCTGTAACGGACATGAGCAACATGTTCCAAAATGCAAACGCTTTCACTCAAGATTTGAGCGACTGGGATACCTCGAGTCTTACACGTTTGTACCGTATATTCTATACTTCGAATGCGAATCCGAAAGTTGCAAACTGGGACGTTTCGAGAGTGACTAGTATGAGTGAGGTTTTTAGCCACGCGTATTCTTTCAACCAGGATATCAGTTCGTGGGATGTCTCGTCTGTGACGACTATGTATGAGTTGTTTTACAATGCAGACAAATATAATCAAGACTTGAACGGATGGGACACCTCTCGCGTCAAGAACATGGAGGGCATCTTTCGAAGTGCGGATGCTTTCAACGGCGCGATTGACGGCTGGGATGTATCGAGCGTGACTACTTTTCGGTACATGTTCTATAGTCAGCACAGTTTTTTTGGCGACTTGAGCAACTGGGAAACTTCTAGTTTGACAGACATGTATCACATGATGTATGATTCGAATGCGAATCCTAAGCTCGCGAATTGGGACGTATCGAAAGTCACGAGTATGAGGTATGGTCCATTCTATTATGCGTATTCTTTCAACCAGGATATCAGCTCTTGGGACGTTTCATCCGTGACGGATATGGAACAATTATTTTACCATGCGCGAAAGTTTAATCAACCGATTGGAAACTGGGACGTATCGAAAGTCACAGATATGGATTACATGTTTCGTTATGCCTACGAGTTTGCACAAGATCTCACCTCCTGGCCGGAAACTTCAACGACTACGACCACGTCTGGTACTTATTATATGTTCCACGATGCGCATGCATTTCACGCGAGATTCAGTTGTCCGAACGGTGATTACGGTCCTCCTGTTAAGTGCACCGATAAATACAGCAGCACTTACTCACTTTCAGACACAAATTTTTTCACTTCCGTTTATTACTGTCTTTTGGAGTCTCCTATGGATGGTAATTGCGTAAGCTATGGAACCATGCAAACGAAGTTTGGTGTATTATCAGATTGGGACGTTTCAAAAGTAACGAATATGTCGCATGCGTTCAAGAACGAGCTTCATTTCGATGGCGACCTTTCTAAATGGTCGACAAAAAGCGTAACTTCTATGGACGGCATGTTTTATGGAGCAAAGGCGTTCACTGGATCGTTCTCCATAAACCGGTGGGTGACTTCAAGTGTTTTGAACATGGACTATATGTTTTTCGAGGCTGCTTCGTTCAACGGTTTAATCGATGGCTGGGACCTCTCGAGTGTTACGAGTCTTTCGCGTATGTTCTACGGCGCTGAAACTTTCAATCGAGCTCTTGGGGATTGGGATACTTCGAGCGTGAAAGACATGAGCGGGATGTTCTACTTGGCGATTTCCTTTAATCAGGCCATTCAAAACTGGGACACGTCAAGCGTCATTAACATGAACGAAATGTTTCGTAATGCAACCGCATTTTCTCAACCACTTTCTAGTTGGACTGGTCCGGCAGCGACGACGACTTCATCTTCTGTATTCACCTCCGCTCTCGCATTTCTCGAGAAATATTCGTGCTCTGATCAAAATGACGGTCCGGTGAGTTCTTGCACTTGTTCCAATTTCGAGTACTGTTTGAATGATTTTACTTTTCACGATGCTATTTCTGCGTGTCTTTTAGAGGATCCTATTCATGGAGCGTGCTTAACGTACGGAAGTGTCAGTACGAAGCTTGGTGCATCTATATCTATCTGGGACACATCGCGAGTGACTGACATGGCCGGAGCTTTCAAAAATCGAATCGCGTTCAAAGGTGATATTTCTGGTTGGGATACCCGAGCCGTCACAAACATGGAATACTTGCTTTTCAATGCGACATCATTCACGGCGGACCTTTCGCAGTGGTCTGGTGTGGCAACGCAAGTTGCTCAAAAAGGGATGTTATATTTAGCGTATGCCTTTGGGAGGGAATTCATTTGTGAAAACCAAGAATCTGGTCCTCTGAACTCATGCGCAATAAGCGTTCACGAGAAGTTAACGAATTCAAATTTTCGGTCCGCTATAAACTCGTGCCTCAGCGAATCTGCTGTCACTGGAGACTGCGTCACTTATGGTACCTCGACGACGAAATTTGGAGTGATGTCTACATGGGACGTGAGCTTGGTGACGAACATGCAAGACGCTTTCTATAACAAGGGCAGTTTCAATGGCGACATTTCTCGATGGAACACCTCGAGCGTGACTACGATGCGTCAGATGTTTTACGGTGCGAACAGCTTCGATCGCGATCTGAATGACTGGGATACTTCGAGTGTTCGCGACATGTACCGAATCTTTTATTCGTCAAACGCAAATCCTGACATTGCGATGTGGGATACCTCGAGCATGCAGACTATGCACCGCGTGTTTGATCGCGCGTACATGTTTAATCGCAACTTGACAGCTTGGGACACATCGAGCGTGACGGAGATGAACTACATGTTCACGTACGCGCACAAGTTTAACGGCGAAGTGAACGGTTGGGACACGTCGAACGTTCGAAACATGTATTACATGTTCCACTACGCCCACGACTTCGACCAAGATCTCGATAAATGGGATACATCGAGCGTGACGGATATGCACTACATGTTTGAGTACGCTCACGACTTTAACGGCAAGGTTGGTACGTGGGACGTATCCCAAGTGACAAGTATGCGTTTCATGTTCCGTTTTTGTTACGTTTTCAACCAGAATGTCTCGAGTTGGGACACGTCGAGGGTCACAGAGATGAGTTACATGTTTTATGATGCTCGTCTATTTACATACGACGTATCAAAGTGGATTGGAAGCGCCGTTGAGAACTACCAGAGCGAAATGTTCAGTGGCGCTACGGCGTTCAAGGCGAAGTATTGGTGTCCGAATGTAAATCAGGGACCGCCGAGGTGGTGTCAATCTTTTGCTTCATCTTGTTTATTACCTCCCCCATCCTCTGTTTTGACCCCAATCACGAACGCAAACATCAGGAGTGCCATCAGGGAATGTTTCTTCGTGAGCTTCGGTCAATATTTTTCTAATGGCGAGTGCTATGAGAGCGAATACGGTGTTATGGCAGACTGGGACGTGAGTAAAGTGACAGACATGCAAAGTTTGTTTTCTGGGTATTCAAGTTTTAATGGGAACATCACCGCCTGGGATGTCTCCTCTGTAACGGACATGAGCAACATGTTCCAAAGTGCGAACGCTTTCACTCAAGATTTGAGCGACTGGGATACCTCGAGTCTTACACGTTTGTACCGTATATTCTATACTTCGAATGCGAATCCGAAAGTTGCAAACTGGGACGTTTCGAGAGTGACTAGTATGAGTGAGGTTTTTAGCCACGCGTATTCTTTCAACCAGGATATCAGTTCTTGGGATGTCTCGTCTGTGACGACTATGTATGAGTTGTTTTACAATGCAGACAAATATAATCAAGACTTGAACGGATGGGACACCTCTCGCGTCAAGAACATGGAGGGCATCTTTCGAAGTGCGGATGCTTTCAACGGCGCGATTGACGGCTGGGATGTATCGAGCGTGACTACTTTTCGGTACATGTTCTATAGTCAGCACAGTTTTTTTGGCGACTTGAGCAACTGGGAAACTTCTAGTTTGACAGACATGTATCACATGATGTATGATTCGAATGCGAATCCTAAGCTCGCGAATTGGGACGTATCGAAAGTCACGAGTATGAGTTTAGGTCCATTCTATCATGCGTATTCTTTCAACCAGGATATCAGCTCTTGGGACGTTTCATCCGTGACGAATATGGAATATTTATTTTACCATGCGCGAAAGTTTAATCAACCGATTGGAAACTGGGACGTATCGAAAGTCACAAATATGAATTACATGTTTCGTTATGCCTACGAGTTCGCACAAGATCTCACCTCCTGGCCGGAAACTTCAACGACTACGACCACGTCTGGTACTTATCATATGTTCTACGATGCGCGTGCATTTCACGCGAGATTCAGTTGTCCGAACGGTCATTACGGTCCTCCTGTTAAGTGTACGTGTAAGTTTGACTGTCCAATCACGGATTCTATTCTTTTGAGTCAAATTTCTGCGTGTTTGAGTACCAATCCTGTCGATGGCTTGTGTTCTGGATTAGCGAAATACGGAGCTATGCCTGATTGGGACGTTTCTCGCGTCACGAGCTTATCTCACGCTTTCAAAGATTACGAAAACTTCGACGGAGATATATCCAAATGGGATACTAGAAAAGTAACGAACATGAAGGGACTCTTTTACAACGCTCGTTCTTTTAATCAACCTATAGGAGCTTGGGACACCTCGGCCGTCACCGATATGCGTTATATATTGTATGGATCCACTGCATTCAAACAATCCTTGCATGAATGGACGGGTCCTGCCGCGAAGACCATGCAAGATAACATGTTATACGGTGCTATTGGATTTCAAGCTCGATACTTGTGTTCCGATATTTTGCGCGGACCTTTAACTTCGTGCCAAGTACGACCGACGCCATCCCCTCTTAGTGATTCGACAATTTACGATGCCATCACAGCCTGTTTGTCTGAATCTCCGATACACGGCGAATGCATTACATACGGTCTTCTTACTACAAACTTTGGGACGATGCCGAACTGGGATATCGAAAAGGTTACGGATCTTTCGTACGCTTTCAAGTACGAACCTGTTTTCAACGCAGATATCTCTTCCTGGGATACCTCTAGCGTCACCAACATGCGTGACATGTTTCATTACGCGTCCTCCTTTAATCAACCTATTGGCACTTGGCAAACTTCAAACGTGAGGGACATGCAATGGATGTTCACACACGCGCACACTTTTAATCAGCCACTTTCGTCGTGGAATACTTCGAGCGTGACTAGTTTGTCCCATACATTTTCCAACGCTCGAGCGTTTAATCAGCCTTTGAGTAAATGGAATACATCGAGTGTGACAAATACTGAGGGCATCTTTCTCGAGGCATTGACATTCCATCAAAGATTCTCTTGCACAAGCTCAAGTAACGGCCCTATAAGCTCGTGCACTTGCACCTCTGCGTATTGTTTGACGAACTCGAATTTTCAGTCCGCTATAAACTCGTGCCTCAGCGAATCTGCTGTCACTGGAGACTGCGTCACTTATGGTACCTCGACGACGAAATTTGGAGTGATGTCTACATGGGACGTGAGCTTGGTGACGAACATGCAAGACGCTTTCTATAACAAGGGCAGTTTCAATGGCGACATTTCTCGATGGAACACCTCGAGCGTGACTACGATGCGTCAGATGTTTTACGGTGCGAACAGCTTCGATCGCGATCTGAATGACTGGGATACTTCCAGTGTTCGTGACATGTACCGAATCTTTTACTCGTCGAACGCAAATCCTGACATTGCGATGTGGGATACCTCGAGCATGCAGACTATGCACCGCGTGTTTGATCGCGCGTACATGTTTAATCGCAACTTGACAGCTTGGGACACATCGAGCGTGACGGAGATGAACTACATGTTCACGTACGCGCACAAGTTTAACGGCGAAGTGAACGGTTGGGACACGTCGAATGTTCGAAACATGTATTACATGTTCCACTACGCCTACGACTTCGACCAAGATCTCGATAAATGGGATACATCGAGCGTGACGGATATGCACTACATGTTTGAGTACGCTCACGACTTTAACGGCAAGGTTGGTACGTGGGACGTATCCCAAGTGACGAGTATGCGTTTCATGTTCCGTTTTTGTTACGTTTTCAACCAGAATGTCTCGAGTTGGGACACGTCGAGGGTCACAGACATGAATTACATGTTTTATGATGCTCGCCTATTTACATACGACGTATCAAAGTGGATTGGAAGCGCCGTTGAGAACTACCAGAGTAACATGTTCAGTGGCGCTACGGCGTTCAAGGCGAAGTATTGGTGTCCGGATGTAAATCGAGGCCCACCTACACAATGCGTTTGCATTTATTCTTGCCCGACTTCCTCGACGCCGCCTTCCCCTCCATCCTCTGTTTTGACCCCAATCACGAACGAAAACATCAAAGACGCCGTCAAGACTTGTTTATTTTCAAACGCGGGTAAATATTATGTCGACGGCATGTGCTATGAGAGCGAATACGGTGTTATGCCAGACTGGGACGTGAGTAAAGTGACAGACATGCAAAGTTTGTTTTCTGGGTATTCAAGTTTTAATGGGAACATCACCGCCTGGGATGTCTCCTCTGTAACGGACATGAGCAACATGTTCCAAAATGCAAACGCTTTCACTCAAGATTTGAGCGACTGGGATACCTCGAGTCTTACACGTTTGTACCGTATATTCTATACTTCGAATGCGAATCCGAAAGTTGCAAACTGGGACGTTTCGAGAGTGACTAGTATGAGTGAGGTTTTTAGCCACGCGTATTCTTTCAACCAGGATATCAGTTCTTGGGATGTCTCGTCTGTGACGACTATGTATGAGTTGTTTTACAATGCAGACAAATATAATCAAGACTTGAACGGATGGGACACCTCTCGCGTCAAGAACATGGAGGGCATCTTTCGAAGTGCGGATGCTTTCAACGGCGCGATTGACGGCTGGGATGTATCGAGCGTGACTACTTTTCGGTACATGTTCTATAGTCAGCACAGTTTTTTTGGCGACTTGAGCAACTGGGAAACTTCTAGTTTGACAGACATGTATCACATGATGTATGATTCGAATGCGAATCCTAAGCTCGTGAATTGGGACGTATCGAAAGTCACGAGTATGAGTTTAGGTCCATTCTATCATGCGTATTCTTTCAACCAGGATATCAGCTCTTGGGACGTTTCATCCGTGACGAATATGGAATATTTATTTTACCATGCGCGAAAGTTTAATCAACCGATTGGAAACTGGGACGTATCGAAAGTCACAAATATGAATTACATGTTTCGTTATGCCTACGAGTTCGCACAAGATCTCACCTCCTGGCCGGAAACTTCAACGACTACGACCACGTCTGGTACTTATTATATGTTCCACAATGCGCATGCATTTCACGCGAGATTCAGTTGTCCGAACGGTGATTACGGTCCTCCTGTTAAGTGCACCGATAAATACAGCAGCACTTACTCACTTTCAGACACAAATTTTTTCACTTCCGTTTATTACTGTCTTTTGGAGTCTCCTGTGGATGGTAATTGCGTAAGCTATGGAACCATGCAAACGAAGTTTGGTGTATTATCAGATTGGGACGTTTCAAAAGTAACGAATATGTCGTATGCGTTCAAGAACGAGCTTCATTTCGATGGTGACCTTTCTAAATGGTCGACAAAAAGCGTAACTTCTATGGACGGCATGTTTTATGGAGCAAAGGCGTTCACTGGATCGTTCTCCATAAACCGGTGGGTGACTTCAAGTGTTTTGAACATGGACTATATGTTTTTCGAGGCTGCTTCGTTCAACGGTTTAATCGATGGCTGGGACCTCTCGAGTGTTACGAGTCTTTCGCGTATGTTCTATGGCGCTGAAACTTTCAATCGAGCTCTTGGGGATTGGGATACTTCGAGCGTGAAAGACATGAGCGGGATGTTCTACTTGGCGATTTCCTTTAATCAGGCCATTCAAAACTGGGACACGTCAAGCGTCATTAACATGAACGAAATGTTTCGTGAGGCAAGTTCCTTCAATCAGGCCATTCAAAAATGGGACACTGTCAATGTTGTAGACATGAGCGGGATGTTCCACTTGGCGATTTCCTTTAATCAGGCCATTCAAAACTGGGACACGTCAAGCGTCATTAACATGAACGAAATGTTTCGTAATGCAACCGCATTTTCTCAACCACTTTCTAGGTGGACTGGTCCGGCAGCGACGACGACTTCATCTTCTGTATTCACCTCCGCTCTCGCATTTCTCGAGAAATATTCGTGCTCTGATCAAAATGACGGTCCGGTGAGTTCTTGCACTTGTTCCAATTTCGAGTACTGTTTGAATGATTTTACTTTTCACGATGCTATTTCTGCGTGTCTTTTAGAGGATCCTATTCATGGAGCGTGCTTAACGTACGGAAGTGTCAGTACGAAGCTTGGTGCATCTATATCTATCTGGGACACATCGCGAGTGACTGACATGGCCGGAGCTTTCAAATATCGAATCGCGTTCAAAGGTGATATTTCTGGTTGGGATACCCGAGCCGTCACAAACATGGAATACTTGCTTTTCAATGCGACATCATTCACGGCGGACCTTTCGCAGTGGTCTGGTGTGGCAACGCAAGACAGGCAGACTGAAATGCTTTACGGAGCAGTATCTTTTGCTGGAAAATTCCTCTGTGAAAACGAGATATCTGGACCCTTGAACTCGTGCGGCCCAATCGAGAAGTTAACGAATTCAAATTTTCAGTCCGCTATAAACTCGTGCCTGAGCGAATCTGCTGTCACTGGAGACTGCGTCACTTATGGTACCTCGACGACGAAATTTGGAGTGATGTCTACATGGGACGTGAGCTTGGTGACGAAGATGCAAGACGCTTTCTATAACAAGGGCAGTTTCAATGGCGACATTTCTCGATGGAACACCTCGAGCGTGACTACGATGCGTCAGATGTTTTACGGTGCGAACAGCTTCGATCGCGATCTGAATGACTGGGATACTTCGAGTGTTCGTGACATGTACCGAATCTTTTATTCGTCAAACGCAAATCCTGACATTGCGATGTGGGATACCTCGAGCATGCAGACTATGCACCGCGTGTTTGATCGCGCGTACATGTTTAATCGCAACTTGACAGCTTGGGACACATCGAGCGTGACGGAGATGAACTACATGTTCACGTACGCGCACAAGTTCAACGGCGAAGTGAACGGTTGGGACACGTCGAACGTTCGAAACATGTATTACATGTTCCACTACGCCCACGACTTCGACCAAGATCTCGATAAATGGGATACATCGAGCGTGACGGATATGCACTACATGTTTGAGTACGCTCACGACTTTAACGGCAAGGTTGGTACGTGGGACGTATCCCAAGTGACGAGTATGCGTTACATGTTCCGTTTTTGTTACGTTTTCAACCAGAATGTCTCGAGTTGGGACACGTCGAGGGTCACAGACATGAGTTACATGTTTAATGATGCTCGTCTATTTACATACGACGTATCAAAGTGGATTGGAAGCGCCGTTGAGAACTACCAGAGCGAAATGTTCAGTGGCGCTACGGCGTTCAAGGCGAAGTATTGGTGTCCGAATGTAAATCAGGGACCGCCGAGGTGGTGTCAATCTTTTGCTTCATCTTGTTTATTACCTCCCCCATCCTCTGTTTTGACCCCAATCACGAACGCAAACATCAGGAGTGCCATCAGGGAATGTTTCTTCGTGAGCTTCGGTCAATATTTTTCTAATGGCGAGTGCTATGAGAGCGAATACGGTGTTATGGCAGACTGGGACGTGAGTAAAGTGACAGACATGCAAAGTTTGTTTTCTGGGTATTCAAGTTTTAATGGGAACATCACCGCCTGGGATGTCTCCTCTGTAACGGACATGAGCAACATGTTCCAAAATGCAAACGCTTTCACTCAAGATTTGAGCGACTGGGATACCTCGAGTCTTACACGTTTGTACCGTATATTCTATACTTCGAATGCGAATCCGAAAGTTGCAAACTGGGACGTTTCGAGAGTGACTAGTATGAGTGAGGTTTTTAGCCACGCGTATTCTTTCAACCAGGATATCAGTTCTTGGGATGTCTCGTCTGTGACGACTATGTATGAGTTGTTTTACAATGCAGACAAATATAATCAAGACTTGAACGGATGGGACACCTCTCGCGTCAAGAACATGGAGGGCATCTTTCGAAGTGCGGATACTTTCAACGGCGCGATTGACGGCTGGGATGTATCGAGCGTGACTACTTTTCGGTACATGTTCTATAGTCAGCACAGTTTTTTTGGCGACTTGAGCAACTGGGAAACTTCTAGTTTGACAGACATGTATCGCATGATGTATGATTCGAATGCGAATCCTAAGCTCGCGAATTGGGACGTATCGAAAGTCACGAGTATGAGGTTTGGTCCATTCTATTATGCGTATTCTTTCAACCAGGATATCAGCTCTTGGGACGTTTCATCCGTGACGAATATGGAATATTTATTTAACCATGCGCAAAAGTTTAATCAACCGATTGGAAACTGGGACGTATCGAAAGTCACAAATATGGATTACATGTTTCGTTATGCCTACGAGTTTGCACAAGATCTCACCTCCTGGCCGGAAACTTCAACGACTACGACCACGTCTGGTACTTATCATATGTTCCACGATGCGCATGCATTTCACGCGAGATTCAGTTGTCCGAACGGTGATTACGGTCCTCCTGTTAAGTGTACGTGTAAGTCGGGTTTATGTTTGGACGATACAAACTTTAAAGCTGCTGTTGGTGCGTGTTTGGCTGAATCCCCAGAAGAAGGAAAATGCATTTCGTATGGTACGGTCACAACGGATTATGGTATTATGGAAGATTGGGATACAAGCTCGGTTATCGATATGTCGTTCGCGTTTGGGGCAAACTGTGATAATTTTGCGACTGATTGCAATCGCTCGTATTCAGCCATTTTCAACGCAGACATCTCTCGTTGGGATACAAGTAGCGTAAAAACTATGCGCGGCATGTTTAATACGGCTACCACCTTCAATCAAGCAATCGGATCGTGGGATGTTTCTCAGGTTACTGATATGTCTAGTATGTTTGAAGATGCACAAAACTTCAACGAGACCATATCAGATTGGGATACGTCTTCGGTAACGAGTATGAATAGTATGTTTGCAAGATCAATATCCTTTTCCCAGACATCAACGCTATGGGATACGAACAGTGTAGTCGACACGACAAATATGTTTCTTGGAGCAGCTGCTTTTTTTGAACAGTACGCATGCGCAGAGAACGAAAATGGCCCTCCCAAAAGCTGTCATTGCATCGGTTGTTTAACTGATTCCTCATTTAATTCTTCTCTTGCTTCGTGCCTGGCGGAAGATCCAGAATACGGATTGTGCGAAACATTCGGCGCTTCGAGCGGTTTTGGAGTAATGCCTGAATGGAATGTTCATCTCGTCAGTGATATGCGAGGAGCTTTTCAAGATAGATCAATTTTCAATGGTGACATTAGTTTGTGGGACACGAGCAGTGTGACGAATATGGAATCCATGTTCCGAAACGCAATAGCATTTGCTCGGGAGATCGCAGTATGGGAAGGGTTCGCGGCGAGTTCTTCCCAAGATGGTATTTTTCTCGGGGCTGTTGAATTCTATGCGAATTTTAAATGCAAGGACGAGACTATTTTAAGCTCGTGTAAGCAGCAAAGAAGTAAAACTTTGGTCACTGATGTTACCTTTGAATTCGCCATTACCAAATGTCTAGAAGAGGCGCCGATTTCCGGCGATTGTCAAATTTACGGGAAATCCACGACGAGTTTTGACATCATGTCAAACTGGGATACTAGTTTGGTAACGAACATGGGGAGTGCGTTTGAGAACAAAGTTGAGTTCAATGGCGATATTTCTCGGTGGGATACTTCGAATGTCGTTTTTATGGACAAGCTATTTCTCAACGCAGCTTCGTTTAACAAGCCTTTGACATTTTGGAGTGCGACTAAAGTACTCACCATGGAGCGCATGTTTGAAGGTGCGAGTGCTTTCGATCGCGATGTTACATTCTTAGTTACGTCTAGTGATACCAACATGGATGGAATGTTTACTAATGCGAATTCTTTTCTTGCCAAGTTCAAATGTGAGAGTATGATCAGCGGACCTCCAAGTTCGTGCATGTGCTCTCGCGAATTAGACTGTTGTGTCGGACAAGCTTGCAGATTAGAACTCGACGACATGAATCTGATGGATGCAGTTTCTGAATGCTTGCTCGAGGACCCTATTTATGGATTGTGCGAAAGATTTGGTTCAAGACGAAAGCTCGGAACAATGCCAGATTGGGACGTTGGTCGAGTTACGAACATGCAAAGTGTTTTTGCCATGAGAGAAAATTTCAACGGTAACATATCCGCGTGGAACGTTTCGAGCGTCACGAGTATGTACCAAATGTTTAAATTTGCTCGTTCTTTTAACGGAGACATCGGCGCATGGGATACTTCGAGAGTTACAAATATGGAGCGCATGTTTCATGGCGCGTCGAAATTTGACCAATATATTTTGATATGGACTGGCGCGGCGGCTACTAGCGCGCAGTCTGGAATTTTCACCGAAGCTTTAGCTTTTCAAACGAGATTTAATTGCAGTGGTGTCTTGGAATTAGGAGCGAATGTCGTGTGGAACGGTCCAATTTCTTCGTGCGATTGTAAATATTCATGCCCGTTGACGGATGATGCAATTGCATCTGGGGTCTCTGAATGTTTACTCTCTCATCCCGTGGATGGGTTGTGCTCCTCAGATACTTTATACGGTGCTATGCCAAACTGGGATGTCTCTCTCGTCACGAACATGAGCGGTTTATTTAAGGGTTATGAACTCTTCAACGGCGATATTTCTAAATGGATTACCGCAAGTGTAACCAACATGGAATCTATGTTTTCTGGAGCAACTTCGTTTAACCAGGATATCTCTGAAGCTTGGCAGGGACCGGCCACAGAAACGACACAGACTGATATGTTTGCTGGCGCAACTGCTTTTCAAGCCGCGTTCAAATGCGCAGACGTAATAAACGGACCGTTGAATCAGTGTTATTGCATCGGTTGTTTAACTGATTCCACATTTAATTCTTCTCTTGCTTCGTGCCTGGCGGAAGATCCAGAATACGGATTGTGCGAAACATTCGGCGCTTCGAGCGGTTTTGGAGTAATGCCTGAATGGAATGTTCATCTCGTCAGTGATATGCGAGGAGCTTTTCAAGATAGATCAATTTTCAATGGTGACATTAGTTTGTGGGACACGAGCAGTGTGACGAATATGGAATCCATGTTCCAAAACGCAACATCTTTTGAGCGCGGGATCGGAACCTGGAGAGGAGTTGCGGCTTCTGCTCCACAGAAAGATATGTTCCGCACCGCTTCAGCGTTCCAGGCAACATATTCATGCAGAAATATTGTATCTGGTCCCGCACAATCGTGCGTAACCCCCTTATCTGACGTGACTTTCCACATCGCCATTTCATCGTGCTTAGAATTAGACAGTAAGATTGGATCCTGTTCGAAGTATAGTACGGTTTTCGGGGAAATTCCTCACTGGGATGTTTCAAACGTAACTAATATGCGCGGAGCATTTTCAAACTACGAACAATTCAACGCCGATATTTCAAGTTGGGATGTTTCATTCGTTACAGATATGGGATATATGTTTTACAACTCGCAAGCCTTCAATCAAAATATTGAGAATTGGGACACTTCAAACGTTGAGAATATGGAAAGGATGTTTTCATTTGCGAAAAACTTCAATGTAAATATCAACGGATGGAGCGTTGAGAAAGTCACGAAAATGACAGGCATGTTTTGGAAAGCTGAAAAGTTTAACCAACCGTTACATGACTGGGATACTTCTAATGCTATAGACGCTGAAGAAATGTTTCTCATGACTCCGAATTTCATGCGTAATATCTCGATGTGGAAAGGTACAATTGGATCGACGCCACAGTCGGTCATATTCTATGAAGCGACGAAATTTATATCCAAATATGAGTGTACGGATGCAACTAATGGACCGGTTAATTCGTGCGTGTGTGTTTCGGGCTGTATTTTGGACTCCATGTTTCATGCCGCCATCAATGAGTGTTTGGAAGAAGACCCCTTCTTTGGTGTCTGCACATCATATAGTGAGAGGAGTAAATACGGAGTCATGTCGGACTGGGATGTGAGCGCAGTAACAAACATGCAAGCCGCGTTTTTAGGACGTCGCCAATTTAATGGTGACATTTCTTCTTGGGACACGTCATCCGTCACGAGCATGAAATCTATGTTTGATTCGAATTCAACCGATTATGGGATGATATTTAATCAGGATTTGAGTCGATGGGATACGTCAAAAGTGTTGGACATGTACGAGATGTTTGCGCATTGCTGGCATTTTGATTCTGATATCAGTTTATGGGACACTTTGAGCGTTACCAACATGAACGGAATGCTAGCCAATGCAAAATCTTTCCAACAGGACATATCAACATGGCAAGGAAGCGCTGCTACAAGTTCTGGTCAAGGCATTTTTTCAGGTGCATCTGTATTCAATTCGAAATTTTTTTGTAAGGAAGGCGATGATGGACCAATCAGTTCTTGCGCTTGCCAAACGCATAGTGAGTGCGGATTACGCGGCGCAACATTCAATGCCGCCATAGAGGAGTGTTTGCAAGAGGCTGAAGTAGACGGATTGTGCGAATCTTACGGAGTTCTCAGTGGCTTTGGCACGATGCCAAATTGGGATACAAGTGTTGTAAAAAATATGAATGGCGCTTTTAGTGAACGCACAACTTTCAACGCCGATTTATCAAAGTGGAACACTGCACAAGTAACTGATATGCAGGCTATGTTTTATAGTTCCTCCGCTTTCAATCAGGATCTTAGTGGTTGGGACACATATCGCGTGGTAAGCATGTTTCGAATGTTCATGAGAGCATCAGCCTTTGATCACGATATTTCGAATTGGCAAGGCTTTGCTGCCTCAAATGCACAAGGTCAAATGTTTTCGTTAGCGACAGCGTTTCAAGCAAAATTTAATTGCTCTAATGCAGATGCTGGACCCTTGACTTCTTGTTTTGACCCCGAGTACGTGCTGCTCGATGAGTCCTTCTCAGAAGCCATTTCGAGCTGTTTAGCAGAATCTCCCAAAGATGGTCTGTGCACAGAGTATGGTTTGAAAACAAAGAAGTATGGAACGATGCCCAACTGGGATACGTCCCGTATCACGAGAATGGTTGGTCACGATGGAAACGGTTTTGTAGGATTCGCTCAAGAACAGGAATTCAACGGCGATATATCAAAATGGAATACGTCGCAAGTTACTACCATGCGTAGCATGTTCTGGGAAGCGGCAAAATTCAATCAAGACATTGGCAAGTGGGACACTGCAAAAGTGACTGACATGCATCAAATTTTCAGAAACACAGCCTTTAATCGAGATATTGGAGAGTGGAATACGGCTCAAGTCACCGACATGAGCCGCATGTTTCGTCAAGCTGTGAACTTTAATCAATATATTGGAGATTGGAATACTTTACAAGTTACAAATATGAAAGACATGTTCTATGAGGCTCGCTCTTTTGATCAAAACATAGGCAGTTGGAATATTTCTAAAGTCGAAAATATGAACAGCATGTTTTATAAAGCATATTCGTTCACGCAAGATGTCTCGAAATGGGACGATTCCTCAGTAACTGATTCCGTGGATTTATTTGGAGATATTGTAACATTTTTTCTGCGGTTTTCTTGTCCTGTCGATGGTCCGGCGAGCACCTGCGTGGATAAAACTCCTGAGTCGCCCACACTTGTAACAGATGATAATTTTTACAGTGCAATAGAAACTTGCCTAACGATGGATGATAAAGCATATGCTGAAAATGGAATGTGTTACGCAAGTGAGTATGGGGCGATGCAGTATTGGGATACGAGCCGGGTCACAGACATGCGCGGGTGGGTTGGAAGACTTTACGTCGGTTTTGGTAATCGTGTTTCGTTCAATGCAAATATTTCAAGCTGGGACACGTCGCAGGTCACAAACATGTTCCGAATGTTTGAAAACAATGCTGCGTTTGATCACGATGTATCGAGATGGGCCGATGCGCGGGTTGAAAATTTTGGGCAAATGTTCTCTGGAGCATCTGCTTTTCAGGCAAAGTTCGTATGCGACGACCTTCTTTCTGGTCCCCCGAAAACGTGCGACGAAAAAGAGAGAATCCTGTTGGATTCGTATTTTTTCGCATCGGTCGATGCATGTCTTCAAGAAGCGCCCGTGGACGGTTTGTGCTACACCTTCGGGACGGTGACCAAGAAATTTGGCGTCATGCCGGATTGGGATACGCATCGGGTTGAAAACATGGAGGCGGCGTTCAAAAATAAAACGCTGTTCAACGGTGACATAACGAAGTGGAACACATCGAGCGTGACCTCCATCCGCGATATGTTCTATTCTGCCTCTTCTTTCAATCAAGACATCAGCGGTTGGGATGTTTCTCAAGTCACGAGCATGAGTGGAGTATTTTACGGAGCGTCTGCATTCGATATAGATATCTCAAGCTGGAATGATATTCTTCTTCTTTTGAATACAGGAGAAGAAATATTTACTGGATCGACAATCTTTCAAAATATCACTCTGCGTGTCGGGGACGTGCCTCTCTCGACAACTGCTCTCACGTGGCCAGGAGCCACGATGTCTTGGTCGGATGAGTCGGGAAATAACAACGATGTGATACTTCTTGACGGGGTTAAGTTTAATAGCAAATATGGTGGGTACGTGTCATTTGATGCTTCATTAAGTAATTCGCGCGGTTACATAAGTAATGATTTGCATTACGCAGGAGGCACAAAAGTTATCGAAGAGCTCACGGTTCTTGTCTGGATGCGAACGAATTACAGCAATGGAGAAAATACTCCAGACGGATCGTATGACATCAACCAGTCGTCGTTTATCGATTTTGATCGATCGGAAGTATTCAATTTCTATCTCGAAGGTGCCGGCCAACTTAAATTTTCGGGCAGCAGTAGTAACTCTGGTGGATTTTCTGAATATTACGACCTCGGAGCGGGCACGGATGAGTTGTATAACGACGGCGAATGGCATTTGCTAGGGGTTACGTTCAGCGTCTCAAATCAAAAAATTAAATTGTTCGCTGATGGAGTGCTGAAAAAGACATTCTCGGCTAACGGCACCATGACGGCCCTTGGAAGTCATTCGGCTTCTTTGAGAAGGTACGGAATGATAGCTGATGTATCCAAAGCTGCTGTTGAAAACGGCGCTACCGGATCTGCTGGCGGGTACACTGGTGATTTAGCTGCGATTATTTTCCACGACTCCACGACTCTCACGGATGCCGAAATCGAAAGCGTCTTCAAGGCTCAAACCCAAAGATTCAGCTCCAGTGCAGAGTATATTCAGTCTCCACCAAGTCCGCCACCAAGCCCACCACCGCCGCTTCCTCCTCCATCTCCACCACCGCCGCTTCCTCCTCCATCTCCACCACCATCTTCGCCTCCCCCATCACCTCCACCCTCGCCACCTCCGAGCCCTCCCCCGTCTCCACACCCGAGTCCCCCGCCGTCGCCTCCGCTGTTGCCGAATGCACCGCCGAGTCCACCGCCGAGTCCACCGCCGAATCCACCACCGAATCCACCACCTCCTTTGGATCCGATTCCATCTGCAAGTTGGCACACTTTCGTCGCGGATTGTTTGACGGAAGTAGGCGCGGAAGTTACCGGTGAGTGCACGACATGGGCGTCTGGTAATGATTACGGGACGATGCCAAATTGGAACGTGAGTTTGGTGACGGATATGAGTGGATATACTGGAAGTGCTTATCAAGGTTTTAGCTGGAATTCTGCGTTTAACGGCGACATTTCGAACTGGGACACATCTCAAGTGACAAATATGTACGCTATGTTTTGGCAAGCTACTTCCTTCAACAGACCTATAGGGGGATGGGACACATCTAAAGTGACGAATATGAATTCTGTATTTAGTAGTGCCAATGCATTCAACCAAGACATTGGGAGTTGGGACACATCACAAGTGACGGATATGGCTTATATGTTTTCTTCCGCTTCTGCGTTCAACCAAGACATTGGGAATTGGAACATATCGCAAGTTACTGGTATGCATGGTATGTTTCAATACGCCTCTGTGTTCAACCAACCGATGGGGAGTTGGGACACCTCTCGAGTGACGGAAATGGGTGAAATGTTTAAGCATGCTATCTTATTTGATGAATTAATCGGAAGTTGGGACACATCACAAGTGACGGACATGTCAAACATGTTCGAAAACGCTTCTGTGTTTAACCGAGACATTTCTTCGTGGACTGGAACGGCGGCAACGACTGTGCAAACCGGCATATTTACGGATGCGACAGCATTCATCGCAAGATTTACATGCGATGACCCTGTAAATGGTCCACCGCAAACGTGCTACGATCCGGATGTGTCGCTCACGGATGAAACATTTTATTCTGCAATTGAATCTTGTTTAGCTGAGGCTCCACTGGATGGAGTTTGTAAAGAATTTGGCTTGTACTCGACACGATACGGGATAATATCAGACTGGGACACGAAAAGGGTCACAAATATGTCGGGCGTTTCTTTTTATGACAACACGGAGCATTACATAGGTTTTGCGCTAAAAGATGCGTTTAACGGCGACATAACCAGATGGGATACCTCACACGTTACAGATATGAGCAGTATGTTTTACGGAACGTCGATGTTTAACAAACCCATAGGTAGTTGGGACACATCTCGGGTATCAAACATGAAATTAATGTTTGGAAACGCCTCTGCCTTCAATCAAGATCTTTGGGATTGGAGCACTTCGAATGTCTTAAATATGGAGCAAATGTTCGCTGATGCTATCGTGTTTGATAAAGATATCAACGCGTGGGACACTTCAGCGGTGACGAATATGGACTCCATGTTTCAAAACGCACTCGCATACGCTGATAAATACTCCTGCACGGACTCGAACAGCGGTCCTCCCAATTCATGTACATGCATCAAAGGCGCTTGCTTCATAACAGATACAATCTTTTACGACGCAATCGCAAATTGCCTGGCAGAATCTCCGGAAGATGGGTTGTGCGTTACGTGGGGAACACAAGCGACGAATTATGGCGTGATGCCTGAGTGGGACACCTCAAGGGTAACAAATATGACTGGATGGAACTCTTACTATGTAGGCTTTGGCGGAAAATCTATATTTAACGGTAACATTTCAAATTGGGAAACTTCTCGAGTTACGAGCATGTACAGAATGTTTGCCGGGGCGACGAAATTCAATCAAGATATAAGTAAATGGGATACTTCTCAAACTACAACTATGAGCAGAATGTTCGAAGAAGCGAGCGAATTCGATATAGACATAAGCTCTTGGAACGATTCTGCTCTGGTGACATCGGATCAAATGTTCATAGGTGCGAGTAATTTTCTATTGAAATACTCGTGCACGAATCTGAGGTCTGGTCCTGCCAGTTTATGTTCTCCAAGAGCGAGATCTCGATGTTCAAAACTACTCAAAACAGCATCTTTGGGTCAACAATTAGAAACTTTCTCATTTGCTACTGGACATTCGTCGTATTATCATGTGAAAACTGTGGCGACAACATCGAACGATATGACAGGTTGGAACAGTTTGTATATGATTGGTGGAACGACAAAATGCGATGGCGCTTGGTTCGGAGGTCTCGTGAATGGTAAACCGTTCATCGGTACGCAATGCGTTGTTGGATACCAAGTCGCTCCTCAAAGCTTGCTACCGAGTACAAAATACGCAATGGAATGGAAATATGATCCAAACACGAAAAAGTACGAAATCATAATCGATGGTGAAATTGTTTTGAGCGGGACTCAGGACTTCCCTGTAATGAACGGAGGTTACATCACTATCGGTGGCGGGGCGCATACATACGCTAATGAACTTTGGGGAGGTAGCATTGATTCGCTCGAATTAAATTGGTGCAGCGATCTCACAGATGCAAATTATTACAGCGCCGTGGAGAATTGTTTGCTCGAGGCTCCTGTGGATGGATTATGCCATACGTTCGGGTATTCAACGAATTCATTTGGACTAATGCCCGACTGGGATACGAGTTTAGTGACAAATATGGCGGGTTACGATGGATCTAAACATGTAGGGTTTGCCACGAGAATGGCATTTAACGGGGACATTTCGAAATGGGATACTGCTCAAGTGACGGACATGTCGTTCATGTTTTACCAAGCTTCAGCATTTAATCAAAAGATTGGGAATTGGAGCACAGTGAAAGTCACGGATATGAGTGGAATGTTTTTCAAAGCAGCTTTGTTTGATTCAGAAATAAAAAATTGGGATATTTCTTTGGTAACAAACCTAGCGCGCACGTTTTCTCAAGCATATGCGTTTAATCAGTCCATCGGTGCCTGGGATACGGCGAAAGTGAGGAATATGCAATCAACATTCTCTCAAGCCTTTAAATTTAATCAAAATATAAATTCGTGGAATACTGCAGCCGTGACTAACATGGAAGAAATGTTTGCGTACGCGTACTCGTTTGATCACACTGTTTATAGCTGGTCTGGAATAGCGGTAGCTTCTGAACAGAAGGGTATACTTAGAGGCGCCTCAAAGTTTCAGGACAAATTCATTTGCGCGAGCGATGAAGATGGCCCTCTGGATTCTTGCCACGAACCACATGTTTTGACCTCTGACGCAACGTTCCACGAAGCGGTCAGCGCTTGTCTTCAAGAAGCGCCCGTGGATGGTTTGTGCCACACCTTTGGGACGGTGACCAAGAAATTTGGCGTAATGCCAGAATGGGATACTAGTCTCGTTGAAAATATGGAGGCGGCGTTCAAAAATAAAACGCTCTTTAACGGTGACATTTCGAGATGGGATTTATCGAGCGTGACCTCCATCCGTGATATGTTCCATTCTGCCTCTTCTTTCAATCAAGACATCAGCGGTTGGGATGTTTCTCAAGTCACGAGCATGAGTGGAGTATTTTACGGAGCGTCTGCATTCGATAAAGATATCTCAAGCTGGAATGATTCTTCTGTCGTAACAAGTGCAGGAACATTTACTGGAGCGGAAGCATTTCTGGCTAAATTTACGTGTGGTATTGGTGGGGGAATCAACGAAGAAGTCGAAGTAAGTGCACGCCCAGTAAGTTCCTGCGTCTGCAAGCATGGGGAATGTTATCTCACGGATGGATCTTATTATCGTGCTGTCGTTCATTGTCTTCTCGAAGACCCATTTGGTGGTGTGTGTACATCGTGGGGTACAAAAACAACAAATTATGGAATTATGATGGAATGGAAAACCGGTCGCGTCACGGATATGGCTGGATTAGTTAATGGAAAATACGCGGGATTCGCATTGAAGAGTACTTTCAATGGGAATATTTCGAAATGGGACACATCGCACGTTACGAATTTCAGACACATGTTCTTTTCAGCGGCGAAATTTAACCAAGATATTAGTGAATGGAACATATCAAGCTCGAGCGACATGACATCGATGTTCGAAGGAGCTTCAATGTTTAATATTGATATCTCGAGTTGGGACGCTTCGAGCGCTACGAAAACGCAGAACATGTTTCGCAACGCTAATTCTTTCCAAGACAAATACACCTGTGATGACCCGGATTCCGGACCGAGTAGCACCTGCGAACAATCTCTCCTTTCAGATTTAACTTTTAGTGATGCAATTCAGAACTGTCTGTCAGAAAGTCCTGTATTTGGTGAGTGCCGAATGTACGGTCGCGCTTCGAAGTACGGCACGATGCCGAATTGGAACACAACTCTTGTGACAAACATGGGAGGATATATGTCTAGTGACTCTCACGTAAACAAGCGATTTAGTCAGAATGGAATATTCAACGGTGATATTTCGAGATGGGATACCTCACATGTTACAGATATGTCCACCATGTTTGGAAATTGCACGGCGTTCAATCAAAACATCAGCGGCTGGGATGTTTCGCTCGTTACTGACCTATCCAGTATGTTTTCCGGAGCGGATTCTTTTAACCAAGACATCGGGAACTGGATCACATCCCAAGTAACAGAATTAAGCTTCATGTTTCATTCTGCGAAATCGTTCGACCAAACCATGAGCGCTTTCGACACTTCTCGCTCTGTCAACATGGAATTTATGTTTGCCGGAGCCTCTTCATTCAATCACGAAATTGGTTTTTGGAACACGTCTCAAGTTACAAACATGCGGGGCATGTTTCAAGAAGCTTTGTCATTCAATAAGGACATTGGACTTTGGAACACGTCAGGTGTCACAAATATGGAAGTCATGTTTAAAAAAGCGCATTCGTTTAATCAAAATATATCCGCTTGGGACGATTCAGCTTTAACAAATTCAGCTGGAATGTTTGACGGAGCCACAGGGTTCCGAGCGAAATTTGTTTGTACCGATGCTTTGAGAGGACCTCCGAGTTCGTGTACAGGCCTTAATACAAGATGGATTGCTCCGAGTCCACCTCCATTAGCGCAGATAAGATCATCTAAGTCTGATAATTTGCCTCTCACTGATTCTAATTTGCGAGATGCGATTCGGATGTGCTTGACGATGCAGGAGTATGCCTATGCCGAGAATGGCCTCTGCGCGGCCTCTATGTACGGAGCGATGCCAGAATGGGATATCAGCAGTGTCACAAGTTTAAGGGAAGCATTTTCAGGCTTGCATACTTTTAACGCAGATATATCCAGTTGGGATACGTCACAAGTAACGGACATGTACGGTACATTTTCTCAAGCTCACTCGTTTAATGCAAAAATCGGCCGATGGAATACTTCCAGAGTTGAAAATATGCGCCGCACATTCTTGGAAGCTTGGTCGTTTGATCAAGACATCAGCTCCTGGAACACTTTTCACGTTAGTGACATGGGTTACATGTTCTATCGTGCTCATAAATTTAGTCACGATGTTTCAATTTGGACTGGAAGTGCAGCAAGTATAACTCAGGAAAGAATGTTCTTCTACGCGGATTCGTTCCAGGGAAAATTCACCTGTGACGACAGCAATGGAGGCCCAGCGAAATCGTGCAAATGTAATGCCAATTATTGCATGACTGACGTCATTTTCCATCAAGCTATCGCGCTATGTCTGAACGAAGCTCCATTGGATGGTAATTGTGCGGAGTACGGACTAAATTCGACGAAATATGGTTATATGCCAGACTGGGATGTTTCTCGCGTCACAAACATTTCACGCGCTTTCCAGCATAGGTACACTTTCAACGCAGACATCTCCAGGTGGAATTTGAGTGCAGTCACTGACATATCTTGGCTATTTAATGATGCGCGTGCATTCAACCAAGACATTTCCGGCTGGGACGTTTCTCGAGTGCAACACATGCAGCATGCGTTTGAGATGGCGTCTGCATTCAATTTTGACATTTCTGAGTGGAACGATTCTTCAGCGACTGATTACACAGACGTCTTCTTAAATGCGGTTGCTTTTCAAGCGCGCTTTGATTGCACTGACTCTGTCGATGGGCCACCAAGCTCGTGTGTACTGAGATTCTCGTGGTGCAACATCGCTCCGTGTTATTTGACAGATGATACATTTATTAATGCTGTCTCGAGTTGTCTCGCAGAAGCTCCCATCGATGGTAAATGCATTACATGGGGTTGGGGCCTCACGAAATATGGTTATATGCCAGACTGGGATGTTTCTCGCGTCACAAACATTTCACGCGCTTTCCAGCATAGGTACACTTTCAACGCAGACATCTCCAGGTGGAATTTGAGTGCAGTCACTGACATATCTTGGCTATTTAATGATGCGCGTGCATTCAACCAAGACATTTCCGGCTGGGACGTTTCTCGAGTGCAACACATGCAGCATGCGTTTGAGATGGCGTCTGCATTCAATTTTGACATTTCTGAGTGGAACGATTCTTCAGCGACTGATTACACAGACGTCTTCTTAAATGCGGTTGCTTTTCAAGCGCGCTTTGATTGCACTGACTCTGTCGATGGGCCACCAAGCTCGTGCACGTGCAATAATTCGTTTTGCCTATACAATGCAAACTTTCGTAGCGCCATTATAGAATGCTTGAACGAAGATCCAATCTACGGAAACTGCACAGCGTACGGTTCCGAGATTAAGAAGTTCGGCATCATGTCTGACTGGGACGTAAGTAAAATAACAAACATGGACGGGATTACTGGAGAGGAGGGAGCTCTCATTGGATTTGGTGGCAAAGCTACTTTTAACGCGAACATTTCAAATTGGGATGTTTCTCAGGTAACGTCCATGAGAGGTATGTTTTATCAAGCTTCTGCTTTCAATGCGGATATCAGCTCGTGGAAGACTACACTCGTAACTACGATGGAGTCTATGTTTTTCTCCGCGGCTACTTTTAACCAAAACGTTGGAAATTGGGACGTATCTCAAGTTTTGACAATGCGCGATATGTTTTCTAATGCTAGCTCGTTCAATCAGGACATTGGGGATTGGAATACGACCGCAGTGACAGACATGACGAGAATGCTTTCATCAGCATCTGTCTTTGGCTATGATTTATCTCACTGGTTGGGAACTGCGGCTTCAACAGCGCAGGAAGATATTATCCTTCAAGCGACAGCATTCAACACAAAATACACGTGTGACGATGCAAATAGAGGACCTTTTAATTCATGTGTGTATGATCAGCTCCCTCTGACAGATACAACATTTCAAAATGCTCTTTCTCTTTGTCTTACAGAATCTCCGGTTACTGGTGACTGCGTGGAATTTGGTTCATCATCAAACTATGGAGCCATGCCGTATTGGAATACTTCCTCTGTCACGAAGATGATTGGCTACGATGGTTCGAATAGCATCGGATTTAAGGGTAGGAAAGCGTTCAATGGCGATATTACGGCATGGGACACGTCCAGTGTTACTGATATGAGTTATCTGTTCGAGTACGCTTCTTCATTCAATCAGGACATAAGCAGCTGGGATACTTCAAGCTTGCGAGATATAGACTCGATTTTCCGGCACGCTTCTGCGTTCAACCAGAACATCGGATCGTGGAACACATCGCAGGTCACTGATATGAAGAATGCATTCAGTCACGCTGCTGCATTTAACGGCAACGTGAACCTATGGGTCTCTGCGGAGGTAATTAGTATACGCGGAATTTTTCGCGGAGCTGAGTCATTCAATCAAGATCTTTCGTCATGGATGATCACGCAGGCAGTCGATGCGAGCTATGCATTTTACGGAGCTAGCTCGTTCAAGTACTCACTATCTTCTTGGTCTGGTAACGTAGCGACTTTACCCCAGAAAGACATGTTTAGAGATGCCATCGCATTTCAAGCGCTTTTTGTTTGCACGAGTAGCTACGATGGCCCAGCTGCTTCATGTGCGAGTCGCGATTCTGTATTATCAGATGCATCCTTTCACGATGCCGTCAAGCATTGCCTTTCGGAGGACCCGGTTCACGGATTGTGCGTGAATTACGGTTTTGTGACGACTCATTTTGGGCTCATGCCTGATTGGGACGTCAGCCGCGTCACGCGAATGTCTGGTTTGAGTGGTACGAATTCAATTTCTTACGGGTTCCGCGGTGCGACTATTTTCAATGGCGATATTTCGAAATGGGATACATCACATGTCACGGATATGAGTTTCATGTTTGAAAACGCTCTTGCTTTCAATTCAGACATAAGCGGTTGGGTAGTGAGCCGGGTGACTGATATGCGAGGGATGTTCAAAAATGCAGCTTCGTTCAACCAGTACATTGGTGAATGGCAAACGCATCAGGTGACAACCATGAATGCGATGCTGAGTGGTGCTTCGGCTTTTTCGCACGATTTATCGTCCATGAGTACTTTGAATGTTTATGATTTTCAAGACATGCGTGTAGGGGCTTTGGCGTTTCATGAAAAATTTTTATGTCCCGACGAGACATCTGGATCGTTGAGCTCGTGCGTTTGCCGCTCGTCACATTGCCTATCGGACGAAACGTTCTCAGAAGCCTTGGAAGAGTGTCTCAAAGAATCTACCGTGGATGGTTTGTGCACTGAGTACGGCCTCGTGAAGACAAAATATGGCGTCATGTCAGACTGGGACGTTAGTAACGTGACAAATATGGGCTCAATACAACAAACTGATCCATTGGTGTTTGACTACACCACTTCAAGTTGTTCCTCTGACGGATGGCTTAATAATGGGAACACCGTTTCGTGCACGCAATGCGGCAGCTACGGATATGTTCTCGGAGGATACGGCCAGCTTGGTAACGGCGCAGAATTGCGAAAGACGTTTTCTGACTTGCCAGAGCACTCTGAGTTGAGTTTGAACGTGAACTTGGTGAAAATCGATTCTTGGGACGGTGAAAAGTTTTACGTATATATCGACGATGCGCTCGTCTACACTTCGCGTCCATTCTATCATAATCAGGGCTCAAACGTATGTGGCGGGGGATCGGGTGAAGAGCAACTCAACGTCCAGATCAATGTAACGCATTCGTTAAGCACGGCAACTGTGCGACTGACGACGAATTTAAATGAGGGTTCAACGAATGAGGCTTTTGGTCTGAGTTCTTTCACGCTTGGATTCATCCTCGATGGCAGTGTGGTGAATAGCGTTTTATCCAAGTTTCCAGAGTTCAATGCGGATATTACGAGATGGAATACCATCCACGTCACCTCCATGACGCGCTTGTTCTTTGGCGCGTCAAGTTTCGATCGGGACTTGACCGCATGGAAAGGTCCGGCAACCTACAAAGTTCAAAAAGATATCTTTCTGAACGCCACCTCGTTTCAATCAAAGTTTGCGTGCTCTGATAAAGATTCGGGTCCTCTGCGCACTTGCTCGTGTAAGTCTGACGTGTGCATTACCAGCGCAACTTTTGAGCTTGCGTTTGAGAGATGCTTGGCGGAGGATCCATTCTTTGGGCTTTGCTCTGTTTACGGCTTGACGACTACTAAGTATGGCCTCATGCCGCAGTGGGATACGAGTCGCGTGATTGATATGAGTCGATCGCGTGCCACTGCCTTTCCCATCTTTAATGGAGACGTATCCAACTGGGATACATCGCACGTGACCAGCATGTCGAATTTGTTCTCATCTTGTTCGTCTTTTAATCGGGACATATCGAAATGGGATACGTCTCGGGTTATAGACATGTCTGGCATGTTTCAAGACGCTACGGCTTTTAATCAGGATATTTCAAAATGGTATGTCGGGAGCGTTCAAAACACGACGTACATGTTCCGCAATGCTGAAATATTTCAACGCGATCTTACAATGTGGAAGGGGGAATTTTCCTACGTTTTGCAAGAAGAAATGTTTAAAGGTGCTCGAAAGTTTCTGGAGCGATTTTCCTGCTTGGACGCGAATGATGGACCTCTGAATACGTGCAAGTGCAATTCTGATATTTGCTTGTCAGATGCATCCTTTCACGATGCCGTCAAGCATTGCCTTTCGGAGGACCCGGTTCACGGATTGTGCGTGAATTACGGTTTTGTGACGACTCATTTTGGGCTCATGCCTGATTGGGACGTCAGCCGCGTCACGCGAATGTCTGGTTTGAGTGGTACGAATTCAATTTCTTACGGGTTCCGCGGTGCGACTATTTTCAATGGCGATATTTCGAAATGGGATACATCACATGTCACGGATATGAGTTTCATGTTTGAAAACGCTCTTGCTTTCAATTCAGACATAAGCGGTTGGGTAGTGAGCCGGGTGACTGATATGCGAGGGATGTTCAAAAATGCAGCTTCGTTCAACCAGTACATTGGTGAATGGCAAACGCATCAGGTGACAACCATGAATGCGATGCTGAGTGGTGCTTCGGCTTTTTCGCACGATTTATCGTCCATGAGTACTTTGAATGTTTATGATTTTCAAGACATGCGTGTAGGGGCTTTGGCGTTTCATGAAAAATTTTTATGTCCCGACGAGACATCTGGATCGTTGAGCTCGTGCGTTTGCCGCTCGTCACATTGCCTATCGGACGAAACGTTCTCAGAAGCCTTGGAAGAGTGTCTCAAAGAATCTACCGTGGATGGTTTGTGCACTGAGTACGGCCTCGTGAAGACAAAATATGGCGTCATGTCAGACTGGGACGTTAGTAACGTGACAAATATGGGCTCAATACAAACTGATCCATTGGTGTTTGACTACACCACTTCAAGTTGTTCCTCTGACGGATGGCTTAATAATGGGAACACCGTTTCGTGCACGCAATGCGGCAGCTACGGATATGTTCTCGGAGGATACGGCCAGCTTGGTAACGGCGCAGAATTGCGAAAGACGTTTTCTGACTTGCCAGAGCACTCTGAGTTGAGTTTGAACGTGAACTTGGTGAAAATCGATTCTTGGGACGGTGAAAAGTTTTACGTATATATCGACGATGCGCTCGTCTACACTTCGCGTCCATTCTATCATAATCAGGGCTCAAACGTATGTGGCGGGGGATCGGGTGAAGAGCAACTCAACGTCCAGATCAATGTAACGCATTCGTTAAGCACGGCAACTGTGCGACTGACGACGAATTTAAATCAGGGTTCAACGGATGAGGCTTTTGGTCTGAGTTCTTTCACGCTTGGATTCATCCTCGATGGCAGTGTGGTGAATAGCGTTTTATCCAAGTTTCCAGAGTTCAATGCGGATATTACGAGATGGAATACCATCCACGTCACCTCCATGACGCGCTTGTTCTTTGGCGCGTCAAGTTTCGATCGGGACTTGACCGCATGGAAAGGTCCGGCAACCTACAAAGTTCAAAAAGATATCTTTCGGAACGCCACCTCGTTTCAATCAAAGTTTGCGTGCTCTGATAAAGATTCGGGTCCTCTGCGCACTTGCTCGTGTAAGTCTGACGTGTGCATTACCAGCGCAACTTTTGAGCTTGCGTTTGAGAGATGCTTGGCGGAGGATCCATTCTTTGGGCTTTGCTCTGTTTACGGCTTGACGACTACTAAGTATGGCCTCATGCCGCAATGGGATACTAGTCGCGTGATTGATATGAGTCGATCGCGTGCCACTGCCTTTCCCATCTTTAATGGAGACGTATCCAACTGGGATACATCACACGTGACCAGCATGTCGAATTTGTTCTCATCTTGTTCGTCTTTTAATCGGGACATATCGAAATGGGATACGTCTCGGGTTATAGACATGTCTGGCATATTTCAAGACGCTACGGCTTTTAATCAGGATATTTCAAAATGGACTGGATATGCCGCCTCTCACGCGCAGCAAGGCATGCTTCTCGGAGCTGATGCATTCCAAAGTAAATTTATATGCCTTCAGGCAAATGAGGGACCTGCTGGATCTTGTGACGAGATTCGTTCAGATTGGACTTCCCCTCCTCCAATCGCTCCTTTCCCTCCGAATTCATCACCGTTCCAGCAACCATTTCCACCGCTATCGCCACAATCGCCACCATTTCCACCATCGCCACCACTTCCATCACCACCACCGTTTCCTGCGCCACCACCGCCGCTGCCATCTTCGCCACCGATACCACCACCCTCTCCGCCTTTGCCACCGTTACCTCCTCCTCCTCCCCCCTCGCCTCCTTCGCCTCCACCGGCTGTGCGCGGATCTCAAAACGCTCCGTATTCGAGTATTTCTCAAGTCGATGTGGACGATGTTTCCGACGGTCTTTACTGGTTTGTCAATAGTGAACGTCAAATCCAACAGCTCTACGTTCATAACTTCGGAGCGTTTGCGTCCCCGAATCGGTACGTCTTGATCGCTTCGAACAACGCGAAAGAGTCTGTTATTCCAACCGGTACGGAGAAGAACAGTTTCAACTACCGAGTCGATAGAAATGGCGTTTTTGGCGCACTCGGTACCCCGGATCCTGAGAAAGATTACATCGCCGGCGATTTTATATCTGGTATTGATATAGATCGCATTAAAGTATTCGGTTGGGGCTGGAACTCTTTAGACGGATCAACTTCGTTCTCCGGTGCGACGCAAGGTACGACGCTGGAAGTGACGTGGAATGCGTCTTCTTTGACGACGGTTGTTCCTCGGTCGGAAGTTGATGTCATCGGCGATTTACACGGCAACGCTTTGTACTTTCACGGCGATGGCGTCGCTTTGGATGCGAGCTTAGATTCGAATGCCCAACAATCCACCATTGGAGGTGTCGGTGCCACTCAAGCTACCGGTGACGTTTCGAATGGAAATTATATGGGACACGGTAGCGACGAAATCTCCGCTTCATGTGAAGGTTGGTACGACTCTTCTGGTTCAGCGATGAATTCTCAAGGGTACACGACGTGGGTACGGTTTGCGGCGTTCCCTTCGCCGCCTCCTTCACTGCTGCCGCCGCCGCCGCCGCCGCCGCCATTTTTGTTCTTAACGAAGATGGTGGAAGACACGAATGTCAAATTGTACGCGAGTGACGCAGCTTCGAGCGATAATTTTGGCATTTCTGTATCCCTGTACGGTAATACGGCTTTGATTGGTGCGAGCGGTGACGACGATAAAGGAAGCGATTCCGGGAAGGTCTACGTGTTCACCCGAGCATACTCCGCGGACGGCACGTTGATGACTTGGACGGAACAGGCAAAACTTTACGCGAACGATCCAGCTTCGAGCGATAATTTTGGCATTTCTGTATCCCTGTACGGTAATACGGCTTTGATTGGTGCGAGCGGTGACGACGATAAAGGAAGCGGTTCCGGGAAGGTCTACGTGTTTACCCGAGCATACTCCGCGGACGGCACGTTGGTGACTTGGACGGAACAGGCAAAACTTTACGCGAACGATCCAGCTTCGAGCGATAATTTTGGCGTATCCGTATCCTTATACGATGATACCGCTTTGATTGGAGCTTTCCTCGATGACGACAAGGGAACTGATGCTGGCTCTGTGTATGTCTTTACTCGCTCTCCTTTTACATCCCCGAGCGCAACATCAGTTTTATGGAACGAACAGACGAAACTCTATGCAAATGAACCATCCGATTCAAGTTGGTTCGGTCGCTCAGTTTCACTGTATGGAAATACGGCATTGATTGGATCTCCCAAGTATGTAGATACGAGTACCACGAGGAAGGCGCTGACAAGTATCGGCGCTACCGTAATAAACCTCAACTTATGTGAAGGTGATTGTGATAGCGATAGCGATTGTAGTTTTGGGCTCAAGTGCTTCCAAAGATCTGGATACACGCCCGTTCCAGGATGCTCAGGAACTGGCGTGTTCGATTGGGATTATTGCTACAAACCTGAAATTGGTACCGTGCACGTCTTTACCAGGTCTTCTTCTCCTTCCTCGGAAGATGAGTCAATTATTACGACATGGGTCGAAGAAACGAAACTGGTTGCATCGGATGCGTCCATGCAGAGTGAATTTGGTGCGTCGGTTGCGTTATATGGTAATACAGCTCTCATAGGATCGCCCAAAAGTGATGAATTTGTCGAGGAAGGGGGAATCTTGGTCCCGAAGACGCTCGTAAGTCATGGATGGGATGGACTTGGAACGGGCAGTCTGGGAGAGTGTGAAGGCGATTGCGATACAGATACCGATTGCGCCACCGGGCTTGTTTGTTTTCAAAGGAGTGCGAATGAGGCGGTTCCGGGTTGCTTAGGTAGCGGTGAGAACAACATGGACTTCTGCGTTAAAAGCTCTTCACTTGACTACGGATCCTTCTATATTTTTACTCGGCCATCATCTTTCAATGAATCGTCGTCTTTGGAAACGCAGTGGTCTGAAGAAGCGAAGATTTACGCATCGGACCAGGTAGCGTACGACATGTTTGGATCTGCGCTAACATTATACGGTGATACAGCTTTGATTGGAGCGAGCGGCAAAGATAATCGCGGCAAAGTGTATGTATTTGAAGCGCCTCCACCTGCACCTCCGTCTCCTCCACCGCCTTTGCCTCCCCCACCTTTATTCTTGTCGAGTATGCTAGAAGATACAAATATAAAATTGTATGCGAAAGATGGGGAAAATTCCGATTGGTTCGGTCGTTCCGTATCTTTACACGGCGATACGGCATTCATCGGTGCAGACGGGAACGACGAGAAAGAAACTCTCGCAGGCGCAGTGTACGTATTCACGAAGAAATCAAATACATGGAGCGAACAAGTAAAACTACATGCAAACGATTCTTCGTTCGGAGATTATTTCGGTTATTCTGTTTCATTAGATGGCAATACTGCGTTGATTGGAGCGCCAGGGAAGGATGACGCCGCATCTGATGCGGGTGCGGTCTATGTGTTTAGTAGGTCCTCCTCTTCTGTGGGATCTCTTAGTACGACGGTTTGGACGCAGCAAGCAAAACTTCACGCTTCTGATCCTGAAGCAAGTAACATGTTTGGGTCTTCTGTATCTCTATACGGTGACACAGTCTTGATCGGAGCGAGTGGTAACGATAATAACGGAATAACGGATGCTGGGACGGTGTATGTATTTGCGCAATCTTTATCTTCTTCCGATGGAATCTCAAAAATTTGGACTGAAAAAACAAAATTGTATGCATCGGATGCATCCGTTTCAGATAAATTCGGTACATCGGTGTCCTTATTTGGCGATACAGCTCTGATTGGGGCGCATTTAGACGACGATAAAGGGAGCAACACTGGCAAAGTCTACGTTTTTACCCGTTCTCGAGTGACGACACTGTGGACCGAACAAACTAAATTGCATGCCTCGGATGCATCTAGCAGTGATTTTTTTGGTGCGTCAGTATCTTTGTTTGGAGACACAGCGCTGATTGGATCGTACGAAAATGACGACAAAGCTGAGAACGCCGGTAAAGTGTACGTGTTTACGCGATCTGTAACTAGTGAGAGTGATGGCATTAGAACAACAACGTGGACGGAGCAAACGCAGCTGTATGCGTCTGATTTAGCCTCTTCGGATAAGTTTGGAATTTCTGTGTCGCTATACGGTGACACGGCTCTGATCGGAGCTCATCTAGACGACGATAACGGAATTAACACGGGCAAAGTGTACGTGTTCAAGAAACCTCCCCAATCTCCGCCGCCGATGCCGCCGCCGTATTCCCCACCCTTATTCTTGCGAAGAATGCTCGAGGATACGGGTGTGAAAATTTACGCGAATGATGCAGCCTCGAGCGATTATTTTGGCACTTCTGTATCCCTGTACGGTGATACAGCTTTGATTAGTGCGCATGGAGGCGACGATAAAGGGAGCAACACTGGCAAAGTCTACGTTTTTACCCGTTCTCGAGTGCACGAGTGGCCTCCGCCTTCGTTTACTTCTCCAATTTTTTCATCCTCGACCATGAGTGGCGTCATGAGCACAAACAGTGGAAGATCTCAAACCTGGACTGTGGTAGGGGCAGACTATGGCAATGGCGAATATACCGCATCTTTCAATGGAGGTATACTTCATGACATTGCTTATCATGGCCCGGCTCGAATGTTTGATAAAGTCAATGATGGATATGCGTTTCATACTTCGCTTGGCGTTACTACTGGGACTGTCACTTTAACGATGCCTAAAAGTATTCTCATCACCTCGTATGAATTGAGACACAGGCCAAATTATAACACGAATGAGAATTATGCACCGAGAGATTGGACACTCGAAGGTTCAAACGATGGCACCACGTGGACTCTTCTAGATACACGAGTGAATCAAGTGTACAACCCGGACGTGCAGGGCGACGAAGAATCTAAACGCTCGTACGCAGTTACAGAAAACGTGGTTAAATACAACCAGTATAAACTTCGAATAACCGCTAATGATGGCGGTACTTACTTAGTAATGGGGCAGTTTAAATTATTCGAATCGACTTCTTCAGCTGCGAACGTTGGCACGACGCTGTGGACCGAAGAGACGAAACTATATGCATCTGGGTCGTCCCCTGACGATTATTTTGGTCGTTCGGTATCGTTAAACGGTAACACGGCTTTAATTGGAAATTACAATGCGGAATATATTGGAATCTCGAATTCAGGTGCAGTGCACGTATTTACGCGAGAATTTCAGTCTTCGTTGGCTATCAAAGCGACGTGGATCGAGCAAACGAAACTTTTCGCGTTCGATCCAGCTGCTTCTGATGAGTTTGGTACACACGTATCCTTATGTGGTGACATTGCTTTAATTTCAGCTCATTTAAAAGACGACAACGGTGTTAATTCTGGAGCTGTCTACGTGTTCGAGCGGTCATACTCTTCTTCACCTTCTGCTTCTGCTTCTTCTGGGGTAGTATGGACGGAACAGACGAAACTTTACGCGAACGATCCAGCCTCGAACGATTGGTTTGGCGCTTCACTTTCCTTGTACGACGACACCGCTTTGATTGGTGCGCACGGTGACGACGATAAAGGAAGCGATTCCGGGAAGGTCTACGTGTTCACCCGAGCATACTCCGCGGACGGCACGTTGATGACTTGGACGGAACAGGCAAAACTTTACGCGAACGATCCAGCTTCGAGCGATAATTTTGGCATTTCTGTATCCCTGTACGGTAATACGGCTTTGATTGGTGCGAGCGGTGACGACGATAAAGGAAGCGGTTCCGGGAAGGTCTACGTGTTCACCCGAGCATACTCCGCGGACGGCACGTTGGTGACTTGGACGGAACAGGCAAAACTTTACGCGAACGATCCAGCTTCGAGCGATAATTTTGGCATTTCTGTATCCCTGTACGGTAATACGGCTTTGATTGGTGCGAGCGGTGACGACGATAAAGGAAGCGATTCCGGGAAGGTTTACATGTTCTTTGCACCTTTTACTCCAATACCTGATGAAAGTTGGCACGCCTTTGTTGAAGAGTGTTTGGCAGAAGCACCTGAGACCGGACATTGTACGACATGGGCGTCTACGAATAACTACGGGACGATGTCAGATTGGAATACGAGTTTGGTGGAAGATATGAGTGGATGGACTGGAAGTGCTTCTCAAGGCTTTGGTGGTAAAAGTACATTCAACGGCGATATTTCGAAGTGGGACACAGGGAAAGTGACTAAGATGTCATGGATGTTTTGGCAAGCTACTTCCTTCAACCAAGACATTGGGGATTGGAACACGGCGGAAGTGACTCGTATGAATTCTATGTTTTCTTACGCTTCTGCGTTCAACCAAGACATTGGGAGGTGGAATACAGCGCAAGTGACTGATATGGGAGCTATGTTTTATTACGCTTCTGCGTTCAACCAAGACATTTCCTCGTGGACTGGATCCGCAGCGACGACGGCGCAAACGAGTATGTTTTCCAACGCAACTGCGTTTCAAGCGAAATTTAAGTGCACCGACGCCGTCACTGGTCCCGCGAGTTCGTGCGTTGGTCTCTCGCCAATTCCAGACGCGAGCTGGCATACTTTTGTCGGGGAGTGTTTGGATGAATCTGCAGCGATTGGAGAAGACGCGATTGGAGAGACTGGAGAATGTATAGTCTGGGCTCGATCACAAAACGTTTGGTACGGGACGATGCCAAATTGGAACGTGAGTTTGGTGACGGATATGAGTGGATATACTGGAAGTGCTTATCAAGGTTTTAGCTGGAATTCTGCGTTTAACGGCGACATTTCGAACTGGGACACATCTCAAGTGACAAATATGTACGCTATGTTTTGGCAAGCTACTTCCTTCAACAGACCTATAGGGGGTTGGGACACATCTAAAGTGACGAATATGAATTCTGTATTTAGTAGTGCCAATGCATTCAACCAAGACATTGGGAGTTGGGACACATCACAAGTGACTGATATGGGACATATGTTTTCTTCCGCTTCTGCGTTCAACCACGACATTTCCTCGTGGACCGGATCCGCAGCGACGACGGCGCAAACTGGCATGTTTTACGACGCAACTGCGTTTCAAGCGAAATTTACGTGCACCGACGCCGTCACCGGTCCAGCGAGATCGTGTGTATTGAAGCAAAGCTACTGGTCCGCGTCCTATTGTCCGCTAGGTTCATGGGTGTATAATAACGACTACACGACGCACGAAACGAATCCTGGTTCCGTAGGTACACCGGAGGCGTGCATCGAGTTGGTTCGCACGGAGTGTCCGACCGCCAAAATCGCCAACATGGGTTCAGAGGGTGAATGTTGGTGTCAGTATCACGACGGTTCGGTCACGGAAATCGTAGCCACCGATGAAAACAACTGGATGGCTTGTCTTTTGACTTCTTCTCCCGATCCAATTCCAGATGCGAGTTGGCATACGTTTGTGGACAAGTGTTTAGAAGAAGCTCCGGTTACTGGGGCACCGAAAACCGGCGAGTGCACTGCTTGGGCATCTGGTAATAATTACGGCACGATGCCGAATTGGAATACGAGTTCGGTGGAAGATATGAGTGGATGGACTGGAAGTGCTTCTCAAGGCTTTGGTGGTAAAAGTACATTCAACGGCGATATTTCGAAGTGGGACACAGGGAAAGTGACTAAGATGTCATGGATGTTTTGGCAAGCTTCTGCGTTCAACCAAGACATTGGGAATTGGAACACAGAAAAAGTGACTGATATGTATGCTATGTTTTCTTCCGCTTCTGCGTTCAACCAAGACATTGGGGATTGGAATATAGAAAAAGTGACTACTATGAGAGCTATGTTTGCTCGCGCTTCTGCGTTCAACCAAGACATTGGGAGTTGGAACACAGCGGAAGTGACTAATATGAGAGATATGTTTTATTACGCTTCTGCGTTCAACCACGACATTGGGGAGTGGAACACAGAAAAAGTGACTGATATGATAGGTATGTTTAATTCCGCTTCTGTGTTCAACCACGACATTTCCTCGTGGACCGGATCCGCAGCGACAACAGCGCAACCGTGGATGTTTTCCGGTGCAACTGCGTTTCAAGCGAAATTTACCTGCACCGACGCCGTCACCGGTCCGGCGAGATCGTGTGTATTGAAGCAAAGCTACTGGTCCGCGTCCTATTGTCCGCTAGGTTCATGGGTGTATAATAACGACTACACGACGCACGAAACGAATCCTGGTTCCGTAGGTACACCGGAGGCGTGCATCGAGTTGGTTCGCACGGAGTGTCCGACCGCCAAAATCGCCAACATGGGTTCAGAGGGTGAATGTTGGTGTCAGTATCACGACGGTTCAGTCACGGAAATCGTAGCCACCGATGAAAACAACTGGATGGCTTGTCTTTTGACTTCTTCTCCCGATCCAATTCCAGATGCGAGTTGGCATACGTTTGTGTACAAGTGTTTAGAAGAAGCACCGAAAACCGGCGAGTGCACTGCTTGGGCATCTGGTAATAATTACGGCACGATGCCGAATTGGGATACGAGTTTGGTGGAAGATATGAGTGGATGGACTGGAAGTGTTTTTCAAGGCTTTGGCGATAAAAGTACATTCAACGGCGACATATCGAAGTGGAACACAGAGAAAGTGACTACTATGTATGATATGTTTTATCAAGCTTCTGCGTTCAACCAAGACATTGAGAGTTGGAACACAGCGCGAGTGACTAATATGCAAGCTATGTTTGTTCGCGCTTCTGCGTTCAACCAAGACATTGGGGAGTGGAACACGGCGCAAGTGACTGATATGAGAGATATGTTTTATTACGCTTCTGGGTTCAACCAAGACATTGGAAGTTGGACCACAGAGCAAGTGACTGATATGGGATATATGTTTTATTTCGCTTCTGCGTTCAACCACGACATTTCCTCGTGGACTGGAACCGCAGCGACGTCAGCGCAAACGAATATGTTTTCCGGCGCAACTGCGTTTCAAGCGAAATTCTCGTGCGACGACGCCATCATCGGACCAGCGAGTTCGTGTGCGATTCCAATCTACGATCAATATTATATCCTTGCTGAAAATACGTGCGAGTCGGAAGGTTACGTGACTATCCTAAATCTGAACCAGTGCCGCATCGCCGGACGCGCATTGTCCGGCGACGCTTCGAAAGGGTTTCGCTTTGATCAGCCTGCTGACGGATACGGTGATACCGACAGCGGCCGCACTGGTGGCTGCACTTTCCACAGTGGCAACGTGAACAACAATCTTCAGTTCTTTCCATTTGCTACTGGACCGTGTGGGACAGCAACTTTTCATTGCGTGTGCGGAGCGTTCGCACCAATTCCTGACGCGAGTTGGCATACGTTTGTGGAGGAGTGTTTATCCGAAGCTCCAGAAACAGGAGAGTGTATCAATTGGGCGTCTGGTAATAATTACGGCACGATGCCAAACTGGGATACGAGTTTGGTGACGGATATGAGTGGATGGGATGGAAATGCCTTCTCGGGCTTTGGTGATAAAAGTACATTCAACGGCGATATTTCGAAGTGGGACACAGGGAAAGTGACTAAGATGTCATGGATGTTTTGGCAAGCTTCTGCGTTCAACCAAGACATTGGGAATTGGAACACAGAAAAAGTGACTGATATGTATGCTATGTTTTCTTCCGCTTCTGCGTTCAACCAAGACATTGGGAGTTGGACCACAGCGGAAGTGACTAATATGCAAAATATGTTTCATTCCGCTTCTGCGTTTAACCAAGACATTGGGAGTTGGAACACAGCGGAAGTGACTAATATGAGAGATATGTTTTATTACGCTTCTGCGTTCAACCACGACATTGGGGATTGGAATATAGAAAAAGTGACTACTATGAGAGCTATGTTTGCTCGCGCTTCTGCGTTCAACCAAGACATTGGGAGTTGGAACACAGCGGAAGTGACTAATATGAGAGATATGTTTTATTACGCTTCTGCGTTCAACCACGACATTGGGGAGTGGAACACAGAAAAAGTGACTGATATGATAGGTATGTTTAATTCCGCTTCTGTGTTCAACCACGACATTTCCTCGTGGACCGGATCCGCAGCGACAACAGCGCAACCGTGGATGTTTTCCGGTGCAACTGCGTTTCAAGCGAAATTTACCTGCACCGACGCCGTCACCGGTCCGGCGAATTCGTGCGCGTGTACCAAGTGCATCCCGAACGCGAGTTGGCACGCTTTCGTTGAAGCGTGTTTATCTGAATCAGGCGCCGAAGGTACCGGCGAGTGCACTGAGTGGGCGTCTGGTAATAACTACGGGACGATGCCGAATTGGGACACGAGTTTGGTGGAAGATATGAGTGGATATACTGGAAGTGCACATAAAGGCTTTGGTGGTAAAAGTACATTCGACGGCGATATTTCGAAGTGGGACACCGGGAGAGTGACTTCTATGTATGCTATGTTTTATCAAGCTTCTGTGTTCAACCAAGACATTGGGAGTTGGAACACAGAAAAAGTGACTTCTATGAGATCTATGTTTAATCAAGCTTCTGCGTTCAACCAAGACATTGGGGATTGGAATATAGAAAAAGTGACTACTATGAGAGCTATGTTTAATCGAGCTTCTGCGTTCAACCAAGACATTGGGGAGTGGAACACAGAGCAAGTGACGAATATGGGATATATGTTTCAGGACGCTTCTGCGTTCAACCACGACATTGGGAATTGGACCACAGCGCAAGTGACTGATATGCAAGCTATGTTTGCTCGCGCTTCTGCGTTCAACCAAGACATTGGGAGTTGGAACACATCGCAAGTGACTACTATGCAGGTAATGTTTTATCATGCTTTTGCGTTCAACCAAAACATTGGGAGTTGGAACACAGAAAAAGTGACTGCTATGATAGGTATGTTTAATTCCGCTTCTGCGTTCAACCACGACATTTCCTCGTGGACTGGAACCGCAGCGACGTCAGCGCAAACGAATATGTTTTTCGGCGCAACTGCGTTTCAAGCGAAATTTACGTGCACCGACGCCGTCACCGGTCCGGCGAATTCGTGTGTATCTATGTCGGACTACACCTTTGAGATTTCTGTCAAGGCGAGTTCGACAATCGGCCTCCACATCAGCGAAGTGGAGTTTGTTGGGGCGCAAGTGAATCCATTCGTTGTTTCTGGGATTGTTCCGGACCGAGGAACCCCCCCAAAAGCTTTGTCAACGTTACTCGACGGAACGGATACTGGAATCGCGTATGACAATCCAGCTGAAGTTGGAACGGTGCCATTTGTCATCCGCGCTCCAACAGATATCACTACTATAAGGATAACGATTCCTCGACCTTTATACGGGCCTGGCTGGAGAATCCTTCGAGATGGCGTGGAAGTCCTGAAAGAAACTGCAAATAGAGGAGGGTCATCCACCCCAAACCCCGTTACGTATACGTATGAATTATAGTTAAAGAGAATATATATATATAACGAAGAAATTACTTATCCGCGTTTTATTGTCTCGCTAGGTTCATGAGTGTATAATCACGTCTAAACTAAACTAATCTAGCGGTTGACAAAATCCTGGTCATCTTCGCGTTATCACTATCCCCTCTTCAACGTAAGCTTCGTCATCCGTCGTGTCTTCTTCTTCGTTCTCCTCTCCACTACTATTTCTCTTCATCCGATCCTTCAACTCTTACTCTACTTTTCTACCAGCTACTCAAAACGTCGCTACACGCTCTGTTTTCTGGACAATAATCCCCGACTAACCGAATCATGGCGTATATTTATTGGCACGTATTGGCGCATACTTAAACGTAGACTCGTCGTCAACTGAGGAGTTTCTGAGTATAGGATCTGGATATCACACTCAAGTCGGTGAGACTTTGCAAGGGTCAGTTAAAAAAGTGAGCGTGCACATTTGCGGAGAGAATACATAGCTACGTTGTGAAACGATGATGATTGTAGAAAATACGAATCGATGCCTTACTGAAATATATCATTGTGTGATTTTTTTTTTCTCTCTCTCTCTCTCTCTCTCTCTTCCGAAGCTTTTCGTCTTCGCATCAACGTCAAAAATCAAAATTGAGAAGAGCTTTTCGCCGGCCGTCTCGTCTTTGTACGCAGGACGAGTTCTTTATTCCACGCTAGCGCTATTTTAGTTCCCTTCTCGTGATGAAAATTCGGATAGCAGTAATATAGCAAAATATTATTAGATCTCCACGCCGTCATTCTCCGCAAGAGCGCCACTGGATTCGATCGCGTACTCCCTCCGCCGCCCAACCCGTCCTTGAACCCGGACGAATACAATCCCACGCCCAAGCCGCTTTTCCAAAGCCGTATTGAAAATTCGAAATCAAAACCAATTCCCATTTCGCCTGGACAGGAGAACATGGGATGAAATAATCCAACTCGTATGAAATCATCGGCGCGAACGATCAAAGGAGCGCTGTTGACTTTGTACGCCCACATGAAAGCCTCTTCTGTATTCGGATCTAGAAATTTGATCGGTAAAGCGCCGGCGGCGTTACCGTATTTCTCACCGGCGTTTTGCCAAGTTGGGCCTCCACGGTATCCTTTGGAGCGAGCACCCCATTGTCTTTTTACCTCCATATTTTTTGACGTGTCCAATCTACCCGCGTGCCCGCCGAGCATGGACATTTTCGGTTGAACCTTAAATAACTTCAGAGCCCGAGCTAGCCAATTTGGATCGTTGGGTCGATCGTCGTCCTGAATGAAAGCAACAAAAGGAGCGTTTGCAGCTCGACCTAGTCTATTATAAGCCCTAATTTCGTGCACATCTGGACTATGTACGAGCAAAGCGAACGGCACTGAAAATTTATTCCTCCTCGTCGATACTTTCTCGTCTGTGCTATTATTGGAGGCCAGAGTTAGCATAGAGTTGTGAAACCTGTGAAGGCTTTTCATCCAGGCTTCGTGACTGCTCCGGGAGTCGTTGTTCACCAGTAGTTCCGCGAGAACCGGAGATTTTTTGGAAAGTAACGCAGGAAGAGCTGATATAGATTTTGGGCGGTCGTAGAACTGCATAACGATTGATGCCATAACTTTCTTTTCACCTCGCGAGGCGTCTCCTTTGGCACCGATGGCGCGCCGCCCGTGATCACAAAACGCGGGTTCTACGTCTAGAAATTCTGGACCACAAATTACCTCGCCATCCCCACCGTCGCGCGATATCATTTCACTCGGCGCCACCTCGTGCGGCGATTCCGCGTGCATCGCGACGTACTTTCCGCCCACATTCTTTATTGCTTCTATGAGCAAATCGTCTGGATTTGGATTATTAACACCGCACGGTGCAGCTTTCTTCTCCGCGAGAAGCTGGTACCCTCCTCTCAAAAGAGCTTCTCGTTTTACCAATACAATCGAATTCGACGAAGGTAAAAACGGGCGAGCATCATTCCCATCCTTGCGTTCTTTTTCCCTTTCGCCTCTAACGCTTCCCTCGGCGACAAATACTGCCACTAATTTTGCATCTCTCGCTAACATCGCTTCCGCGTTTCGTATCCAATCCACAGATACATCCACCCCGGTTTTTATTTCTCTCAAAGAGCTGCTAGAGCTAGAGCTAAAACTAGATGACGAAGAAGATGAAGGATACATCAAAAGCACCGTCTCCGCGCTCGTCAATCTCAACAATCGCGAAACCACCCTCGCGTCCGTATCTCTCGAAGTCGCGTAAACTGCGTACCCTTTCCCATCTTTCGCTGCATTCGCCGCTTTTCTCGCAAACTCTCTCGACTTTCGTGTCGTCGCCGTAGCGGTTCTCCTTGTTCGCCTGCTCTCTTTCTCCCTTTCGCGCTTGCCGCTCTCATCAACTTCACCGTCGTCCTCTTTCTCATCCTCCTCGTCTTCGACGTCTCCCCCGTCTTCGTAAAAAATAATCTCCGCCTTCCATTGTTTCGGCAAGTTCGCGTGCACATTCTTCACTAAAACCTCCGCCCAACTCGTCGCCGGCCCTCTCGCGCTTCTCGTTGAAACCGCGATTGCCAAACGAACTCGTTCCATTCGGTCTCTCTTGCACTTGGGCGGCGCAAACTTCGGTAAGCTCTTCGGCGCTCCGGAAACGCCTCTTTTTAGCTTCGCGCTCACTTTCGGCGGTTCGCCTTCCACCCACAGTTGACGCGTTCGGTCGCATTTTGTGCTCATCATCTTTTCCGACTTTTCCGACTTTTCCTCCTCCTCCTCGGACGATGACGATGCAGACGCAGACGACGACGACGAGGGTGTTAAGGACGAAAGCGATGAAGATGATCCCCTAGAATAAAAGAAGACGACGAAGAAGAACAACGACGAAAAAGCAGCAGCGATGATGATACTTCTTCGCCTCCCTTTGACCAAACCGACGCCTCCTCCTGACGACGACGACGACGTAAAAGAAACGCCGTAATATCCCATGTTCCTCTCGAGAGGTGCTTCTTTGTCTTCCTCTTCGTCAAAAAATGTGAAGAAAAGCGCGTTACGTACGACGAGAGAATCATCGGATCGACGCGAGTAAACGTTTCTATTATCTCTACTCAAAAAAGCGTCTCTGTGACTACATGTGCGACTGGTCGCGCTACTGCGTGCTACTGTTATTACTTTTACTACTATTGCTCTCTACCGCTCGCACGAAAAGCCTCGTTGTTGTTGTTGTTGTTCTTGTAAATTGTTCTTCTTCTTCCGGGAAATGATTTTGGAGAAGGGTCCGTCTTTGACGTCGCAAAAGAGCGGGTATGGACAGTCGCACGAGCGAGGAGGGTTTTGTTTGCCACCACCGTTCTCTTCTCGTTCGTCGTCGTTGTTGTTGTTATTGTTTTCACTATCGTTAGTAGTATGAAGCGTTTGTCGAATGGTGAAACTGTATCTGGTTTCAGTTCGCGTTCGTCGCGTTCCGTCAATCATCGGATCTGACTTTCGTTTTGGAATGTAATGCTGGCGATTGAACCGAGCAAAATCGGTGAGAATGAGGAGAGATCGCCGAGGCAACTCGAGCGCGCGGTGAGGAAATATCATCGTCTCGTTCCCGCTTCGCCGGGCGGCGGTAGCGCTCTCGGTAGGAGAGGTAGAATAGCCTTCTTCGTTTGGGTGGTTCGGGTGGCGAAATTCCATGACGCATCGATCTCCCAAGGAGAGAGAGAGGATGGTTCCCGTGAACGCGGAGTGCGTGTCCACGTGAGGGGCGATGCCGCATCCAGGCGGATATTCGTTGACGGTGACTTGATCAAACGCGATGACTTTTTGAATCGCCTCGGATATTTGTCTTCTTTCGTCCTCGGTCCACGCGTCGTCGTTCGCATTCTGACGCGTGAACGAGAAGTCGTTCGAGCTCTTCTCTTCTCCACCTTTCTCCTCCGTCGTCGTGCTCTCGGCGTCGGCGACGACCGAGACGAGCGCCTCGAGCCTTTTCCGAACGTCCACGTCGAGCAGTTCCGGAATTTTCTCCTCGGCGTCGTTCGCCGCGTCTCTCGTGTCGTAATCAAACTTCTTCCCGTAATGTCGCACGCGGCGTTTCGACAGCGATTTCCATCCGCTCTTAAAGTAATCCTTTTCGCCGTTTTCGCGCGAAGAAGTTTCTCCCTCTTCTTCTTCGTTCTTCTTCTTCTTCGTATTATTATCATTGTTGTTATTCGCCTCGATGAACTCTCGTTCTTCCTCTCTCGTGACAAAGTTTTCAATCAAAAACACGCCGGGGATTTCGTATTTCTCTCGCAGCTCTCGACTGCTGAAGGACGCGAGCGTTTGCTTATTATTATTATTATTATTATGTTGTTGATGTTGCTGCTGCATTATTCTTCGGTGTTTAGAGAGTAAGAGTTAACTTCGTTCTTTCGTCTCAGCGCGTAGAAAAATCTCTTCCACGAACGAGAGAAGAGTACTTTCCATTATATCACGAGACGAGAACGACGAGAACGATTCAGACGATTCGGTGTTCGCCTAAAACTCTCTCCGAGAAGGATGATGATCCTCGAAAAGGTTTGTAAAACGCGTCTCGATGTCCTCGCGTAAAAAGAGAGAGAGAGAGAGAGAGAGAGAGAGTGAGAGAAGTGAAGTGAAGAATTCTTAAGCAAAATTTTGTACACGAAACACTTTCAAAACTACTACCAGTACTATGTACACACACGAACACGCAACAACGATACGATTAATAATAATAATTGTTTTTTACACGCTCATGGCATCGCCGGAACTCGTCGTCGCGAATTTCTCCTTTTGCAGAGTCTCCTGGAACTCTCTCTTTTCCTCCAAGAGCGTTCCGTCTTCTTCGCCTTCCTCCATGGGAAAATCTTCGTCTTCGTCTCGGTCTTCTAAATAAATCTCCTCCTCTTCCAACGTCCACGTTTGAATCCTCTCCGCGATTCCGTAAGATATCTTGTTGGTGCCGCCGTATTCCGGCGGCACTTGTTCTACCCGAAATTGAAACGGCTTCTCGAGCAAAATCGACGGATCTTGCGTCAAAATGTGAAATCTGGCGCGGATTTTTGGCGACGCAAAGGCGAAATACTTCAACGTCGGTAACAGAAATTTCGTAAACAACAACGGTCGAATAATCCCAGCTCTCTCCGCTCGAATCGGCATAAAATTCGAAATCGCGTATATGTTCACTCTGGAATAGTTCACGTTGAAGTGCTCGAAACTTAATCCGTGCATGTCGCACAAAAATATGAACCCTTTCCTTTGCGTCGTCGGGTAGTTTTTCAACGTTCGTAAAATCACATAATTGAGCATCTTCACCATCAACAGCGACGTCGCTCTCGGATTCACAGCCCTCTCGAAATTAACAATTCTGGCCAACGTTATAACAATCAACGCTCTCCCGTCCTCGTCCACGTTTTCGAACACTTGCAAAGCTCCAGTTTCAAACGCTCGTTTCAACTCTTCGTCCTCGCTCAACTTTTGGACGTTCCTCAACGAACCAAACACGTCTTCGTAGAAATCAAAATACTGCTGCGCGCGAAACAACGTCTTCGCGACGTCGCAGTTCGTGCATCTCAGCAAACTCTTCACCACCAACTCGACCAGCTCTGGATTCGCCAAGCGCACCTCCTTATCGATCGTGTTCAACACGAACGCGAACCGTCTCTGACCAACCCTACTCGTAAACTCTACGATTTCATCCGGATGTTCCGGGAACTCAAACTCGTGAAAAGACCAATCCGGCGCGAACTGGCCGTTTTTTGCCGGTTCAAACTGCTTCATCGGGTTCCATTTCTTCGCGCGAGCTTGCAAGCACTGCGAAAAGTTCGTTTGTTTCCCGAGATTGTTGTACGCGATGGTTGGAAACACTTCTCGTCCTTGTTGTTGATGTTTTTGGTGTCCTTCTTTTTTTAACTGATTTCGATTAGTACAATGCGAGGACGAATTCGTATTCGTGGAGGTGGCGTTGGCGCCTCCGTGTCGTCGCTGCTGCAGCTGCAACTGCGACGAGTTGTTGTACTTCGCTCCCTCTTCCTCCATCCTTTCTTCTTCTTCTTCTTCTTCTTCTTCTTCTTCTTCTTCTTCGATGAAATCATCGTCGTCCTCCCATTCGTCGTCGTCGTCGTCTTCATCTTCATCGTCCGAAAAATCCTCCTCCGTTTCGAACGCCTTAGAAACTCGTCCTCTCCCTGTTGTTGTTGTTCGAGTTGGTGTTGTTCGAGGGAGATGTTCTTTTCCCGAGTGTCCCGAATGCACCGACGACGACATCTCTTTGTCTTCTTTGTCTTCTTTGTCTTCGTCTCTGATCTCTTCTGCGGGTTTCCACTCTGGCAAGTTTAGCAAGTGAAAGGATTGGTATTAGTTTAGGGTTTATTTAGTATCAATTAGGGTTTAACAACAATTTCATTTTTCTTTACCATTCGCTCTCTTTGAAATCTTTGAGAAAGACGCCAGATTTTGGCGGCCAAACTCTTTTTCTTCCTCCTTCCCTTCTTTCTCCTCCTCCTCTTCTCCCTGCGAGAAAAGGCGACGAGGATGATTTCGCGCGACCACGGGTTTGTTCTTCTTCTTCTTCTTTCTCTTCTTTTTCTTCTTCTTCGTCGTCGTCTTCGTCTTCGGCGACGCTTTCGAAAATCGGGCCGACGACTCTCGCCGCCGCGTCTTCTTCGTCGATGGGGGTTTGGAAGTTGTGTTCCTTAGCGATTCTCGAGGCGACTGGGAGAGGGTTTTCGTCGTTTATCCATCCGGTGTCCACGCAGGTCATGTATATGAAATCTTTTTTGTAATCCTTGGCGCACGTGGCGGTCATCATGTTCAACGCGGCTTTGGCCATGTTCGTGTGCGGGTGGTTGGCAGTTTTGTAGCGGTAGAATTTACCTTCCATGGCGGAAACGTTTACGATAAACGCGCATCGTTTTTCATCTTCCTGCATCGTCTTTATCGTCTTCGAGGGTACCGGAAGTTCCATCGCCGTGCGTTTCATGAGCGCGCGTAATTTGCCATTCAAAACGAACGGCGCCGCGGCGTTTACCGCGAGCACTTCGAGCAGTTCCGGCGTTTCGATCTCCCCGAGTTTCATCGTCCACGAATTCTGCGTTCGCAAATCGACCTGTTGTCCGTTGACGTCGAAGACGTTTTCCGGAAAGACGGCGTTTGTTTTCGTTTTTGCGGTCGTCGTAATCATCGCCGACGTCTCGTCGGCAGCGGCATACTCTTTATCTTTTTCGAGAACTTCGAGTTGCGATTGCAACACAGACGTAGGCACCGTCCATTCGTCGTCGTCGTCGTCATTATTGGTATCATCAGTAGTAGTGGTTGTTAAAAGTAAGTTGTCATTTTCTCCTTCTCCTCCCCCGTTTCCAATCATTCTTCGCTTTTCGCGACGTTCCTTCTTTTTTACCAACTCACCCTTCAGTAAATGTTTATAGTACGTCGGCGGTCTCCGAACGGTTTGACACGCGTTGTTTACGATGACGTCTAATCTTGGGAGCTCTTTATTTAGTTTCTCGCACAGTTTTTCGAGCGCCGGTAAGTCTCGCAAATCCATGGCGACGATTTTCAATCGACTCATGAACGATTCTTTCTGCTTTTGTTTTCTCAACAACTCCTCGTCTGTTCTCTTAAACCGCTCTCGAGCATCTTCCGGGAACCTCGTCGTCGCGACGACGAACGCTCCCGCTTTGAGCAATTTCAAAGCGACCCGGAATCCTATTTTAACTCTCGCTCCGGTGACTATGCAATATCTTCCTCTCATGTCGCACGTAAAATGTCGTCGAAAATAGTTTTCCTCCGCGCAGGATGGACACATGGAGGCGTAAAAATGGTGCACTTCGGTGAAACGTTTTTTGCAACAGTAACACGCGTTTGGATTGTGTAGCGTATTCTGCGCGGTCGCTCGTTTTTCGTCGTCGTCCATGATGTTCTCCACGTCTTCCTCCTCGACGACGCCGTCGGGTACTAACATGCTGGATTTTAGCTGTTTTTGTTTCTTTTCCTTTTCCTTCTCTTCTATCGCGCAGGCGCCACCATCCTCGGTGCCGTTTCCTAAAGCGCGCTTCCCCGCGTCGTCCGTCTCTCTCTTCCACTCCAACACCTCCGCCTCTTCCGAGGCGTCGTTGTTAAAATTCGTCTCCTCCAACCGTCTCAATTTTCTCATCCGTTCTTCTCTCAGTTTTGTTTTCGCCACCGCGTCTCGATCCATCGCTCTCATTCTCTGGTTTCGATCGTTTTTCGCCCTCTTGGATTGCGTTCGCTCGCGATATTCCTTCGGGTCTTGTCCTCGGTACAGTTTCGCGGTGAAATACTCCACGAGCGGTAAGAGCGACGTCCGCAAGCGCTTGTGTTGTTTCAGTTCCAGAACGGTTTTAAACGACTTTGACTTTAAAGACGACGACGTCTTCTCGGTAAAAGCAGCGCACTCACTTTCATCTCCTTCTCGCGGTTTCCTTTCTCCTTCTTCCTCTTCTTCTTCTTCCTTCTCCTCTTCTTCTAACGTCTTCTCGTCGTACTTCGCGGTATTCTTGGCCGGTGCGACGCGTTGTAAAACTTTCACGCACGCGTTCAATTCCTCCGCAGAAAAGCCTCGAATTTCGTTCAGCTTTTCCTCGAACCGCATCGTCGCGCTTTGTTCTTCTTCTTCTTCTTCTTCTTCTTCTTCTTTCTGCTGGTGCTCTTCTTCCCGATGATGGTTTTGTTTCTTTTCCTTCTTCTTCATCTTTCTTTCTCACTCCCTCGCGGAGGACTGTGACGACGACGCGGAGAATTGCGACGATGGAAGAGAAAAAGAAGCCTTTTCCCTTCCGCTCTTCTGATTAAGAAGAATACAGAACAACTCTTATCGCTCGAAACGGATGCGCAGTTTGACGCGTCGTCGTCGTTTTTTCATCGCAGAAAAGAGAGAGAGAGACTAAACTTCTTCTGTCTTTTTCTTTTTACTCTGAAGAAGAAAAACTTTTGTCATGAGAGTAAAAAAAAACAAAAGAGTTATTTAGGGTGTAGGTTTTAGAATTTCCAAAATTTGCCTCCAAGAAAGAAGAACAAAAACTCTCTCTTGGAGACGAGACAGAGAGACAGACAGAGAAGGACGGGTGAACGACGATGGAGAAGAAGAAGCGGAAAAGGAGAGAAGAAGAGCGCGCTCTCGTAAATAATACCACCGATGATACCATTATTACTACTACTACTACGAATAATACTCGTTGTTGTTGTCTCGAGTGGCGCTCTTCTCGTCTGGAGAAAGAAGAATCATCATCTCAACGTGAATGCGAGAAGAACCGGGAAACCGTCGAACGGTATTCGCGTCAGATGCGATTGCCGTTCTTCCAACACGACGAACGCTCGAAAGGAGGGCAATCTCGTCTCTTCAAAGCGCACGTGTTCATTGCAGGCGCTGGAGGGTTAGGGTGCCCATCTGTTTTGTATTTAGCCGGCGCTGGGGTCGGGAAAATAACCGTCTGCGACGCAGATGCAGTGGAAAAGAGCAACTTGCACAGACAGATATGCCACAGAAACGAAGACTGTTGTTCTGAGAATAAAACGAAAACGAACAAAGCGGTATCGGCGATTCGAGCCGCGAAAAGTTTGAACCCGACGTGTTCATATCGAGCGGTCGAAGAAAGTGTGAACGAACAGAACGCGATGGAGTTGTTGAGAGATGCGGACGTTGTTTTGGATTGTACGGATAATCAGAGAGCGAGGTACGTGTTGTCGGACGCGTGCGCAAAGTTGAGGACGCCGCTGGTGAGCGGAGCGAGCGTTGGGGTGGAAGGGCAGTTGGTGGTGTATAACGAGAGCGGGGAAGAAGAAGCAGGTGACGGGAGCGGCGATATGGAGAGAGGACCGTGTTTGAGGTGCGCGTATCCTTCGCCACCTCCGGCGGACGAGTGCGGGTCGTGCGCCGAGCAAGGCGTGTTGAACGTGGCGCCGGGGATTGTCGGGACGTTTCAAGCGTTGGAGTGCATTCGAATATTGTTGTCCGGTCGGTGCCGATATCGCGGGAAAGAAGGAGAAAAGAAAGAGAAAGCAGCGTCGAAGTCGTCGTTGGCGTCGTCTTCGACGTTCCCTCACCGGCCGCTCGGGTTGATGACGCTTTTTGACTTTGTGCAAAATCCTTCGCGACCGACGACGTGCGTGAAAATCAAGAGGAGAAAAGATTGTTTGGTGTGCGCCACGAGCGAAACGAGAGATGCGTTTGCGATTGAATCTTACGATTACGACGCATTCTTGAATAGCGGCATTGCTGCTCAGCGGTGTAAAAATAACGGAACAGATAACGAAATAGAAGAAAGCATTGGCGAGGACGGGACGCAAAGGAGAATAACGTGCGAAGAACTCGCGCAGTTGCTCGTCGAAAATAGCGACAAAAAGAAGAACAATAGCAATACCAGCGTCGCTTCGCACGAAGAAAAACACCACGAGAAGACGAAAAGCGTTGTGCTCTTTGACGTGCGAAACGAGATCGAGTTCTCGATAGCGGCTTTGAAAGATGCCATCAACTACCCGTTCGTAGACGAAGAGAACGAAAAGAAGAACGCGATGGAGACGATGACAACAACGAACGTTGTTGTCGCCACTGCTGTCGACGAGGACGGAGGCGAAGAAGACGAGAAAGCAGTAACTGAAGTAGAAGTAGACGTGATCGCGTTCATCTGTCGGAGAGGCAACGACAGTCAACTGGCGAGGGAAAGATTTAAACAAAAACTCTTAGACCGCGACGAGAGTGCCGAGAACAAAAGACGAACGCTGACGATAGAAGATGGAAGCGACACCACTCAAACGAAAAAGAAGTTTTGCTTTGATGCGGAGAAATGCCAAATCGTCGACGTGATTGGTGGATTGCGACAGTGGAAACGCGCGATAGACTCGACGTTCCCAAACTTAGATTGATTAATAAGTTGTTTAGTCATTTATTATGTTGTGATGTGGTAATTTTTGTTGTTTGTGATATTACATAGTACACCAGGATAGCTCGTAAGGTAAGAAGATTTCATCTTCCCAAAACTGCTCTGTCCTTGTCGCTGTTACTTATTATTATTCCCCCTCTCTCTCTCTCTTTCTCTCTCTCTTTTCTATTTGATGTGGCGCGCGCGAGCGCCAAGCGCAAAAAGCGTGCAATTAAAACGAGCCGCACAAAAAAGATTTCCTTTTCTCTTTCTACTCCTCAGAGTGAGTTTACTACTTTTTCCCTTCGGCTTCCTTCTTCTTCTTCTTCTCCTCTTCTTCGATTTCGTCTTCCTTTCTTAATTCGAACATGAGCTCCAAAGCGTGCATGTTGACCAAAGTCTGCGCTACCGCCGCTCTGTCGCTTCCGTCCGATCGCAAAGCTTGCATCGGTCCATGCAAAAGCTTGTTCACGATACCTCGCGATAACTCTTCGAAAACTTTCTTATCTTTATTGGACAATTCGCCTTTGATTTTACTCAAAGCCTTCTCCAACTCTTGCGATCGAATGCGTTCGGCTTTCGATCTCAATCGTTTGATCGTCGGCACAGTTTCTAAGGAATCTCTCCAAGCTTCAAACGCGTTCAATTCTTCCTCCAACAGCTGTCTCGCGTCTTCCGCGGCTTGGTTCCTCTTCGCTTTATTGGCCTCGGCGAGCTCCTTGAGATCGTCCACGTTGTAGCAAATCGTCTCCGCGTGCTCCGAGCAACTCGCGCAGACGTTTCTCGGCACGGCGATGTCGACCAATCGTCTCTTCCCGTCAACCTTAGCAGTTGCCATCGGCATGGCGTCCAAGTGCTCCTTCGTGATGATCGGTTCCATGGAACTACTCGCGGTAAAAATAATATCGTGCTCAGCTGCCAACGGGATGAAATCATCCATCAAGTGAATTTTCATGTTGACGTTGGGAAACTCCTCAGCCAACGCCTCCGCTCTCGGTTTTGTTCGGTTCAAAATCGTCATTTCTGTGCACCTCTTCGACTCCAAGTGCTTCACCAACAACTTACTCATCGTCCCAGCGCCAACAATCATCACTCTGGTACCTTCGTAAGACTCACCCGGTAATTTCATTTGCAACAACTCCGCCGCCGCCGAGGAGACGGAAACCGCCCCGGATGCAATCGTCGTCTCGTTTCTCACGCGTTTACCAGCCACAATCGCAGCTTTGAACAATCCAGTCAAATGTCTCCCAAACCCTTTAACGTTCTCACCCATTTGAAACACCGATTTCACTTGCGCTAAAATTTGACCCTCGCCCAAAACGACCGAATCCAAACCGCCCGAAACCGCCAACAAGTGCGTACACGCGTCTCGATCCTTCAACAAGAAAAAGTGCTCTCTTAACTCCGTCAATTCTACCCCGGACCATTTACTCATCCAGTTTTCCAACTCTGCCACCGCTCGATCGTACGATAACCCGACAATAGTCACCTCCATACGATTACACGTGGACAAAATAGCCGCCTCTTCCACGTGCGGGTTCTCGTCCACCAAAGACGTCACCGCCTCTTCGAATCGATCCGCCGGTACCGCCATCTTCTCTCGAATCTCAACCGGACACGTGTGAATAGAGAGACCTAAGGTGATGATGGATGATTTGCGCTCGGATTGATAGACTGTTGTTTATATTTTCCGTAACATAACATAAAAAAGGATGAGAGAAGACGAAGTCAGTTTTTTTGTCTCACTTTATAAAAATCATTGAAAAAAAGCAGAAAAGAAGATAAAGATCGACAACGAAGGAAGGAAAAGAGAAGATTTTAAAATCTTCTTTCTTTCGTTTTCCTCCTGTTTTCCCCCTGTTTTCTCCTCCCTTTTTGCGCATCAGTAGGGACTCTTTCGTAGGGAGAAAACGCTCTCTCGTCTCGGCCCCTTAACGCGACGCACATCTCTCTATCCCCGGGAAAGAAGAGAGACTACTACTTGATGATGTTGATATAAAAAACGAAACAAAGACGCACCGTTAGCACCTCCCGCGGCTCTTAAGTTCGCCAACGCGGCGTCGCTGTTCACCGCGGCTTCCGAAACCGGGCGGTTCAGCGTCGACGGTCGAGGCGCTCGTTTGATGGATTCGCCTCCTTTTTCGCCATCATCGTCTGAGGAGGAAGAGGGAGATTCCTTTACGTCGGAAATCTTCTCCGTGACATCGGACGGCTCCTTGATCGCTCGATTCTTACGCACAGATCTGCTGGAAATTCTATGTCGAGTAAACGTCGGCGCTTTCTGGGCGGATTTTTTCGTCGCGGAATGCATCGCGCGCGCGTTGTTCGAGGCTACTAATGCTAATGACGCCGACGATGACGCACGAGGAGAAGTTGCTATCATCTCTCTAAAATTGTCCGTGTTTTTCGTATATACAAAAGTACTCTCTCTCTCGCTCTCGGAGAACGCGCAAAGGACGAATTATATGAATTCAAACTCGAACAAAGCGGTGGTATGCAAATGCGCACAATCTCGCTTTTTTACACGTTCGCGAAGTGACGCACGGCTCGACAACTCGGAGGAATGGAGAAGTCGTTCGCGTCTTTTTCTTGGTGGTGTTTCACCCACGAAAAAAGCGAAGAGATTTATTCTTTTTAATAAGATCTTCTTGGATTGGCAAAGAGTAGTTACAAAAAGCAAAAAACATGCGAGAAAAAGGAAGAAACGTGAGCAAATATTCTTCTAAGTAAACGCGCTTTACGCGATGTTCTCTCTCTCTTTCTCTTTCTCTTTCTCTCTCTACGTGTATTTTATTTTTATAACAAAGAAGCGCGAGCTAGTAAAAACGATGATGATTTAATAATAGCGTTGTTGTTGTTGTTGTTGTTGTTGTTGTTGTTGTTGTTGTTGTTGTTGTCGTTCTCAGAAGAAATCCGTCGGCGCGAGATCGCTGGGCGTTAAACTCGCTCCGGGGAGCAAAATCAAGAAAGCGACGGCGATGCACGCGAAAGCTAACGTTGCTCTGGACTCGTCGACCTCTGTGACGTCATCTTTTGGAGCGTAATCCGGGGTGCGTTGGCAAATGAGGATGAAAATAAGCCACGGGAGGCTCAAGGTGGAACCCAAGATGCCGAAAGTGAGACCCACGTAGGTACCGAGGGAAGTGGCGGAGAGCACGCGGCGTCCAAAAGCCGCTTGGGAGACGCGACCACCGTCGAGTTGACCGACCGGGAGGAGGTTGAGAGCAGTCGTGGTTAACCCGCACCTGTGGTTAAGAAGAGAAGAGAGGTGAGTATTTTTTCAATCTCGCTGATTAAAAATAGCTCCGGCTATTTCAGAGAAGAAACAGAAAAGAAGAAGAAGAAGAAAACTTTTGAAAAATTGGGAAGAAAATTCTCAGAGTCATGGAAGTTTTTGCTTCTGCAGCCGACAAAACGCGTAAAGCGCAAAGCCGCTTAGTGGGAAGTCGGTAAAAACGTTTGTCTTCATAGAATATTTCTTTCGCTGTTCATCTTTTTCTTCTTTCTTCGCGCCAAAACGCGGGCGGCGAAAACGACGCGCGCGACCAACAAAATTTTCAAACAAAAAAACAAACACTTACCATCCGGCTATGAAATACGGGTGCACGACAATCGCGCTCGTGGCCGCCGCAGCTCCAGTAGCTGTTGCATCGCCGTCACCCATCGTCAATAAAAGTTCGCTCACGCCACCTAATAACAAGGAACTCCCGAACAAGTTCCCGGGTATGGGCACGCACGCCGGGTCGTGGCCAATGGATAAAACTAAACCGTACGAAAATAACGCCAAAGCGGTGACACCACCACAAAGAGGCCCCGCGATGGCCACGTCGAAGAAATCTGATCGGTTCTCTGGTATGGATTTTATTTGCGTGATTGTACCAAACGTCCCTAATTGTCCGTTGGGAATCAAATACGGGATGGACAATTTCACGTTTCGCATGGCGCCGACAACTCGGTGTCCAACTTCGTGCGCCAGGGAGGACAAAAGAACACCCGCGGTGACTGGTAAAGCAGCCTCGACGTACGCGACGGTATCAAAGTTTTCTAATCCTGGCGGAGGCGCGCTCGGATCGATGCTCGGGTCTATACCAGCCGCGCCGCCACCTTCCGCTAACCATCGCATGGTCTCCTCAGGCAGTCGCGAGACTTCCGCGACTAAACCCAATTGGACGGCAGATCCGACGGTAAAACCAATCAAAGCTAACGCGATGAGGTACTGCCAAAACCCAGTCTCTTCAGACGGACCAGCTCTGTCCGCGGGAACGACTAAGAACGAAACCCTCGGTCCTCTGGTGTTTGAGACTGATTCACCCGGTCCGGGCGAGTTCGGCGACAACGCGTCCGGTTCTTCGAGCATGAAAATTTCGTACTTGTTGTCAAACATGTCGTAAAGTTTCGCGCGAACTTCGTCCCAAACTTCCTGACGATCCTTTCGCAAATTGCCTCTGAACAACGCACCAGTACCACCTTGACCCATGGAGGAGTTTCTTCTTCTACCGCCTGAAGAGGTTGCCGCTGCGGCGTTGTCTCCCGGACCCGCTTCCATGTCGTCCAAGTCGCCGCCGATCGTCTCCACCGACGTCACGAAAAACGTTTGCATACCAAAAATTTCGTTCTTGATCACGTCCACGTCTTCCTTCGATACCGGTGGAATCCCAGGTTCTTCTAAAATATCCAACAACGCATCGAATTGCTTCTGAAGTTCTCTTTCCTCCCTTTGTAACTCGGCCTCGTCGTCTTCGTCCGACGACGCCATCTTCCCTTCCTCTTTCATTTTCTTCCTCTGCGCAATCTTACCGAGATCGGCTAAAACTTTCTCCAACTTTTCGTCTCTGCTGCTGACGACGTTGTTATTGCTACTATCGATGCTCTTACTACCGCCCTCCTCTTTTCCTTTTTCTTCGCTCTTTACCTCGTCGTCGTCGTCCGACGGTGGTTTCAACAAATCGACCAACCCGTCTCCACCGGACGACTCCTTGCTCAAATCCACCCGAAACTTCTTCCTGTTCTCCTCTCTAATTCTCCTCGTCCGCTCGTCTAAGCTCATATCGTCGTCTGAGCTGCTCTCGTCCATCGATTTCTGTTTCATCTCTCTCGTTTCTTTCAACTTTAAATATTTCGCCTCCTCTTCCTTCTCTTTGCGTTCCTCCTCCAATTTTTTTTCGTCCGGTCCCAACAAGAGCTCCAAATCCGCCAACGTTGTCGAGACGTCCAAATTCATCATCGGTACTTTGATCGGTTTTAAAGATTCTATTTCTTTTTCTTCTTCTTCTTCTTTACTGTTCTTCTTCGAAAAGTCTGTATCATCGGCGCTTTCTTTCGTTGATGTCGATGTCGTCTTTTCCGCGTTCTCGTCGTCGTTTTCTCCTTTTTCGTCTTCTTCGGTTTCATTTTCACCACCACCGCCGAAGAGGTTCCCGAGCCACCCTTTTCGCGCGACGATCCTCCTCGTCCTTCTCCTCCCGAAACTCGTTTTTGTCGCGTTCGAAAACGATGATCTTTGTCTCTTCTCTTCTTCTTTCGCGGTAAAAGTCATCGAGGATGATGAAGAACGACACGAAACCGCGACGAGAATTCCATTCGATTTTGATGACGGCGACGTTTGAGTGCACGTTCTCCTCATCCAGTTAAAACTCTTTCTTCTCCCGTGAAAACCTCTGCCATCTTCTCGGTAACGAAAAGAGGAGCTTTTCATGGACGACGACGAAACGACCACCATCACTGCTGGTGTTTGAATCATAGCGCTGCTGCTCATCTTTTTTGTTGAATCTCTTTGGTAAATCTCTTCTTTTCGGTGTTTCGTATGTACGCGTCGTGTGTGTATAGTGTGTTCTGATTATGCAAAATGTGTTATAAAATAGTTTTTGAAGCATTTTCCGCCAAAGCACACGAGCACACAAAGAAAGAAAAAGAACAACGACAAACGTGACACAAAAGAAGAAAGAAGACAAAAAGAAGAAAAAAAAGAAGAGAAAAAGAAGAGAAAAAAACGAGAGAAAATTAGTTCACAAAATCTCTCTTCTCTTCAATCTTCTCTCTTCTCGTTAAATATACGTCTCTCTTTCAAAAGACGATGATGCTGTTTTCTTCGACCTCGTTGGCGAGATCGAGCGGGAGGACGACGACACTTTTTACTCCTCCTCCTCCTTTAGTATCGTCGTCATCGCTTTCGAGGAGGCGCGTAAAAGGTATTCGCGGAAAGAAGAGGGAGAAGACGAAGAAGGATGCCTTATCGTTCTCGTTACTTTTAACGAGGAGTAGTGGTTGTAGTGGTGGAGATACGAGTGGTAAAAGAAGAAGAAAAAGTGCGACAAAAACGACGGCTTTTAGGAGGTTTCCATCGTCGTCATCGTCTTCTCCAAGAGGAGGAGAGAAATGGCGAGCAAAACGACCGTCTTCTTTCTCGGACGAGGACGACTTTGAGGACGAGCTTTTATACCCGGATCGGAGATTTAAATCGCAAGACGAGCGACAAGCCGCCATCGATAGGCTGTCGCCTCCGAAAGAATCATCGAAGGACGAAGACCAACACGGGGAAGAGAAAAAAGGAGAGCTCAAGTTTGTGAAGAAGGTGGAAAGTTTAAGGCGAGGGACGACGTCGGCGTCTTCCTCTCCCGGGAACGGGAACGACGACGGCGGCGGTAAAAATGAATTCGGAAAACTGTCCTCGTCGTTACCTCCGGAACGACCACCGAGAAGAAGGACGACGACGAGAAATAATGTGGGATTGAGCGAACGCGAGAAGAACCGCGCGGTAAGAAGAGAAGATCCGGATTTGGGTCCGAGCGCGCGAGAGCGATCGCAAATGAAAAAAATGGAAAGACGACAAAAAGAAGCGGACGAGAGGATGGAGCGCATTTTGTCCATCATAGATGATTCGAAGTTTGGGATGGCGTTTAGTATGGTGAATGAGAGCGACAGCACAGGCGGCGCGGAGCCGGCGTTTTTCGCCTTGTCGCAGAAGAAACAGTTGGAGTATTTGGTCGAGTTGCAAAAAGAGTTGGACGACGCGAATATTGGTTTGATTGAACAACTGTTTGGCTTGTGGAAGTGGACGAACGACACGTCAGACGAGATTATTGAGAACTCGTCGTCGTCGTACGAAGCAGAAGACGACGACGAGAGCGGTGGTTGGGGGAAAAAGAATTACCAAGGCGGCAAACCGGAAGGATTCTTAGGCGAACTGTCCGAAGAGCTGAGAAACTTTTTGTCGATCGACATCACCGAAGTCTCGCCGAATCAGTCGAAAGTGGAAGTATACGCATCTCCCGAAGCGATACTCGCAATTGTAGTCATGCTAGTCGTGAGTTGGAATTTTGGAGGATGGTTCGTGTCTTTGTTCGTGAACTCAGACGGTATCCCGCCGATTTAATAATATACAAACAATTTTTAGCGCTCGCAAAAAATGTAATACTACTACAAAAAGAGAGATACAAAAAACATGCTTTAAAACTTCTTTTGTACTCCTGTGGTACCCAGCGCGCGCTGCTTTGTCTGTGTTTCGCGTTTACATCTGTTGTATCTCTTTTCCTTTTAACACATGTGTTCTCGTTCTCGTGATCGTGTGTATTATTCTTTTTTCACGGAATGAAAAAAAGACGTTTTTGTCAACCAAGGAAAAAAGCGGGGAAAGTTTGTGTGCATTCCCCAAAGTGATGTCGACAAGTTGCGCACGCACACGCGCGCGCTCGACGACGAAGAAGTTAAAGAAGACAAAGTTAGAAGACGTTCTGCACCATCACTAAAACTGCCGTTCTTACTCGTTTTTTGCGTCGAACGACGAGAGCGATAAAAGGAAGAACGTTAACGACAACAACCGAGGGAGAGCGGCGTTCTCTCTAACGAGAATTCTCTAAGAGAGAGAGAGAAAAGAGGGAGAGAAAGATGAGCGAAAATGCCCCTCGACCGGGACGGCGGCAAATAGGGGGACGAGGACGATCGACGAGCGCTTTTGGTGACTTTGAGAGCGCGGGGAGTAGTGCCGATGGTGAAGAAGAAGAAGGCTTTGAAGAGGAAGACTGGGAGGAGGACGAAGAGTGCGACCACCGCCGAGAAGACGAGAAGAGCGAGAACGAGATCGACGACCAGAGCGGCTTCTCCCAACCTTCGCCTACGTCGCAAAGAGTGACGTTTTCGTTCGGCGCGAACGACGCGAGATTTTCTCGCAACGACTGGCGAAGACACGGGATGGTGCACTTACTCGCGTGCGCTTTTATGAACATTTTCTGTTTAGGCGTGTATGGGGTGTTGCAAGAACGAGTGATGACGATTCCGTACGAGAGCAGTAAGAACGACGATGAATCGGGGACGTATTATCCGGACGCTATATTTACGAGTTCGATTTTTTTGGTGCTGAGTAATCGGATTTGCGCGCTGTTCGTCGGCGGGGTGGCGCTTTTTTACACTTCCTCGACGAAAGCGAGTGGTCATCATCATCATCATCATCATCGTCATCGTTTCAAGAGAGAGAAGTATTGGTGGTGGCCAGATTCGAGTTTGGAGAACTACGCGTGCGTGGCGTTTTCAAACTTAATGAGCACGTTGTGCCAATACGAAGTTTTGAAGTATTTGAGTTACGCGATTAGTACTTTAGCGAAAGCGGCGAAGATTTTACCGACTATGTTTTGGGGGTTCATTTTACACGGAAGACGGTTTCGAACGAACCAGTATTTATCTGCCATGGTAGTCACCGTCGGGTGTTTCGTGTTTGTCTTCAACTCGTCGTTAGCGGCGAAGTATGCGAGCGAAGGCATGACGACGGAGGAGGAGGAAGAGGACGAGATTGGTGCTACTACAATCGACCGGGACGAGAAAGGGTACGTTAATGTGTACTCGAATAACAACAGACTCTACGACAGGAACGATGTTAACGACGAGGATCAAGGAGTGATTTCGGAAGATCCCATCGTTTCCGCCATTTTCAAAGAAGAGAACGACATAAACGCGGCGTTTTGGAAGAAACGCGCGTTAGTCAGGCGCTCCTCTTTCCAACGCGCGATTGGTACTTTTCGTTCCTTAGCTCGAGACTCCATTTTTATCGGCGTGTGCATAACGCTCGTTTACCTCGCCGCAGATGGGTTTACCAGTTCATTTCAGCAAAGAATGTTTCGCGTGCAAAAGACATCCCTGTTCGATCAAATGTTTTGGACGTGCGTTTTTGGGACGTTTTTCAGCGCCTCGTGGGTCGTCCTTTCCGGGCAGTTGGAATACGCGGTTTTATTCTTACATCGGTACCCGAAAATAATACCGGACATAATTTATTTATCCATGGCGTCAGCATTAGCGCAGGTGTCAATCACGTACACTATTCGCGCGTTTGGTGCGGTCACGTTGGCGTCTGTAATGACCGTTCGACAAGTCGTTTCGATTTCATTGAACGCGTTCCTGTTTCACGAACCGTTGGTCGCTTTACAATGGGTAGGTTTGAGTTTAATTTTACTCCCGGTCTTTTTCGGAGGCGCCGGGTATAAGAAAGAGTTGGAAACAAGAAACACGTCGGCCGGGATGAAACGAAGAACTGGTGGTGGAGAAGGAGAGGAAGAAGGCGCTTTGGCGGGATCGAGGACGACAAATATGACGAGCGTGCTCATCGACCACGGCAACCATCACCACACGCGCCGGCTCAGAGGTGGCAAAGTTACTCACAAGAACGAGGACGTCGTGTAATAACAGAGGATTTCTTTTTCGATTCGTATATATAAATGAAGAACGCGTTCGATTAGTTTAGCTTAAGTAGATGAGATGTTTTGAGCATATAATAATGAGTAGTAGTAGTAATACGTAGTAGTTAATGATAGTATCTCCTTCTCGAAACGCGAAGAGGCGGCGAAGGCGAAGAGGCGAAGACGACGATAAAAACACCAACGCCGGTTCATCTCGTCTTCTTATTTTCATTGCTGACGCGAGCGTTTTTATCCTTCGTAAACAACCCGGGTTCAAACATGTGACACACAATCCCGACGCCGATTAAAGTCGTCATGAAGAACAATTTAAACTCCAACATATCCGTCGACGTGAACCCAAACTTCCCTTTGACGTTTTTCAAATCAAACGTGCTGTTTGGTAATTTATTCACGTGCATGCTCTTCAACCCCGCAGACATGGTCACGAACGCAACGCATGCGATTCTAAATCTTTCTTTGCTCGACGACAAGCGAGTCGAGAGTAATATGAACCCTAACCCAAGTCTGACGCAACACAACAGTTGCATCAAGTGGACCTGTATGGAGTTCTCGTGTCGTATTCCGTAGAACTTATTCAACGCTTTCCGGGGGGAAATCAAAGCGCCTTCGAAGTTGATGAGAATCAAGGCGATGCCGATTAACGTGAGGACGTTCTTGAGGACGCCACCGGGACCTCCTGAAATAGTAATCGTTGCCATTGTTTAAAGTTTGTCGTTGTTGTTGTTGTTGCGTGTTCTTGTTCTTGCTGTTCTGAAATGATGAAGTGTCGGCGCATTTGTAACGAACGAACGGGTTTGTGTTTAGGGTAATCTCTAGGGTAACGTTACAGCTGCTTAGGGGAGTTCGTAAGCGAAGACGTAATACGACGAGAGCCGAACAACACGAATAAAATATACGTCTTCTAAAGCTCACAACACACGAAATCTTTAGTACACACAGTCTCATTTTTCACGGGTCGCGCATCTCTCATATTATCGGGCTTTTTACTTCTTACGAAAGAAGTAGTTAATTACATCGCACCGCGGAGAAACAGAACGAGAGAGAGAGAAGGAAAGAAAGAGAGAGAGCGAAGATTTGATGTTTCACCACCAATTCTTCTTCTTCTTCTTCTCCTTGACTTCTTCTCGAACGATCCGTTTCGTGTCGTACGCGCGTTTCTGCGATAGCCGTTCACGTCGGAAAATCGAGCCGGCGCGCTCTTCGGTTGGTTTCCGTCGAGCGCGTTTTAGCGGCTTTGGCTTTTCTTTCCTCTTTGTTGATGATGCGCGTTTGCCGAGACGACGATGCGAATACTCTCTTCACTCGTCGTTTTTACCCGACAAAACCTACCACGTGCGCGTCGTCTCGAAACCGTTTGTCTATGTCGTGAAACCCAAACTTTCCCAAGATATCGCTGATTTCCTCCACCGAGAGCTGTTCCACGTTTCGTTTCAAATCGTTCACTTTCGCGCCGTCTTCGTCCAAAAACTCGAGATAAATCGGGCTTCCGTTTTGCCATTCCACGGAAACTTTCTCGCCGAATCGAACGCGCTTCTCCACGTCCTGTTTCAGAAGCTTTTTCAACGCCGGATGTGCGTTTAAGCGTCACCCTGGGCAGGAGATGAATTTCGCAGAACGCACGCGAGAGAGTTCGTCTTCCGAGGGATGGAATCGATGAGACGATGAGGCGGAGGACGAGGAAAACGCCAAACACATCATCGGCGTTGTTGAAAAGAGGAGCAACGACGACGACAAAAGAAGAAGAAAATGGAAATCATGGAAAATCCTAATCATCGTCTGTTCGTTGTTCAAGTTGTGACGTGCTTCTTCGTTCGTTGGAAAATTTATTATTTTGTGCGTTTGCTAAATCTGAGCACTGAGAGAGAGAGAGAAAAAATGGTCAACGAGCCTTCAAAAATTGAGGATGAAAAGAACAGCTTTTTTCGCGCTGCGTGCCAAAAATTCAGAAGAGAGAAATTATTCTTCTGTCCTTTTTTTGACATCAATTCGGCTCTATTTTCTGTCCCTTTGATATGAATTGGATAGAACGCATTGCGTTGTTTTGCTTCTCTTATTAGCATGTGAAGTTCGAGAGCATGTGATGAAACAATTTTTTTTACACACGACTTGCACAACCAAAAAAAAACACAAAAAACACTCGTGTGTCTTTAAATTTTTTTCTTTTTTTTCAAAAATCTCGCACAAAAAACAACTCGACACTTTTTTCTCTCATCTCTCATCTCTTTCGACGAAAGAGGATGACGATGAAGACGACGAGGACGAGGACGAGGAGACAGAAAAGCGTCGGAGAAGAAGAAGAAGAAGAAGAAGAAGAGACGACGATGCGTGTCGCGTTTCTTCTCCAAGAGCGCTTTAAAGCGTACCGCGAGATGCTTTCAAAATCATCATCATCAAAATCATCATCAGTCGAAGATGGTGAAGGTGTGTGTGGTGCCATCGACGCCTTCGTCGATGAGGATGACGACGACGATGAAAATGCAAAAGTCTTCTTCTTCGACGACTCGTTCCGAGAGGAGTTTCGAGAGTGTTGTTTTAGCGCGGCGACTTTGACGAAGAATCAGACGAGGACGAGGAGGAGGAAAGAAGAAGAAGAAGAAGAAGAAGAAGAAGAAGGAGCAGCAGCAGCAACAACAACAACTTTATTAAAGTCTATATTCGAGATGCGCAGAGCGTTCAAAGACATCTGCGTGGAACAGTTTTTGCGAGAGGCGAAAGCGTACGTTCTGCGATCGCCTCTGAGAGAACTCACAGAGACGCTGAGGAAGATCGAAAAGGAGGAAGGCGAGGCGGAGAGTTTGAGCGCGGTGATTGCGAACGCGCTGGACAGAGAAGAAGAAGAAGAAGAAGAAGACGATGATGAAGAAGATGATGAAGAAGAAGCTTCTTCTCCGGGTTTTAGGTGCTTGCGAGCGTTTAGCGCGTTTGCGAGAAAAGTGGAGAGGTTGAAGGCGATCGCGTCGGAGGTTGCCGAGATGGTACTCGTCGGCGAAGAAGAAGAAGAAAAAGACGACGACGACAAAGACGACGACGGCGCGGATGGCAAAGAAAACGAGAAGATAATTAGCGCGGCGAAGGGATCTCGTTCGTCTGTTAAAAGTGGTAATCTTCTTCCTCTCGACGCGCAAAGTCAGAAGAAAAAATTTGAAAAGAAGTTTGACGATTTAATCGCCGAGTTGATCGTCTCGTGCGGTCCGAGGAACGCGACGAGGGTGTTGAGCGCGTATTACGCGAAAGTCATCGTAAAATTTCGGAACAAATGCGCGTTTCCTTTGGACGAGGAGGAGTTTTACGCTTCGTTGGAGGAAGAAAAAAAGAGTGGTCGGAGTCGTCGTCCGGCAACTTTGAATACTACTACGAGTACGAAAACAGACGAAAACAACGAAGAAGAGTCTATGCAACTGAGCGACGACGACGACAACGGCGGCGACGACGACGACGACGACGAAGAGAACGAGGTTCAGCAGTACAGAAAGTTCGTGAAAAACGTGCGCAAACACCTTCGCAATTGCGCTTCGCCGACGAAAATGTTGGGAAAACTCGAGTGCGCTCAAATCGAACGCGTTCACAAAGACGCCATTCTGAAGCACTTTAAAAGATACTCGTACGAAGCGTTTGAGATTGCGAGCGATTTTGCGATCAAACATTTCGCGTTGAAATTTGCCGCCTCGAACTTCAAAGCCTCCGCGCTGAAGTGCGTCGCGTTGTATTCTCGAGTCGTTCCGTTACAAATCGCCAAGACTGTTTTTGGATTTGAATCCGTTCAGTTTGGAAACGAGGCGCCGAGTCAGTTCCACCGAAAATTCATCTCCTCGAGCAAAGAACACTTAGGCGCTTTACGAATCGAGGAATTGTTTGACATCGTCGTCGATCATCCAGACTCGCTCGGCGCGGTGAAAGATTTGCGAATGTGTTTGAGTGACGACAGGCAGTTTGGTCTGCGAGAATCGTTAGTTTCCAGCTTTAACGAACAACTGCGGAGACGCTTGTTACATCCGGGAGCGAGAACCGCGGATGTAATTTCGCAATACATAGGGACGATTAAAACGATGCGAGATTTAGATCCATCGGGAATAGTTTTAGATTTAGTTTCTGGACCGATACGGAAGTATTTGAGGAAAAGAAAGGATACCATTCGGTGCGTCGTGACGATGCTGACGGACGACGGAAGCGGAGATCGCAACGATAACAACGATGGCGATGGCGATGGTGGAGGCGGAGACGCATCGACAGCGAACGCATTGTTCGCAGAGCTAGGTGCCATGGCGAGAGAAGAATTGAAGAATACAAACGACAACGCCGACGACGCCAACCCCCACCATCACGATCGAAGGAGACGCAAAGCCAGCGGAGGCGACATCGTCGACGAGGACGGCGACGAGAGCGAATCCTCCGAACTCGACGAGGACGACGGCGCGAGCTTTAACCAGTTTAACGAACAAGAATTTAACGCGTTTAAAGCGAACGAGAATAGAAAAAAATACCAAGAGTACCAGATGCAGATGAGGAATACTTTCCAGGGTGTGGAAGATTACGATATGGACGATGCGGATGAAGGCGCGAACAACAAAGACGGCAACGGTAGCGACGAAAGCGAAAGCGAAAGCGAAGGTAGCGAAGACCGCGGCCTCGACGAATTTGCACATTTTTACCCCGCTCCGAAAAAGTCCACGTCTCTCTTAAAATCACAAAATTCTGGAATGGACGCCATAATGGATTACGAGAGCAAACAGCTCTCTCGAACGCTGACGAGTTTTGGCGTCGATCAGCTCCAAAATCTGGTCTTGGATCGCACGGAATCTGGCATGACGTGGGGTAAGAATTTCGGAACGCCCGTACCGGTGGACATCCTTTCTCGCGAACAATCGAGAAAGATGCAACAGCAGCAGCAGCAGCAGCAGCAAGAACAACAACATCAAGAGCAAAGACACCAAAACTTGCAAAAAGCCGGTGAACTTGAGAGTTTGATCCCGGGGCGAAAAAGCGCATCAGCGCCGAAGAAGATTCTTAAGCGTTTCCCAGGAGACGCGTGGGATCCGGAGCCGGTTGTTTCGGAAGCTACGAAACTCCGCTCGCGCAAAAGGCGTCAATTGAGAGACATTATCGGTCTTCTCGTTGGTATTTACGGTGGGAAAGAGTTGTTCGTGAACGAATACCGATTGATGCTCGCGGATAAGCTGTTGCAAAAATCCAACTACGACGCCGAGAGAGAAACGCTCGCGTTGGAATTGCTCAAGAATAAGTTTGGCGAGACGCATTTACACGATTGCGAGGTCATGTTGCGCGACGTGAACGATTCGCGACGAGTGAACGCGAACGTGAAAACGCGACCGGCAGAAGGCACGCCACTCGCGAAAGAAGGTATTCGAACGACAGAAATGTTGAAAGAAAGTCCCGTGCAAGCTTTGATTCTCTCAAAATTGTTCTGGCCAAAAGACATCGCCAAAAGCGCGGCAACAATCGTCGCGCCGGCGTCGACGCAGGCGAGTTTGCCGCACCCGGTTTCCACGCCTTCAATCGTCCCGTCACTTGGACAAGAGCAAGAACCAGTGCAAATGACGATGAACACGAACGAGATGTACGTTGGGGAGGAGGAGGAAGTGGACGGATTGAACGATCCGACATCCGCTGCCGCGGCGGCGAATACCGCTCCAACTTCGCCTCCTCCGGAAGGCGACGCGTCCGTGCTCGATGACGATATCGATGCGCAACTACAACAACAACTGCGCGATCAAGAAGAAGGCGACGAGGGAACGCCTTCTTTACTTTCGCGCTCTTTATCGACGTCGCCGCCGCGGGATCCTGGAGTATCGGGCGAAAGAGAAAACGAGAGGATGAAAAGAACGACAGTCGGCGCGAGGCCTCCTTTTCCTTCTGCGCACAACGACATCATCCTCCCGCCGGCTATCGACCAAGCCATGCGTGCGTACGAAGAACGCTACCACGAGTTGAAAGCGCCAAGGAAGATGACGTGGATGCGTTCGCTCGGTCGCGTCGTCGTTGAAGTCTCTCTGATCAACGAAAAACCGTTTGAAATTGTCGTTTCGCCGTTACACGCGGCGATTTTGTACCACTTCACGGAGCGCGAAAAATGGACGGCGGAGGAGTTAGCGAAGGTCTTGAATGCGACGACCAAAGCCGTTCGACAGCGAATGGTTTTATGGATGAACCGAGGAGTGGTTTCGGAAACGAGCGAAGCGACGTACGAATTGAACACCGTGGCATCGTCGGCGACGAACAACAAAATGATGGAGCACCGACGAGCGACGGGGTCGTTGAAAACGACGATCGCGACCGATGGAGGCGGTGGTGGTCCAGGAGAGAACGACGACGACGATGACGATTTCTTGCATCGCGCGGGATCCTCCGCCGAGGAAGTTGAAGCTGCGGAAATGAAAGTGTACGAGCAATACGTCATGGGCATGTTGACGAATTTCCCGTCCATGCCGATTGAAAGAATACACAACATGTTGAAAATGTTCGTCGTGGAACCGGCGTACGATAAAACGCAAGCGCAGTTGGAGAAGTTCTTGATGTCTTTAGTTCGCGCGGAGAAGTTAGCGCACGACGGGGAAAACTTTTCGAAAAGGAAAGAGTAGTAATAGTAGTAGTAGTAGCTGTCGTTTTGTACCAATAATAATATCGCGTCAAGCGCTGCGTGCGACAAAAAACAAAGCTCTCTCTTTTTATTCTCGTTAAATTATATGTACACTGTTATTTCTTTTCGTCGAAATACGGCAAACCGACCGTCTCTTCGCACCACTTCACTTGCTCCTCGCTCATTTGCTCGATGATGTTCCTCCCGACCGGGGTGGATTTAAACGCCGTCAACAAATTCCACTCGCTCGGGTTCGGTTTCTCGTTGACTGATTTCGGCATCTTCGTCAACATTTCCTCGTACAACTTCTTCCCGTCCATGATGATTGGAAAAAAGTGCGGCTGTCCTTCTTCTCTCGTTTGATTCTCCTTATAATACACGAGCACGGGAAACCCGGGAAACCAAAACTCCCAATTCTGAACGCTTTCAAACGACCACTTATTCGCTCCGCCGCCTTGCAACTTGTTATCCCCGGACGAATCCGTCTCCGCCTTCGCCGCTTCTCCGTCGCTCTCGCCCGGTTGAATAAACACCACGTCCAAATCTGTCTCGCTGAATCGAAACCGAACTCTCGACGCTTGCAAGGATAAGAAACCTCCGAGTATCGCGTGTATCGCGCACTGCGGGAACCACAAGTGGCACACCGGGCCGAGAAAGAGGGAGATTGCAATCAAGGTCGCCCCTATGCGATAGTCTCCCGGGATGACTTTTGTTTCGGACGATTCAGACGAAGAGGAAGAGGCGGCAGTTGCAACGCTCCCTCTTCTTCTTCTTCTTCCCGAAAAGGAAGACGACGAGGTCGTCGCGAACGACTTTATTAAAGACGTTCTTCCGTACAGCTTTTGTTGCGCTTCCATCATCGCGTCTGCACTTTTGGACGACGACGATGAGAAAATCATCGTCGTCTTTCTTTTCGAAAACGACGATTTCGAGGAGGAGGAGGAGGAGGAAACCATCGTCCCGTTTTGACTCTTCCGCGTTGAGAAGAAAAAGAAACGATGATTATTTTGACGATCTTTCTCTCTCGTTCTTCTCGTCGTCGTCTGAATCCTCGTGTTTAAAGTCGGGGTTAACGAAGTCTGCATCATCATTTCTCTCTCTCTCTCTCTCTCTCTCTCGGTTGGTTGGTTTTTCAACAGTCCTTTCGTGCTAAAAAAAATGAAGCAAATTGAAAAAAAAAAGGAGAAAAATTCAAAAAAAATTCTTTCTCTCCACAGTTGTTTGTTTTCGTTTGTTCGTTGTCTCGCACAAATCCAATCAAATCATCGTTTAATCTCTTTCGAGTTCTCTCTCTCTCTCTCTGTGCTCTTCTCTCTCGAACAACAACCCCCGCTTTATTTTCAAAGGCTCTGAAGGTGTTCTGTTCTGTTCCGCTTTGTCTTTTGTTACGGTTTTCGCTGTTATTCTTTTAAACGACGACGAGAGAGAGCGAGATATACATCACACACACAGAAGAAGACGCTCTACAAATGTCGCAACAGACGACGACGAGAGAACGATTTCAAAAAGCAAAGTGGGAACAGTTTTGCGCGCACTTTAATAACAATCTAAACGTTTTCCTCAACTTTGATGAAAACCAGTGGACGATTGAAACGAAGCGACGGAAAACGGGGCACTCGGAAGGGAGCTTCGACGCGTATTATTTATTTTGCGCCGAGGAGACACGAGGGAAAACGAAGCGATTTCGGAGCTTGAAAGAGGTGGAGAGGAAGTTAAGAGAAGACGCGCGAGAAACGAAGGAGAAGAAGACATCGACAGAGAAACACTCATCATCATCATCACCACCACCACCACCGTTCGTCGTCGAAGGAGAACAACAAGAAAAACAACAACAACAACGGAAGAGTTGCGGAAGAAGAACTGGTGGTTTAACGAGTAGTTTTCGAGAGGACGAGATGAAGTTTAAGAGCGCGATGGATGACGAGGAGGAAGAAGAGGAGGACGAGGATGACGAGCCGGTGTGCCCGAGCGCGTTCTTAAAAACGACGACAAAAACGATGGGAGGAGGGAGAGGAGGAGGATTAGGACGAGCGAAAGTGCTCGCGAATACGACGCCGAGTGGCGCGCAGCAACAGAGACAGAGACAACAACAACAACATCATCAACGCGCGTTTCATCCGAGTCGGCCACCTTTTCATCACAGCAATAATAATAATAATAACAACATTAGTAATAGTAATAATAATACGAGCGCAAAGACGCACAGCAGATTGCACAACTCCTTCGTCGCGAATTCGTCGAGGTTAGAAGTTGCCGCCGTTCGCGACGATGAAAGAAGAATAACGAAACGGAATCAAAATGGAAAGAGAAAAGAAACGGAGGAAACGAGAGGGCAGGATTGGAGGATATCCAATCCATCCGATGCCGAGGAATTACTCGAGAAGAAAAGAGAGGAGGATCCAGAAGTTGCTCGCGAGCATCGAATGTTGAAAGAGCGCTTTAGCGGAAAGAGTGTTGCTAATACTGCTAATTCTATCAACAACAACAACGACAACAACAACACCCAGAAAGAAAACAACCAAAGACAAAGACGACGAGAAAGGAACGCTTTGCCGTCCAAGTACGAACACTTGGCGCTCGTGTTCAACGGATTGAAAATGTACAGAGAGTTGTTGCGAATGCGGAATAGCGCAGAAACGGTGGAGAATATATGCGCGTGCGCGAAAAACTTAGTCAAAAGAGACGTGCGCTTTGAGCATTTGCGAAAGATAGAGACGATTAGACCTGGAACGTTTGCGTTTACGAAGAGGAAGAGAGACGCGACGAAGAACGCGGTGGATGAAAAACATCGCCCGGAGGAGGGACGAACGTTTGTCGATCCAAAAAGCGTGCGATTAGAGATTTTAGAAGAGAGAGTAATGAAGAGAGAAAGTGTGGACGGCGAAGACGAAGACTGCAACGGTGACGAGGAAGAGAACGGCAAAAAAGTCGTAAAGAAGAGAGAAAAAAGTTCACTTTTGATGTCGGAGAAAGAGCGCGAACGAGCGAGGGAAGCAGATTTCCACTCGCGCTTGATGCGACTGTGCGACGAGGCGCATGTCGCGTTTTGTCGAAATCACGGTATCGTCATTTCCCCGTCCTCGAACGTATCAGATCAAATGTTATGGCACGAAACGTTCGACGTCGAACGTGAGGCGCCAGATATCGCCGAGTGTGCCGTACGGGACGCGCCTCCTTTGATGCCACCGGCAGGAGGAACCGCCGCTGCCGCTGCGACTACTACTACTACGACGGCGACGACGAGCGCACCATCGTTGATGTTGCTTCACACGCCCAAGCCACCATCTTCGACGCCGTCCACCGGGACGTATCCACTCACCCCGTTAATTATGACAACTGCGACGAAAAAGAAAGTCGTCACTGAGCGCGACATCGACGAAGAAGTTCGGCGGATGCAGAAGGAGAATGGCGGCGTTTGCGAAGACGACGACAACCTCGAAAACGACGACTATCTCGCCGGTAATATCAATAATGCATCCGCGAATGACGGTAAGGACTCGACAACCACCATCGGCGTCTCTCGCCAAGCCATCCGCCGCGTCCTCGAACGGAAAATCGAAAAAGATCTCCTCCACTCGCCTTCCGCCGTGGCGCTTCGCGCGGAGAACAAAATCAAACAAAACCTTCCGCGAATCTTCGATCTCGTCCACTCCCTCTTCGCCACCTCGCGCAAACGTGCTTTCGCCTTTGACATCCTCCTCCACAAAACCCACGAGCAGTTAAACGCGAAAGATATTGGCGGCATGTTTTACAGTCGAGACGAAATCGAAGATTGCTTGCGAACGTTGGCGAAAACGTGTTCGGAATGGTGCAAAATCGAACGAGCGCAGGACGGCGAGGAGCTCTTTCGAATCGTCGTCGGATCGTCTTCCAGTCGGTCTCTCTCTGACCCATCCTCATCTCCGTCGTTAACGCCCTTCTTCTCCGGAGGAGCAGCAGCGGCAGCATCTCGAGGACGAGGACGACACTTAATGGTTAGAAAAACAACAACGTTCCTTCCTCCTCCTTCGTCCTCCTCTTCTCCGAGAAGTAGACAAAAGCCGACGTCGACGACGAAAGAGCGAGAAGAAAACGACGACGCCGGTTTCACGCCGACGACGATTCAGACGATAAACCCGAAGAAAAGATCCTCCTTCCCTTCAAACTCCATCTTCGTCGGAAGCAACAACAACAAAGAATCGTCGTCGTCCTCGCCCCGCGACGGGGTTGCGAAAAGGGTCAAACAAAAGCTCCTCCTCGAAGCCGCGCCGGCGTTCGTTCTCGGAGGAGGAAAATGAGCAGAGAGAGTCGCAAAGTCTTCTCGATTTTAATAACAATAACACTACTACTACGAAGCGTTACAATACTCATAGCATTTATCGTCACACTCGCGCGTCGTAAAGAGAGAGAGAAGACTCTTTGCGGTACACGTTTTCCTCGTCGTAGGAGTCGTATTTCTTGGACTCTCTGGAGTAGTTTCGTCAGAATTCAGGCGCAGAAAAGACTGATCTCTCTCACACACTCGACTACTCGATACTAGAATAAAAATGGACCCTTTACGTCTCCTCCGAGAGTGTTACTCGTCGAACGAAATCCAAAACGTTCTGATCACACCGGATGCGATCGTTTTCCCGTTCGGGTTTCAGTGCGCTTCTCTCGACGAACGATTGCGCGTCAGTCGATCGAACAACGCGCTGACGACACGATTCACGTCGAAAGTGAAAAACCAACGTCTAAAACTGGACCAGATTCTTTTCTTCGTCCAAAAGTGCAAAGAATCCAACGCGAGTTTAATCTCGGACCAAAAGGAATACGGGAAATACGTGAAACACGCGATCAAGGAGAAGATTGAACGCGTTCCGAGACCGGATTTTAAGGATTTGTGGGATTTCGCCACCGGGGTGAAAACGCACTCGGAAAGGGTGGACGCGACGTCTGTCGATGGATCGACGGTATTCGTACAAATGGAAAAAGAGGATGGGACTGTTACGGAGATGATGGAGACGACGACGACACTCAAGGCGAATGATATTGATGAAATTCGGGCGACGACGACGGATGCGATGGACGCGACGACGATACGCGAGGAAGCGTTGAAGAAGAAAAAAGAGCGAGACTTTGAGGAGGACGAAGAGGATGCGATTAAAGTCGTACCGTACGCGACTCGGAACGCGAGCTTGAAAAGGAAGAAAGATTTTACGTTAGCGTTAGAGAAAGTGGACCCGAGTTTGGTGTTTCGATCGTCGACGAATGGCACGAATGGTAGACGAGGCGGCAATCATCGTTTGACGACGAGCGAAAAGCCGAAGGAGTTGGTCGAAGCGGAGAAAATTGTCGAACGCGGTCAGCGACGGAACAGGTACCAGGAGAAAGTGGAAGAGCAAACGTTTTGGAAGGAGAGAGTTGGGAGCGACTTTAACGATTTGTTTGGCGGCGATTTCGGGGACGGCTCAGGCGGCGGTTTTGATCCGAACGCGTCGTTTTTGGCGCAGCCGGCGAAGAAGCAACGCACGGCGGCGGAAGAGGCGGCGTTTTTAGCGAGCGAACGGGAAGAGAAATTGAGAGAAGAGAAGATGGCGTTAGCACAACAACAGCTACAGCAACAAAAACATTCGAAATCGACGACGACGACGAGAGGAGCGGCGGGAGCGTCCTCCTCGTTAGCGAAGAAACAACAACAGAAACCAATCAAAAGGCACGGGACGCCTTTGATTCTCGTCCCGGCGGGCTTAAACGCCAAAGTCGTCTTGAACATGTTCAACGCGAAAAACTTCCTGGAGAAGGAGAAATTCGAGCCGTGGCAAGACATTCAAAAAGAAGCCGTCAAGAATAAAACGAAGAAACCGACGCACTCGTCTTTACTTCGAACGTATAAAAGAGACCAACCGGTGAAGTACGAAATCACGGACCAAGTGCCGAAAATAGGAGAGGATTGGAAACGCGTCGTCGCGGTTTTCGTCCACGGCGCCAAGTGGCAGTTCAAAGATTGGCCGAAACACATCTTCCCTGGCGCGGCGACGGGCGATTTAGTCGACACTTTTGCAAAAATCAGAGGCTTTTACGCCAAGTTTGAGCAAGACCAAACGCCAGACGTCGTCAAGACGTGGAACGTGAAGTTATTGACGTTCCGAAGGAATCAAAGACACGGAGATAAAGCCGTTTGCTCGGAGTTTTGGGACGAGTTAGACCGCGCGTTAGCGCTCAAGAGGAGTCACTTGTTGTATTAATAATTACTAATATATCATTTTTAAAAATCTGTGATGAGACTGGATAAAAGTGCGCAAAACTCGGCTTTTAAAAACCGACGTTATGACGACGACGAGCAAAAAGCAAAAAGCGAGCGTGAAAACAAATACACACACACATAATAATACTATTTCCTAAAATCCCTCCTTTTTCTTTGCTTAATCTTAATGAAACGTAAACGGAGGAAGTAAGAACTTCCGATGATTTGTTTTGATTGCTTCGAGTTGTACCCCGAAGACGCGAAAGAAGACAAGCTTCTTAAGCGCGTTCGCCTCTGATGCGTCTCGCCAATTGAACATCCTTCGGCATGATCGTAACTCTCTTGGCGTGGATCGCGCACAAGTTGGTGTCTTCGAACAAGCCAACCAAGTACGCTTCGGACGCTTCTTGTAACGCCAAAACCGCGCTCGATTGGAATCTTAAGTCAGTCTTGAAATCTTGCGCGATTTCTCTCACCAAGCGTTGAAACGGCAACTTTCGGATGAGCAATTCCGTGGACTTTTGGTACTTTCGGATTTCTCTCAACGCGACGGTCCCCGGGCGGTATCTGTGCGGCTTCTTGACGCCACCAGTCGCCGGCGCAGATTTGCGCGCGGCTTTCGTCGCGAGTTGCTTTCTCGGGGCTTTGCCACCTGTTCTCGTTATTATAATTTAAAGAACAAAATATATCGTCAGTATTTTATATAAATGTGACCGTTGATGGATTTGATGATTTTTCGTAGTCATCACATCAACAACAACAACAACGACGAGAAAAGAACATTAAATGCATTAATTAAACGAACGAGAATTTGAACGTACCGGTGGATTTACGAGCGGTTTGTTTCGTACGAGCCATTGTGTTTTAAGCGAGTGATTTTTGTGCAGAACGAACGAAAAGAGAAAAATTGATTTTTTTTTTTTGAAAAAGACTTGAGATTTTTATTCGTTTCCTCTCTTGGGGCAACAGTTTTGGCTCGCTCGAGGCTGGAGGAGAAAAAAATGAAAGCGACACCTTTGATTCTTGGTGGCCTCGAATCCTCCTCCTCTCCTCGTTTGTTGGCTGTTTTTTTTGCAGAAGAAAATTCGTGGTCTCGCTCGCTCAAAAAAGGCGCAAAAAAAACGAGTGTGTGGTTGTTTCCTCTTTTGTATAGAACGAGAGAGAGCGGCACAAGAATAAACCACAGAGCGCACTACGCTTCGTGCTACGAATAATTTAATACGAATAATAATAAACGGAGACGAGAGAGAGAGTTTGCACGTCATCAGATAATTTCCGTCGCGCGCGGAAATTCGCGTCGCGTACGTTTACTCTCCGTTCGATTGGTACATATAGGAGTTCCGCTAAAATTTAACGAGTAAGGTTGAGCACTTTTTCTTCTGTGACGTAGGCGCTTTTCTCATATATAATCTTCTTCTTCTTCTTCTTCTTCTTCAGAGAGAAAGAAAAAGAGAGAAAGAAGAAGAGACGAAAAAAGACCACCAGTTTCAGCGGCGATTGAGGCACAGAAAGAGAGAGAGAGCGCAACACTGTAACAGAAAGAAGAAGACGATGGCATCGAGACCGGGGTTCGCGTACGATTTCCCGTGGAGCAAAATCGGGAAAATGAAATACGCCATCTATCTTCCCATGCTTTATCGCGGCATTGTATCGCCTGAAAACGACGACTCGGACCAATGGCACTTTCACATGACGATGATAGTCTTACTGCGGTACGTCATGGCGCAATTCTTCATATCCTTGTCCAGGATACACGCGATAACGGAGAAGACGAGAATACAAAGCAAAGGGATCGATTTTAAGCAAGTGGATAGGGAGGACCACTGGGACGATTATATTTTATTGCAATACATAGTCATGTCTATGGTGCATTTTTGCCCAGGGCTTGGGTTTAAGAATTTCCCTTTGTTTGAGAAGAAAGGCATGTGGCAGCTGTTGCTGCTACACGTCGGACCGACGGAGTACGTGTATTACTGGTTGCATAGGCTGTTGCACCACCACACGTTGTATAGCGCGTACCACTCGCACCATCACGCGAGTTTCGTCACCGAGCCAATCACTGGGAGCGTGCACCCGTTCATGGAACACATAATGTATACCGCTAATTTTGCGATTCCGTTGTTAGGGACGTGGATGTGCAACGGCGCGTCTATGGCGATGTTTTACGTGTACTTGATGGGTTTCGATTTGTTGAACGCGATCGGGCACTGTAATTTCGAGTTTGTGCCAAAGTTTTTCGCCAAGTTTCCCGGGGTGAAGTATTTGTTGTACACGCCGAGTTATCACTCGTTGCACCACAGTCGCGTGCACACAAACTTTTGTTTGTTCATGCCTATTTACGATTACGCGTACGGAACCATGGATAAGAGCTCGGAGGAGTTGTACGATAAAGCGATCGAAGGGAAAGCGAGTCCGAAAACGACACCGGACGTGGTGTTTATGGCGCACGGAACGGAGTTGTTGAGCATGTTTCACTTACCGTTTGCGTTCAGATCGTTTTCTAGTAGGCCATTCACGACGGATTCGTGGATGCTGAAGATGTTGTGGCCGTTGACGTTGCCGGCAGTTGCGGCTTTGAGATTTTTGCCAGGGGTGAAGGCGTTTGTCAGCGATAAGCACAGATTGAAAAACATGAACATCGAAACGTGGGTCACGCCGGCGTGGGGGTTTCAATTTTTCATCCGAAGCGAGTTTAAACACATCAACGCGAAGATTGAACGGGCTATTTTAGACGCGGACGAGAGAGGCGTGAGAGTTTTGGGATTGGGCGCTTTGAACAAAAACGAAGCTTTGAACGGCGGCGGCGCGTTTTTCGTTCAAAAACACGAGAAGAATTTGAAAAACACGAAAGTAGTCCACGGGAACACGTTAACTGCGGCAGCAATCATCGATAAGATTCCAGAAAACGTCAAGGAGATCTTCTTGACCGGCGCGACGTCCAAGTTAGGAAGGGCGATCGCGTTGTACATGGCGACGAAGAAGAACTGCCGCGTCTTGATGTGCACGACGAGCGAAGAGAGGTTCGAGAAGATTAAAATGGAGTGTCCGGAAAAGTTTCGTCACTTGCTGTTTCGCGTAAATAACGCGAATGAGAAGGTGGAAATTACACAAGAGAGCACTTCGAACGTCTTGAAGAAGAGCGGCAGCTTTTTATTGAGTCGACTCGGATCCTTGAAAAATAACAACAATAACAATAACAGAGAAGTAGAAACAGAAGAAAAGAACGATACGAAAACGAATTATAGCAGCGGAAGAACGTGCAGAAACTGGGTCGTCGGAAGACATTGCGATAAGAACGAGCAAAGTTTGGCGCCCTCGAAAACGACGTTTCACCAGTTCGTCGTGCCTCCTATTCCGGAGACGAGATCGGATTGCGCGTACACGGATTTACCGGCGTTTAGATTGCCGGAAAAGGAAGCGAAGGATTTCAAAACGTGCGAGATGACCATGGAAAGAGGGTGCGTGCACGCGTGTCACGCAGGCGCGCTCATACACGCTTTGGAGGGTTGGCAGCATCACGAAGTAGGCGCCATCGATCCGGAGAAGATTGACGTCACTTGGAAAGCGAGTAAGAAGCACGGGTTTGCTTGCCTGTGAGTTAGTTTTGAACGCTGCGAACACGCCATCGTTACTGCTGCTGCTGCGCGTTATTGCCGTATTTATTAAAAGAGAGAAAGAGAGCACGCATCGGATATACTAATACGAATAGTATTTGACGAAACAAATAGAAGAGAGATAATAAAAGCGAAAACCAAAAACTGAAGACGAAGACGTTGTCGTTGCTGTTGTTGTTGTTGTTGTTGTTTATTTTAAGAATGAGCTACAATAAAACTTAATATATATATATCACAATGTCAAAGCACCGCGTGTTGTCGTCGTTATACGTGTCATATATACGCATGCACGGGCACAACTTGCTAAAAGACTAAACGGAGAATCTCTTCGTATATTTCTTAGTTTGCCAACACCTCCCCAGTCGCTTTCAACACGCGCACTTTTTTGTCGCCCTCCATCTTTTTACCAACTCTCGATCTCTTCTTCTCCGCCGCGGAGTAATGCATCACGTTCGAGTGATGAATTGGAAACTCTCTTTGAATAATACTCCCGCTCTCGCCTTCGTTTCTCGGCTTCACATGTTTCGTCTTGATGTTCACGTCTTTGCACAAAATTTGCCCATTCTTCGTAAACACCTCGACGACTTCGGTCACTTTCCCTTTATCCGCGCCGGCGATGACGATGACCTTATCGTTCGTTTTCACGTGCATCTTCACTCGCAACGGTTTCCCGTTCTGGTTTAACGCTTGTTTTTCCCATTTCTTTTTCTGTTGTTTTAGAGAAGAGAACGCGCACACAAAAAAGAAAGTACTAACGTGAGTTTCTCTTTGAAAAACAGAGGAGAGGAGGGTTTTGCTTCTCTAAAACCTGAAGCAGCCCCTCGGATAAAATTGGAGGAAAAGAGAGGAACAGAAAACATTTTCGGCGACGAAACGACTTTGACGGCTGACGACGAACACGCGCGCCGTTTGCTCTCTCTCTCTTAAAAAATAGCTTAGACATTTCGGTTGCGGTTTCTTTCGCGCGAAGAATCGTTCGCATCTCGTTCGCGAGAGTAGGAAAGCAGCAGCGCTTCGTTACGCGTAAAAAGCGAGAATTTGGACCAATTTTTGCCCAGGAAAAGAGGAGAAAAACAACATACCGCTTCGGTGACGACCGCCGTTCTTTTTCTCATCGGCATCGCCGACGGCGACGCGACTCTCGCATCTCCTCGCAAACTGCGGGAAGATAAGGAGAGGGAAGAGAAGGATTGGATTAACGCGGACATTTTCTTTTTCTAGTAGAGCTATGTATATTTCCGCGCGCGTTTACGTAACACGAGAAAAATGAGGTTTTATCTAAAATTGCGTTGAAAACAAAAAGACAGGTTTTACGAGTGAGAAGTTGTGCATTTTTTTTTTTTTTCTCTCATATGCTACAACACTTTAACGAAGGCTTTCACCACCAACATCAACACACCGCGCTGAACATCGAGTGTGTTCAACCTCTTTTTGTCTCTCTCTTTCTCTTTTACTCTCTGATATGAACTACTATTATACTACTATTCGTTTTAACGTCCCGCGTGCTCAGCCGCGAAGGCTTTCACCGCGCTCAAGTTTCTACTACCCCCGCTATTACTAGTTTTGTCACCGCCGCTACTGTTATTAGTGTCACCGTTGTTATCACTACCATCATCACCTTTTTCCTCCGCTTCTTTCTTGAGTTTCCACTCCCGGTCTTCGCCGACGCAAGAGCACGCGCAAAAGAGAAACCGGCCGTGCGTTTTCATCTCGGCGGCTTTGTCGAAGGAAAACTTACCCCACTCGTCTTTCCATCCTAACCCGGTAACCTCTCTCTCGCGTTTCTTTTCAATCTCTTTGGCGCGTTTTTTCGCTTTGCGACTGCCGTCGTCGAATTGCGCGTCTTTAAGCATGACATCGCGCGTGGTTCGTATCATTTCGATTTCGGATTCCAAACGTTTTTTGACGAAGGTTGCCGGCGAACACGCTTCCTTGTCCGTCTTGTTACACGCGATTAAAATCGGAATCCGTTTGCGCCGGACGTTATCGTAATCGATCAAGATTTCGTTGTATAAATGGTCCGCGACGTCTCTTTTATTCGTCGAAAACTCCACGCCGTCCACGAAGAACACGATCCCTTTCGCTCGAGGCAAGAACCGCTCGTAAAAGCGGTTCCGGATTTTCGCGTGGCCGGGTACGTCGACGACGTTCACTTTCACCCTTTTCTCTTTCGCATCACGATCAGAAGAAGAAACGCAAATCTCCACCTCGCTCTCGTTCTCTATCGAGCTCGTCACCGTCCCGAGCCCTAAACTTTTGTTCTTCAAAAGTAAATACGCCGACGTCGACCCGGCGCCGTCTTGGCCGCACAAAACGATCGAATCTCGTTTCTTGCTGTTCTTACTCCCAATCTTTCTTTCTTTTCCTTTGTTGAAGAAGATTCTACCGGCGATAAAATGCGCCAGGACGAGTGAAAAGAGGACGAGAACGAGTAGCTCCGGGTGGTGGTAAACGTCCTCGACTTTTGCTCTCGTTCTTTCCCAGATGAAGTCGACGCGATGTAGAATCGCGTCGAGGACGTTGCCGTCGTCTCCGTCAAAAGCGAATTCTTGTTCGCTGGGAGGATGATGATTTTGAGCGTCCTCGCTCGAAGGAAACGAAGAGGAGGAGGAGAAGGAGGACATTTCCGCTTTTATCACGTATTTCCGAAACACACAGAGAGAGAGAGTTTAGAGAGAGAGAGAAAAAGAGCGCAAAAGTGCTCTTTGACGGGTGATAACAAAGTGGAGATAAAAAGTGTAAAGGCTGCTGCTGCAAAGCTCAAAATCGTCATAAAACTCACTCACGTGGTACTACCAAACGCTCTCAACATTTTCACGGCGTCTTTCTCTTTCCCTCTGTTTTCTCGAAAGATAAAACTTCCAGCGACGACGACGTTCGCACCACTCTCGACGACGGCTTCGATCGTCTCTAAATTGACGCCGCCGTCGACTTGGATGTCGAGCGTTTTCGATCGTTTGCGCAACCGTTTGACTTTTTCGAGCGCAGTCGGTTGGAGTTTTTGACCGCCAAATCCAGGTTGGACGGCGAGTACGTTCACGCAATCTAACAAGTTCAAGTCGAGAAGTTCAAAGACCGAGGTGTCTTCTAAGTTTGTGGACGGGTTGATGCTCATCGACGCGCGCTTGTTGTGTTTGAACTTTATTTTTTCGCACAATTTTTTCCTCTCGGCGAAAGTCCGGACGGCTTCGGGGTGGAAGGAGATTTGCGAGGCGCTGTCGCCGAGACCGTTGTCGATGTAAAAATCAGGGTTTTGACAGGAGAGGTGGCAATCTAAGAAAGCCGTGGGGAAGTTCTCGCGAAGAGATTGGACCGTGGACGGTCCAAACGTAACCACGGGGACGAATTGGCCGTCGAAGACGTCGACGTGGATCCAATCGGCCGAGGCCGCGAGAGCGATCGAGGTCGCGGAGATGAGATTGGCGTGGTCTGGAGCAGCCAAAAGCGACGGCGCAATTTTGAAGAGTGCGCTCGTAGTTTTCGTCGCATCGCCACCACTTGTCGTCGTCTTTCTCTTTTTCGCCGGCGCCGCGTTCTCGTCGATTGCGTCTTTTTCTTCTTTTTCTTCTTTTTCTTCTTCCTCTCTCAGCGTTTTGCACAACCCGTACAGCTTCGAGTACGTCCTCGAGTACACTTTTTCGTACTCAGCCGCGCTCTTCACATTTGGCGAAATCGTTTCCAAACGCTTCACCATGCGTCCGCACGCCTCATCGGCGGTTTTATAAATCCCCACTCCTACGCTGGCTAAAATGGCGCACCCCAACGCCGGCGCGTCTGGACATTCGGTAACGACAACTTCACAATTCGTCACGTCCGCGTGCATTTGAAGCCAAAACTTCGATCGAGTCGCTCCGCCGGCGATGACTATGGTTTCTATTTCCGTCCCGTTTTTTCGCATGGTATCCACCACCGCCTTGGTGCCGAAACATATCGATTCTAATATCGCGCGAAACATGTGCGCGCGCGAATGTTTCAACGTCAAACCGATGAAACAGCCTTTCGATTCGGCGTCGACGTGTGGCGTTCGGTTCCCTTGGAAGTGGTCTAAAGCGACTAAGTTTTCGCATCCAATTGGAATCTCTTCGGCTTCTTTGAATATTTCCTCGTACGTGCAATTAAATTGATTTTTAAACCAATTCGTAATCGATCCCGTGCTCGTTTGTCCGCCTTCGACGATGAATTTCGCCTCGGGTACCAGCGCGTTTTCGTAGGCGCCAAACATGCCTTTTCCAAACATTTTCTTCTCCGTAACTGCTAAGTGTAAATGCGAAGATCCGGTGATTAAAGCCATCGTTTTCGGATGAATGGCACCTAACCCAATCATGCCGATGAACGCGTCCGCGCCGCCTTGAACGACTGGTATCTCTATAAACTTTTTCGCGCTCTCCCCGAAGAGCTCCTCGAACGCCTCTTTCGTGACGTTTCCAATAACTTCGCCGCACTTTAACACATCTTTCGGCCATTTTTCTAATAAATCTTCCAACTCTAACGCTTCCAACAACTCTTTCGGAGGTACTTTTTTTCCTTCTTCTTCTCGAAAATGCCACCTTACGCTCGCGTTGTTCGCGCTCGCGCAGTATCTTTTCGTCAATCGAAAGTTCATGTAGTCTTGATATTCGCACACTTTCGTCGCTCGATCGTACACTTCTCTCTCGTTCCGTTTCATCCACAGCGCTTTCGGAACCATCCACTCCGCGGAAACCGGACCTTCTCCGTCGCAGTTCACCCGTAACGTTTTCGCAACCTCTTCTTCGTAACGCGCGTCTACGTCTTCGTTCCTTTTCCTTCTCCTTTTCGCACACTCGGCGGCGTTCAAAACGTCCTTCGTTTCCTTCGCGCCCGCGCGCATGTCGCACCACATGACGCACGGATATATCGCGCGCTCTCCGTGCTCCTCCATAAACACCACCGAACAGCACGTCGTGTCCAAACAAATACCCGCGATATCTGCCAGCGATATCTTCGACACGGAGAGTAACTCTCTCATTGCGTCTCGAAAGCTTAGCCACCAATCCGCGCACGTTTGCGTCGCGCATCCCGCGCGTGGAATACCGTACGTGGTGTCGTACGTGCGTTCGCAGGTGACGAGCGATTCTCCGGTGCGCGCGTCGAAGAGTTGGCAGCGAATCCCGCCGGTGCCGCCGTCCACGCCGAGGCAAAAGATTCCTTCTTTGTTGTGTGGTCTCGTCGTCGTTGTTGTTGTTGTTGTTGTCTTCATGAGCGCTTTCTTTCTCTCTCTCTCGAGTCTCTCTCTATCGCGCGTGGTGTGTACTCGTAAATGGAGCGAAAGAAACTGGCACCCATCTGACTGACACCAGAGAGAGAGAGGAGAGTCTGAAGCACTTAAAGAGCAACTACGCAAAGTACCTCAAAGAGTACTCTTACGTACTAATACCCTAAACTTTGTAGCGCCATTTGGGTACTCTCACGAGTAGGACTTTTGCACTTACAAAAAAAACTCTTCCGAAAGAGACACACACACATCAAAAAAGAAGAAATTTCACTCCTCATTCTCGACGACGCGCGACACGCGACCACGCGAAGAGAAACGACGAGAGTTGTGCGAAGGATAAAATCGGAAATTGACGCGCGGATCTTACCAGAATATACGCGTTCGTTTCATTTTTTTGCAGTAAAAGTTGGACTTTGCGAGCGAGAGCCTGTGCGTGTGACGACCCTAACGCGACTCCCACACGCAAAACGCGCGTAAAATCGAGAGCGAATTTCGCCAATTTCCGTCTCGGTTTGAATCGAGAGAAGCGCACGTTTATAAAGAGATCTTCTAAAAACTTTCGCGAGAAGAAGACAAAGAAGAACCGTAATAAATAAAAATGAGTCTCACCTCGGACGAGGTGAACTTTATGGTGTACAAATACCTCCTCGAATCTGGGTTTTCGCACTCCGCGTTTACGTTTGCGAACGAATCGTTCGTCAATAGAACTCGAATTGCCCCAGGAAACGAAGATCAGGACATTCCGGCGGGCGCGTTGGTGGCGTTCGTGCAAAAAGGATTGCAATATTTAGAGCTCGAAGCGAATTTGAACGAGAGCAGCGGCGGGAATAATGGTGCTAATGGGGAAGGAAACAATGCTAACGTCAAAAACAACAACGAAGAGGACGATATCGACGCGAACTTTTCGGTGTTGACGGCGAGAGATTTGCTTTCGAAACCGGTGGACGCTTTGAAGGCGCTGGTAAAGTCGAGAAGGGAGATGTCCGCGGAGGAACGGAATCGAGCGATCGAGGAGGAAGAGACCGCGCTGAAAAGAAAGTTGGAGGAGAGAAAGAAAGCAGCCATGGCGGTGAAAACGATCGACGGAACGTTTGCCGCCGCCGGAGGAAAGAACGGCGGTTTGGACGACGTGAACCAACTGTTCGACGTGAGCCAAGACGAAGTGACGACGTTGGACGGGCACTTGGGCGAGGTTTTCGTCTGCGCGTGGAACCCGAAGAGAGAAGGGATGTTAGCCAGTGGAAGTGGCGATGCGACGGCGAGAATTTGGACGTTACCGGCTGGGCCGAGCGGAAGAGTCGCTGAGGCGAAGATGAAACCGCCGGCGGTTTTAGAGCACACGAAGAAGATTAAAAAAGAAAACGAAGAGAAAGATACGACGAATAAAAACGGAGAGAGTAAAGAAGATAAGAACGGAGTAGGTGGTGGTGGCGACGCCATGGACGTCGACGGTGGAGGAGGAAAGAATAAAGAAAAGAAAAACGATGCGGAGGACGAGGACGAGAAGAAATCGAAAGACGTCACGACTTTAGACTGGAACAGCGACGGTACGATATTAGCCACTGGATCGTACGACGGCGACGCGAGGCTTTGGGACGATAGCGGTAAGCTCGTCGCCAGACTCGAGCAGCACAAAGGTCCGATTTTCTCCTTGAAGTGGAACAAAGCCGGCGACTCGTTGATTTCAGTATCGGTGGATAAAACTGCCGTGGTGTGGGACGCGAAATCCGGGGAGGCGAAGCAAACGTACGAATTACACGAAGCGCCGTGTTTGGACGTCGATTGGAAAGGAGATACGAACGTGTTTGCGACGTCCAGTATGGATAAGAAGATTTACGTTTGCGAAGTTGGTAAGAAGGCACCTTTGAAAAAATTCGAAGGACACACGGACGAAGTCAACTGCATCAAGTGGGATCCCGTCGGTAACCTTCTCGCGTCGTGCTCGGACGATTACACCGCGAAAATTTGGTCCATGAATCAAAACCAGGCTCTTTTCACGTTCAGCGAACACAAAAAGGAAGTGTACACCATCAAATGGTCGCCAACGGGACCGGGGACGAAGAATCCGGATATTCCTTTGATGTTGGCGACGGCTTCGTACGACCACACGGTTAAATTATGGAACGCGACGACTGGAGAGTGTATTCGGACGTTCAACATGCACACGGAACCGGTGTATTCGGTCGCGTTTTCGCCAGATGGGAAACACATCGCCTCGGGAAGTTTCGATAAACGCGTGAGAGTTTGGGAAATTGCCACCGGGTTGTTAGAAAAGACGTACCGCGGTGACGGCGGGGTCTTCGAGGTGTGTTGGAACCAGGAAGGGTCGAAGATTGCAGCCTGCTTTAGCAACAACACGATAGCCGTTTTGGATTTTGAGTAAAAAAGAAGTGTTAACAATTACTACCATGTTTCTGATTTATCGGTACAACGAATTCGTCAGTACCGGCTTGTCGTTGTTCATTTTCGCCTCGTTCGCATCGTCCAACCATTTCTTGGGCATTTGGAATTTCCGCGCAAGAATGTCTAATTTCACCGCTGACTTTCTCCACTCGGTTACGGTCTCCGTGAGAATTCGTTTACACGCGCGTTCGCGTTTCGAGTCGTCTCGAATGAATAAAGCGACGAAAAGAAGCCAGTCGCACTCAATCTTAGGCAGCCTGTTTTCTTCGTTATTTTTCTCGTCCTCGCTCGCGAAATACGCGTTGAGTTGGGAGATTTGACCGATGAGATTCTCGGTGTACTGGTCACCTCTGCGTGACAACAACGACGCGGACGCTTTCGACGATGATTGTTGCGAGAGGACGAACTGCGTCGCCATCCACGAGTTTGAAAACTCCAAAAAGTCTTCGCCAAAGCCGAGCTGATGGAACGGATGTCCGTTCGAACTGCTGGTATTCCTCGCGCCGCCGGCGGCGGTGGCTGAAGAAGAAGCAGAAGATAAAGAAGTTAACAGCAAAGCGTCGTATCTAGCATCCTTCACGATGCCTTCGCACTTGTGTTCAACCAACGCGTCTTGACTCACGCCGCTCGGGTGCGGGAAGAGCGCGGCGGCAGAATCTTTCAAAATTCCGTTTTTGTCCTCTAGAATGTCTCTCTCGTACCTTTCTAAAATCTTTTCCGTCGTCTCCGCGACGTTGTGATGAAACCACACGCGCCTGGAAAGATTTTCGATCCAATCCTTCGTTTCTGGCGTCGCATTTCTCGAGGTTCCGTCTTCGCTCGACGTCGTTTCCACTCTACCCGCTAGGAGTTCCATCACGCTTCGAGTGGCGGCGGGGATGTACTTGTTCGTCGCGGTACCGAACGCGTTCTCCCACGTGTTCAACTGCGCGTTGGCGAGATTTTTGATGTTATCGCTCGCCCCAGTTTGCGCGATGATGGTTGCTAATCGCATGTCGCCATCGTTCAAAGCTAATTGCGTCGCTAAAACGATATCGTTACGCGACAATGCCACAGAGACTGGATCGTTGTTCTTCTCTTTTTTGTCGTTGTTGTCGTCGTCGTCGTCGTCGTCGTCGTCAAAATCCATCGGTTGCGCGTCCATTTCCAACGCCTTCTCCATCTCCGCGCGTTTCAAAGATCTTTTCAACCATTTGCTCAGACTTTGTTTGCGTCGAAACGTATCCGCGGCGGAACCTCTCTGCGCGCCGAGTTCGTCCTTCTTGTATAAAAGCTCCAGAAGGTCCCACAACTCAATCGCTCGTTTCGTTTTGCTCGCGATTCGTTGTCGTCGTCTCGTTTTGCAACCGTACTCGTCGTCGGCGTTGCTATTACTATTACTACCATCACCGCTATTATTCAACAACATCAACGCGTTCGCTAACGCTTCGCAATGCACTCGACAAAACTCCTTCACGTCCTCGGCGGGAACGGTTAAACGGCATCGAGGATCCACCTCTTTTTCCGAAAACGCCTCGAAACATTTCAAACCGTTCTTAATCGCCCGCGCTTGGAACGTCATCATCGCTCTCTTCGCTTCCTCTTCGTCTACACCATCTTCCTCGCCTTCGAGTCCACAAACATCTTCAACTGGTACGACCGCTCGCTCGACAATCTTCGACCCGTCGCAAAACGCAAATCTCCCGGACGTTCCCGCCCACGACCCGCGAAATGCTTTCCCGCCAAACGCGTGCGCGTCCACGACGAGCGTTGCATCAGTACTCGTCGTCTGAATCGTCGTCGTCGCCGATAAAAAATGTTCCTCTCTTCTCAGCGCTTTTCGAGCGATGTCAAACGCCGACTGAAACCGTCTCGGCGGTGGCTTCGGTCCCAAAAACGTCGCTGTCGTCGTCGTTGTTGTCGTCGATGCCGGCGCTGCGTTAAAGTCTTCTTTCTCTTCTTCTTTCTCTCGGTCTTCTTTCGTCGCTTCCTCCGTCCTTTTTTCCTCTTCTTCTTCAAAATCGGACGAATACTCTCCTTCTTCGTCGACGCAAATCGCTTTCCTCAAAACTTCTCGGACGTTTCTCTCGTGCGCATCCAGAAGAGTACCACTTTCGCCCTTGTTCGACGACGCGAACGGATGATGATGATGATTGTTCTTCGTCGTCGTCGTGACATCCTCCGCGTCGTAACGCAAAACTTTCCTCGTTTCCGTTTCTTCCTTCGTTCGCGCTTCGAAAACACACGCATCGTCCTCCTCCTCCTCCTCCTCCTCTGAAGAAGAAGAAGAGGATAAAGATATGCTCTCCAGGTTAAACCCGACCTGGCGGGACATGAGTCTTCTTCGTGTCGTACACTTTGCGCGTTTGTGCGTGCGTTCTTTGCGCGCGTCGCGTGTGAATACAAAAATGACGCAAAACGTGAAAATCTCTCGTTTCTTTTTAGTTGTATTTGTGTAAAACGCTAAAATCCTCCCCTAAAAAATTCAAATCTTTAAAAAGACGTTTCCCGCCACACATTTTTGAGAGAGAGAGAGACTCGAGAGAGAGAGACTTGCGAGAGAGAGAGAGACTCGAGAGAGGAAAGGAACGAACTTTGACGTTTTGGCGAACAAATATAGTATCGCGTCGCTGGTGGTTGGTTGGTTGGTGTTCTCTCGCTCGCTCGCTCGCTCGCGTATTTTTTTCGTTTTTCTTTTTGTTCGTTTGCTCTCAATCCACAGAACACAAACCACACGAGACAAATCGCGACAACAATGCTCGCATCTCTCCTCCTCTTCGCAAAACGGCAAAGGAAATGTTTTTCCTCCTCCTCGTCCTCCTCCTCTTTCTCTCCCTGTTCTTTTCATCCGCATCGTGGAGGGTTGAACGCCCCTTTTTGTTTTTTTATGCGCGGCGGCGTCGTTGATGACAGTTTGACGACGACGACGACGACGGCTTTCTCTCGTCATCACCGTCGTCGTCGTCATCATCATCTTTCGAGGAGGAGAAGTTCGACGTCGTGCGCGTCGTCGTCGTCCTGGGAGGGGGAAAGGTATTCGAGTCGCCGCTCTGCGAAGACAACATTAAAGGAGAGCAAAAGCACCGCTTGGTACGGTGCGACGAGCGTTCTTTGTCGGACGATGCAGACAAAATCGACGACGAGCGGCGCGAAAGGAGAGGCTGAGTCGTTGCACCTCTCGGAGAAGTGCGAGGAGCAACTCCGCAGGATTTTCCAGAGAGAGATGAAGAAGAGCGCAGAGGAGAACTCAGAAACAAAGAGAGAGACGGTGTTGCGAATCGGCGTGGACGGCGGCGGGTGCGCGGGGTTTCAGTACACGTTCGCGTTGATCGACGAGAAGGACGTGGTGACGGGAGAGGATCGAGTGTTCGTCGGTCGGAGGTTTCCGGAGGAAGCGAAGGTGGTGTGCGACGAGGTGTCGTTTGAGTATTTGAAAGGAAGCACGGTGGATTACGCGGAGGAGATGATACGGAGCGCGTTTGAGGTGGTGAAGAATCCAAACGCGGAGCAGAAGTGCGGGTGCGGGGTATCGTTTGAGGCGAAGTTTTGACGACAGATTTAGATAGAGAGAAAAATGTGATTATGAGATGTATAAATACACGCGCGCGCGCAAAGAACGAATGAATGAGTGAATTAACGCTACTTTATGCTCGATTTTCGAGAGAAAGCTTCGACGACGTCGCGAAGTCGCTTCGCGCTTCCTATGGGCGTCGCGGCGCCGAATCCCAAGTTCGGATTCACTCTCAACAAGTCCACTTCTTCTTCTTCTTCTTCTTTGTCGTCGTCGTCTTCGTTTTTCTCCTCGTTCAGAAGCACCTTTTTGGGCAAGGCGATGAGTTTCATCACCAGCGAAAACCTTTTCTTGTTTTTGTTGTTGCTTTCGTCGTCGCGAGGAGGCATCGTTGTCGCGCACGCGCTGTGTTTCACGTCCGAGTCGAACAAGACTACCCGCCCCGGTTTCGCCGCGACGAGAAGGCCGATTTGTGAGTCTTCGTCCAAAAACTTCGTCTCGCCGCCCCACTCGGGATCCCACTCGTCGTTTAAATACACGAGCAAGGAAATAAAACGCGGTTTAATACAAACCTTCTCGTTCTTATTCTTCGCATACCCCATCGGCGCTCTGTTCGCGTAATTACCTCCGTACGCTTCCGCGAATGCAGATTTTGGGTGCAACAAAGTCATCGGATCGCCGTCGATGTGGTATCGAAACTTTGACGTTTCATCCGAGGCGTTGTAAACGATCGCATCGTACTTATACCGGTTTTGTTTTTGTTGTTGTTTGCGCTCTTCTTCTTCTTCTTCTTCTTCTTCTTCGCAATCATCATCGTCGCCTTCAAAAACAAAACTCTCCACCGGCGCTCTCGCAAACACCGTTTGCGGAAACACCCTCTCCAACCGCTCGAACAAAAACTTCTCCCCGACCACGCCGCCGTTTCTCGACGCCGCTTCGACGATGAAATTTTTCGCGCCGAGCGTTTTCTCGTCGTCGCTCCCTTCACCTTCACCACCGCTCCTATCCACCGTTTCCCGCTCCCAATACTTCTCCGCGCTCGCTCTCACGTCGACGACTCTCGTCGTTCCCTCTTCTTCACTCGTAACATTCACCGACGCCAGCGATTTCACGAAGACCTTCTTCGCCTCCTCTTCGTCTGTTTCTTCTTTGTCTTCTTCTTTCCTCCACAAGTCATCCAACGCGACGATTCTGCTCGCGTCCGGTTTGATGGTTTCTCCTCCTGTATTCCTCTTCTCGTCATCATCATCATCACGCAGGAGGATAAACTTTCCGTTGATTTCTGCGTTCAGTGCGCACGAGCCCGAAAACGACACGTTTGAGGAGGTGTTCTGCGTTTCGCGCGCTTCGTTTTCGACGTCCTTTTTTCCCTTTCTCTTTCTCTCGCGCGGTAGTGTTCTTCTTTCCTCCTCCTTCATATCTAAAACCGCATCTAAAATTGGAGTAAAGAACGGAAAGCATTGTGTCGTCGATGTCGTCATCGTCTTTCGCGACTACACCTGCTGCTTTAAAAGTCAAACACCACCGCCACCGTTGAGAAGGAGAGAAGCGTCGTTCGGAGTCGTTTTTGTCATCGTTTCATCGTCTCCTTTTTCTCTTCGTTTCTCTTTCGGAAAATGACGACCTTTTCTCCATTATAAAAGCGCGCGTGACATCTCATCACCATGCGCTCGATGTGTTTCGCCTCCTCTTCCTCTAAAACCGCCTCCTCGTGTTGCGGAAGGAGGCAAAAACTCACCCACAACGCGATGGTCGCGCATCGCACTCGTTCCTACTCTCATGCGAGTGCTTTTCGCGACTGTACGACGACGAGTACGTGCAGACGTTTTTCCTCGTCGAATTTCCATCGCGGCGGGAACGGAGATATCATCGACCATCCGGGAAACAGACAAAACTTTCTCAAGGTTTCCTCCTCGTCTACTCGCGATTTGAAAATCAAATCCGCCTGGGGGGACGACGTGCAGTTCTTTCCCTGTACGTTCGTCAAGAAACCAAGAAAAGTAACCGCAAAAGGCGACTTGTATGCACTCTCGATTGGTGGTGGACATTTGGATGAAATGATGGAAAAATTTTCCACCCCGGGGCAGTACGTGCAGATGAAAGTGCTTCCGTCGGACAAACCGGCGTTTATCGCCGTCGCGAACGGACCTAAAATGGCGAAGAAAACGAACTCGTTCGAGTTTTTAGTGAAACGTCCGAGCGAAGGGTACGCGGATAAAGACACCGGGGAGGTTTTACAGTCGACGGCGCAAAAAGTGTGCGATTTGGATTCGGAGGAGGCGAGCGTACTCGTCTCGGCGCCGATGGGGAAAGGATTTCGTCTCCCGGAGGACGAGATCGGGGACGTGTTGTGCTTTGCAGCCGGGAGTGGGATTAGTCCGGTGAAAAGTTTCTTAGAAGAAGAAGGGTTTACGCATAACGGCGAGACGTACGTTTTTTACGGCACGAGAGATGCCGCGCACACGGCGTTCGCGGAGGAGTTGAAGACGACGATGGGCGGTCGAGCGAAAATCGTCAACGCGTACAGCGCGGACGGGAACGGGTACGCGCAGGATTATTTTAAAAGAATGATAGATTCCGGGGAGTTGAAGTTGAAAGATCCGAAAAAAGCGATCGCGGTTCTGTGCGGGCAGAAAGAGATGACGGAACAAACGATCGAGATGTTAGAAAACGCCGGCGTGCCGCGAGAACGCATTCTCATGAACTTTTAAGAATTTACTCTATTATTACCACGCTACAATCGATTTTTAAAACTATAAATCACAACTTTCTTTTCACTTTCCCAGTCTCTTCATCTACCTCGTACATCCCAACCTCCTCGGCTTTGACGACTCTCGGCACGTCCTCTCCGATCGGGTCTCTCCCCATATCTTCCCCGATGGTCAAACAATCCACCACGGTAAAACACGGCACGTCTTTAAACAACCCGTCTTTATACTCGTGAATCTTCTTCACGCCGTCTAAAAACGGAAGCTCAATCATGGCTGCAAACTCGTGCACCGTCGCCCCTAACTGATGACACAACTCGAACCCGGCTAATGCGGTACCTCCGGTGGCGATTAAGTCGTCGATTAACACGACTCGATCGGACGCGTCGATCGCGCCGAACCGCATCACCGTTTCGTCGGTGGAGTATTCCGTGACGTATTCGCCGGAAGAAACCAACACGCCGGGGAGTTTCCCAGCCTTACGAATCATAACGAAAGGTATGCCTGTGTGTTTGGTTCGTGCGCGTAAAAAGAAAGAATACAAAGAGAGACGCGCGGTCAGCGCGAAAAACGTCAAGACTCTATCAATCGAACACCAAACACCAACACACCAATATGCTTACCTAATCGCATCGCAATCGTCGGTCCGAACAAAAACCCTCTGGCGTCGAACCCGGCAATTTTCGTCGGTTTCTCTTTCATGCGTTCGTATCTCTCCGCGAACGTGTCTACGACCAGTTTAAACGCCTCGGGGTTCTCGGTGATCCCGGAAACGTCGTAAAAGTTCGGGACTTTATGCGGGGAAAATTTCGGTCCGTACCACGGCAAGGATTTCGCGATGGTGTGCACCACGCGCGGGTTTAAGTTTTGGTCCAAGCAAAAATGGTTCGGGGCTAAGGTTTTAATCACTACGGATTCGTTTGTTGCCGTCGTCGTCGTCATCGCGCGTGGATGGAGTCTCTGTTGCGTTTTAGCCGCTTTCTCTCTGCGGAGAAAAGTGAAGGAAACGCGTTTGGATAAACGACGGAAAATGCCCTCATTTCGAGCACAAAGGATGACGAGTAAAGCGCATCGAGAAACGCGCAAAACCGCACGAAACGTTGCCACGCGACAGATCAAACGCGCACACGTCTCCGCGCGAAAAAGAAGTGCATTTCACGATACGTAACGTCGCGTTCGAGAGCTGTTTGTCGAGTGCATTCGTAGAGGCCACATTTTGGTGTCTGGAAAACAGTTCGACGCGCGGCGTCGCGACACATCGTCGTCGTCGTCGCGTGAAATGCGCCTCTGCGCACCCGCGCGTCGTCTCGCGCCTTTTCCTTCCTCGTTTACTTCAAATTCTTCTTCGCGGGAAACGAGGGAAAGTCGTAAACGTCGCTCGAAGTCGTCTTCGCCGTCGTCGTTCAAAGACGACGACGGGTGCGGCGTTTTGGACGACGACGACTCGAAGGTGCGGTGCATCGCTCTGCCCGCCGACGACGACGAGAAAGTCGACGCGTTTCTCTCAAAGACGAGAATAGACGCAGAAGAAGAAGATGGTCCGGGAACGTTCGCGCTACTGACGCGGATGAAGAAAGAAGACGAGTGGACGAGAGTGCACGTGCAGTCGACGAAAGCGTTGAAACGTGACATTTTAAGCGCGACGACGATGTTGAAGGCGCGAAGAAGAACAACGACGACGACGAGTGATGATGATACGGATGAAAAGAGTCGCTCGAGGTTCGTTGTTGCGTATAAGCAGCTCCCGATTGGCGCGAGGAAGAAAATGTTTAAAGACGCCGAGAGGTATTTCGAGGAGAGGTTTGCTTCGTCGTCGTCGACGACGGTGGCCGGGAGAGGCGAGGATGACGGTGAGGATGATGGGAGCCGTGATGATGGTGATGTTAAGAATAGTAAGAGCTTTGACACTCCAACGACTGCTCAAACGTTGTTATTCTCGTCGGAACATGTTGAACAGCTCGAGGCGTTTGGTTTCGTCGTTCTCGACGACGTCGTTCCGGAACAGGCCGTTCGCCAAATGTACGAACAATGCGAGTCTCTGGCGGATAAACTTTTCCCAGTCAACCAAGAGGGAAGAGACGACGATTTAGCGAGCATCAAAATTGATATCGAGAATCCTACGGCGTCGCCGTTGAATGTAGCGGGAACGTTTCTGTGGTCGTTGCCGCGGAAACTTTGCGAAGTTTCCTCCTCGTCGTCAATATCTCCTCCAAAATGCGCGCTCGCCGCTCGCGAACGCGCCGAAAACACCGCGTACCCAAAGTTTGCGCAACTCGCGAAGTACGACAAACAAGGCGCTCGATACGACCCGCACGTGGATTACGATCCGAACAACGCGGAAGGCCCGGAAGGCTCTCGCATTTGCGAACGAAACTTAACCGCCATTTTATACTTCAACCTCGGATACGAAACCGAAGCCGAAGGGTGCTTGCGCGTGTTTCTAAACCAAAAACAACAAGAACAAGACGAAGAACAAGAAGAAGACAAAGAACGAGGAGGAGAACAACAGGAAAATTTTCTCGACATCCAACCGCTTCCCGGTCGTCTCGTCCTCTTCGATTCGCGCAGGATTTTGCACGGCGTCGCGCCCTCGTTTAAAAGAAGATGGGCGATGACCGTTTGGTCGTGACGATGCGATACTATGCGTTTGCGTGTGTAAACTCATCGACACCATCATTCGTAGCTCTTTTGTTAGAGTAAACCTATCTTTAGTTTTAAATGTAGTAAGCGCGTAGTAAAAGACCCCGCTGGCGTATCCTCCAAAGGTCACTCCTACCAGGCAAAAAGCATCATAATCCGCTTCTTTCTTTGCGCGACAAAAGAGCAACACTCCGTCGCTCGTTTTCTCTCTTTTTTTAGTCGCGTTCTTTGCATCGCTGAAAAGGGTTTCGCGCGATACGTGCGTTCGTTACCGAACAAAGAGAGAGAGAGAGAGAGAGAGAGGAGTTCTATTCCGCGCGATAAGAAAATATCTCTAAAGGACACCCCCGGGGAAAGATCACATCGGAGACACACTCAGCGCGCTTCTTGTTCGTCTCGGGAGCGTAGTTCTGCGAAAAAGAAGGACAACAAGAACAAGAACGAGAACTTCATCGTGAGAATAGCATGAGTTCCTCGCGAAACAACGCCGCGCCTCCTCAAAATCGTCGCCGGGGTTCTCATCATCATCCGTCTTCTTCAACTGCTGGTGGTGGTGATGGTGGTGGTGGTGCGAATACGAAGACGACGAACCGCGACGACCAGAGAGACGAAGAAACAGACGCAAACTTATACGCTCGGTTGAGCGAACCTTTATCGGACTTGCAAAGGCTCAGGCTGAGTTCGATCGAGAAGTTGAACGAGTTAGTTTTGAACAACGCCAACGCCGACGGAGAGAATGCGAGTCTCGGAAGCGACGGGAGAGAAACGACGAGCGGAGGCGGCGGTATGAACGAGAACGCGTCTTTGGGCGGCGGAAGGAACTTCTTTCGCAGTACGAGTAGCGACGATAGTGCTGATACGGGCACGTACGACGACGACGACGACGTGCAGAACGGGTCGTGCGATTCTTCTCCCGGTTCTGACGAGTACGACGAAGCGAACGAGGAGAGGATGTTGAGACAGCGGCTTCGATTGGAAGCCGCGAATAATCAATCAAAGAAAGAGCAGTTGAAGGAAAAGTTGGAGAGTTTGTTATCGTTGGATCAAGCCGTGGAGGACGACACGATGACCGAATTGGACGAGAACGGAAACGTTATCGCGAAGAGCAGAGGTTCGTCTGATTTATTGTCGAACACGGATACGAACAGTTCGAACGAGAGTAGCCTAGGGAGCAGCGGTTTGAACGCCGTGGAAAACAATCAACAGGAAACGCCAAACACGCCGACGACGACCGCGGAAGGTACGTCGTTGGACAGCATCCCCACGCAAATGCCGAAGTTTATGATTTGGTTACCGACGGTGCCTTCGAAAGAAGGTACTTTGGAGAAATACACGGAAATTAGAGGGAACTGGTTCAGCAATTTGATGCGAGGGTTCGGTTCGTCCGGCAGAAACGACGCGTCGTGGAAGTTGAGACATTTCGTGCTGTACGATAACCATCTGTTTTGGGGGAAAGGGTTTTCACGAATGTACGGGTATGGGACCGTTTTAGCGGCGCGAGATGCGTTTGAGTACGGACAAACGGCGATTGCGATCGATTTGTTGTTGTACCCGAAAAAATCGAGCCGGCACGGGAGCTCGTCCACTTCTACGCCGCAAAATCTCGTCGAGGCGTTGACGGGAGCGTGCTGCCGACCGGAAGGGTACTCGCACAAGATTGTGAGATGCGAAACTTTGAAAGATAAAGCGTTGTGGTTGGAAGTGTTGAACAGAACCGCGGCAATGCATCGAGAGCGAGCAGAAAAAGAGCAACAAATCCAAGAACAGAGAGAACACGAGCAGCAAAAACAGCGAGAGAACGGTAGCAACCCTTCGAATCAAAGGAAGGCGATTACGAACGAAAATAGCGCGGAAACGACTGGGTACGCGATTCAACCACCATCGCCGAGAATTTCAAGCGATGACTATCAATACGGTAGCAAGGAAAGTAAAAGATTTGGGAAAAATAAAAGAGAGAGCAGAGACTATTTCGCGCGAACGGATGGCGATCGACATCAGCGGCACCAACTCAGCCCGACGGTTGGGTCGCCTTCGATTACGACGGATGAAGAATCAGAAGAGAGCGAGTTAGAATCGGATGAGTACGACGACGACGATGTTTTCAACGACAACGACGACGATAGCGAATATGTAGAGAACGGTCGAAATAGAATGCACGGCGGAGCGAGCAGTAGCGGCTTGAAGACGCACGCGTCGATGCTTAAACACAACGATTCCGAGGATTCCTTATCACTCGATCCGCAAAATGGCATTCCTCCTAGCACGGATGATCGTAGTACAGGTAGCCCCGCAAGTAGAAACCAACCCTCTTCGCGAGGATTAGTCCGAACTGGCTCCGGGTCGGTGAGATTCAGAAACCGAAGTCTTTCGCCGGCGCCGAATCAAAGGTCGCCAGGAAGTACCCCGCGAAGTGCGAGAGCTGCACAGAAACAGAAAAATGGCGTGTTCACATCTTCTCCGAGAAGCGAACTGGTTAGAACATCGAGCAGTCCGTCGATCGGTTCGAAGAAACCACCTCCGGTTTCGAGTCCGAGCGGCGCGACGAAGTATTCAGCCGCGAAGCCGCCGTTTGATCCCAACGCGCGACCAAAGCAAAGTTCGATGAAGCGATCGGCGATTCATTCGGCATTCTCGGCTGCGCAGCAAAAAGTGTTGGATGATGCGAATAAGATTACGGAGCAACAACAAAAAGAGGGAGAAAGTGGGATGAGCACGCCACCGCCTCATAATAAAAATTTGCAAAACGTAAACAGCCCGCGAACAACTGGAGGATCGAAAAAATCCGTCACGTTTCAGAACGACGCGCTGCTTGAAGAGGTGAAAAAATACGACGCCACGCCAACGAATGGGAAGAAGAAGAAGAAATCGCACATGTTCCAAAACAACATATCCGCATCAGCTTGGGCCGAACAGCTCGAGCGGCGCTCCTCGCGCGCGTTGATTAAAGCCGCCGGGTCGTGGTCGATATCGATCAACGATTTGATCTTTGGCAAGAAAATTGGCATCGGTTCGTTCGGGAAAGTATACAAAGCCAAGTGGCATGGCACGAATGTCGCCGTAAAGAAAACGCTCGACGTTGCCACGCACAACACGATAAAAGAATTTGCGGCGGAAATCCGATTGATGCGCGATTTGCGACACCCAAACATTGTTCTGTTTTTAGGCGCCGTCGTCGACGCACCTTCCATGTGCATCGTCACCGAACTCATGAAAAGAGGCAATTTGCACTCCATTTTGCACGATTACGATAACGTTGTCCGCGAAACTGTCGCCGATAACGGTCGCTTGCGTTTACAAATGGCCACAGATTGCGCCCGGGGAATGTCTTACCTCCACTCTCGATCGCCTCCAATCGTACATCACGATTTGAAACCGGCGAATTTATTAGTCGACTCGAAATGGAATTTGAAAATTTCTGATTTCGGCATGAGTCGAATCAAGTACAGAGCGTACTTGCAGAAATCCAACCCGGAGTTGGAAACGGCTGGAGGTACTCCCGAGTGGATGTCCCCGGAAGCGTTGAGAAACGATAACGTGGACGAACTCTCGGACGTGTACTCCTTCGGTATAATTTTGTGGGAGCTCATCACGTTGAACTACCCGTGGCACGAGTTGAAAGACCCGGTACAAATCGTCGGGAAAGTCGCCTTCTTGCATCACCGACCGAAAATTCCGAGTTGGGTGGAGACGGAGATGGAGGAGTTGCTTTTAGATTGTTGGTCGCGAGAATCTTGCGATCGTCCGGAGTTTGTGCGAATTTTAGAGTTGTTACAAACAGTCACGACGCCAGGCGCGTGGAGTTTAGGTAAAGGCGATAACGCGCTCGAAGTGAAACGATCAAAGTTTTCGCAGTATTTGCAAGACGAGCATTTGGAAGCAGCGGTAAACGCGCAAGATGAACCAGAGAGGAACTCGTTCTTTGGTTTCGGAGGAACTCCTTCTCGCTCAAAAGAGAGCGGATCGCTTACGTCCGTAGCTTCGTCGCAATACAACGAAGCCGATGATCCGTACATTCCCGGTGAAAATGAACGCGATAGTCTCTATGGCGATAACGACAGCGACTTATCGGGAAAAGGACAATCGAAGAGCAGCAGCACCGGCGGTATCCCCGGCCACAAACGAAGAGAGTCGCACGAGAACATTCTCGCCTTTCGTCCGCACAGTTTGACCGGCTTGACGATTAAAACGCCAGCACCAAAACCAGATGGGAAAGAACACGATCGACCTGACGATAAAGGTAGAGGACTCGGTGCGTTGAAAATCAGGATTGAAAATAAAAGAACTTCGATGACTTCGGGGACAGCTTCGGGTATGACTTCGACGACCACGGCGGCTCGCTCGGCCACCGCCGGCGAGGATAATAACACACCGAAGAATATTTCGCTCGAGGAACTCGTGAAGCTCGACGACGATCTCGACGACGATCTCGACGTTGACGAAGACGAAGACGAAGACGACGAAGACCTCGAATCGGAAGTTTCCGGCTTCTCCCAACTTTCCGAAGCGCAGCAACAAAAAATGAACAAGTTCAAAGAGCAACAAATAAAATTGAAGAATACGAAGAACAAAGGGATGAGCAAGTTGAGCGAAGAAGCACCATCGGGAAAAGAAGAGGAAGAAGAAGAACAACCAAAAACGCCTCGAAAAATGTCCTCGCTATTCTCGGACGACGACGACGATACGAAGGGAGCTGAAGAACGCGTCGGAGAAGAAGGTCTCGAGGCGCGAGAAACCGCCTTTCCTTCTCGAAGCGCGCCCGACGCCTACGGGAGCGGAACGGGAGGAAAGAAAAAGAAGAAGAAAAAGAAGTCCGACGAAAAGCCGAAGGAACCTTCCGAAGGGGAGGAGCGCTCGAAACCGATGTTCGCCAGTCAGTTGTAACCACCGAAAAAGTATAAACTCTGATCTGTTCGTACTCTAAAGAAAACTCTTATTCCATCCGTAATGTAAATTTAGTGTTTTTTACTTTTGAACAATCTTCACGGTTTTCTTGCGTCGTCGCGACACAACGAACCTCTCTTTACACCACACAACTTTCCAGCTGACAAACGAAGAAGATCTGCCGCGTGCGATCGCTCTCAGTCGTCAAAATGAACCCGAACATGTTCACGCCGGAAATGATGAGCCAAGCGCAAAAGATGATGGAAAACATGACGCCGCAACAGATGCAACAGATGCAACAGATGGCGAGCAAGATGGGCGGCGGAGTTGGCGGAGGACTCGGCGGGATGCCAAACATCCCACCGGGCGCGATGGACGCGATGAAGAACATGACCCCGGAACAGATGAAACAAGCCGCGGAACAGATGAAGAACATGACCCCGGAACAGATGAAACAACAGATGGAATTCGCTTCGAAACAGGCTCAGGCGGAGCAAAAGTATAAACACGAAGGTTCGAATCGGTTGAAAAAAGCCGGGAACGCGCTCGTCGGGGAAGGGAAGTACGCGGACGCCATCGAGAAGTACGAACGGGTGAGAGAGAATATGAAAGCGTACAGAGATCCGGAGGCGCAAACGTTGAAGAAATCGTGCTTGTTGAACAGCGCGTTGTGCATGAATAAAGTCGGGAGGCACGAAGAAGCCATCGAGAGGTGCGAGGAGGTGTTGAAGATTGAAAATACGAGTTTGAAGGCGTATTATAGACGAGGCCAAGGGTATTTTCAGTTGAAGAACTTAGAGCTGGCGTGGAAGGATTTAAAGAGGGCGGTGAAGTTATCGCCGGAGGATGAGATTGTTCGAGGGGAGTTGGAGAAGTGCGAGGAGGAGATGGAAAAAGCCGGAATGGTGGTGGAGATTAAGTGCCCTGAATTTGACACGTTCGAGAAAGACGAAGGAGAAGAAGGAGAAGGCTTGGTAGATGGCGCCTTCGAGGATGTCGGAGAGGAGCGAGCGTCGAGTGGGACGGCGGCGGCGACTTCCGCAAACGCGGGCTTTCCTCCTCAAATGCCGCCGGGAGGCATGTCGCCGGAAATGATGCAACAAGCCGCGGAAATGATGAAGAACATGTCGCCAGAAACGATGGAAGCGATGATGTCCGTGGCTGCGGACATGCAAGGAGGTGGTATGGGTCCAGATGGCATGCCTACCGCCGATACGATGAAGAAAATGCAAGAGAAAATGGGCGACCCGAAAATGCAAAAAGCTGTGGCGGAGATGATGAAGAACGTAAACCCGGAGCAAATCAAGCAAATGAGTACGGCGGCCGGGATGCCTATGAGCGACAAACAGGCGGAACAAGCCGCGCAGCAGCTCAAGAACGTGAAACCGGAGACTATGCAAAAGTTTATGAAAGTTGCCGCGTTTGGAACGAAATTCTACGGACGATTCAAGACGCAAATCGATTGGATGAACCGGAATCGAAAGTTGACGTTGACGATTGCCGTCGTCGTGTTCGCGGCGTTCCTACAGCAAGTTATTCGATGGTGGCGACGACCAAAGAGTGCAATGAAAGAAGCCATGACTGGCGAAAAAGTGACCGCGGATGAGGAGGCGTTCGAAGACGCGCAGGCGACGTGGTGATATTTTACGGAGTAGTTGATATTTTTGATTGAATTACTTTTTACTATTTTACGAGTTAACTCTCATTCTGTTTGCTTGCTTGGCTTGCTTGCGTTTTACGACTCTCTCATTTTTATCCTCCTCTCGTGTAAATTTTAGCGCGCGGGAGGGATGATCACATTCAATTCCGGATCGTGCGTGAATTTTGCCTGGAGGAACGTTTGCGACCTGTAAAAAGGGTTCAAATCCATCACCCCATACTCTTTCGCTCGGTGTTCCAACAAGTGGCACTTAATCGGTTCTTCCTCTCGATCGAGTCGATTCATCTCGCGAAAAATCCCGCGTAAAATCTCCATCAAGAGCGAATCGAAATCGCGGTGGAAGTGCGCGTACCTGGCAAATTTCTTCCTCAAAGATTTTTGAACCGATTGCTTCTGCGTGCCGATGAAAGAATCCAACATGACGGAAATCGCGTGATCTATATCCTCCGGGCTCACGCTTAGCGACAAACGCATGCGCGCTCTCGCTTCTGCCATACGAATCGTACTTTCCAAGTGACGAACGGCTACGGGCATACCTTCCCTCGTTACGGATTCTTTACGAAGTTCCGAGTACACTTGCGCAATCTTTGGCGTGTCTTGGAGTTTAATCTTCGGATGGACGAACCGCTTGGCGTAAGAGATGTATTTTTTCAGCATTTCTTGATCGAGCGCTTCCGCGACATCTTCATCGTTGTTCGTACTATTACCGAAGCCGGCGGCGACGCCGTCTTCGTCGTCAAAATTTTTCGGGTGCGCCTTGACGTGACTGTTCACCACAAACTCTGCCAAGCGCCTGTCTGTGATGGGATCGATGACATCTTTTACGACGCACAACACGTCAAATCGAGACAATATAGGGTCCGTAAGTTCCACATTATCGCTAAAGGTTCGCGAAGAATCGTATCTTCCGCCGATTGGGTTCGCCGCGGAAATTACCGAACATCTCGCCTGTAAACTCGTCACGATCCCCGCTTTCGAGATGGAAATCGATTGTTGTTCCATAGCCTCGTGGATAGACACTCGATCTTGGTCATTCATTTTATCAAACTCATCGATCAAACACACGCCTCGATCGGCTAAGACTAACGCGCCACCTTCTAACACCCACTCTCGAGTGATTGGATCTTTATGCACCGCGGCGGTCAAACCAACCGCGGAAGCGCCTTTCCCAGTCGTATACACGCACCTGTTTGCCGTTTTCTCCACGTACTTTAAAAACTGCGATTTCGCTACTCCCGGGTCGCCTAGCAAGAGCACGTTAATATCACCCCTCAGTTTCGTTTTGCCTTTCACCAACTTTTCTTGACCGCCGAAAATAGCCATCGCGATGCCGGTTTTGATGTTTTCATGCCCGTGGATGGACGGCGCGATGGAGTTGATGATGCGTTGGACAATCCTCGGGTCCTGGGATAACTCCCTTATTGCGTGCTTATCGTCGTCGGTTAAGTTTTGCGTGGCGAACGCGTCCCCTTTTCGCAAGATGTGGTTCACCTCCACGTGCGTGCTAAACACCGGGAAGCCGTTTCTTTGTTTGATTTGACTCGCGTCGAAGGAATTTACGTAAATACCAGTCACGTCAATCTCATCACCTGGTCTCGCCAAATCGATCAAATCGTTTAAAACGATAATTTCTTTCGAGCGAGGTAATCGACCAGCCGGAACCGACCCGGGCGATTCCTGCAACGTCATTTTCTGGTAGTTTCTGTACACCGTTCTCTCCACGTCCACCGTCCACGGTCCTCTTCCTTGACACTCAGGACAATTCCCTGGTTTCACAGGATCGGTAGCGTTTTGTTGAATTGGCCCGAGCAAATATTTGCACCTTTCGCATTTAAACGTCACGTTCCTTAACTGCGGAAACACGCTCGAACGCCTCGTGACGACGCCGGTAATCTTAATCATACAATTCAAATGCGATTGACGAATGTCTCGAATTTGATCGACAATCGGCAATTCGGAAATTCTCACAAACACTTCCGGATGGATATCTTCGTACGCGGGATACATCTTCAACACTTCTTTCTTCAACACCTCGTCCAATATCGGCAACATGAGCGACGGCGCGTCTGCCACCCACGTCGCGATTGTCCGGTCCTTTTTCGAGAGATGGATGAACGAGACGTTCAGCGATTGTCTATTCGCCACGCACATCTCTCGCATCTTCCTCCTGTAAAAGAGATCCTCTCTCGTGCTATCGTTTCCGTCGTTCTCTTCGACGTCACCAACTTTAAACCGTCTCAAAAATCGCGAAAACCGTCTCTTAATTTCCACGATGGTTCTCTCTTTCGTAATCCACTCTCGCAACGGACAATCGTAATTATCAATGTTCACGTCGTACTCCTCGTCATCTAACAAACCCTCCTCCAAGGGGTCCTCGCCTTCATGCGCCGCCTGCGCTGCTTTCATCCTCTTTCTTCTCCTCCACTGTTGATCTTCGTCGTCGTCATCCAACGCTCTTGGGAGAGCTCTCCCCGTCATCCCTCCTCTCCCTCCCGCGTACTCCTGATCTCTCTCATTCATCTCCTCCTCCGCTTTCAACCTCGCCTCCAACGCTTGTTCCACGTCAAACTCTTCCTCCTCCTCTTCTCCAACCATCCCGTCTTGTTCGTATTGATCCAAATGCGGCATGACTTCGTAATCGCGTTCCATGTTATCCATCAAGTCTTCGCCGTCTTCGTTTTCGTCGTCTTCGTCGAAGTCGTCTGCGTCGTCCTCTTCGTCCTCGTCTTCATTCGGGATCTGTGCCATCACGAATTCCTCTTCCACTCTTCTTTCCTCGTTCTCTTCTGCGTTGGGGTCGTCGTCGTCGTTGTTGTTGTTGTTGTTGTTATTATTATTCGCGTCTTCTTCCCCGAACGGGTCGTCGTTGTTGTTCGAACTCATCTCTCCCTCTCCTCGTGCAATCAAACCAAACACTCTATCGAAGAAGACCGTTTAAAATCGAAGAGCGCTTCGTCCACTTTCTCTCTCTCTCTCTCCGATGACTCTCTCCTTTTTCGACGACGACGATGCACGACAACAACAACAGCAGAGCAGCGTGGTGTTTCTCTTCTTCTTCGCGAAGAATGTTTTCGTTTTGAATTTTCAAAACACAAAAGAACACAAACTTTGGAGTGATGATGATGATTTCTTTCGCCTCTGCTTCTTCTTGAAAAGCGAGTTTCAGAGAGGAAGGGATTAAAAAGAACACCCAAAAACACCCTTTTTCTTCTTTTTCTTCTTCTTCTGAGCAGCGGCGCCACGAAGAACTCTTTCCGAGGAGCTTTAAAAGCTCTTCTACTCTCGTGATGTGGTTTTGAGGTGATTTTCTTTCCTTCGATGCAAGAAGGCACATTGAGTGGTTAGGGTTTCATTTGTAACCCTAAATAGTAGCTTTGAAAAGTCCTGAGAGAAAGAGAGAGAGAGAGAGAAAGAGATCAACTCGCGCGTAAAGAAAGAAGCTAGAAGCTTTCTCTCTCTCTTGTTCTTCAGAGAGAGAGAGAGAGAGAGAGAGAAGAGAGAGAGAAAGAGAGAGTGTTGCCCTCGTTTTGATTATTATTATCATTATTAGTAGTAGTATTAGTAGTATTCATAACTCGAGAGGACGAACATGAGTCATCAGGACAACAAACGCGTCGTGTTCGTTTCTTTAAAAGCATCATCATCCTCATCGGAGACGGAGGCGAATACTAATTCGAATTTAAACCCGCGGACGAGGCGGAAACGCGCGTTAGGCGTGGACCCTCTGACGACGTCTTTCGCGGAGTTTAAGACGCAAGTCGCCAATCGATTGCAGCTGAAGTTTGGGATTAAATCCATCCGGCACAAAGGGTCCGGGATGTTGGTGAAATCCGTGGAGGATTTGTTAGACATCGAAGATTTGGAGGTTGAGGAGTTTCGGGAGGAGGAGGTTCAAACGGCGAACGGAGGATACGGGTCGACCGCACAGACGATTTCAACGTCCGGCGGCTTGAATAATAAACGAGACGAAAGCAATAATAACGCGTCGTCGTCGTCGCGAAACTCTGTCCTCGATCAAAATAACGCGAATACTAGTAGTAACGAGAAAGACGGCGACGACGACGCGGAGAAGTATAAGCGAAGGACGAGCATGGCGACGAGACAGATGCAAAAAGTTTTACCGTACGCGTACTCGAAGAAATTGAATCCGGCGGGTAGTGGTAACAACGAGGGATTGGACGATTCGTACGAGGACGAGGAGACGCTTTTAGCCGCGTCGGCGGGGAAAAAGAAGAGGAAGAATTTTAGCGGAAGTAGTAGTAGCGGCGGGAAGAAATCATGGTTTAGCGATCCCAGGGCAATTGTCGTCGCCGTGTCGTTGATTTCGTGTTTATTGACCATGGTGCTCTTGTATCAGAGAGTTTCTATGTTAGAGAGCGAGATTGATTCGGCCAGGAACGCGGGGGTTTTGAAAACAGACGGCATGAAGAAAAAAGAATCGAGGACGAGGATGGCGATAGAGAAGATCGAGAAAGCGGCTTTAGAAGCGGAAGAGGCGGGCGAGATGTACGTGCCAGAGGCATGATTTTTTAATAACGCATGTGAATGCGTGGGTGACTGTATGTGTTATTTCTTCTTCGTGATGACTCAAGAATTTTTGAGAGAGCGCGCTCTTCTCCTCCTTTCAACTTTTCGTACTCGCAAACTCGGGATATTCCTTATCAAACTTTCTCGAGATTTCGCGATCCATTATCACCGTTTTTTGAATCTGGTTGCCGATACAGACCCAATTCTGATATTTTCTCGCGCTCGAGACGTTCCAATTGCGAGCAAACAGTTCGAGTTTCTTCGAGTTTGGCCCGAGTAAGCGTTCGATTACGCCGTAGATTTCATCCGGTTTCCTCGAAATTTCTCGAACTTTCGCGCATATCACGTCCGAGTCTTTGAACGGAAAGCGTACGGTATCGTTGTTGATTGTGTTTGTATTGATATTCTCGCTTCCGTCTCCTTCCTTTACTTCTTCTTCTCTCTCTTGTTCTCTTTCTTCTTGACCAAGGACGGGATGATACACCCCAACAACGCAAGTCTCCTTCGCGTGGTTGAAATAGTAACCAGTTCGCCCAGCGCTTACCAGTCTGTTGAGCTGATTCAACTTCACCCAAACGAGATCGTGCGTCACCACGCGCATCCTCGCTTTCGACGCCCATTTTTGCAAAATCTCTCTCGCCAACGGCGTTTTCCTTTGCGTCGCCCACAAAAACACGTAACACACTCGCGATCGATCCAAAACGCTCGCGATCTTTAAACTCTCAATTTCGCCGTCTCGCAAAGAAGGAAACGGCAACGCCATGGATATCGACCACGGCGGATCTATCAAAACGGCGCGAAAATTTTCTCCGCCGCAGATTTTCTCCAACGCAAAGCCTCTCAAATCCGCCTGTATCGCAGATACGGGTGAAATCGGTCCAAGAACACTCGCGAGTTCCTCTCTTTGCCTCTTCTCCTGTCCTCCTTCTTCCTCTGGAGAGACAACTTTGAGTCGGTCTCTTTGCTGGAAATAGATGGACTCCTCGTTCGCTCTCGCGTCGTCCAACACGTAGTGCACGTACGGACATTTTAAATCCGAGCATCGGTCCAAGAAGTTGCACGATCCTACGCAACAGAAACGCGCGCGTGATTATTCGCTCTCGTATACATATAATTAAAAAGAAGTTTTACCTAACGATGTCTTGGTTAGACCAACTCTCAAAACGGGTTTAAAATGTACCGAATCGCACACAAAACCTCCGCGCAAACGCGCGCATCTCTCTTTCGTCGTGTGCACGCAATGGTGGCGCCGTATGACAGACATTGTATCTGCGCGCGTTGTATCTCAAAACGCTCTTTTATTAAGATGATGTGTGTGTGTTCGTGTATTTTTTACTCTTTTCTCCTCTCGTTTTCCCCACTCCCCTATCTCGTTTCGACTCGAGAGACGTAACAAAAGGAGAGAAAGAAAAATGCGGCTGTTGTTCTGCGGCAAAAACTTTAACGGCGCGAAAGTGGTGGTACTCGCGACGACGACGAGAAAGACGACGACGAGGAATTTGTTTTCTCGGCGCTGTTGTTTTTGCAGCAGCAGCGCTCGAAAGTGTTCTCCCTCTCAAAGTCTCTCCAATGTCATCAGCAAAAGGGGTGGTGGTGTTGTTCCCCAAATTAGGGGTTGTTTACTCCGCGCATCCTCCTCCTCCTCACCATCGAAGGACAAAAACAACAGCAACAACACCAACAACACGAATGCCTGGGAACTGTTCTACCAAAACCACCGATCGAACTTTTTCAGAGACCGACACTATTTGCGGAAATCGTTCAAACGAGATTTAATGAACGACGTGGAATTCGAAGGGTTCGTGGAAAATGTCAGTCCCGAGGAGCTCGAGGAGAAAATGAAAACGCTTCCCGCGCTTGATGTTTTCGAGATTGGCGTTGGGGTTGGGAACGCGATGTTTCCGTTGCTACGAGCGAATCCAAACTTACGATTTCAATGCGCGGATGTGAGCGAAACCGCCATCGAGCAGTTGAAGTTACACGTCGATTACGACGAGCGTAGGATTTCGAAAGCGTTTGTGGTCGACGCCGGGGAAAGAGGGTGTTTGGTGTCGATGAAAGACGAATCGTTCGATGTTGTTTTGATGTGTTTTTTTCTCTCCGCGTTAAACGAAGCAGAGATTAGGAATTGTTTGATGGAGGTTAGAAGGGTGTTGAGGAACGGCGGGGTAGCTTTAGTGAGAGACTACGCGGACGACGACGAAAAGAACAAGGCCTCGTCCGACTTTAATCCGGGAAGGAAAGTAGTCATGGAAGACGAGCGGGAGGCTTACCGAAGGAGCGATGGCACTTTAGCGCGATTTTTTAGCGAGAGGCAGATGATGGAGATGTTTACGGGAGTCGGGTTTCAAGAAGCAGCGAGCGGGGAAGAAGATGGAGTAGGAGAAGAACGCGAGGAGAGAAAAGAAGGGAGCGCGGTGGAGAGAGTCTTGTTCACGCAAGCGAACAGGAAAATGAATGTTGAAATCACGAGAGCGTTTCTTGAAGGTAGGTTTGTAAAATAGAAAGTTAGAGGTAGCAAAGAATAAATAGAACGTAGAAGAGGAAGAAATAGAATAAACATGTGAATATATATTTACTAGTACTCGTATTCGGTGTGTTTTTAGTACCACTGGTAGAGGTTTCATGTTATTTAAAAGTACAACCGCTCGCGTGAACTATCTTTCTCTCTCTTCACGTGAGATCTGTCGTTTTCACCTCACGCGGCGACAACTTTCGGAGCAGCAGCAGCAGCAGCAGTTTGTTCTTCCTTTTGTTGCGGCGGCGTCGGCACCGCTTGCTTTTCCTTACCGTCGCTATCTTCATTTGTCTTTGGGTTCAACACCTTCCTGGACTGTTCGTAATACTGATTCGGGTGATGCAAACCGCCCTCGATGAACTCGCCGCCGTGCACGGCTTCAAACACGTCTGAGCACGCGAGTTGGTAGTGTTTATTCTTCGCTTTCTTCACGATGTCCGTCACTTTGCTCGGTTCAATTTTCATTTGGCTCAAAGCTGCTCCTAAAGCTTCCTCGGAGAACGTCTTAAACGGACATCCGTGGTACTCGCCTTTACTCGGGTTGGCCGCGATGCACTTCATGCACGAGTGCGGCGTGTAATCGACCCTCTTCCCTTCCTTACCGTACGAGTGTCTCACGCCATACGCGTAATCTTTCTCGAACTTCTCGTTGTTGCACCCAGGTTTCTTGGTAAACTCGGTTTTGAAAAACACCAACGCTTCTTCCAACGGTAAACCGATGCCTTTCAAATACAACTGCAACTGTCGTCTGCCTTCGTGCCTCAAGTGGTGTTCGTGTTTCACCGCTTTGAACAGATTCTTCGCGCACAACGGGAACGACTCTTCCGCCAACCGCTGCAACTCTTTGTTCAAGACTATTCCCGTGCCAGACGGACCACCGTTCGCGTTATCGCTGCCGTAATCCGACCTCCCCAACTCTTTCGTCCTCAACGAGTTGATCACCGGCACCAACCTCGCCCTCTCGTCGCTCTCGACAAACGCGTTCCACCTCTTCGCGGCTAAACCCAAATTCTTGCTCAATTTCGCCCTAAACTCAGTCATCACGATCGCATCTACCGCGCTTTCGTGCACGTACGCGAATCCTTTCTTGACCAAAACGTCTCTCATCTTGACCAACTGATAGACGTTTTCAAATTTGACTTTGTAATATTTACTTCTTTTGTGTTCACTCATCATCCACTGTTCCCTGTCTTTGCCTCTAGGCCCAGTCGATCTCGCTTGACACAAGACGTCCATCAACTCGTCTTTCAACTTTTCAAACTCCTTCGAATCCATCGAGTTGTAATCCAACTCGTGCTCGATAAACTTCGCTTTGTCCGCGCCCTTCATCTCGCGAAACCTCGCTTTAAACAGTTGCACCTCGCTCGTCAAAAACTGTCTCCGTAAACTCTCCGTCCTGCAAAACGCCAATCGCAGCGCGTAATGCGAAACCTCGTCCGCGATCGATTTCGGTTCTAATTTCAAACTCTTCGTTTTCTCCTTGATCAGTTCTTGCAATTCCTCCGGTTTCTTCCCAGAACTGAGCGCGTTTTCAATCGCGGTTAACAATCGCACGCGATCTAACGCGTACTTTTCAAATTCTTCCAGCTTGATGTCCTCGTTCGGAGGTTGGTCGTACAAGGAGACGTTGTACGACTCTCTGTCGAGTTGCTTCGCCTCGCGCTTTTCTTTCTCCGTGAGCATGATGATGACGATGTGCTTTTTTCTTCTTCTTCTCGTATCTCTCTGTATCTGTATCTCTCTCTCTGTGCGCGTGATTTTTGAATAAATGTCAGTCTCTTGATTTTGAATTTTTCTCCAAAATTCGTTCCAAAATGAACAAGAAAGATAGAGGGAATGTGTGAATACTATATATATATATATATATACACGGGTGATCGAAGAGTAGTAGCGACTACTGCTCGTCGTCGACGGTGCTCTGGTTGGTGCTTCTTCTCGCGTGTATTACGCGCGTACTAATAACGAGTTGTTTTCTTCTTTTGCGAAACGAAAGATTTTTGAAAAACTCTTATTTAGGGTGTAGGGTTTAGCAGAAGGGAAAAGAGAGAAGGAAAGAAGCAAAGACGCGAGACAAAAACGACGCGCAAAGACTACACTCATGGCAGACGCGCTCTCGACGGAAATCCTCTCCGATTTCGCGAGCAGCAACAGCACGTCGTCGTCGTCGCAAACGCACGATTTAGCCAACTTCCGGTTAGAATGGATCCCGGATTTAATGGAGAAACTCTGCGCAAAACCAATCCGAGCGAAAGATTTCGTGTCCATAAAATTCGTCATCGGCGCCGGGAAGAAACTTCGGCAGAAATACAACGAGGAGAACTTGAAAGTGATGACGGAGAGTTTGAGAAAGTTTGAGTTCGAGGAAGACCGAGGCGCGAGCGCGTGCAAAGAGTGTCAGAGATGCTACAAGTATCAGCACGATACGGATAAAGACTTGAAGTATTTGCACGTGTTTCCTGAGGTTTTGATTGTAGAAGAGGAGGCGAAGATTGAGAAGAACGACGTGGTCGACGAGGCGGGGCGGAGAACGACGCCGGAGATGTTGTGCGCAAAGGCGAGTTTAGAGGAGTTCGAGGAGCTGTTGGAGTATAACGTGCCGTCGTTTTCGCAAAAACGAGCGCTTTTGAAGCGGTTGAAAGCGTATAAAGGGATCATCGATCAGTGCGATCAAAAGTTGAGCAATATGGAGAGTCTGGCGGAGGAAGAGCAGGAGATGTACGACGCCGTGTGCGAGATTGAGAATAAAATCGAGTTAGTGGAGAAGCAGTTGGAAGAGATGATACGAGAGGGAAGGTTAACTGCTGGCGAGCAATCGGTGATGGTGGAGGAGTTGACTGGGAAGTTGAGCGAGTTGGACGTGGCGAAAACGAAAGCCGAGGAAGAGAAGAAAGAAAATCGAATGAAACAGATTACGAAATTGGAAGAAAAGGTGGTGGAGAAAATAGACACTATTAAATCGAAAAGACCCATCGTGTATACGATTGAACACGCCGAGGAGCTCGCAGACTTGAAGGCACAGGTGAGGAAATTAAAAGCGTTGGAGAATAAGAGCGGATTGAGGACTGCGGCGGAGGTTGGAAGGTTGGCGAAGTTGCCGGGACTGATCGATAGGATCGAGCAAATCGAAACCGAAGATAAAGGGTGGTTCGAGGACGAGTGCGCGACGTTATTATTCGGGGAAAAGATTGAACCGGCGGTGAAAGAGAAAAAGAAAACAGCGACGGGAGGAGGGAACCCACCCAGAGGTGGTGGCGGGGGATGGATTTCTAAAGCGGCCAGCTCGAGCAGTAGAAAAAAAACATCGAGCGGCAGCGGAGGGGTGAAGAAAGCTTCGAACCCTTTTGATTTGCTCGGTGACGAATAAAGATAGCAATGGATAGCGTTTGATGTTGTACACCTACTAGGAATTACATATATTTATTTATCTACTTGCGTCCTACTTTTAGTCTTTCTTTCACGTGCTGCGGTAAAAACGCCTTCGCCTCGACGTTCCAGATCTTCTCGGCGTATTCTTTGATTGTTCGATCGGTGGAAAATTTTGCCATTCGCAGAGCGCTCAAAACGCTCTTCCTCGTCCACAAATGTTCGTCGAGGTAAACCTCGTCCGCTCGCGCCTGTGCGTCTAAATAGGACGCAAAATCGTGGCCACAGAGGTACAAATCCGTCGTCGGCGTCAACGTGCTCGAGCACAAACGGTTAAAGCCGAGTTTCTTGGCGTCGCCGAAAATACCCGAGTGTATGATTGCGCAAACGTTCGCCAATCGTTCGTCGGGCGCTGGATTTCGCGTATTCGCGGTCTTCTTTAAGCTCTTGACTTCATCCACGGTCGCGCCAAATTGGAAGATGTTATCGCTACCAATAGCTCTTGCAATTTCGACGTTCGCGCCGTCGCGCGTGCCTACGATTAAACCACCGTTCATGGCAAATTTCATATTTCCGGTGCCGGAAGCTTCCGTCCCGGCTAATGAAATGTGCTGGCTAACATCGCTCGCTGGAATCAACAACTCTGCGATGGAAACGTTAAAGTTAGGGACAAAACATACAGTTAAAACTCCAGCGCATTCAGGCGTTTCGTTCACTACTTTCGCGACGGCGCACGCGAGTTGAATAATCAACCGCGCGGTATCGTATCCCGGCGCAGCTTTCCCGGCAATGATGAAAACTCGAGGCACGATTTTCGCTCGCTCCTGAGGCGTCGCGCGTAAGACGGCGTCAAATCGGTGAATAATACCCAGAACATTCAAAAGTTGACGTTTATATTCGTGGATGCGTTTGATTTGCATGTCAAACAACGCGTTCGGTGCGATTTTGTAATTTAATCTGCAGGTTTGTTCCAAGAACGATGCCACGCGTCTTTTGTTTTGTTTCTTAATGGCTCGAAATCTTTCGCAGAAATCATCGTCATCGCAAAATGATTGCAGCGCTTCGAGCCGCTTCATGTCGTTTACCCACCCTGGTCCGGCGAGATCGGTATACATTTTTGCGAGCTTCGGGTTCGCTTGTAATATCCATCGTCGAGGCGTGACGCCGTTCGTGACGTTTCGAAACTTAGTATCCCCTAACTCGCAAAAATCAGCAAACAAAATCGTCTTGACTAAGTTTGTGTGCATCTCGGCAACACCATTGACGGTGTGAGAGCCGATGACGGCTAAATTTGCCATTCGAAACATTTTTGGTTCAGACTCTTCCACAATGGACATCCTGCGTACTTTTTGTTCGTCGCCCGGCCATTTCTTACGAACACTTTCCAAAAATCGGTGGTTAATTTCAAAAATGATCTCCGCGTGGCGAGGCAAAAGCTCGCTCAACATCGGCACTGGCCATTTTTCCATGGCTTCAGTCATGATCGTGTGATTCGTATAACTGAAGACGTTCTTTGTGATGTTCCACGCGTCCTCCCAGCAAAGCAACTCTTCGTCTAAAAGTAGACGCATAAACTCTGGAACGCCAATCGCCGGGTGCGTGTCGTTGAGCTGAATAGCGACGCGCTTAGGCAAATCTTTCAAAGTTCGAAGTCCTGGAATGACGTTGGTGTTGTTGTTACCGCTACTCGTTGATGACGGACTTTTTATCTCCGCGTTAGCATTGTCGGCGGCGTACGCTTTCATGACGCTGTTGTTGTACCTCGCGGCGGATTTTTTAAATTGGTGCAAAATATCCTGCAACGTCGCCGAACAAAAGAAAAACTGCTGCTTTAAGCGAAGCTCTTTACCAACGTGCGTATCGTCGTTCGGGTATAAAACGCTGGAAATGCTCTCCCCACGTTCTTTCTGCTCGATTGCAGCTATGTAATCGCCGGCATTGAAAGACTTTAAATCGAATTCGTGCGAAGGTTTTGAACTCCAGAGGCGCATGTTGTTCGCGTTATACGTTCCGTATCCAGGCACTGGCGTATCGTACGCGACGGCGACCACAATCTCGCCACCTTCCCACGAGAATCGCGTTTCAGTTTCATCGATTTCTTTTTTCGATGTTGGTGGAGAAGGAGGATATGCATCATTATTCGCTCGAGACTCGCCGTTCGATGCGTCGTGAGGAGGAGGTACGTTTCCGAAATTTTCCTTTTCGGGATTTTCGCGAATGGTTTTCATGCGTTGACTCGCCGCCATCTTATTCAAAGATACTTTTCGTTTCCTCGTATACTGCACGCTACGACCGTAAAATCGAACTTTGTACGTCACGTCCAACCGCTCTACTTCCCACGGATTTCCGCTCGTGAGCCAATAATCCGGCAATTCGACTTGTTTCCCGTCAATCAACGCTTGTTCGAACATGCCGTACTTGTATCTAATGCCATAACCCCAGCCAGGATAATTTTGCGTCGCTAACGAATCGAGAAAGCAACTCGCTAATCTACCTAAACCACCGTTACCTAAGGCCGGTTCTTTTTCGCGTTGCGCGATATCTTCCAACTCGTGGCCGAGCGTTCTCAAAGCGTCCGCGTATGGCATTCGCAAACCTAGATTAGAGGCAGCGTTACCCAACGACCGACCGACTAAGAATTCTAAACTCATGTAATATACCATTTTCAGGTCTTTACATTCTTCGCTCGAGGCGTAAAATTGCTGCGTGTCCGACCATCTCTCTACGAGGCGATCTCGCAGAGAAAGCGCACACGCTTCGTACACGGAAACTGCGTCCATCTTATAGCGACGACGCGCCAACGTGTAGTCGTAGTGTTCGAGAATGCTCTTGCGCACGCTTGATGAGTCCGAAGATAAATAGGAACGCTTTGTTGTCGCAGGTGTCGTCGTCGACGCCGGTTTCCGAGAAGGATCGATCGTTAGCGCGGCAAATTTTGCTTTTGTTTTCTCGCTATTGGTGGTCATGGTAATATTCTTATTATTCGGCGAGAATAACGCTTCAACGTTGTTCACACGGTCGCTATTCATATTTGACACGACCTCGCCGTGGAAATTCTTTTGCGTCGTTGATGTTGGCGCGGTTGGAACTGTTGAGTGATTGCCGTTGGAAAACCGATTCGACAGTCTCGTTCCCGTCGTCGAGGACTCGTTATTCGTCGTTGAATCTTTTTGCTTGTTCGTGGAGGAGGCACGAGGTGTTCCTGGCGTAGATCGTCCGCCATCTGGTCCAGATTCTGAGACCCAGGAAGGGTACTGATGCTGCTCGTGTAAAAGTCTCGTGACTGGCGGCGATGCGACCGATGCCGCGGATCCGTTTGTTATCGTCGTCGTCATCGTCGCGTGCATTGGTCTAATTTCCGGATCTCCGTACGAACGACTATCATCTAACTCGTCGTCGTCATCGTCGTCTTCTTCTTCCTCCTTGTCCTCGTATTTATCAAAGTTGTCGTCGTCGTCGTCGTCGTCTTCAAAATCAGATTCCGTGTAACTTTGCCGAGAGAAAAATTTCGTGTCTTCCTTTGCGTTTTTCAAATCGTCGTAACTCTCCAAGGATCGTTGTTTCTGTTTTTGTCGCTGCAAAATCAATATTTGCGACTGTCTCTGTCGCTCTAATTCTCTCGCGCTTCCCCCGAAACCTAACCCGATGCTATTGAAATGGTGACCGGTGGTACCACCCCCGGCGAGAGAGTATGGATGACTATTGAAATGCTTCGAAAAATACGCGTCGCTTTTGCGTCGTTGTTCCTCCTCCTCTTCCTCTTCCTCCTCCTCCATCTCTCGCCTCTTCGTAATCAAACTCCTATAAATTTCCGGCGCCGCTTGGCCACCTCTCGCAAAATCCGATCCGGAACTGTTATAATTCAAGTCCGCGAAGCTGGATTGGTGCTTCCCGGCCAAATTCAAACCGCCGTCTTCTTCTTCGTATTTACTCCCGTTGTTCGTATTCGTGCTGTTCGTATTCATCATCCGACTCGCGCTTCGCAGATTTTCCGTTTCGACCCATCTTTCGTCTTCGTCGTCGTCGTCTTCCTCGTCGTCGTCTTCGTCGTTTTCCTCTCCTCTCTCTTTCCTCCTCCTCCTCTCCATGTTCTGCGCCGCGTCGTACCTCGCCAACTCTCTCATGCTCTTCGAACTTCCAACTCGCATGGAGTTTCGGTAATCTTTCTCCTGCGCGTTCGCCGCGTCTTCCAGAAATCGAGAGAAGACTTCCTCGTTCGTTTTCTCTTCTTTGTTTACTAATTCGTTGTTCTTGTTGTCGTCCTCTTTCGTGGTTTTCTTTTTCATCCCTTCCTCGTCTTCGTCGTTTGCTTCCGAAAGCGCGTCTTTATCGTCGTCGTCGTTCCTCCTCGACGGCGACAAAGACGACACAGACGACGACGAGAATTCTTCGCGACTTCTTCGACGATGACGATGACGATGATTATGATTACGCTCGCGCTGTTCCTCCTGCGCGTCCAACTGCGCCCAAAACCCAGGAGGAGGAGGAGGAGGAGGACACGGCGGCGGTGGGTTCTCATCCTTCGGTCCCATCTCGGAAAGTCCTCTTTTCCTCTCGTTCGTCTGTCTTCTTCTTCTTTGTCTTCTTCTTCTTCTTCTTCTCGTTACAAAGAACAAAGAGTGGAGTAAAGCGCGCTTTTGTCTGTCTTTTTTCGTGCGAGATTTTCGTCCTTTTTTTAGGGTTTTGATATTTTTTTTGAAAAAACTCTCGCAAGCGTCTCTGAGTAAAAAATATCACCACCGCAAAACCCCACCGCAAAACAGAAATCGTGAGATTTTGTGTTCTTTCTTATTAGCGACACTTTTATCTTCACGTATAACGTGCACATTCTTTACGCGTTATTATATTGAACTATCGTATTTACTCCCCCAAGCGAGCCAAGCGAAAAAGCACCCCTTTGGTTTCGTAAACAAAACTCTCTGTGTGTCTCTTTCGTGTTTTTTTTTGTGCGAGATTTTTCGCGACCGATATTTTTTCGAAAAAACTCTTTTGCAAGTCTCTCGAGTAAAAAATATCACCACCACCACCGCAAAACAGAACTCGGATGTTGTTGTTTAAGGACTCGTTATAATCTCGAGCTCGAGCAGCTTGACCGTCGAGAGGAGCGATGAAAGTTGCAGAGATGTGGTGCGCGTCTGTGAATAGTCTTTGATGCGCGTTTATAATGAGACGCGACGAGTGTTTGAGAGATCGCATCTTCGTTTGGGGTGGTCAATAATTTTAAGTTTGAGAGATGTTTTCAATCACATGTGGTACGAGCATCCGATGTACGCGCGATGATGCGCACGACCATCTTTGGGAGCAGCATACTTTCACCTCCGCGCAAAAACGAACCTCGGCGACGCAGCGAATCACGCTCCGTCGCATCCGCGCGCGTTTCCTGTCGTCGCGCTCTCTTTCGAGAGAGAGCGTGACTTTTCTCCAACCAACCAACTCTGTACTTTTATTGAGGCGTTTGGGAAAAAGGAACATCCCCCACGACACAACGAACGCAACGACACGTTTGAGAACAACGACGACGCTTTAAACAACCTGTTCTCCTTTTCGCACCACCGAAAACAATCGCGCTTTCAAAGAAGAAGAAGAAAGAGAGAAAGAGAGAAAGAGAGGGCCCGGAAAGGCGCGGGTTTTCCGGCGTTTTCTCATCGTTCGTTCGTTGAGAAGAAGAAGAGATGCCTCCTCCGCCGAAAAGCCAGAAAAGAAGCGCGAATACGACGCCGAAAATATACCACCTGTACGCGCACGTTTTGCACCAAAACGCGTCGTCGTCTTTAGGAAAAGGAGGAAAAGGAGGAGAAGCATCGTCGTCGTCGTCATCGAAAGATGGTGATTTTGCGGAGACGACTCATGCGAGCAATTTTAACAGCGAATTCAGCAGTCGTCCTCCTCCGAAAACGCTTCCCACGAGCGCGAGCGCGTACAACGATTTACTCTTGTTGGAACCAAACTTTTGGTACTTGGAGAAGTGCGCGAGAGATTTTTCATCGTCGTCGTCGTCCTCTCCGTCGGGGTCGAGGAGAGACGAAAAAGAAGAGGACGAGGACGAGGAGTACTCGTACGACGAGGAAGACGAAGAGGACGCGTCGAAAGCGGCGTTTAAGAAACTCTTTGGAATGATGCGGGAAAGCGCGTCCTCTTCCTCCTCCTTTTCCAACGGAGGAGGGGCGGTTGCGGGGACGACGACGACGCTGAGAGCGCTTTCCTCGTCTGCTTCCTTTAAAGTTCGCAAATGCTCGCCGTGTGCGATTGCAATGTTTTCGAGAACGATTCTGTTGTCCAAGTTGGACCAAGCTGAGACGGTACCGCACACGAACGTCATGCAATCGACCCGGGTGGAGAACGGATTGAAAACGTTGCGAGGGGTGGTTCAGGCGTTGGCGAAACAGTCGAGAAAAGCGAGTGGAGTGGATATCGTGCACTGGATGACGACGACAATTGGTACCATAAACTCAATGAACGATAGTGACGCGAGTACTCGGAGCAATAAAATGAATGATACGATGACATCCACGATGACGACGACGACATCGACGCGGGAATTCGCGATGCTACCTTCAGTATACGAGAGCAACCGTTTCTTCAACGCGCTCATTCAAAAGTGTTGCGACGTTTTGAAATCTGACGTCGCACACCCAAAATGTAAACTCGAGGCGCTGAAACTCCTGGCTTCTCTCGCGAAATGTAAAGAAAATATCGGATCGAGCTGTTTGTTCGCGTACTTGGTTTCGGATCAGAAAAACGGTGACGCGATTTTCGATGCAATCGTCAACAACGTGTTGAAAAACGACATATTAGCGAGGAATACGTTGTGGCAAGACGCGTGTTACGTGTTGGCAGTGTTGTTGAGTTGGAACGAAGGGAAAAATCGAGTGGCCGCGAGGACTGCGAGGGCGACGGATTTGGAAGCCGCGGCGTTGCTTCGCGCGATTTCGTTTTTGTTGACAAAAAGTGGGAGTGTAGATGAAGGCCATAGCGATAGGAATAACAATAATAGCAGCAGCAGTAGAACGCGGAAAGCACCGCAAGGTAATCAGGCGGTGACGAATCTTCTAACGTCCGGGTGGATGCACGTGACGAAAGCGTTGGGTTTTGTCGAAGACAAATTGAACGGCGTGAGCGATGCGCTCGGCGCTCATACGAAAATGTTTCCTAATAGCGACGTCGACGTGTGTGGAGCTCTGTGCATCGCGCGGGACGCTAAATTCATGAGCGCACAGCCGTTGGTAACGAGTGAAAATGACCGGTTGCAAAAAGGAGGTGAAAACGGGGGAAAAACCTCCTCCTCCTTTTCCTCCTCGCCCACAATCGCGCACATTTTGGACGACGACGCAGCGCTCATTGGCGTCTCACTCATGCACGGCGTCTTGTCGAACTGCGTCGCGTTACGATTACCTCGCGCGTGGATAAAGAAAACATCGGTTAATGCGTCGGAGATGTTACACGGCGTCGCGCTCGGGGATCATTGGCGCGACGCGTTGGGTTCGATATTGGTCTTTGCCGCCGCGCTCGCTAGGGAAAGAGAAATTGAGAAGAAGAAAACTTCGTCATCAATTGCCAACAACATTCGCAGAATTGTTAGTGGTACAGATAGTAAATGTTTGTCTTCCTCTTCTTTGGAAGCGGTGGGTGAGGCGCGAAGAAAAGCTCTCGCTACGTCGGTGTTGTGTTGCTTCCAGCGTTTGGTGGACGATAGCGCAAGTCTCGAGTTTTTGTGCGCGTTGTCGTGTTTGGATTGCGCTCGACCACTTCCCGGATCGACCGTATCCTCCTCCGTGTCACCGTTGCAGTCGTCATCTTTGACGTCGTCTAATGGAACCGGTAATGCGGACACGCATTTTATATCGAATCTTGTCAGCTCAAAAGGACTTTTGAACGCTCGCGTGAAACTCAACCGACCGTTCATCGCGGCGATGCTAGAGACGTGTTCTGAGATTGCCAAATTTGGCGAATATTTTGGTGCAGGCGTGACGTCTCGTGCTGTGTACATAAGCCATCAAATCGTTTCCGTGAAGGCTGCGAACCGGTCGTTCGTTTGCGGTTACGCTCCCTCAACGACAGAGGAAGATGGAGGAAGAAGAAGAAGAAGAAGAGAGGACGAGAGCGAGAACGAAAACAACACGAACAGTAACAACAACACATTCAAAGCTACCGGCGAAGGGAGCTCATCCTTACGCGCGAACTGGTCGCGAACGTTTGATGCCATAGCGGTTGTCTTAGAGCTGTGCTCGAAAGCGCACGTCGCCGAAGCGGCGAATCCACCGGCGGCGAAAACAGTAAACGGCGCCTCCTCGCCCAAGCGAGAAAAACAGAGGAACGCGGGACGAGCAAACGAGGAACAAGCACCACCAGCCTCGTCCTCGTTGGACGAATTCAAAGCCACGCGCTCGGCAGTCGCCGCGCAACTCGTCAACCTCGTCAACTTGTTCTTGGCCAAACCAGAATCATCTTGCGATTCCATCGCGGACGTCGCCGAGCTCGTCGAAACGCTCGTCGCGCTTTGCCCGAAACTCACCCCTCTCCTCAACGCCGTCGGCCAACAAACGTACGGCGAGTTGCGCATGCAATCCATCGCGTTCGTATACAACGCGTTAAAATCGGTGAATAATAACAATAATAAAACCACCACAACAACATCATCATCATCGACAAAACCAAACGAACTCAACAACAACAACAACAACAAAAGCGTCACCACTGTCCGCGCCGTCGCCGAGCGAGAAATCAACGACGGGTCCATGACTCGAAACGTTCCCGTCAAAGATAACTTAACCGCCGCGTTCGCCTTACGTTCCGGCTCCTTCTCTTCCTCCTTCGAAAAACAACAACTGCAAAATCAACAACAGAACGACGACGACGTCGCCGTGCTCGCGCTCATCCGCGCCGGTGCCGCCGCCGGATGGTGACGCCGACGACGAGCGACGAGACCGGCGGCGAAAGGAGTTTCAAAACCAAAACCAAAAGGAATACTGCGTTGATGACAGAGGCCTCCTTGAAGACACATGTATGCGGTAAACCGTAGATTTCTGCGGTCTAAAATGTAGAACTACAGTCTAACTTCTAAACCTCGCGGCTGCCTTTAAGAGAGCGCTGTTTTTTGCCTCTTCTTTTTCCTTCTTTTTCCTTTCTTTGGAACTTCCTGAGTGTGAAAACAAATAATTAAGGAAAAAAGGAAAAAGAGAATCTTTTTGACCACAAAAAACAGCGACCTTTGACCTACATACATAAATACGTGTCGTCATCCATTTAGTACACGCGCGCGCGCAAACACGGAAGAAGAAGAACACCCGTTTCACTTTACGAACGAGTCGAACGACGATTAGGACGATGAAACCTGCCACCAGCACCACCGCGACGAGGAAAATTTCTTCCTCGTTCGTTTTCTTCGTCTTTTTCTGCGTGACGTTCGTCTTCGGTCGGATCGGGGCGAAGGGCGAAATCGCCGGCTTGGGAGGCATACAGAGAGGGTCGAATCGCGTCGAATACGCGGACGGCGCGTTCAACGTTCGAAGCGGAGGAAAAGGAGGGAGAGAGTTACAAATCAACACGCACCGCGTGAAGACGAGATCGGAGTGGCAGTTTTGGGAGCAAGTTCAGTGTCGAGAGAAGTTGTTCTTGGGGAAAGACGAAGACAAAGTCGAAGTTGGCGAACGATTGGCGACGATATTTGCGAAAATGGAGAGTTTGACCAAAGATGTGGCGGAGTCGAACGCGGAGCTGAGAGCGGAAAACGCGGATTTGCGAGCGGCGTTTGTCGCGCTAGAAGCAAAGGTGGATATTTTTTTCCAGCCGCCGAGTCCGCCGCCGCCGAGTCCGCCGAGCCCGCCGCCGAGCCCACCGAGCCCACCGCCGCCGAGCCCGCCGAGCCCGCCGCCGAGCCCGCCGAGCCCACCGCCGCCGAGTCCGCCGAGCCCGCCGCCGAGCCCACCACCTTTGCCTCCGCCCCCCGTCACTTCTATCCCGGATGCGAGTTGGCACGCCCTTGTCGTGGAGTGTTTGGCCGAAGCAGGGGCCGAAGTTACCGGCGAGTGCACTGAGTGGGCTTCCGGAAATAATTACGGGACGATGCCGAATTGGAATACGAGTTTGGTGACGGATATGAACGGATCGGATGGAACTGTGCTCAGAGGCTTTGGGGGTAAAAGTACATTCAATGGTGACATTACGGAATGGGACACGTCGCAAGTGACTGATATGAGGTATATGTTTCAGTCCGCTTCTGCGTTCAACCAAGACATTTCCTCGTGGACCGGATCCGCAGCGACGTCAGCGCAAACTGACATGTTTTCCGGCGCAACTGCGTTTCAAGCGAAATTTAAGTGCACCAACGAAATCACCGGTCCGGCGAATTCGTGTGTAGGTCCCTCGCCAATTCCGGATACAAGCTGGCATGCTTTCGTCGGGGATTGTTTGATTGAATCTGACGCGATTGGAGAGACTGGAGAATGTATAGTCTGGGCTCGATCGCAAAACGTTTGGTACGGGACGATGCCGAATTGGAATACGAGTTTGGTGACGGATATGAACGGATCGGATGGAACTGTGCTCAGAGGCTTTGGGGGTAAAAGTACATTCAATGGTGACATTACGGAATGGGACACGTCGCAAGTGACTGATATGAGGTATATGTTTCAGTCCGCTTCTGCGTTCAACCAAGACATTTCCTCGTGGACCGGATCCGCAGCGACGTCAGCGCAAACTGACATGTTTCTCGACGCAACTGCGTTTCAAGCGAAATTTAAGTGCACCAACGAAATCACCGGTCCGGCGAATTCGTGTGTAGGTCCCTCGCCAATTCCGGATACAAGCTGGCATGCTTTCGTCGGGGATTGTTTGATTGAATCTGACGCGATTGGAGAGACTGGAGAATGTATAGTCTGGGCTCGATCGCAAAACGTTTGGTACGGGACGATGCCGAATTGGGATACGAGTTTGGTGGAAGATATGAGTGGATATGATGAAGGAAATTTTGCTTTTCAAGGCTTTGGCAAAAGTACATTCAACGGCGATATTTCGAAGTGGAACACAGGAAAAGTGACAAATATGTTTTCTATGTTTCGAGATGCTTCTGCGTTCAACCAAGACATTGGGAGTTGGAACACAGCGCGAGTGACTAATATGGGATATATGTTTCTTTCCGCTTCTGCGTTCAACCAAGACATTGGGAGTTGGACCACAGCGCAAGTGACTTCTATGGGAAATATGTTTGCTTCCGCTTCTTCGTTCAACCGAGACATTGGGAGTTGGAACACAGAGAAAGTAACTAATATGCAATATATGTTTGGTTACGCTTCTGCGTTCAACCACGACATTGGGAGTTGGAATACAGAAAAAGTAACTACTATGCATAAAATGTTTCTTTACGCTTATGCGTTCAACCAAGACATTGGGAGTTGGAACACAGCGCAAGTGACTGATACGAGACAAATGTTTGCTCAAGCTTATGCGTTTCAAGCGAAATTTAAGTGCACCAACGAAATCACCGGTCCACTGAATTCGTGTGTAGGTCCCTCGCCAATTCCGGATACAAGCTGGCATGCTTTCGTCGGGGATTGTTTGATTGAATCTGACGCGATTGGAGAGACTGGAGAATGTATAGTCTGGGCTCGATCGCAAAACGTTTGGTACGGGACGATGCCGAATTGGGATACGAGTTTGGTGGAAGATATGAGTGGATATGATGGAGGTTTTCAAGGCTTTGGTGATAAAAGTACATTCGATGGCGATATTTCGAAGTGGGACACAGGAAAAGTGACTCGTATGGATGCTATGTTTTATAAAGCTCGTGCGTTCAACCGAGACATTGGAAGTTGGAACACAGCGCAAGTGACTGATATGAGTAGAATGTTTTATGAAGCTTCTGCGTTCAATCAAGGCATTGGGAGTTGGAACACAGAAAAAGTGACTGATATGAGTAGAATGTTTAATTCCGCCCCTGCGTTCAACCAAGACATTGGGAGTTGGAACACAGAAAAAGTTACTAATATGAGAGATATGTTTTATTACGCTTCTGCGTTCAACCACGACATTGGGGAGTGGAACACAGAAAAAGTGACTAATATGATAGGTATGTTTCATACCGCTTCTTCGTTCAACCAAGACATTGGGAGTTGGAACACAGAGAAAGTGACTACTATGATATATATGTTTCAGGACGCTTCTGCGTTCAACCACGACATTTCCTCGTGGACTGGATCCGCAGCGACGTCGGCGCAAAGTTCTATGTTTTCCGGCGCGACTGCGTTTCAAGCGAAATTTAAGTGCACCAACGAAATCACCGGTCCGGCGAATTCGTGTGTAGGTCCCTCGCCAATTCCGGATACAAGCTGGCATGCTTTCGTCGGGGAGTGTTTGATGTGGGATGCATCTCCAGTGATTGCGGAGACTGGAGAATGTATAGACTGGGCTCGATCGAAAGACGTTTGGTACGGGACGATGCCGAATTGGGACGTGAGTTTGGTGGAGAATATGGTTGGATGGAACTCCGTTGCTTTTCAAGGCTTTGGCGGTAAAAGTACATTCAACGGCGATATTTCGAAGTGGAACACAGAAAAAGTGACTAATATGGAATATATGTTTTTTAAAACTTCTGCGTTCAACCAAGACATTGGGAGTTGGAACACAGCACAAGTGACTGATATGGAATATATGTTTAATTCCGCTTCTGCGTTCAACCACGACATTGGGAGTTGGAACACATCGCAAGTGACTGATATGGAATATATGTTTCGTGTAGCTTCTGCGTTCAACCAAGACATTGGGAGTTGGAACACAACGCAAGTGAAAACTATGAGTAGAATGTTTTGGTTCGCTTCTGCGTTCAACCAAGACATTGGGAGTTGGAACACAGCACAAGTGACTGATATGCAATTAATGTTTAATTCCGCTTCTGCGTTCAACCACGACATTTCCTCGTGGACCGGATCCGCAGCAACGTCAGAGCAAGCGAATATGTTTCTCGACGCAACTGCGTTTCGAGCGAAATTTACGTGTACCAACGCCAACGCCGGTCCACCGAATTCGTGTGTGCTTAAGTAGATACGGATCGCCAATTAGTTCACGTCCCTTTTCTCCCGTCTTTAGCTCATCAACAGACAAATATTTCAAGCAAGCAAAACTCATCAGAAAGACGCTCTGATTAATGCGGGCACCACTGTCACCTTCTTTTCCTCGCAACGACTCTACGTTTTGGGTCGAGAACGCGAGTATAGGATCTGGCGTCGCTGCTCTCGCGTCGCGAACCGATTTTTATCCTTTGTTATCTTTATATGTATAAATACTATACGCGTACCGCGGAATTATAGAAAACACTCGTCCGCGCGCGCCGCCTCTCCGCTCAAAGCCTCGAGAGGGTCTTTTTTTTCGCCCCTAAATCGTGTTCGCCCGTCGTGCTTAAGGATTGGGACTCCTCCCGCTCCTACGTACAAAACAACAGTTTGCCCTCGGTTACATCTTATACGGCTTAGAATTTCAGAAAAACGCCACAGTCGCGTGGGAAAATTTTCGAAAAAAAAAAGTATTCGAAAGTTTCGCGCGTTGTTACAAATATGTCGAAGCTGACGAGAAAAGGCGCGGCGGCGGCGGCGGCGGCGACGACGACGACGACGATGGACGACGACGACGACGCAGAGGGGGAAAGAAATTCCAATTCCAAGGTTTACATAGGGAAGAGGAAAGGGAGCAAGAACAAGATGGACAAGCTGTACTCGTCGTTCAAATCGAACTTGACGAAGAAATCGACGCACTCGGGGGGAGGAGGAGGAGGAGGAGAAAACGGGACGGTCGAGAAGGAGGAGGAGAACGGGGAGGAAGACTCGGTCGATCCGAGGGACTTGGGAGACGGGTTGAGGAGAGTTGAATTTCCTTCCTCGGCGAAAGCTTCGTACCCGAAGTTTGAAAACGTGGAGAAAGAGTTTGAGGCCATGTATAAAGAGTTGGAGAAGTCTCGCGACGATAAGAGAAAGGAAACGGAGAAGATGGAGGAGAAGATGAGGAGAATGGTGAGCGCGGTGGAGAAGGAGGAGGAGGACGAGGAGGACGAGGAATCGGCGGGGAAGAGTTTGACGGATGAGGAGGCGTATTTACGAGCGAATTCTTCTTCGTTGCGTTTGCACAACAGGATGTTTCGGATCACGTTGTATTCGTCGTTTCAACAAATGGTGACGATAGCGGTCGTGTTGTACGCTTTGTTGGAAACAGCGGATAACTGGGAGGGGAATTCCTCGACCGAGAAGAAAGGCGGGACGAGCTGGGAAGTCATTCAAGCTTTGCACTACATCGTTTCCTTGATTTTCTTTTTTGAAGCCGGGGTGAAGATTATGGGTGCCGGGCCAACGGCGGTGAGCGAGAAAACTGGGAAGGAAACGCTCGTGAAGTGGAAACCTCTCGACTATTTCGTGAATTGGGAAAACGCCGTGGATTTCACGATTTTGTTCTTCATGTCGTTAAATTACATCTCGACGTGGGCGAATACTACCCTCGGGGATTTAACGTACGATCACATACGAGTCATACGTTTGTTTCGATTGAATCGATGCGTGAGATATTTTCGACGCAATCCTGAGTTTAAGATCATTTTGGACGGTATTGGCTCTGGTATCGCCTCCATGGGATGGGTTTTTGTGATGTTGATGATTGTCATGTACATCTACGCCGTGCTAGGGACGAGTTTGTTCTACGGCCTCGATCCGAAGAATTTTCGAAGCTTGCCGTACGCGCTGAATTCTGGGATGGGCATCGCCACCGGGTCTTCCTGGGATGAGTTTCTCTACGCCACGTGGTACGGCTGCGAGCACTACGGCTACCCCTCGCCGAACGACGTGGATTGTCCGTATCGATTAAACGCCGACGGTACGAAAACGTACGCCAAAGGTAACGGCGTTCTTTCGGCCATCTACGTTATTTCCATGGCGTTTCTCGTCGGTAACATCATGATGTCGCTCTTCATCGGTATCATCACCGAACGAATGGACCAAGCGTACGAGGCTAAGGAGACGTTGAAACGTAAGCGAATCGTAAACGCGTTGCGAAAAACCAAAGGCGCAATTTGGGAGTCTCGAGAGAAGATGAACGAAACGTTGCCGGAAGCTGCGTACACAGAAGTCATGGACATGATGAATTTGTTGAGTGGAAGTGCTCAGACTCAATCCATGCACGAGAGAGAAGCGGCGACTGAGAACACGTGGTTTCAGGATTTGCAGGTAAAACTTCAAAAGATTACCCAAAACGACTTTTTCGAGTACTTCGTCATGGGCGTGATTGTATTCTCGGCCATTTTATCGGGATATTCGACGCAGTTTTTGGATTATTCAAACCCAGATGCCTCGCCTCCGGAATGGACGGAAATCCTCGAACGTATTTTCATCTTCACCTTCATGATTGAATTTCTGATAAAAATTATCGGTTTATGGGACAAAGAGAGGACGTATTACACCGGCGAAGACGCAAAGTGGAATATGTTCGACGCCGCGACCACTTTAGTTGGATTTTTTGGCATGGTTTTTGAAGACTCTGGCCTCGGCGGTGGCAGTATAGCCGGATTTTCTCGAATCGTTCGTTTGCTTCGTTTGGCGAGACTGTTTCGATTCTTCAAAGTTATCCCGCAGTTGAACTTAATCGCCAAGTCATTAGTTCTCGGCGTGAAATCTTTGAAATACGTCGGTACCCTTATGTGCTTCATCTTCTACACGTGGGCTATTGCCGGGGTGATGCTTTTCTCGGACAACGATCCGTTCTTCATGCGAACGTTACCGGTTGCGTTTTACCACCTCTTTCGCGTGTCGCAACTCGAATCCTGGGCAAATATTGTTCAAATCAACCTAGAAGGTTGCGACAAGAACAGGTGGGGCGTAAACGACGGTGGCGCGGCGTACGTTGGTTTGCAATCCAATTCGGGCATTCACGCCGACCGCGTATACGAGTGTGATCGTCCAAAGGCGCAACCATTCGTTGGTTCACTCTATTTCTACTCCTTTGTGGTGATGTGCGGGATGGTAATTATTTCCGTCTTCATCGGGGTAATAGTCAACGGAATGCACGCGGCAACGGCGGAATCCAAAATCGAATTCGAACGAGAAAAGAGAAAGGAAATCATCTCAGAACACTACGAATTACCCGCGTCGAAACTCGAATCCATTCGCAGAGTCTGGAAGCGTATCAACTGGGCGAAAGCCAAGACGATCAAAATCCACCAAGTCGAAAAGTTGATGGAACAGCTCGGCGTCGGATACGTTCCGGGATACTTGCACAAAGTCGTGAGTTACTGGAAACCGCCTCCGGAAGGAAACCCGAGCGCTAAAGTCAACGAAATCGATTACCCGGATTTCATTTTGATCGTTTGCTTGCTCGAGAGAGCCGCGTAAAAGATGCGTTTTCGTCGTCGTCGTCGTCGTCGCGCAAATTCGTTGTTTTTAAATGAAACTACTACTACTATATTTATTTTTGTATTGAAGAACTGCATTGCACATTCGCGAGAACGCACGAAAACACCACCGCGAACGACAACCCGCCAAAACGCTCGAGCGCGGTTCCGAGCAGACGACGACGACGAGGAGGAGGAGGAGGAGGAGGAGAAGACGATCAAAGATGAAGAAGCTGCTCGGCGCCGCCGCGCTCGACCTCGAACTCGTTTCTCGAGACATTCTTCGTCTCGCACCACTCGTCGTCGTCGTCGTCGCGGATTTCAAAGTGGACGACGCCGCTTCTTCGAGCGACGACGGGAAAAGAACGACGACGACGACGACGACGACGACGACGACGGCGAACGCCTCCGCCTCCTCCAAATTGGAAAAGCTTTTCCTTCGCGCCGCGGATGGCGTCCAGTACGCTTTACTCGAGAGGAGCAAGACGACGCGTCAGCATCATCAGTCGATGACCACCACAGAAAACTACGTAGGCGTCGTCTGTTCCTCTTCCGATGGAGAAGTCGTTTACGCGTGGCTGACCGCCTCGAGGTTTGTTCTGATGCTCGCGATGACGAGAGAGACAGAGGAGGATGATGAGGAGGAAGAAGAGGAGGAGTTTGTGGTCAGGAAAAAGTTTCAAGCGATGGAGAGCGCGTTGACGAGAGCGAGGATGAATCCGTTCTTTGAGGAAGAGGAGGAGAAGGACGACGACGACGACGACGACGAGAGAGGGAAGGAGGCGGGCGGGAAGAAGTGGGAGTCGTTCAGGCAGGCGCTCGCAAACGCGGCGGAAGTTTGAATAATGTTTTCATCTTGTTTCGTCTCTCGGGTCGCGCGTTCGCGAGAGGGACGCTCGGCTAGCATCTGTATTTAAGTTTTTAGATCTGTATCATTATTTTTGTATCGTAACAACCCGCTCTCGTTTAAAGCGTCAAGTTCATCACTAATCTTACTCGTTTATAGCATTAAGTTCATCACTAATCTTCGTTTTTGAGCGTGGGAAACGCGATCACGTCTCGAATGCTCGGTGAATTCGTGAGTAACATCACCAATCTATCGACGCCTATGCCTAATCCCCCACACGGCGGCATTCCGTATTCCAAAGCGTTGATGAAATCTTCGTCAATCGGAAACTCGTAAATATCGTCCGTGGTTTCCTTCAACACGTCGCCGGCGTCTTTATCGCCGCGTTCGACTTTTTTCTCGGCGCGAACGAGCGCGGCGCGTTGAGTTTCTGCGTGCGCTCGCGACTGTTTTTCGAATCGTTCTCTTTGATCGATAGGGTCGGTGAGCTCCGAAAACGCGTTGGCCAACTCTCGACCGACGACGAAGAGTTCGAAACGTTCGGTGACGCCTTTTTTGTCTCGATGCGGTTTCGCAAGAGGAGAGATCTCGATCGGGTGATCGAGAACGAACGTTGGTTGGCGTAAAGTTCCCTCGACGGTCGCTTCAAACATTTCGTTCAACAAAGTTCCTAGGTTTGGCGAATCTCGAACGGCCGGGATGGAAGCGCCGGCTTGTTTCGAGTGCGCTTTTAAAGCCGGTTCGCACGCCGCTTTCGCTTTTTCTAAATCACCATCGAAGCCATTCAACACGTCCACATTGCACGCTTCGATGACTAAATCGTTCATGCTCGCACGTCTCCACGGTCTTTTCGTTAAATCGATCGTTTCGTCTCCGTATTGGATGGGTTCTAATTTTTTAGACGGGCTCACCGCCGCCGCGCATCTACAGATGACTTCCTCAGTCAACTCCAACATGTCGCTCACGTCACCGTACGCTTGGTACAACTCGATAGACGTAAATTCAGGGTTATGCCTGGTCGATAATCCTTCGTTTCGAAAAATGCGTCCAATTTCATACACTCTTTCAAATCCGCCGATGACTAAGCGCTTCAAGTGTAACTCGGTCGCGATTCGTAACGTTAAATCCATATTTAAAGCGTTGTGGTGCGTGTTGAATGGTTTAGCGTCCGCTCCGCCGGAAACCGTGTGCATTATCGGCGTCTCCATCTCCATAAACTCCAACTCGTCTTCCAAATACCTTCTCATCGTTTTGATAATCTTTGTTCTTTGATAAAAAGTATCTCTCGAATCCGACGACGCGATTAAATCCACGTATCTTTGTCGATATTTAATCTCAACATCTTGCAAACCGTGCCACTTATCCGGTAAATTTCTCAATGACTTTGTTAAAACCTTCACATCTTCCACGACAATCGACAATTCACCTTTATCCGTCCGTTTCAAAGGCCCTTCGCACCCGACGATATCGCCGACATCGATTAAGGTTTTGATCGTCTCAAACTGCTCCTGATCGATCCTCGACTCGTCGCAATACAACTGAATCGTCCCGCTCGCATCCGTCAAGGTCATAAACGCGAGTTTCCCAAAAACCCTTCTCGCCGTCACTCTGCCGCACACTTTCTCTCTCGTTCCGTTTTCCAACTCGCAGCCTTTCGCCAAAACCGAATCCGGATACGCGGCTTGCAATTTCGCCGCCGTGTTTGTTCGATCAAACCTATACGCGAACGGCTCTTGATTCGACGTTTTCAACTGCGCCATTTTCTCAATGCGCACTGCTCTAACTTCCTCCGGAGAAGAACCAGACGACTGCTCGCCGCCGCCGCCGCCTTTCTTTTTCCCTCCTCCTCCTCCTCCTTTCTTTTGCGTCTTCTTCTTCTTCTCTTCGCCGCCGCCGTCGCCCAAAATCGCTTCCCTCGTCGTTTCCGTCCTAATCTCGCCCTCCTCCAGCTCTGCTTTCAACGCCTTCAAAATCGTCACCGCTGCTTTCACCTCCTCGTCTTGGTTCGTCTTCCCGTCCGCTTTCAATCCTTTCACCAAAGCCGCTTGCGAGGCGATTTTGTCGTTTAAGGTCTCAACGCCATCCACCCCTCCTCCACCACCGGCTAGTGATTTTGCGCCCCGAGAAAGACGACGAAGAAGCCGTGGGAAAGCTCGTTCCGAAGACGAAGACGACAAAAAAGCGCCGAAGAAAGAGCCTCCTCGAAATCGAGCTGTTCTTCTCGTCGACGACGACGCTCGAACGGCGCCGACGACGCGGAACAACCCCGGGGTGGTGTTTCGACGAGAATTCGCCGACAAAAGAAGATTCGGCGAATGCAAACAAGAAGAGAAAGAGGAAGAAATCATCATCATCGTCGTATCCTTCGACAGTAAAAGCCTTCTCCTTCTCCTGAGTAGTAGTAGTGACGACGACGAGGAGGAGGATGAAAACGACGACGAGAACAACGCGGAAAACGACGCTTTCGTCCTCGCCGCGAGCATGTAAATATAAAGACTCGCTTCGTTGAATAAGTGAGAGATTTTGTGGAGGGAAATGTGGCTCTTTTTATGTTTAGGGTTTTCTAAATGTCTAACTTCTACTCGAGTCTAAAGCGTTTACGCTCTCTCTTCTTCTTTCTGTCTCTCTGTCTCTCTCTTTCTCTCGCTCTCTCTCGGACGCGCACCCATTTGATCGTGGTCGTCATTTTTGTCACGCATCGTCACCGCGTCGACGATGCAGAGAAAACTTTTGAAACTTTACCGCGAGATTTTTTATACCGAATACCGCTCCAAGCGACTTCGTCCGAGACGAAGTAGACGTACGCGCATACGAAAGGCGCGACGGCGTACACGAGGCACAGGGCGAGCCAGACTTTGAACCAGTTGGTGCGGTTGAATCCGGAACGGGCGACGCGGCCGGCGTTTGGTTTTTTCGATGTTTGAGAAGCGCTACGTGTGGTTGGTGAGGTGGTGTTCTTTCTGTCGCGCGGACTCGTTTTGGCGGTTCTTTCGCAGAGAGAGACGCAGGACGCGTACATTTTCTTCGCGCGCGTTACGGCGAGGAAGTGCGCGAAGAACACCGCGAAAGCGAGCGAAGGGACGACGTTTGTCTTCTCCGTCGCCGCAATCGAGAGGGATGATGTTTTGGAACACGCTGCTAAAGTCCATAACCAGAGCGCAATATCTATCGCGCTCGCGACTGTTCCAACCGTTAAACATAAACTGGAGAGAAACATCGCCAGAAGCATACCGTGGTTGATAAATTTCATGTGTCCGTCGGAATACGTGTCGTTGACGAAAATTTGTCGATGAAAATAGTTCAGGAAATTTCCTACGGTTTGTTTCGGATCGAGCGGCATTGGGAACAACGCGTCGCCGGGACATAGTATCGTTCTCTTTTCCCGATCGGCAGCGGCGGCGACGATGAGATCGTCCGAGTATCCGCCGGTCTCGTACGCTTCTTTCACTTTACACGCGTTGGCGAGGAAATCCTCCAACCGAAAAAGCATGCACCCTCCCCAAACGTTTTTGGCGTACTTACCGTGCGAGAAAGGTATCAACAACACGAGGTGATACACCATGGTCATGTAATTCGCAAAGCACGAGGACGACGACGACGTGCCGTCGCCCGCGCCGCCAACTAAATCCAACGGGTACCCAGTCGCCAACAACGCGTTCCCGCCCGTCTCCTTCTCGTCCTTTTCCATCGCGCTCACTAAACTCCCAATCGTGCTCGGATACAGCATCACGTCGTCGTCTAAGAACAAAACGTACTTAATTCTGTTTTTGCTCCTCTTTTCATCTCGAAAAAAGCGACGATGAAAACCACGACGACTTCTACCGTCGTCTTCGTCCTCGTCGCCCATCATCGCCCCGAGCTCTTCCGCCCCTCGCAACTGCTGCCGAATCTTCTGCGAACAGTTCTCCGCGCTCCCGGAAACGACCACTCGCGCGCTTCTTCTTCCTCCTCGTCCCTCGGCGGACGCCGCCGCCGCTCCTCCTACGAACCGTTCCGCCGCTTCCTTCGCATCGTCCGTCTCTTTTTCCACCACGAACACGAACGCGACTTCCCCTCTATGTTTCGTCTCCACTTGCGTGTGCCAGTTATCTCTCGTCCTGTTTGAAACGACGCCTCTCACCGGGAGGACGACGCCGACGCCTTCGCCTCCTCCCGCCAAAGTCTCGGCAGTCACAAAATCACTCGTTTTAATTGAACGATTTTGATGGAATCGCTCGCGCCGGCGACTCGCCCACGTCCATCCGACCGTAACCACGGATAAGACGAACGCGCACGCCAGTTTGAAAAACATCAAGAACACACCTTCCGTCTCATCGTTTCATATCGGTCGTATTTGTCGTTTGTTTTCCGCTCTAAGTGGTAAAAGTGTCCGCCCTTTTCGTTGACATTGTGTGGAATACCTCTCGAGGTCTTTCGTTTCGCGTCTCGCATCGTTTCAAACGCGTATCGAGAGGTATTATTCGAGCGCGTCTGATGAGAATTTCTCACGCATTTTTCCCCGCATAATCGCATCCGCACAAACGTTTACACAGAGAGACAGACAGAGAGAGAAAGAGAGAGAACGAGAGTAAAAGAGAAACGAGCGCTGTTTTGCCATCATCATCATAATAATAATTTCTCTCTCTTGAACTCGAAAACGAACGCGTGCTCGATCGAAACAGAGTTGCAAGTTTATTTGTTCGCATTTTGAGAGACTTTGAGAGCGGGGAAACGAGAGAGAGATTTCTCTTCTCAAAACGTACACATCGTCGTCGTTTTCGTGAGGCGAAGGAGGAGAAGAGCGCGAAAGAGAGATTGTTTTCGAGAGTCCAGAGTCGGCGTTTCGACACTGATACTGTATCGTTAAACCATTAAAGAGAGATTAGAGAGAGAGAGTTAGAGTAGTAAACACCACTAGGAAGGAGGCAAAGAGTATAATATGGCGCTGGTAACCCTGAACGTCTACGACATCACGAACACGAAGTCTGACTTAACCAACGCGACGATTCAACACCTGAACACGTTAACGAAGGACACGTTCAACGCGGGCGGGATATTTCACGGCGGGATTGAAGTGCACGGGTACGAATATTCCTACGGCTATTGCGAAGAAGGGACCGGCGTGTACCCGTGTCAACCAAAAATGAACAGCGCGTACGTTTTTCGGGAGTCTATTCCGCTAGGGGTGACGAGCGCAGACGCGACGAAAGTGAGAGCGATAGTGGCGGTGATGAAAGCCAGCTGGCCAGGGAACGAGTACGAGTTATTTTCGAAGAATTGTAACACGTTTTGCGAGGCGTTTACGAAGGCGTTGGGCGTTCCTCCGCCGCCGGATTGGTTAAATAGATTTGCAACGAACGCGAACGGCGCGGTGAATGCGCTTTCAAACGCGAAAGAGGCGATGCGAGAGGGTATCGAGAGCGTCGGGCAGAGCGTACATAACGGGTTGATGTGGATGGCGAGCGGTTTTACGTTGACTCAAATCGACGCGAATAGCGACGCGAACGTAAAGACGAACACAAAAACAACAGACCCAAAAAAGGGAGGCGCGAACGCGGACGATCAAACGACCACAACCACCACCCCAGGTGGCACGCCTCGAACGATTCGCTTATCGAATCAACCGCCGCCAAACGGAGAAATTCCGCGCGATATCGTTCGAGACTTGGAGTAAGACGAAAGCGCGTACCCGCGAGAAGAGCGGCGGTAATAGTCAATTGGAGCAGAGAGCGAGAGAGCGAGAGAGTTGTTTTGTATTTGTATTTTCTATTAGAAGAAGAAAGATCAACACTACTAATAAAAGTTGTTGTTTCACAAAAGAACGCAACGTTTAGATGACGACGCGCATTTAACGCCGAATGATTATTCCGATACTTTTGATCGATCTTTAATCGTCCTCTTCTCGTTCGCTCGTCCACCAAATCCTTCATTTTTGACATCACATCGTCACGGTAAAGTAATCCTCCAGTTTGCAAAACCACGCTCGCGCATGCATCCCGTCGTCGCAAACCCTTCTGCGCAGGGAGTGTTCATCGGGGCACGCCGTCGCTCGTCGAACAACGGCTGCTGCTCTTCGTCCTCCTCCTCCTCCTTTTCCTCCTCGTTCTCTTTCCAACAAAGTCGTTCTATTTCCTTTTCCCCGCGAGAGAAAAAGAAGCGAAACGTCACCCAAAACGCCACCGCGGGGAACGACAACAAAAGCGACGATTCAGACGTAAACGACAAACCGTTAGACGCGTTCCTCCTTGGCAAAGCACTCGCGGAAACCGTTTTAGAGAGAACGGCGACGGAAGTGGTCAATTTTATCTCCGACGCGACAAATTTACCGACGAAAATAGAAGACGAGATGGAACAACTCAAACGAGAGGTGGAGAAGAGAGCGAAAGAGGACGCCGGACGCGGCGTTTGAATGAGTAAAGAATAGTTTGTTATTAGGAGCGTGTGATGATGTAATCGTTGTCAAATTTTGTACATTTTTCTGTATCTCTCTCTCTCTCTCTTTCTCTTTCTCTCTCTCCAATCTTCTCGGCGCTCAACAAAAGTCAACCGTTTCGATCGGCTTCGGCGTAAAATCGAAACGGCGAGTTTCGATGATACCGAACCCGTCGGCGTAAACTTTCGAATAAGGCATCCAAAGCGTCGCCGCTTTGCCACTTGTCGTTCCAAACGGAAGCCCGCGCGGCGATTTTTAAATCGTTTTCTCGTTTCGAGCGCGTGATGGAGGAAGCTTTGCTTTTTTCGTGGAGTAAAGCGTCTTTGGCGTTTCGGAGAGCTTCGCGGGTCGGGATTTTGTAGGAGAAATTTTCCCAATCGAGGACGTCGGAGAAGTACGGTTCGAAGTCGTCGTGGACGATGAGTGGAACGCATCCAGAAAGAATAGCGTCGGAGAGAGCGGTGGACCATCCTTCGAGGCCGCCGTGAGGAGTGATTAAGCACGTTTCCGAGTTGCGCATTTCGCGGAGGACGCACTTGCGATCGCACGAGGAGGAGGAAGAGAACGTCGCGTTCTTCCTTCCTTTGTCGGTTTCTATGCCGCCGGTAACTTCGAAAGAACCGGCAGTATTGCTCTCGTCGATGACGACGTTGACGCCTTTTAAACCTTTGAGTTGTTCGTACGCGCGTCTTCTCACGTTGAAGGAGGAGGAAGATGAACTTTTCCTTCTACCATCGGTCGAAGAGTCAGTTTTGGTGTCGCTTCCGCCGCTCTCGCTACTACTACCGCTACCACCCGCGCCGAAGAACTCGTCATCTTCGCTGACAACTTTCCCTCGAAAATGCATTCGTATTTTTCTCCTCGCGCTAAAGACGTTCTCCATTTCCGCTTTCACCAGAGCGTAGGCTTCGTCTCTGGAATCTCGAACGGGAGGTACGATAATATCCCTAAACGGCGAGAACGCGTAGCGAGCGCGACGCGTCGCCATAGCTTTAGCGCTGTTGTTCTCCTCTTCTTCTTTCTCTTCCTCCTCTAGGCTTTCGCTATTACTATCAACTCTATTGCTACCATCACCATCGCTATCCTCGCCGCCACTCGATGACAGCGACGATTTAAAAGTCGGCACGCCGACAATCTTTATCGCCTTCCCGATCCTCTCCAAAGTTTTCTCGTTCAACACGTTTTCCGCGCCTTTCTCCGCGGGAAAAATAAACACGTGATCCCTCCCTTCGCTCCTCCTCCAATACGGATAATTCCCCGCGATCCTATCGATCGCCGCCTGGTACATCTTATTCACCTTCCTCACCGCGGTGACGTAATCCGCCCCTCCTTTTTCCAACTTATCTCTCACGTAACACTCGGGAAACAAAGGCACGACGTAAAAATCCGCCAATTCCGGGTCTGGCGTGTACACCTCGCTCTTCGCAATCAGCTCCGGTATCTTCCACTCCGCGTTCGCGTACCCGTTATCTTTACACTTATCGCTTCGTTTCGTTCGTAAATCCGCGTTGAGCGCTTCCGGAACGTCTTCGTACACGAACACTTTGAACCTGTTTTGTAAGAAGAGAACAGAACGACGACATCAGTCATTGAAAAACACGACGAAGACGAGCGAATAGCAAAAGATCGAAAACGTACCGGTACGGAAACGATCCTCCGTTTCCTCCTTTCGAGAGCGCGGCGAAAGACTGCGCGAAACTCGAACGCACATCATCGAATCGCGCATTTGGTGTTACAGCGCTCCCTAATTGACTCCCACGACGCCTCGTCGAATGCGCCTCCTCTGTTTCCTTTTCCTTTTCCTCGTGGTTTCTCCTTCTCTTCTTCTTCTTCCTCTCGTCGTTCAACGTCCCTTTTCCGTCGTCTCGAAACGAAACGGCCGACGCTTCCTCCAAATCCTCGATGTCGTACACGAACAGAGAGAAGAACGCGCCGAGGATGAATACGATCGCGAATCCGATGCAAAGGTTCAGGATGTGTTTCTTCTTCCGTTGCGAGTGGTGTTTGCCTTTACTTCCTCTGAGTGCTGATCCTGATTCTCCTCCTCTGATGGTGTCGTCGTTGGTGTTGCTCTTCGTTCGCGTTCGCAACATATCTTTGGGGAAAAGTCCGTCCTCTTCTCTCCGCACTTGAATTGAATCTCGAAACGCGCGCGCTTTGAGAGAAGACAGCGCGAGAGACCTCTGCATCGATCGTCGGAAAAACTTTGACGATACACAGAGACGACAAAGAGTAGTGTAGTGTTCTCGAGGGAACATGACGTCTTCTTTTACTGTTCTCGTCGGTGGTGGTGCTGTTCTTTCTGCCCCGTTTTCTTCGTCGTCGTCGTCCTCCTCCTCGAAGAGCGTTCGTCTCTCGACGCGTGCAACAACGCGCGAACGAGGACGCACACGACGACGTCTGAACAAAATTCGTCTCGTCGCCGATTCGAAGAAGAACGACGGCGAAGAGGAGGAAACGGATTTTGAGAGTAAGAAAGATGCATGGTCGTCGTCATCATCGTCGTCATCGAAAGCCAAAGACGACGACGACACCATCGGACAACAACAACAACAATTCATAATCGAAAACGTCGTCTCGTCGCCTCTCTTCTACGTCACCTTTGGCGTCGCGTTGGGCGTGGTCTTGGTCCAAAAGTTCGGCTCGAACGCGTCTTTACTCTTCTCCGCGTTACCGGTTGTTCTGTTGACGTGCGTATCAAAATCGGATCTCGGCGACGGATTGAGAGAGCAAGCGAGGAAAGCGAAAGAGGCAGACGAAGGAGGCACGGAAGGCGGGAGAGAAGGGAGGGAGAGGATGCGAGCGTTGGCGAAAGCAAAGTTTCCAATGTATTTTGGAAAGGAAAGAGGACGGTGGATGCCGCGAAAGTCTGTTTCTTTCTTCTCGGGAGGAGACTCTGATGACGATGCGTCGTCGTCGTTTATGTTCCCTTCGTATTTAGACGGGACGTTAGCGGGAGACGCGCAGTTCGATCCTTTGCGCTTGAGCGATACGGAGGAGAAGAGACGCAGAAACGTAGAGTTGGAGTTGTTGCACGGACGATGGGCGATGTTGGCGGTTGTAGGAGTGTGCGTTCCGGAGATCTTATCGAGAAGCGGCGCGTTAGAGCTGAGCGAACCGATTTGGTGGAAGATTGGAGAGAAGGTTTTGGAAGGCATAGACGTGAATTATCTCGGGATTGAGGGGTTTCACATAGCAGGCGCGAGCGGCATAATTGGAATCGCGTTTTGTCAAGCGGTTCTGATGGGAGGTCCGGAGTACGCGAGATACGTAGGGATCGAGAGTCTAGAACCAGTTGGCGTATATTTACCGGGAGATACGAATTACCCGGGCGGAGGGCCGTTCGATCCGTTTAATTTGAGCGCGGACGCGGAGAGAGACGTGGAATTGAGAGTATCCGAGGTGAAACACGGACGATTAGCGATGATTGCGATGCTCGGTGTTTTCGCGCAAGCGTTCGTAACGAGAGAAGGACCGGTTGCGAACGTTTTGGAGTTTTTTTAGGAAGAAGAAAATACGCGCGCGAGAGTAGGAATGTAGAGGTAGCTAAATAGCATCTTGAAACGTCAAGCTAATAATGTTTACGTTAAGCCGTTTCCAAGCTCATTTGTTCGCCTTCTTCCAACTTTTTCTTCTCCTCTTCAAAAGGGAACGTGTCGGTTGCCATCGCCTCTTTCGCGCCGTAATCTTGAAAGTCGTCCGGTAAATCCTCCAAAGGCAGTGGCGGCGGTGCGTTTGCATCTATTTCTCCTCCTCCTCCTATTCCGCCGCTGCCTTTCATCATCTCGCCCAAACCGGTCAAGGCCGTTTCGGCGTCGTCGAATTTCTCCTCGTCCGATTTCGGTTTCTTGTTTCTCTCGTCTTCGGTGAATAAATCGAGCTTTGAAAACATGCCGCCGAATACTTTTGAGTCTTTCTTTCTCTGGGTCGCTTCTTTTTGCTTCAAACGTTGCTTCAATCTGAGCGTCTCCGACGCAGACGTCGGTGACGGCGAGGTAACATCTTCGACGAGCGTCTTAATCGTTCTTCTCGCCTCGTCGTACAACTCGAATTCAATCTCCGCAGTCGCTTTGCGATACAAAGCCTTCTCGTTCAAGCTCTCAATTTTCAAAACTTCGTCGCAGTTTACGACAACTTCTTTCCACGCGAATCGTTTCAACGCGCACGCCGCGTAGTTCAAATGCAAGGACACTTTCAAAGCTTTGATTTTGTTTGCAGTTTCCTCTTTTTGTTGGCCGTCGGGTTCGACGTATCGAAGTCCTTGGGAATACTTCGCTTCGGCTCGAGCGTACTCTTTCTTTTTGAAGAAAGCGTTCCCGGAAGACTTTAATTTCTCCGCGCGTTCAACCTTCTCTTCGCCGGTGAGCGCCCACGGATCTTTCGCGCGTTCCATCGACTTCATCTCGAAAACGTACGTCACGAAGGGTGTGTCAGAGCTGGAAATTTCTTTGCCGTTGCTAAACGTTTTCTTGATTTCTTTTCCTTTGTCCGAGGACGAAGTTCCAAACGCAAAGTCTGTGGGAAGAACGATTTGCGCGGTTTCCTCCGCTCTCATGCGTTGGATGCCTTCTTCGCACGCGGAAACAATGATCGATGCGTTGCTCTCGTCGTCATCGTCGCCACCAATTTCGTAGATGAATTCTTCGCCTTCTTTCGATGCAAATACCAAATCTTTCGCTTCTTCTTCTTCTTCTTTCCGTTGGTCTCCTACCCGTCCTCGTCGCGCAAAATCGCGCTTTCCTCGGTACACCTTCACGGACGAGAAGACGACTTTTGCACCTTCGTTTGGCGTATCGTAGTTCGATTCAGGAGCCTCTTTGATGGTTGTCTTCTCGCCCAATCCATTACAAATCTTTTCCACGTGAACCCAACGTTTCAAAGTCACCGTAAAGTACAACTCGTCGTCCTCGTCGTATGGTGCATTTTTTTCCAACAAGTACTCGTTTCGAACCAAAAGTCGCTGGGTCTCACCTTTTTTGAAAAACTGCAGCGCCAAATGCACGCCAAAGGGCACTTTACTCGCGTCGTCGTTGTCCGCATCTTCTTTCCCATTCCTCTTCTTCAAATTGAGCTGAAAGAAAAGCCCTTCCTTTTCTTCCTCTCCTTCATCCGCGAGACCCTTCTCCCACACCGTCGACATCTTCCCCGTCTCTCTCTCCTTCCGACTCGCTCGCACGCCAATCTCCAACCAATCCCCATCCTTCGGCGTCTTCCAACCTTCCCCGTCTTCAATCTTCGCCACTCTGATGACTCCACCGTCCCCGAACAAATCGTTCTCGGACTTCCACGAGATCAACTCGACTTCAAATTCCAACGTCGCGTTGGGCGGAATCGAAGGCGGCGCGCCCGCCGCCCCGTACGCGTACTCTGGTTTACACGTTAACAAACACTGTTTTTTTAAAAAAGATCATCCCGAGAGAGAGAGAGAGAAAACGAGAATACGATGTGAGCAGTGGTGGTGGTAATTGTACTCGTCGCGGTAAAACCAAAAGAGCGTCGTCAACGAGAGAACAAACAAACAAATCAGAAGGTGCCCACCTTTTCCCCTCTTTCCATGGTCATCACCCCTAAATCCCATCCTTTAATAACCTGCCCAACCCCGACGGTAAACTCGAACGGTTCCCCGCGATCGACCGAGGAATCGAACTTGGTTTTCGCTTCGTCCAGTAACCGTCCGGTGTAGTGGACGAGGACTTTATCCCCGGCTTCTGGGTGCGTGCGATGATGCGAAGGCGTGGATGAAGGTTGGAGAAGCTTCTTCGTCACGCCTTTGTCTTTGAGCGAAGACACGTCTCTGGTTTCACCGACAGACATCCGCGGGAACGAATTCAACTCTTCCTCCTCGTTTTCGTGCTCTAATTCTCGAGATGCGGGAGTCATGATGCTCTTTTATGTATTTTGGAAGTCGCAAACGCGTCGTGCTTTGCCGCTTCAAAAGGGATGCGTTTGTTGGGAAGTTTGAGGAATTTTCAGCAAAATCGAGAGAATTTATGCTTTTACGACAAGAGCTCGCGCGCGGTTGTTAGTAGTAGTAGTAGTAGTAGTAGTAGTACTGTGCTGCGAGAGAAAGAAAGTGGTTTTGAAGAAGGTGGCGTCTTTCATCAAAAGAAATTGGCAAACTTTTCCGCGAAGGACGCCCCGTCGTCTTCTTCTTTCGCCTCAACGGCAGTGCCGCCGCCCTCGTCTTTCGTTTTCTTTCCTACTTCTAAATTTGTTTCTCGTCTAACTTCGTTTTCTTTTTCTCGGACGTCGTCCTCGTCCTCGTCGTTTACGTCGTCGTTCGAAAATATGAAAGCAAACATCGCTCGGTATTTCTCGATGCTTTCGTCGAAGGATTGAATCTTGGATTCGAGCGAAGCTTTCTCCGTTCGCAAAAAGTTCGAAGCTTCTTTGAACGCGACTTCGTATTCGGAAAGTTCGGGCGTTTCTCCGTCGAAAAGACCCGTCATGAGCTTTGGCAGTTTGTTCTCGAGAGTTTTGAAGGCTTTGCGTTCGGCGTTGAGTCTGGTGGCGCGAGCCGGTGTTGACGACGAGGAGAGAAGAGATTCTTTCTCGTCGGCTTCGACTACGAGACGAGCGACGAGCGACGCTTCTTTTTGTACCGCTTGTATCATGTCGTTGATTTTCTGACTGCTGGTACTGTTGGTACTGCTACTCGTACCGACGCTTTCACTCGCCGTTGTATTATTCGTTTCTCCTTCCTTCTCTTTCATCTTCTTCACCAAAACGGATTGCATCTCGCGCTGTCGCGCTTTGGCCACAGCAATAGATGTTCTCATTTTGTTCCCGCTACTGCTACTGCTGCTGCTGCTACTCCTACTCCTACTGCTGCTGCTGCTATTGCTGCTATTACTTTCATCATCCACACCGTACTTCTCGAGATATTTTTTCACGTTGTTTCTTTGATACACGCAAAAGAGTAAATCGCCGAGTAAACCTCCAACCAAAGGAGCCGCTCCGTTCCCGCCGGAAACGACAAACGAGAAACCAAGCAAACCATTTGAAATTCTTTCGCGCCAATTGTCGATAGTCGAACGAACGTTCATGTTGTACATCGCGGATTCAATCGCCAACTCTTGCGGCTCCAATTTTTCGCCTCTCTTCTTCTTCGCCTCGATGTTCTCCGTGGTGATCTCTTCCATTTTTTCCTTCCCGGTGATTTTATCTCGCGTCACCACGTACGCTCTCATCCCGGGCGCTCTCTTCTCTTTTTTACCTCCTGCTTTTTCACCGTCGGCACCGCCACCGGCGCCAAAACCCTTTCTTCGATAACTTTCATAAAAAATCATCGCCTCCTTACCCAACACCGTCGCCGCGAGCGCGAGCCATTTAGTTGTATTTTCAATCTCGTACACCTCAAAACCGTACTCAACGCCTCTTTCCGTTATCCACGTGAATAAAAATCCAAGCGTGAAAACGCACGCGAACGAGTCCGCGACGCGTGCAACAGAGGCGACGATGGCGTCTTTATAAAAAGGCATGTTCAAGCACGGGTTGTTCAACGACGCTTCTTTCGCGTAATTGGACACCGCGGTCCTCAGCGAAGGCGCATCGGACGCATCGGAAGAAGAAGAAGAAGTGCTTGTTTCGCTGGGAAAAAACAGATTCATAATCGCAAAGTCGATCAAAACCAACGGCATCGCGCACGCGATCCCGACGCCAACCGCCGACGAAACGCCGGTCCCGAGAAGCACGACATCCCCGTCGCCTCCGCTCGCGCTCTCGCTCAAAAAACGAAACGAATCAATCACTTTCACGTTCAATAATAACCCCAACGCCGTCATCGCCGACCCTTTTATCGCGCCTTCCGTCACTAACAAGGATAAAAACAAGCTGTTCTGAAGCTTTTCAAACTTCTTGTTCTCCTCTTCCTCTTCTTCTTTCGTTTTCAGCCTTTCATCGGGACGACGACGACGACGGGGTCCTCCCGGCAGTATCGGCGCTCGACGCGAAGCGGCGGCGGCTCCGCGAGAAAGAGATTCCGGCAGAGGAGGAGGAGTCTCCGCCTCATTTCGCGCTTCTTTCTCCTCCTTCTCGGTTGAATCATCGTCCTTCTCTTCTTCCTCCTCTTCGTCTCCGCTTCCTCCTTCTGTTCCTCCTCCTCCTCTTCCGGACGACGACGACGACGACGAAGAAACCACGCGGACGCCGCCGCAAAACCCTCGCCGGGGAAACTTTCCAGCAGCACGAGGCTTGCTCGAAACAGTCGTTTTCGTTCGTAAACGCGTCGTCGTCTTCAAAACCGTCGTCCTCTTCGAAATCATCCCCGGGAGGAACGACGACGCGACCGACCCGGTCGCGGGGACCGAGCGCGAATGCATTCGTATCCGCACTCTCTCACGTTTCGAGCGTCGATTGCGTCGCACGAATAGCGCGCGCTAAAACGCGGCGAAGGAAAGAAGGGAACGCAGAGACTCTTCCGCGACGAGGGATGCTTTCACCGAGGCTCTCGTAACGATGAGTGCGCGCGTGAGAAAGAGTGCGGTTTGAAATGCATTTTCCCTCACAAAAATGGATTTCCCTGAACGACTCGCGCGCGCATAAAAGTGGCTTTTGCGATCGTCTGAACCAAAACGCGCGAAAGAGTCGTCGTCTGTATCGTCATGCCACCGAAAGCCTCTTTTAAGGAAGGTGTCTTTTCATCCGCGGTGGTTCGAGCGCGTCTGGAGGCGTTGGTGCCTTCTTTGGACGATGATGTCTCCGGGGGGGTCGTTGTTTCTCTCGCGCTCGAAGTGGTGGTCGAGGAGGAGGAGGACACAAAAAGCGAGCGGGAAAGTCAATCGCGCGGGGTTTCCAACCGCTCTTTCGAGGAGAGAGAAGAACCGAACGAGGAAAAGAGGAAGATGTTTCTGTCCGCGCAGGATGAGAAAATTGGGCACTTGGAGGATCCGATTGCGTTCACGGAGGAGGATTTTTTACGACCAAAATTCGCGCATCGTCGTAGCCATCATCATCGCGACCACGGTGGTGGTGGGCAAACGCACCACGAAAGGACGCAGTCGTCCTTGAATAACGCGACGACGTGTTCGATTTTGTCTTTGGAAGATTCCGCGTTGGATGCGACTCTTGGAGCGGAGGAAGCGGAGGCGCTCGCCGCGCGGGGGAGGATGTACGAGCGAAACACGGATTTGATGGGGGAGGAGGAAGAGGTGGATCCGAGGGTGGAAACCGCTTTGGAAGATTTGAACGATGCCGCGGAGGAAGTGAATAAAGCGGAGCAAGAGTACGATCGAGGGAAGCGGACGTTGAGAGAGGAGAAGGAGCGCGCGAGGGAAGCCGTGGACGGGATGTATAAACAGCTCGGCGGGGCGGTGAAGAAGGCGGTGCCGGCGTTGCACAAGAGGGCGGTGGCGAGTTTGTATCAGAATAGAAGTCAAGAGGCGATGATTGCGCACGCGGAGTGTTTCGATCACCACGAGAAGTGTAAGAAGACGGTATCAAAGTTGGAGAGGATGTTGGCAAAGACGCGCGAAGAGACGAGGGAAGAGGACGACGACGCGTCTCCTTCTTCTTCTCTTTCTTCTTCTTCTTCTTTTAGCAAAGATGAAGACGAGGAGGAGGATAATGAAGAAGAAACAGAAGAACGGGTAGACGAAGACCACGGCGACGATAACCACAACCCGGAACTCGCAACAACCTCACCTTCCGCCTCTCCGAAAAAGAAGAAGAAACGGAAGAAGAAAAAACGGATGGACAAATCGAACCTCCGCCTGCTGGAAAAACTCTCCGAAGCCGTCGCCAACGTCACCGAAGCCGAACGCGTCATGCGCCGCGCCTTGCTCGCGCACGAAACCAACGCCAAACTCGCCATGGAAGCCGTCGACGAGTGCGCGCGCCTCTCCTCCAACACCAAAAACATCCGCGCGATCAAAAAAGCTCAGCGCTACTTTGCGATAAAAAAAGAAGGCGAAGACGCGATCGAAAAACTCGAATCCTCGGTGAAAGAGATGCGCGCGAAACTAAAAACGTGCAAAAGCAGGTACGGCGAATGTTTAGAACAATTAAACGCCATCAGCAAAGAAATACACGAAAGAAGGGAGCTGGAGAAGAAAACAAAGGCTTTGAAATTGATGAAGAGTAGTGCTAAATAGAGAAAAAATCGACGGAGAGCGCCTAATATGCGCGCGACATAGGACGAAGAAGGCGAAGAAGCGAGAGAGAAAGAGAAAAAGAATGTACAAGAAGAGGAACGTAAAATGGGCGTAAACGTATCCGCAGTCGATCATCACATCACCTTTAGCCGTTTGTAAAAATAGAACACCATTTTTTATTCCGCTTCGTTCTTTGCCTCTTGTTTTGGATAAGTATGTATTTTGGTCAATTCAGCCCATAAAAAACCTCATTACTCCCGCTGCTGCTTTTGTGCTTTATATCTCGAAGCGCGAGCAAAAAGACCCCCCCACGCGCGCCGTCGTTGCTTTCGCTCTTTCCTCGTTTCGAAACGCGCGAAAAGTCGGACGGAGGCGACGATCATGGCGGCGAGAGGAGTCGAAGGAATGATGCATTCCAACGGCCAATTGGAACAAAGAGCAGTTGGGACGACGACGACGAGAGGGAGAACGAGAACGAGAACGAGAACGTTTTTCGGGAGGAGAATGAGAAAAAGCCTCGGGAGAATATCGGCGACGTCTTCTTCGTCCGTCTCGTCTCCATCTTTCTCCGAGCGCGATCGTGTGCTCGTGGTGGAACAGTTGAAGCCTGCGGAGACTTTGGCGGCGACGAGCGGACAAAGAGCTGAAAATTGTATCGTCCAAGCGCCTTCTTCCCATTTGGACGCGCCGCCGCGGCCGCCACCGTTAGCGGTCGCGTCCTCGACGTCGCTCTCTATTACGGACCCACAAATCGTGTCGACTATTCTCCAAGCGTTCGCGCTCTTTGCGTTTGGTGGTTTTCTTTCGCTTTCTGAGACTGCGCTGACGACGTTGTGGCCGTGGAAAATCAAAGAGCTCGCCAACGAGGAAGGGCCGTCGTCGCCGTTTTACGCGGTGCAACAAAACGTGACTCGGTTTTTGACGACTATATTGATTGGGAGCACGGTGAGTTCGATTTTAGCGACGGCGATGATGACCGAGGCGATCGTGAAGGTGTACGGGGAGAAGGCGATTGGTCTGGCGACGATTGCGATGTCGGCGTTTGTTTTGTTGTTTTGCGAGATTGCCCCGAAATCGATCGCGGTGCAGCACGCGTTGGTAGTTGGGAGGTTAGTAGTGACGCCGATTCGGATGATGTCGACGATTTTGTACCCGCTGGGAAGGATATGCACCGCCATCGTGGATTTTGGGTTTCATTTGTTTCGGATACAAACGAGCGCGGAGCCATTTGTTAGCGAAAACGAGTTGAAGTTGGTATTGAGCGGAGCGATGGAGTCGAACTCGATCGAAGCGAGCGAGCAGTCGATGATACGGAACGTTTTGGATTTATCGAATACGCCGGCGAGGGAGGTGATGACACCTTTGGTGCAAATTTGCGGCATCGAAAGCAAAGCGACGTTGGAAAATTTGAAGCAACTTTGGAGGGAGGAAAAGTATACGAGAGTGATTGTATTCGACGAGCGAGTCGATAACGTGGTTGGTATTGTAAACGTGCTATCGATAATTGAAAGTGAAGATTCTAAATTGGACGATGCAATTGAAACAATTATGGATAAAAACGTCTATTTCATTCCCGAGTCGATGCCGGTGGAGAAATTGTTGAGCGAGATGTTAAAGAGAAAGTATCACATCGCCGTCGTCGTAAACGAACACGGCGGGACCATCGGGCTCGTGAGTCTCGAAGATTGCATCGAGGAAATCGTTGGCGAAATATACGACGAACACGACGACGACGAGTGGGGAGAGAATAAGGCGGACAGAGAAGATGAGTTTGAAGAAAACGACGCGAGGGGCAAAACTTTGCCGAGGTTTGTGAACGAGGTCGTGGAAGAAGAAGTGAACGGGAAAGACGTCATCGTCGACATCAACGTTGGCGGTACGAATAGTGGCAGCAGTAGTAGTAGCGATAATAATTATAACAACAACAACAACAACAACAATAGCGGTGATAGCGGCACTGGTAGAGCGTACGAAGTTGGGGCGAAAGCCGATATCGAAGAGCTCGCGGAGTATTTGGAGATTGATATTCCCAAAAGTCCTCTCTACGAAACCGCCGGAGGTTGGGTGTGCGATATTTTCGCACGTATTCCAAAAGAAGGCGAAACATTTTCGGTTTCTTACCCCGTCGTCCAAGGCGCTTCGGTTTCAACGCTCGCGTTGGCGTCGTCGTCGTCGTCGTCGAGCAGCAAGTTGTACGTGGACTACACAGACGATTCGGAGGAAATCGATGGTTTTGAAGAAAACGCGGACCATAAAAAGTCCGATTTTGATCTCGACGACGATTACACGTCTTCCTCCTCCTCCTCGTCGTCGTCATCAAACGGCGGCGTACCGGAACTGGTTTTGAGAGTCGCCATTGTGGAAGCTGACGAACGAAGAGTTTCCTCGATTAAAATTTCCATAGGCGACGAGAATAAGAAGCAGGAGAAACGGGAAGCGAGTAAAGGAATAAACGGTAGCAGCAACGATCGTCGAGGAATGAATGGTATATCGACGTCTACCAAACGACAAGAACCGGTATCATCGTGATTTGTCTTCAAAAACATTTATTGAAAAAATTTAAAAATGTACGAGTTTTGGATGTATTATGAGTGTCTGCAAGAGAAAAACCTTATTACGCTTCTACCGCGCCGAATTCGATGCGAGAAACAGTCGCATCCTCGTCCTTATTCTGTTTCTCAACTGTATTCATTTCTTTTTTTGTCGTCGGCGACGACGACGACGACGACGACGTAGAAGAAGATTCTCCCAGTTGGCGTTGCGCTAACAGCCATTTTGTGATGCGAGAAAACAATTCGAGCGACGTCTTTTCTTCGAGGAAGTGATCGGTTCCATCGATCGTCCAACTTTCAAGCGAGGCATCTCCGCGGCACTGTTCATAAGTAATCACGTCGACGTTTACATTTTTCGGAGCTCGTCTTTGCGTAGCCTCGGTTGGGAGCGTAAATTTATCCTCGTCCAAACGCTCGCTCTTGCACCCGAAAGCTGAAGAGAGAATCGACATCGAACGGGTAAACGACGGGAATTTAGTTCCGACGATATTAACTCCGCCTTCGATTGGCACTACGGTATCGCCCGTACCGTGCACGCCGAGAAAATTTGTCGCCTTTGTAGGTTTGCATTTGGATTCGTCGTAGAAAGAAGCGCCAGCGAATGACGCGATCCCGGCGAAATATTCAGGTTTTTGGCACGCTAATCGAGAAGCCATGAATCCGCCAGTAGCGATCCCAAAGACGTACACGCGACTCGCGTCGATGTTTGGATACGCCGCTTTCACCTTTTCGATCGCATCGACGATGTATTCCGCGTCGTTATTTTCATTCATTTTAGCAGCCTGTTCAAGATTGCAACAGGCGTCGCTCCCGCTCCAAGCCGCGCACTGAAATTCTGGTCCGATTCGAGACATCGTTGAATTTATCCAATTAGAAGTCAAACGGTCCGCGAGGTAATTATTAGCATCAGAAGCGATATTGCACAACGCGCAAGTTCTCGTCTTGTGCGGTGCGTCCAAGGGCATGTAGAGAAACTGATCTGAAGTGATTCGCTCGCGCACGCCAATTTGCGTCAGCGTTTGCCTTCTCTCTCCTCCACCACCAGGCGAGGAACGCGCAGCGGTAAACGAATACAACTGCTGCGCATCGTCGCCGAGACAAAATCCGTGCAAGTAGACTACGAGCGGATACGATTTCTCAGCCGTAAAGTCTTTGGGTTTGAAAATCGACAGCGAAGTCGACACCGGCAACTCAACGTCAAGCTCAGACCTTGCGAATGTTTGCGTCTTCGTCGTCGTGGCATCATCCGCCGCCACTCCTTCGGCGCACAGAAGATAAAGCACGACGATAAACGATAAGGAGAGAACGGAGGGGCGCATGATGATACTTTTGTGAGGACGAAGATGCGAATTTTTCTCTCTCGTATTTTTTGCCCTCGTAAAATCAAACTTTTATCAAAAGCCGTCACACTACTAGTACAATTATTACAACTCGCTACCGCTCTCATTACTACTATCACTACCACTATTATTATCTACACCGCAGCTCTTGGTTCCACTTGCTAAGCATCCAACGTAACATCCGCCAGCCTCTTCGCCTTCGGTCCCGTCTGCGACGCGCCCGTAACAAAACTGACACTCTAAAGTTTCGTAATTCGGAATCAGCGTGACTGGTAAACCGACTTTTTCCGTAAAAAACGTCTCAGTCGGGATCTTACACACGTTTTTACACACCGACACGCACCCGGACTCCTCCAAAACCCGGCATCTCTTCACCAAAACGCCTTGCTTATACCCTTCCTGCTGACTTTTTGTCCCGGCAAAAACTGCCTCGAACGCGTTGGCGGGCACTTTGCTCTCCTCGAAGCTCCCTCTTGCGCGCGCCTCCAAAGGCACGTCGTTCACCTCCGCGTCGCCGACTAACCACGGTAAAATCAACGGCGTAACGAACGCCGCGTGCCGTCTCGCGAACCAGTCCGGAAACAATCTCAAAAACCAGCCAAACGCTTTCGCCACTTTCGTAGGTATGAACGACTCGATGATCGCCAAACCGAACATGCGTTGCTCCTCTTCGCTCGCGGTTCTGGCAACCGCGCGAACGCACCGATTCGCAACGTCGCGTTTGAAATCTACTCCTCTTTTTTCCTCGTTAAAAAAGTCTTCTTCTTCTTCTTCTTCTTCTCCTTCGTTCAAAAACTTCGCCAAGCGGCTCGCGAAGAGCGATATCAACGCTTCGTCCAGGTAGGAATCTTCTTTCCTCTCATCCTTCTGATTCTCCTTCTTTCCGTCGACGTTTTCTTCTCCGTTCTCCTCCTCCTCCGAACGTGGTTTCGGTGTGATCCATCGCCGTCGTTCTTTCCCCGATATCGATGCCGCTTCAGAGCCTCCTCCTTTCCCTCCTCCTCCTTCCGTCGACGACGACGACACGTTTCTCGGCAAAACCTTCGCCCGGGAGCGGGACGACGCCGTCGATGACTTTACTCTCCTCCTCGGCGAAGAAAAGAACGGAGAGGAAGAGGAAACCGCGCGCGGCAGCATCTCTTCTCTCTCCCGCGATGATTGGTTGATTTCACGATTGATCGTGCGGCGTGTCGCTTTATGAAGAAGAAGAAGAAGAAGAGAAAGAGAAAAAGATTTCGTCGCGAGCAGAATTTTACTAAGCAGAGAAAGAAAAGTCGTTACGGTTGATTTTAAGCCTTTGATGGATGCAATGTTTATGAGTACGTTGAGGGATACTCTGTTGTCACTTACTGGCTTTGTAGAGTGTTTGGAAATAGTTCTCCCCACGCAAAGCGCTTTCTAACTATTGTTTTTTCTTGAACCATATTTGATGCACGGTAGTGAATCTGTCGTGCGCGCCAGTCTGATAAGGCGCGTCGTCGCATTCCCATCGAGAACCATCGCCACGAATGGCCCAATGATTTTCGCTTGCTTTAAAGAATGGATATTCTATAAGAGAACTCCAAAATTCGTCAGATAGGTCTGGTGTAACTCCCGTGTGGTCGCTAAACTTGGTCGTCCCGCTCGTCCAATACGATAATTTATTTCCAGTCGCCGTACCGGTGACGAGCGCCGATTTCGCCCAAATGTTGCTCGTTTCGAAGTGCACGACGCGAGAATGACCCGAGCTCGTGCAATAGAAGCGAACTGAGTCGACGTCATCTGCAGTCAAGCTTAAATCGTTCAACCATATGTGCGAGTAACTTTCGGTGGGCGAGAGCGGCGCCTTCCCGGAAACGAGCTCGTTGTTTTCGCCGCCGACGTGATTGTACGCGAGCAACAGAAGCCAGCCGTCGTCGTCTTCGTACATGGTTTCCAACATTTCGGATTGCGTTAACGGCGGTGACGCTTCGCATTTAGCAGAAACGTCCGAAATTCCCCACTTTTCAGCCAATCCGCACTCGAGAGACCGTCTGTCGTACTTCGACAACGACGAATCGTAAATTTGAATCTCGGCGACTTGCGCTCTGACGTTCTCGCTATTTTGGTAATTAGCGAATAAAGTCATATCATCGCCCGTATTCGGGCTCTCGGCTTCCCAAATCATCACGATAGGCTCGGTGGCGTGGTACGTCGTGCCTTGAAAGAACGCGCACTGGTTGGTGTCGAAGTTGTTCTTTACTTCGGCGTTGATCCAGCGCGCGCCATTTTGCCACGGCCCCGAGGAACTTCCTGAATTATGATGATTGCCGTGGAGATAACTCAAACCCCATTCATCGCGCCAATCCCACAAATAGTGCACAGCTTCACCGCATGTCCCAAGACAGTTACATTCATCCCAGCGAAATACCATCACTATCGTTTGCCGAACGTAGTTCGTTCCTCCGCCGGTATCTAATCCGGTACTCGACCCGGAGAGATACAAACACGGGTACGTATCGCTCAAACCAGTCGCTTGATAGGTCACCGTCCCCAAAGGAGCGAGCGCGCCGCGCTCATTTCCGCTTTTGTCTACCCAATCGCTCGAGCTCAACGTCGCAGCGTCATTGAGAGACGAAAGATCGGAAGCGTCCCAGTGCGCTTGCACGCCATCCAAGACGAGATAAAACTCGGGTCGAGGCGGCGGCGGCGATGGCGCCGCCGGCTCGGAGGACGCTTCAAACACGTAAACTCTCCCAGCGTTGACGCCTTTATCGTCGTCAAATCGAGCCCCAATCAACGCCGTAGTGCCGTATAAGGAAACGGATATCCCAAAGTGATCGTTCTCAGCGGCGTCAGAGGCGGATAGTTTGAGCTGGTGCGTCCATGACGATCCATCGGGAGAGCGCGTAAACACGTACACAACGCCGGCGTCGGATTCCACGTCGTCTTTTCCGTGCGCTCCAATTAATGCGGAATCGCCGTATAACGAGACGGAAACGCCAAAGTACCCACCAATTTCTGAAAGGGGCGCTCGAAGCTTTGTTTCTTGCTGCGTCCACGTCAAACTGGAAATAGAGGTGCGAGTAAAGGCGTACACCGATCCGGCGGCGTATTTCTCACCGTCGTCTTGTAAGTACGCGCCAATTAAAGCGGTATTTTCAAACAGAGAAACGCACGAACCGAAGAAATCACCCGCGTTCGCGTCCGAGGCGTACAACTTTGCGCTCGCCTGTGTCCACTTTTCTTCAGATGATCGCGCGAAAACATAGACCGCGCCAGCTTTTTCCGCCTCGTCGTCGTCTTTTAAAGCGCCGACCAACGCCGTGTTGTCGTACAGCGAAACAGAAACGCCAAACTCGTGACCTTCTTTGAAGTCCGAGGCGAACAGTTTCGTTTGCTCCGTCCAAGACGCAGAATTTGAGTCACTGTACGTGCGTTGAAAGACGTAAACGGAACCCGCGCCGAGCGCTTGTGTCTTGTCGTAACGAGCGCCAATCAAAGCGGTATTGTCGTAAAGCGAGACGGATTGACCAAACGCGGCGTGTTTCGTCGCGTCGCTCGCGCGGAGTTTTGTTTCCTCCGTCCACACGATAATCGACGCGTTTGCAGGAGAAGGCGCCCGAGTGAAGATGTACACTGATCCGGAATCAAAACTGGCGGATTCGTCGTCCAAGGAAGCTCCGATTAAAGCCGTGTTGTCGTACAAAGATACGGACGTGCCGAAACTGTCGCCTTGACGAGCGTCGTGCGCGTAGATTTTCGTGCTCGTTTCTTCGAGCATGTTCTTTAAAAAGAGCGGCGGCGGCGGTGGGGACGGAGATAAAGGAGGAGGAAGAGGAGGAGGAGAAGGAGGAGGAGGAGGAGACGGAGGAGAAGGAGGAGGAGACGGAGGAGGAGGAGGCGCAACCCAAGTGCTCTTGATTGTATTGCACGAACTCGCCGGACCGGTGACGGCGTCGTCGCACGTAAATTTCGCTTGAAACGCAGTTGCGTCGAGAAACATGTCAGTTTGCGCCGACGTCGCTGCGGATCCGGTCCACGAGGAAATGTCTTGGTTGAACGAAGACGCGGAAGAAAACATAGCATACATATCAGTCACTTCCTCTGTGTTCCAACTCCCAATGTCTTGGTTGAACGCAGAAGCGGACTCAAACATAGATCCCATAGAAGTCACTTTTTCTGTGTTCCAACTTCCAATGTTTTGGTTGAACGCAGAAGCGATATAAAACATAGATTCCATATCAGTCACTTGCGCTGTGTTCCAACTCCCAATGTCTTGGTTGAACGCAGAAGCGGACTCAAACATAGAATTCATAGAAGTCACTTGCGCCGTGTTCCAACTTCCAATGTCTTGGTTGAATGCAGAAGCGTCATAAAACATAGATTTCATGGAAGTCACTTTCTCTGTGTTCCAACTCCCAATGTCTTGGTTGAATGCAGAAGCGGACCAAAACATATAAGCCATATCAGTCACTAGCGGTGTGTACCAACCCCCAATGTCTTGGTTGAACGCAGAAGCGTCATAAAACATAGAATTCATAGAAGTCACTTGCGCTGTGTTCCAACTCCCAATGTCTTGGTTGAACGCAGAAGCGGATAAAAACATACTTTCCATATTAGTCACTTTCTCTGTGTTCCAACCCCCAATGTCTTGGTTGAACGCAGAAGCGGATAAAAACATACTTTCCATAGTAGTCACTTTCTCTGTGTTCCAACCCCCAATGTCTTGGTTGAACGCAGAAGCGCGATCAAACATATTTCTCATATCAGTAACTTGCGCGGTGTCCCACTTCGAAATGTCGCCGTTGAAGGTGGTTCTAAAAAACCCAAAGCCTTGATGTGCTCCAGTTTCAGAGTCATAACCACTCATATCTTCCACCAAACTCGTGTCCCAATTCGGCATCGTCCCGTATGTCCCTACTTTATCCCAACTCATGCATTCGCCATATTCCGGTTCAAGTTCTAAGCATTCTGCAACAAACGCGTGCCAACTTGCCGATGGAATTGGAGTCAGCGGTGGCTGTTTGAACCATATTTGATGCACGGTAGTGAATCTGTCGCGCGCGCCAGTCTGATAAGGCGCGTCGTCGCATTCCCATCGAGAACCATCGCCACGAATGGCCCAATGATTTTCGCTTGCTTTAAAGAATGGATATTCTATAAGAGAACTCCAAAATTCGTCAGATAGGTCTGGTGTAACTCCCGTGTGGTCGCTAAACTTGGTCGTCCCGCTCGTCCAATACGATAATTTATTTCCAGTCGCCGTACCGGTGACGAGCGCCGATTTCGCCCAAATGTTGCTCGTTTCGAAGTGCACGACGCGAGAATGACCCGAGCTCGTGCAATAGAAGCGAACTGAGTCGACGTCATCTGCAGTCAAGCTTAAATCGTTCAACCATATGTGCGAGTAACTTTCGGTGGGCGAGAGCGGCGCCTTCCCGGAAACGAGCTCGTTGTTTTCGCCGCCGACGTGATTGTACGCGAGCAACAAAATCCAGCCGTCTGAATCTTGGAAAATCTGTATTCCGTTGATGTAAATAGCTGGCGATGGAGGCGGAAAAGGAGGAGGAGGCGGAGAAAGAGAAGGAACGCACGATTGCACCGGACCAGAAATGGGATCGGTGCATTCGAATGCGGCTTGGAACGCGGTAGCGCCATAAAACATACCAGAGTGAAATTCAGGGGGAAACCCTGGGCCCCCATACGGAGACCACGAAGAAATGTCTTGGTTGAACGCAGAAGCTTCACGAAACATATATGCCATATCGCCCACTCTATCTGTCGCCCAATTCCCAATGTCTTGGTTGAACGCAGAAGCGGACCAAAACATTCCACGCATAGCATCTACTCGCCCGGTGTTCCAACTCCCAATGTCTTGGTTGAACGCAGAAGCGAAATAAAACATGTAATACATAGTATGCACTTTTTCTGTGTTCCAACTCCCAATGTCTTGGTTGAACGCAGAAGCGGAAAGAAACATATATCCCATATCAGTCACTCTTTCTGTGTTCCACTTCGTAATGTCACCATTGAATATACTTTTACCACCAAAGCCTTGAACTACAGTTCCATTATGGCCACTCATATCATTCACTCGACTAACGTCCCAATTCGGCATCGTCCCGTAAATATTACCAGACGCCCACTCAGTGCACTCGCCAGTTACCGGAGCTTCGGATAAACACTCTTCAACAAACGTATGCCAACTCGCGTCTGGAATTGGTGCGAAAGCTCCGCACACGCAATGAAAAGTATCTGTCCCACACGGTCCAGTAGCAAATGGAAAGAACTGAAGATTGTTGTCCACGTTGCCACTGTGGAAAGTGCAGCCACCTGTGCGGCCGCTGCCGGTATCATCGTATCCATTGGCCGGCTGATCGTCTGCAAACCCCTTCGAAGCGTCGCCGGACAATTCGCGTCCAGCGATGCGGCACTGGTTCAGATTTAGGATGGTCACGTAACCTTCCGACTCGCACGTGTTTTGAGCAAGGATATAATATTGATCGTAATTTGGAATCGCACACGAATTCGCCGGACCGGTGATGGCGTCGGTACACGTAAATTTCGCTTGAAACGCAGTTGCGCCTCTAAACATTTCAGTTTGCGCCGTCGTCGCCGCGGATCCGGTCCACGAGGAAATGTCTTGGTTGAACGCAGAAGCGTGATAAAACATATAATCCATATCAGTCACTTGCGCTGTGTTCCAACTCCCAATGTCGTGGTTGAACGCAGAAGCGGATAAAAACATACTTTCCATAGTAGTCACTTTCTCTGTGTTCCAACCCCCAATGTCTTGGTTGAACGAAGAAGCGGACTCAAACATATATTCCATAGTAGTCACTTTCTCTGTGTTCCAACTCCCAATGTCGTGGTTGAACGCATAAGCGTAAGTAAACATTTGATACATACTAGTCACTTTCCCTGTGTTCCAATTTCCAATGTCTCGGTTGAACGAAGAAGCGGACTCAAACATATATTCCATATTAGTCACTTTCTCTGTGTTCCAACTCCCAATGTCTCGGTTGAACGAAGAAGCGGAAGCAAACATATTTCCCATAGAAGTCACTTGCGCTGTGTCCCAATTCCCAATATCTTGGTTGAACGCAGAAGCGGAATTAAACATACCTATCATATTAGTCACTTTTGCTGTGTTCCAATTCCCAATGTCTTGGTTGAACGCAGAAGCTCGATTAAACGTAGCTCTCATAGAAGTCACTTGCGCTGTGTTCCAACTCCCAATGTCTTGGTTGAATGCAGAAGCGGAATAAAACATACCCCACATATCAGTCACTTTCCCTGTGTTCCACCTCGAAATATCGCCATTAAATGTAATTTTACTGACAAAGCCTCGAGAAACAGAATCTGCATCATATCCACTCATATCTTCCACCAAACTCGTGTCCCAATTCGGCATCGTCCCGTAGTTATTACCAGACGCCCAAGCAGTGCACTCCCCAGTGTCATGAGCTTCGTCTAAACACTTGTCCACAAACGTATGCCAACTCGCATCTGGAATTGGATCGGGAGAAGAAGTCAAAAGACAAGCCATCCAGTTGTTTTCATCGGTGGCTACGATTTCCGTGACTGAACCGTCGTGATACTGACACCAACAATCACCCTCTGAACCCATGTTGGCGATTTTGGCGGTCGGACACTCCGTGCGAACCAACTCGATGCACGCCTCCGGTGTACCTACGGAACCAGGATTCGTTTCGTGCGTTATGTAGTCGTTATTATACACCCATGAACCTAGCGGACAATAGGACGCGGACCAGTAGCTTTGCTTCAATACACACGAATTCGGTGGACCGGTGATTTCGTTGGTGCACTTAAATTTCGCTTGAAACGCATAAGCTTGAGCAAACATTTGTCTCGTATCAGTCACTTGCGCTGTGTTCCAACTCCCAATGTCTTGGTTGAACGCATAAGCGTAAAGAAACATTTTATGCATAGTAGTTACTTTTTCTGTATTCCAACTCCCAATGTCGTGGTTGAACGCAGAAGCGTAACCAAACATATATTGCATATTAGTTACTTTCTCTGTGTTCCAACTCCCAATGTCTCGGTTGAACGAAGAAGCGGAAGCAAACATATTTCCCATAGAAGTCACTTGCGCTGTGGTCCAACTCCCAATGTCTTGGTTGAACGCAGAAGCGGAAAGAAACATATATCCCATATTAGTCACTCGCGCTGTGTTCCAACTCCCAATGTCTTGGTTGAACGCAGAAGCATCTCGAAACATAGAAAACATATTTGTCACTTTTCCTGTGTTCCACTTCGAAATATCGCCGTTGAATGTACTTTTGCCAAAGCCTTGAAAAGCAAAATTTCCTTCATCATATCCACTCATATCTTCCACCAAACTCGTATCCCAATTCGGCATCGTCCCGTACCAAACGTTTTGCGATCGAGCCCAGACTATACATTCTCCAGTCTCTCCAATCGCGTCAGATTCAATCAAACAATCCCCGACGAAAGCATGCCAGCTTGTATCCGGAATTGGCGAGGGACCTACACACGAATTCGCCGGACCGGTGATTTCGTTGGTGCACTTAAATTTCGCTTGAAACGCAGTTGCGTCGAGAAACATGTCAGTTTGCGCTGACGTCGCTGCGGATCCGGTCCACGAAGAAATGTCGTGGTTAAACGAAGACGCGGAAGCAAACATATATGCCATATCCGTCACTTGCGATGTGTCCCAACCCCCAATGTCTTGGTTGAACGCAGAAGCGGAATTAAACATACCTATCATATTAGTAACTTTTTCTGTGTTCCAACTCCCAATGTCTTGGTTGAACGCAGAAGCGCGAGCAAACATACCTATCATATTAGTAACTTTTTCTGTGTTCCAACTCCCAATGTCTTGGTTGAACGCAGAAGCGCGAGCAAACATAGCTTGCATATCAGTCACTTTTTCTGTGTTCCAATTTCCAATGTCTTGGTTGAACGCAGAAGCTTCAAAAAACATCCTATTCATATCAGTCACTTGCGCTGTGTTCCAACTCCCAATGTCTTGGTTGAACGCAGAAGCTTTAAAAAACATATATGTCATATCAGTCACTTGCGCTGTGTTCCAACTCCCAATGTCTTGGTTGAACGCAGAAGCGGAACGAAACATTCTATACATAGTAGTCACTTGCGCTGTGTTCCAACTCCCAATGTCTTGGTTGAACGCAGAAGCGGAACGAAACATTCTATACATAGTAGTCACTTTTTCTGTGTTCCAACTCCCAATGTCTTGGTTGAACGCAGAACAACTACGAAACATATGTCCCATATTAGTCACTTGTGCTGTGTTCCACCTCGAAATATCGCCGTCGAATAAACTTTTATCGCCAAAGCCTTGATAAGCACTTCCAGTATATCCACTCATATCTTCCACCAAACTCACATCCCAATTCGGCATCGTCCCGTACCAAACGTCTTTCGATCGAGCCCAGTCTATACATTCTCCAGTCTCCGCAATACCATAGATAGATTCTTCCCACATCAAACACTGCCCGACAAAAGTATGCCAGCTCGCGTCTGGAATTGGCGAGGGACCTACGCACGAACTCGCCGGACCGGTGACGGCGTCGGTGCACTTAAACTTGGCCTGGAAAGCAGTCGCTTCGAGAAACATGTATGCGCGTGAGGATGCTTTTGAATCATCCCAACTCGAAATGTCTTGGTTGAACGCAGAAGCGCTATTAAACATGTATTGCATATCTGTTACTTGCGACGTGTCCCATTCCGTAATGTCACCATTGAATGAACTTTTACCCCCAAAGCCTCTGAGCACAGTTCCATCCGATCCACTCATATCCGTCACCAAACTTGTATCCCAATTTGGCATCGTCCCGTAATTATTTCCGGAAGCCCACTCAGTGCACTCGCCGGTAACTTCGGCCCCTTCTTCGGCCAAACACTCCGCGACAAGGGCGTGCCAACTCGCATCCGGGATAGGAGTGACGGGGGGCGGCGGCGGCGACGGCGGCGACGGCGGCGACGGCGGCGACGGCGGCGGTCGGATCGTCTCGCGCGTGCACGCGCTAATCGGTCCATCTCTGTCGCAGCTGAACTTTTCTCCGAAAGCTTTCGCGTTGATGAACACGTTTGGTTGCACCGTAGTCGCGCCCAAACCTTGCCACATCGATATATCGCGATCAAATGCGTTTGCCGATTCAAACATTGATTCCATGTTTTGAACGTTCGCCGTGTTCCATCCGCTAATGTTTTGATTAAACGCAGACGCGTTTCGAAACATCTCCCTCATCGTGATGACTCTTCCAGTATCCCACTGACCGATGTCTTGGTCAAACGCAATACTATCGCGGAACATTCCTTCCATGGTTGTGACTTGCAAAGTGTTCCATGATCCAATCTCGCCGTTAAACGTCGGATGCGCTTTAAACGCGTCGAGCATCTTGGTCACTTTGCTCGTGTCCCAAATACGCATCGCTCCGTAACTCGTCGAACGCCCATACGACGCGCACTGACCCTCAACGGGGGATTCTTGAAGACACTTTTGAATGGCGTCCATGAAAGTGGCATAATTATCCGGTGGAAGTGGTTCGCAATCGTCCCAGCGTTTCAAAGGATCCGTCGTATAGCACCAAATGTTCGTATGTTCATCTGGATTTCTGCAAAAGTTGTGGTCGCCAACCAAAGTGTACGAGTGCGCGTGCGGGTCTTCCGAGCTCCAATTCATGCACGCGTACCCATTTTTCGTCTTCGCTTGACACCCAACGTAATCGACGCCCCCGGTTCCAGAAATTGTTTCGTTGCACGCATTTTCAATCGGAACTTGCGCGCACGCCTTTAAAGGACCGTCTTCTCCACAAATCGAGCCGTACTTTGACAGAAACGCCGTCGCCCCCGAAAACATTCCAGTTTGAGCGACAATGGTAGCTTTTCCGGTCCATTTTGAAATGAATTCATCTCGATTAAAAGAGATCGCGTCGCGAAATAAAAACGCCATGTCGAGCGCGTTGGACGTATCCCACGCGCTCACGTCCCGATTGAACGAATACGCCCGAGAAAACATCGCTCCCATCGATTTTAACTTCTTCACATCCCAATTACCAATCTCGCCATTGAAACGAGAAGCGTACTCAAACATGCGCTGCGTTGTCGTCACTTGCGACGTGTTCCATCTACTCAAATCTCCATCAAAAGCGGAAGCTTTGAAGAACATTTTGCGCATGGTCGTGACGCGCGACGTGTCCCAATTCGACAAGTCTCCGTTGAATTCCGCCTTTCCCGCAAATCCAATCAAAGTCGACGTAGTTTCATTTTCACCGTTCATGTTTGTCACCCAACGCGTGTTCCATTTCGGCATAACTCCAAATCTCATAGTCCTCGATCCATATTTTTCGCACAAACCGGCGACGGGATCTTCGGCTAAACACTCGCGAACGGCGTCGTAGAACATCGCATCCGTGAGACAGTACAACTTAGATTTACACTCGCAAGAGTGCACGGGGCCACTGTATTGATTGTCGCACGCGAACTTCTCCGAAAACGCCGTCGCTTGGTAGAATATGTAATGCTGATACGCTTTCGCGTCGTTCCATCGAGTAATACTCCCGGTAAACTTGGACGCCGCCCAAAACATGAATTGCATATTTGAGACCTGTGAAACGTCCCATCGACCAATTTCTTGGTCAAAAACTTTCGCCGTGTGAAACATATTTCCCATGTGCGTCACCCCCGACACGTCCCATTTGCCGATATCTTGATTAAACGCCTTCGCGTTTTGAAACATTTGATACATGTTCGTCACCTGCGATACGTTCCACTTCGAAACGTCCCCGTTGAACGTTTCTTGACAGGTACCAAACAGAGGATACTCGTTCATATTCGTAATCTGACTCGTATCCCAGTTTGGCATCGTTCCGTATCCCGAACTACTTCCATAATTCGGGCATTCGCCAGTAACGCAGCCGCTTTCGCTCAAGCACGCCGTAATCGCATTCGTGAACGTTGCATCCGTGAGCGCTTTCACCGATGCCACAGGCTCCATCGGCGGTGGAGGTGAGGCAATCGGCACCGTTGTCGTCGGCGGCGGTGGCGGTGGCGGTGGCGGTGACGCCAAATTTCCCGTCGGCGGAGGACTCGGAGGACCCGTTGGCGGTTCCGGCGGCGGCGTCAAAGTCGCCTGCAACCCCGCCGCCATCGCTCTCAAAGACGCCATCTCGTCCGAAAGGCCATCAATGGTATCTTCCACGTCCATATCGTTCACAACCACCCGCCCACCTTCTCGCACCACCACGGAGCCTTTTATTTCGCTCCTCTCCTCTTGGTTGTGCGCGTGCACGTCTCCGACGATCAACGTCTCCTCGTCCGCGTTGACGTGAATCTCGCGACCATTCCTCGTCACCATAATCGTATCGTTATGATACGTCGTCATAAACTTCACCGCCTCAACGCACGCGATCCCTCTCGATGCCGCCCAGGAGGCCGACCAACCCGCCGACGATGACGAAACCACCGTCCTTGGCAAAGGTACGTTTACCATCCTCCCTCCCGGGGAGAACAAACACATCAGCACGACCCACGGACAAAACGCCCGCCCAACCCCGACGCCGCGCGCTCCTCGTTCGCTTCGAAGACGACGACGACGACCATCATCACCACCACCATCACCACCACCACCACTACCACCACCGCGCATCCTCGTCGTCGTCATCTTCTCCTTCTTCCTTCCAAATCCCTTTCACACACCCCCAACGACACCTTTTCGACAACACCAATATACTAAAGAAATGTCTTCTTCTTCTTTGTCTTCTTTTCGAGAGGAGGTGTACCACCAACACCACGAAAGCGCGAAGGAGGACGAGGACGAGGACGAGGACGGTATATAAAAGTTACGCGTGTGCTGACGCTGCACGTACGCGCCGAGAGAGAGAGAATAGAGTGCTACTAATCGCGCGCCAGGGACGTAGTGGTCTTTGAAGACCTTCGTTCGTCCTTTCGCGGAGAGAAAAAAAGATCGATCGATGGATCGATAAATTTAGGGTTTTATTTTTGCTTTTTTTCCTCCTTTTTTTCGTATAACGGAAAAGAAGGAACCCATCTCTCTCTCTCTCTCTCTACAAATCACGCACGAATACTGTGACACAAATAATAAATACATTGGACTCTGCAGGCGAAGAATTCCTCGACGAGGAGGCGCGAACCCGTGAAAAGTTGGCGCTGTTCGCGTCTTCCGCGGAAGTTCTTTCCTCCTCGAAGCGGCGATCGAAAGGAGGAGGCGCTTTTTTATGACGATGACGACGACGATGATGCTCCTGTGCTTCCTCCTCGTCGTACCGCAAACAACAACCTCACGCGGTGGTGGTAAAAAGACCTCAGTCTTCTTTGCGAACGCGCAAAAACAGCAACAAAACGACGACGCGCTTTGGTGCGAACCGGAGAATTGCTACGATTTGTTGGAGTTGCACCAGCACAACGCGACCAAGGCGCTGATTAAAAAACAATATTTTAAGTTTTCAAGAATGTACCATCCGGATAAAATCGATACATACGCAGGCGCGGGCGAGGAGGACGATGAAGAAACGAGCAGCGGTAGTGATACTACTACTAACGACGAGGATGCAAAACTCGCGAAACGACGAAAAGAGATGACGCAAAAGTTTGCGAAGCTGGCTCGCGCGTACGAGGTGTTATCGGACGAAAGGAGACGTCAGGATTACGACTACGCGTTGAAGTATCCGGAGGATAAAGAACGAAATAGAGCGATGTTTTACAGAGACAAGTACTCCAATCAGCAAGGGTTAAAGGCGAGATTTACGTACATCTTTCTCGGGATTGCGATTGTGGTGACTTTGTTTCAGTTTTTTAACGATAGGAGCGTGTATAGAAACGTTTGGTTAGATTTCAAGGCGTCCGACATATACGCGAGGGAGATGAAGACGAGGTTGAAGAAAGTGAACGAAAAGAGGATGATGGCGAGCGTTGGTGGTGCCGGGAAGAAAAGAGGAGGAGGAGGAGGCTCGCTATCAGCCATGAATAGGGAGGATTCCAATTCGTCTTTGAACAACACGTCGACGAGCGGGAATAGTAACAATAAAGCGCACGCCAGTAAACGCGAAAAAAAGAAGTTCATGAGAAATCGAAGCAAAGAAGACGAAGAGAGAGATATATTAGACATCGAAGACGAGATGAAAGCGCAGTTGTTAGAACAAGGCGTGTTGTCGACGCCAACGTGGAAAAACTTAGCCGTTGTTATCCTTTCGAAATGGGCGGCGAAGAAGGCGAAAGAGCTTGGCGCAAAAGCGAAAGCGAAAGCGACTGACCTCTCGAAGAAGAAAAAGTAGACGCGTTTAAAAGAGAGATTTGCCAACTATTGTTAACTTTAGCACCTAGTAGACGCCGCCCGTCTTTTCTTCGCTTCGGGACGAGCGTCGTAAAACTACATCGTCTAAACTTTTCTAATATTTTCCTAATTTATTCGCTACAAATCCTCTCCCTCTCTCTTTTACTCTTTCTTTTTTACTACTTTACTACATTTGATCGTACGTTTCCCTTCGAAGTTTATTACCCAACGTCAAGTACGCTTTTTGAATCATTTGAAACTTTTCCACCTTGCCTCCCTTCTTATCTGGGTGCCATCTGTGCGCCAATCGTCGATAACTATCCTTGATCTCCTCAATCGTCGCCTCGTTGCGTTTGTCGTCGAGTTCTAAAATCTTATAAAACGATTGCGAATCCGTCGAGAGTCCGCGATTTGCCGCCTTTCTTGACGCTCGATCCCAATCGTCTCCCCATTTCAAACGCTTCTCTTCCGCGCGCCTTTCCGCTTCCAACTTTTGCGCGCGTTGGCTCTCTAATTCTTCCCTTCGTTCGTTCCTCTCTCGACGCCGATAGACTTGATTCTCCCAAATGGCCAACGCCCACGATTTTCGTTCCTCGTTCACCCAATCCTCTCGCTTCGTGCGTTTCCACCGACTCCACTCCGCATCGTCTCTCGCGAGCTGCGCGCACTCGTCGAGCCAATATATAGATTGCTCTGTCGCAAAGTTAAACGCGTTGTGTTCTTTTACGACGTCTTCTCGATCCTTCTTTTGTTGCGCTCGTGAGCGAAAATCCAAAGTTTTCGCGTAGTGCGAAAGCAACGCCGCGGATACCACGCCGGATAAGAAGGATAGACCGTAATCTGTCATTCCAGAAAGCATAAACGTCAAGGTGCTCATACCTACACCTCCAATACCCATAGCGCGCTTCGAACACGCTAACTCATCGCACGCAACGTTTCCGGACGTTCCGCACACAATCGCGTTCCTGCGCAAATATCGAATCGTTTCCTTCTTTTCCGTTTCGTGTCCGTGCGTGAACTCTACGAGATACGCGGGCAAATACACAGCCAACGGCGTCCCCCGAGACACGACTTCCAAGTGAACGAGCACATCTTTCACGTGGTCCGTCGAAAACGTATCCTTGAGTTCCTTCGAAGCCTTTTCGCGAAGATCGTCTCGAATGTTCGCCAACGCCAACGTCCACGCGAACGAACGTTTAATTTCAAACGGCAACACGGTCGCATCGCTCGCGTTCTGTACTCTTCTCGTCTCTTCTTCTACTCCTGCGTCCCCTTTCTCTCCCCCACTACCTCCTAACGACGTCGGCGGCTCCACCAACCTCGCAAAATCCGGCCGCACCGAGAACGTCGCAAACTGCCTCGCCGCCGCGTCCTTCTCGAAATCGTACCTCACCGCCTCGCCTCCGTTAAACTCTCGCCACTCCTCAATCTCTTTCCACTCCACGTCGTCGTCCGCGTTGCTCTCGCGCTCTCCTCCCCCATCTTTCCTCCCTCTCCCGCTAAACCCTACCTTCGCTTTATACTTCACCCGAAACGAAACGTCCGCAAACTTCCAATACGGTATCAACGTCTTCGAAACCGTCGCTCCGCCGCCGCCGCCCGCCGCCTTCGACGACGACGGCGAAGAAGAAGAATCAACAACTTTCCTCGGTCGCAACGGATCGCGCTTCAGCCATCTCTCAAAAATCGCCAGCGCTTCTTTCTCCGTCTCGACGGTAAACGCGACCGTTTTCGCCCGGCACGATCCGAGAACGTGTTCTTGTTCTCGTCCGAGTCGTTCTTTGTCTTCTTTGTCTTCTTCTTCTTCCTCGCGTTCAAAGCGAGGCGAGTTCAACGACGACGACGATGAAAACAGCGTTTTGGCGGCGCGCAGAAGAACACCGCGAGGAGAAGGATTTTGATATCGCGCGGGAGGAGCAGAAGTCGTCGTCTGAATCGTCGTCGTCGTCGTCGTCGTCATCCAGCGTTGAAATCTTCTTCGTAAACACGACGACATGATGAATGCGCGCGCAAACAACAAAAGAAGACAAAGAAGACGCGAACGACTTTCGACGAGAAGACGACGAGGTGACGACGTTAGCACTCCTGCTCCAAAAAGGGAGGAAAAATCATCGTCGGTGTGGTCGTTTACGGGGTCGTCGTCGTCATCGCGGGGTAAAGTAAATGTTTTTGAAGAGTTTCGTGGGTGTTTGTTTCAGAGGAAAGAAAGTGAGAGTAAAATGTTGTGTTACATCAAACGGCGCTTTGCTCTCTTTAACTAAGTGAGAGTAAAACGTTGTGTTACATCAAACGGCGCTTTGCTCTCTTTAACTAGTCGTACTTCTCTCTTCTAGTTTTTGCGATGATGATCTTCTTCCTCGTCATCACGTGATGCTCATCATCCCCCGCAAAACCATCTCTCGCAACTGCCACGTCGGCTTGCTAAATTTCCTCCCGTCTTCGGTTTCAAACTCCACGTCGGATAACTGCATGGCCCATAAATAGTGCACGGATTGAATGTCATCGTTGGCACCTTCGATAATTTCTTTCGTTTTCGCGTCGCGGACGCAGTTGACTTGTTGGCAGGCGAATTGTAAAACCACGGTTGGGGAGTTATCGAGGACGCGGATTTCCACGAGTTCGAGTTCGCTGACGTGTAATAATCGCGCGTCGACGACGTGACCTAAAGACTTCCAGGCGTTGATTTGACCGTCCATGCGTTCGATGATTTCCGGGGAAATGTTTTCCATTTTCTTCAACGACTCGACGTCGCCGAGGAGGTAGGATTTGATGACGTCCGGTACCGTGGATTTGACTTCGCTCAAGAAATCAGACGTGTTGAAACCAACGTCCATTTGGCGTATGAGTTTCATCGCTTCCGCTTGGTCGGTTTCACCGAAAAACGATTCGGAGGCGTCTTGGATGCGATGGACCATGGGAGAGTCCGAGGTTTCCCATCGTTCGCGCAAATCTTCTTGGACATTTTTCAGTTTTTTCACCGCTTCGGATTGTTGCAGTTTATCTAAATTTTCTTCGCTAAATCCGAGCTTTTGTTTCACGTCTTCAAACATGCGCTCGAATCGAGTTGGGTCTTTCGGCTTGACGATTTGTACCGCGGTCGAGGCAGGCGCGTCGCCGTCTCCTCCCCCAGCGGCGGCGGCGGCGTAATCTCGCATTTCCTTTTCGCGCTGTTTTTTCCGTTTTTCTTTAAACTGTTCGGTTTCGTCCATGTTGAGCAAACGCACTTCTTCTCGGATGGCGTCGAGGGCGACGTTAAAGTAACGGCCGATAAACGACGTCGATGCCGACGCCGACGACGACGCGCTGTTGCTGCTGCTACTGTCAGAGGAAGATGATTCAGGGGAAGCTTCTTTTTCCTCGCTCGCCCCTGAAGCGCTTTTTGCGCCGCCGCCTTTGCCAAACATCCTCTCCATCCCAACCTCTCTCTTCATCTCCTCCTTAAACTTCTTCGCTTCAGAAAACGCCTCTTTCACGCGTGGATCCGACTGTAACTTCTCTCGTTGTTTCCGAAACGCGTTCAATAAATCTTGCGCTTTCGCAGACGTGGTGGATTTCGCACCCCCTTCGAATCCATCTTTTTTCTTCTCCTTCTTCGTTGCATCATCATCATCATCATCCTTCTCTCGTTCGTTTCTCGTCGAACTGCTTTTGCTGTTACTGTTACTGCTGTCACTGCTCGACGACGACGACGACGACGACGGCGACGGCGACGCGTCGCTGCTCATCCCCCGTCGTCCTCCACTTTTCGAAGAAGTCGAAGAAGAAGTTAAAGAAGAAGTTAAAGAAGAAGAACAAATCCATCGCCGATTTTTTCCATCGTCATCGCACTCGTCATCATCCTTTCTGTGACTCACGTTGTTGTTATTGTTGTCGCTCAGAAAAGAAGAAGAAAACCGCGTCGAACTCGAAAGTCGTACTCTTCGTCCGGCGATGGCGATCATAGTTCTCTCTCTCTCTCTCACTCTCTCTCACTCTGGCGGGGTCGTTTTTTGCACAAAAAATGTCTCCCCGTGTGGGAGGAGCTTTTTCTGAGGGTTTAGGGTTTTTCTGCGTCAGGCGCGTTAAAAAATACGAGCGCGACAACTACGACACGCGCACCTCTGCTTTCTTCTGAGTACTTCTTCTGCCACCTCTCCGCCACTCCTGGGCCACCAAATTGTTGTTGTTGTCACCTTTCCATCGCGCGGCGTACTCTTCGCGCGCGCGCGATGCTGGTTACAGTTCGGCTTTGTTGCGATGTGTTGGAGATCTCAACGCGCGCGCGCGCACTCACGCCGTTACGGATATTGATCAGAAACCCTAAACCACATAACCCCAAAAATATCTGCCCGGCGGGGGCGAGAGGGAAACTACAGTCACGTGTTGACAATTGTACGACACATTGAACGCCTCCTTTAAAGGAGCACACGCACACTCACAGAGGCGCGCGAGAAACCCACCACAAAGCTTCGTCTTCTCTCTCGCTGTTTCTCTCTTTTTATTTTCTCTCTCTCTGTGTTTTTGTTTTTGTGCGTGCTTTAGAGCGCGCGCGCAACGCAGAGGAGGTACTTCCGATGGAGGAGGTCATTTCCCCATCGGCAACGGTTTCATCGTCGTCGTCTGCGACGAAAACAACGAAGGACGACGACGACGTGAGAATACTAAAGAATACGTTCCTCGTGTTCTTCGTGAACTCTCGCTCGGGGTCACGCGCATCTCTCACTTTACACGAACGCATCAAACGCAGATATGAAACGCACAAAGATTGCGAAGTGATTTTTCTCGACGACTATCGAGGCAACCAAGAGGTGTTGAGAGAACGCGTGCGGTACGAAGCGTACCGCAGACACAACAACGCGGAGGAAAAGGAGAAGTCAGTAAGAGCGCGAGCGGTGGCGTGCGGAGGGGACGGGACGGTGTCGTGGACGTTTTCTTTGTTGAAAACCGCGTGCGAAGAAGAGGAAAGAGAGTTTGGTGTATCGGCGGGATATTGCGTTCCGGTCGGGCAACTGCCGATGGGGACCGGGAACGAGTTCGCGAGAGTGTTCGGATGGAACGAATCGAAAGACCGGTGGGAGAACGATTTCGACGCGTTTTGCGAAGAAATGAAACGAGGGGAGATTGCGACGGCGGATTTGTGGAAGTTTGTCAGCGAGAGCGTGGTTGATTTGCCGAAAAGCGGGGAGAGCGAGAACAACGGAAAGACGAAGAAGACGAAGATGTTGAAGGAGTATTTTTCATCTTCTTCTTCGAAATCTTCGTTGTTGCGACAAAGAAGTGCCGCTCCTACTACTACTAGAGGAGAAGAACAAAAAGAAAAAGAAGAAGAAAAAAGACGACGACGACGACGAAACTGGTCGTTTTCGGGACATTTGCGTTCACCTTCTGAACTCGAGGAGACTTTGGTTGAATCCATACGAGATCACGACTCGACGCAGACGACGCCGCATCCGAGTTTGCCCGCTTCGCTGTTCGCGGATCCACCGTTGAGTCCCCCCGGGGCGACGACGCAGATGGATCTGGTACAGAAAAGACGAGAATTCGTACCGCCAAAGTTAATCGTCGAAGAAACGATCAAAGCGACAACAACAAAAACGACGACGACGATAAATCCTTTCGTATCTTTACCTCCAGGAGAACACGTTCGAAATGACTCAATCGCGTCGTCGACGTCGTACATGTCCGCGATTGAAGGTGTCGTCGACGAAGAGAAGATAGAGTACGACGGCGCTAAAGATATCGAAGCCGGGGGCGCTAAAACGTCTCCGCCTCTGGTGAAAGTAGAAAAATTCGAAAAGCTCTCCGCCTGTTTCTTCTCGGTAGGTTTCGACGCCGGCATCGCTTTACAGTTCCATCAATTTCGAGAGAAAACGGAAAAGTGTTGCGTCGTTCCAAAAACAGTCTCCGCCAACGTCGCGGGATACGGCGTCCTCGGCGCGTTAGAGTGGCTTGCTAAACGCCGTTACCTTACACCGAAAACCATCCTCCTTTACGTGGACAACAAACAAATACCGATCCCGGAGCGCGCGAACACCATCCAAATCTTCAACATCCACTCCTCAACGACCGGCGTAGATTTTTTCGGCTCTGGCGAAAAATCCAAACCGCACGAGCACTTGCAAGACTTCCAACCGCCGTCTGTCCAAGACGGCTTAGTCGAAGTCGTCGCCACGTACGGCGTCGGCCACCTCTCCGCCATTCGCTTTCGAATGACGCACTCCCACCGCTTGGCGCAAGGCAAGAAAGTAGAAATCGTCTTGAAGCGACCGTTGCCGGTTCAAGTGGACGGCGAGCCGTGGTTAAACCCACCGGGGAGGTTAAAGTTCACCTTCTCTCGCTCTTGGCCGGTGGTTTTAGGTTTAGGCGAATTGCGAAACGTGTGCCCTTCTCCTCCGCCTCCTCCTCCTCCTTCTAAAAGCGCGTCTCCTTCTTCTTCGCCGTCGTCGAAACACCGCGGAAACCATCTCGACGACGAAAAGAAGAGCAAAACCGCCGCCGCTAAAAGAGTCATCGCACCACCACCCTTCGGAGACGAGATGGTTTGATAGCAGAGAGAGAAAAAGAGAGAGAAAAGAAACATAAACAAAAAGTTTCGCATGCCGCGGGGGGTTGTACAGCAGAAACATCTCAATTTTGAGACATCACCACAAAAATCACGCCGTAAAAACACACACATAACGTGCTCGTTAAAATGCGCTTCTCAACCCGTACCCGACGAATTTCACGATGAGTTCGTTCGCGTCTTTGAGCGTCTGTCGGTCTTGTTCTTTGTGTTCCTCGTCGTCTGAATCCTCCTCCTTCTCATCGAAGAAGAAGAAGAATACGATGAGAATTTCCCCGACGGGGAAGGAAAGATACCGTCGAGAATTCAAAGAAGAAGACGAAGAAGACATCGACGGGCAATTCGCACTAATTCGATTCAAACAGTGGCTGAAATCCTTACACATCGAAACGATGTGCACGTCTGAATTCGTATTCACGCGCAAAATGGGGATCGGCGGGATCGTTTTGGAGGATAAAGAGGAGCGAGACGTGATTTTTCGGATACCGTTAGGGGAGAGGAGGAGGACTTCTGAAATCGGCGCAACAGTCGCCGGGAGGAATTCGACGGAAACGACGTTACCGACGGCGATGCGATGGGACGTGTTTTTACGCGCCGATTGCGAACAGCTCGGGTTTAGCTCGAAAGTCGGGGAGATTTTCGTGAAAGAACAGTTCGCGAGTAAACTGAGAGGCGTTTTGATCGAAGACGATGATGAAGAATCGGATTTTAATGACGACGAGGACGGGGCGAACGCGTCGTCGTCGTTTCCGTTGGATTCGACGAGGACGAGCATGTTGGCGATGGCGCTGATGTATCAGGATCTGAAAGCGAGGAGTACTCGAAGAGCGGAAGAGTTAAGAGGAGAAAACGGAGATGAGAAGGAAGAAAGCTCGAGGGATGATTATTCACCGCATTGGCAGGCGTACGTGGATTTGTTGCCGACGAACGTGGATTCGCTTTTGTTGTGGTCGACGGAGGAGTTGGCGTTTTTGCAAAACAGTCGCATCGGAGAGAGAGCGAAACGGAGGAAGAAATTGGTCGCAGAGGAGTTTCAAGTTTTATTTTCCAACGCGAGTTTACGAGAAGAGTTTGAGCGGTTGATGATGCCGCAGACAAAACAGACGCAGACGCAGACGCGACAACGAAAACGACTGACGCCGTTTCGATTCGAGACGTTGCGAGAATGGTTCGAATGGGCGTACGCCACGGTATTAGCGCGCGCGTTTACGCTTCCGGAAATCGAAAACGGCGCTTTGCTCCTCTGTCCGGGCTTGGATATATTCAATTCCGCGAGAGACGCGGCGAAATGCGAGGTGCGACTTTCTCCTCACGACGACATCTCTTTGCACGCGACAGTGGGCGGATATCGCGCCGGAACGCAAGCCTTTCACGATTATGCCGATAAAAGTAGTGGCGGCGCACTTCTCGAGTTTGGTTTTATCTACGACGACGACGAGCGGTTGAATTTCCCGCTTTTTATGGACGACGACGACGAAAAAGAAAAAGCAAAAGAGTCGACGACGTTCATTTACGAAGGCGCGACGGAAATCGAAATCTCCGCCACCGCCGTGTTGCGCGACTTCTTGACGCACCCGCGCGTTCTCGAAAAATGCAAACAACTCGACGTCCTCGCCCCGTCCTCGACGACCGAAAGACCCGTCCTCCGCAAATTCCTCCTCTCCAACGTCACCGAAACGCCGTGGGACTCCTCCGCGGAAACAAAAATCCTCCATCCTTCCTTCCAATGCGTCTCGAAAGATTTACTCGACATCGTCCAAACGATCGAACGAGAATGTATAACGACGACAAAAACCCCAACGACGACCACCACCGCGTCATCTTTGTTGCGACGAATATACAAACGCGAATTCGCTCGATACTCGGCGACGTCCATCGCGGAAGATTTGACCGCGTTACGGCGAATACATACCCTCCTCGACGGGACCGAAAACGCCGCGGAGGAACGTCATGTCGACAAAAACCGAAAACAACGCCGCCAAAAAAGAGTCGTCATCGCTTTGAAACTTCGTCTGAGCGAAAAAATCTTGCTCCGAGCGTGCTTGAACGACGCCGCGTTCGCCGAGGAGGAGATGGACTGAAACGCAATCGGTGTACAATCATCACATTTAAGGGGAATAGTTATTCTTCTGTGCTCACTTTTATTACAGCATACTTCGCTAAAGTACTCTATCTCTGCGTTCTAAACGTTATCTACCTTGTTCCTCTTTCCAAACCTCCTCCAGTTCCTCTTTCGCAATTGGAAGCAGCAGCCCATCATCCTCTTCGGCATTTTTATCCAAAACATTCAAAGAAGAAGAAGTCGTCGCCGGAGGAAAATACGACAGGAAAACCATCGCAGACAAGGAAACGAAAACGAAAAGCACGAGTACTTTCCCGCTGACGACGATACTTTTATTATTATTCGTGTTATTCGGTCGTTGTTCGTCCTCCTCGTGTTTCATCCAAGACGTCGTTTGGTGAGAGCATTCTGAAGACATTCGTCAGACAGCAAAACAACAAAGAAAGGGAAACGAAGTGAGAGAGAGCGTCAGCGAGACAGACTGAGGAGTGAGAGATACGCACCACGCAGAGTCTCTATTTTAGGGTTTTGGAGTAAGCATTTGACTTAAAAATTTAGGGTGTAAGTGCTTGACCTTACTCCCCTCTTTTTTGGCTCGTTGGTTTCTTTCCCGCCAAAATTTGACGCTTTCGACGCACACATCTGGCGGAGTAATCTCTCGTCGCATCCTTTTACCGCTCGAGATGACGATTCAGACGAGCAAACGGCACAAACAACAACAACTTAAACAACAAAGGAGTCAAACAAACACGAATAATTCATCCTCCGTGGCTTTAACGACGACGACGTTAAAAAATCGAAGATACAATCTCCGCTCGATTGGAAAAGAGATCAATACCAACAACAACTCTTCGAGAGATGGGTCGGACCTTTCCGAACGAGATTACGCGTTTAATAATAGAAGGGGCAGCGGAAGTGGTGGCGGCGAAGAACGCGGTGGTTCTGCTAATGCGGAAGATAACGGGAACAGCGACAAAGCTTTAACCCCATCGTCTGCTGTGATTCGGAAGACGTTTGATTTCGAGGATTGCGATGTGGCGTTCGACGATGAAGACGACGTTTTGTTGTTTACCACCCCGTCGACGGAGAAGAAGAAGAAGACATTAAAGTCATCGAGGACGAAGAAGGGAACGAAGAGAGGGAGGACGAAAGCGTCGACGTCTTCCCCTGATAAATCGACAAGGAAGCAGAAGCAGATGAAGAACAACAACAACAAGAAGAAGAAAGACGCGAGCGGGAGCGGGTACGCGACGCCAATCGCGACGTATTTTACGAGCGACGAAGGGTCGCGGCACGCCGCGACGACGACGACGACGACAACGCCGGAGGAAGGCGACGATACGACTGCGCGAATACGCTGCGGTAAAAACATGAACGCGAGTTTCGACGCGAAGGCGAAAACGCCTTTGGAAAATGGAGAAGAGGTTGGCGACGACGGCGGTCGGAGGAGTAGTCCGGTGAGCATGCGGAAGTGGATGAGGGAAGCGTTGTTGAACGCGCCGGTTAAAGTTGGGCAGAAGATGAAGTTTGATTTAGATGAGACACCTCCGAATGATACGAATTATTATTATAAGACGAATAACAACAGGTCGTCCTTCGCGTCGCCGAAGAAGGTCGTCAATAGCATAAACAACAATAACGACAATAATAATAACAACAACAACAACAACATCAACAATAACGCGAGTAACAATAGTAACGCGGTGACGCCGACGGTCGCCAACGGTGGAGGCATGACGACACCGAGGTTTAAAAACGTGACGCCGAGAGATATCTTCTCTTCGTTGCGCACGACGCCGATTTGAAGTCTGTCTTCTGTGAGAGAGAGAGAGAGAGAAAGAGAGATTGTACTAATAATACTTTAAAAATACATTGAGAAGAGACAAACCAGAGCGGGAACTGTATACCGGCTCGTTGTGATTTTATATACTATACATACATTTGTGAATTGGGTGGATTATTATATATACTCATGATAATAATAATGATCAACGCGTGTTTGTCATGACATCTACTTGGTTTAAACTCTCTCTTTTTCTCTCTCTCTCTCTCTCGCATGACTTCTATTTTAATCTCCGTTCGTATTTCTTAAATTAGTAAAAACGTTTCTTATTTTCTAACATCAAACAAAAAGTGTTTCGCGTGTATCGTAAATTGAATCAAGCGGCGGCATCGTTTCCCGGCACGAGATGCGGCTCGACGATTTGGCGAGCGAATTCAGGAAGCACGAAAGCTGCCGAGTGAATAGCCGAGTTGTAATATTTCAGAGGCTTCAGCGTTGAGCCTTCTTTCGTTTTCGGCGCTTCTCGACTGGGCCGTTCGAACGTGACCGTCTTCCCATCTACCTCGGGCTTCGAAGCTAACACGAACCCAATTTGTCCGCTCGGATACGTCGGTATCGTGCAATACGCGTAGCTCACGCTGCCTCCGACGAACACCTTCTTACACATCTCCAACGTATCCCCAATCAACTCTCCGTGCAACCACAAACACTCGCCTTGCGTGCACACCACTCCTCCAGGTTTCAACGCTTTAAACACGCTTCTAAAAAACCTCTCCTCAAACAACACGCTCGCCGGCCCAATCGGATCGGAACTGTCCACGATGACGCAATCGTACGTCCCTTCCTCGCACGACTCCACAAACTTCACCCCGTCGCAAATCATCACCGTCGCCCGTTCGTCCTCAAACCCTCGCGCCATGTACGGCATAAACTTCTTGCTCACTTCCGGAACCATCCCATCAATCTCCGCCATCTCCACCCGCTCCACGTACTGGTGCCTCGTCACCTCTCTCAGCGCGCCGCCGTCGCCGCCGCCGATTATCAACACCCGTTTCGGTTCCCGCGAAATCGCGCACAAAGGTAAGTGTGCAATCATCTCCTGATACGCGAACTCGTCTCGTTCCGTCGCTTGTATGCACCCGTCCAAAACGAGTAAGTTCCCGTACGTGGACGTTTTGAACACTTGCACGTGTTGAAACTCGCTTTGTGCGTCGTACAGTTTTTCCTGAATCTCGAGCGAGTTCGCTTGTCCAGGCCACATTTCCGGGGAGATTTCCGAGAACCATCCGTCTTTGAGAGTGTTGTTCCCTTTTGATGTAGTACAATAGCGAGTTTACGATTGAGAGAGGACACATTAGTAAACGCAGAAAAAGGATGAAAGAAGGTAAGGGAAACCGGTGGCGGCTCCCCGAAGAGAACAAAGAGAGAACGAGTTTAAATGTTTTCGTACCGGTGTGCGTGACGACTGCGGACTCGGTCATATTTTGATTGGAACCAAAACCGAAAAAGTGTCGTCTCCGTTTCGTACAAGGAGCAGTGAGAGTAGACTGAATGAATGATCCGCGCGTCGATGCGCGCATGTACAATGAAGCGAAATTGGAATATAAAAGCAAGTTAGGGAAAAATCCGCACATGTTTTGCAACACTAAAAACGTATCTTATCCGTTTTAGTGTCCGTTTTTTCTCTCACTCTTTCACTCCAATCGCTTTTGCCGAGCGTTTCGCGAGAGATGGCCTCCGTGTGCTCCTCCTGTACGTCTCGCGGAGGTCGCGGTGCGCTGTCTTTATCGCTTCTTTTGATGATGATGGTGATGGTGATGATGACGATGCAAAACCGGTCGCCAATTCTGAATGTTGTCTTTGAGGACGGAGGAGAGAGCGCCGCAGATGTGAAGCAGCAGAGCAGCACTCGGAAAAGGAAAAGAACCGTCGATGATGTCAACATTATACCGATGCCAGAATCAAACGATCCACTCGCATCGAAGCGAGGGGAAGGCGCGGTGAAACTCAAAAACGACAACAACGATATACGGAACACATCTGAAAAGCACTGGATGGAGGAGATTTTTCGAGCGCGAGACCGCGCGGGATTGGTTGGACCGAAAGCGTGTAAAGACGTGCACTTTGGGACGATCGAGAGAGGGAAAACGAGAGGGAACCATCGACATCGAGGGAAAGCGGAGACATTCGCGGTGTTTGGGAACGCGAACGGGATCGTTCGGGTCGAGCGGGAAACGGGCGGGGGGTATACCGATTATAGTTTTTCGAGAGGCGAGCGGGTGCTCGTGTCGAGTCCGCGGGGATTAGGCCACGCGGTGACAAACTCGGACGAAAAGGACGGCGTCATGGTGATAGTGGCGTGTAGCGACGAAGCGCACGACGACGACGGGGATGGGATGAACGATTACCAAATATGGGACGATCTTTGATGCGACGATAAAGAATATAGCGTAGTTGTACTTTTACGAAGTAGCGTATAGATAGATAGAAAGAATGTGTTTTTCATGTTATCCGCCGAACAAGCCGCCAAAGTAGGACCCTCCGCCGGAGGTGTCCGCGGCGGCTTTCGGTCGCTCCACCGCGCCCGCTCCCCAAACCGAGGCGGCAATACCGTATTTTTCCACGTACCCTTGGAATCCGTCGTGCGCGTCCGCTAACGCGGTAATTTTATCGCCATCGCTCGCGGCTGATAGTTTCTTTTGCAACTCGCTCTTTCTCACCGATCTCCCCGAACGCATGTCCATGGTTTCCCTCTCCGCGGTAGCCTCGGAGCGTTTCATGATGTCCATCAATCTCACCGAGTCGCGACTAGAGCTCGTTTCCACCTCGGCGATCGCTCGGTCCACCGATCGCATGGCGTCTTCGAACGACACCATCGCTCTTTGCACGTCCATGCTCTCCGCTCCAGCTAAGGTTAATTTCGATCGAATTCCAGTCGCCCACGCTTTGACGTCATTTACGTTCCTCATGATGTTCGACACCGCTTGCGCGATTTTGTGTTTATCGTCCGCCATGATTTCTTTCATAGCTTCGATCGTTTCCTTCGCGCCGACCAATTTCGATTGGTAAATCTCCAATCGCGCTTCTCTCTCCTCCAACTCCTCGACGTAATCCTCGAACGTTTTCACCACGTCTCTCAAACGCGCGTTTTGATCGATCAAATCTTGACTTTTCAACGTCAAGTCGTGCATTTTCTCCTTCATCTCCTCGTGATGGTTCGTCAACTTCACCGCGGCTTCTTTCGCCTCGTCTCTCGCTTGCTCCAACTCTTCCGTCATGAACTTTCGTTGCTTTTCGAATTTAATCTTAAATTGCTCTCTTTCGTCGTCCAACTGTCGGTTGACTTCCGCGTACGTCTCGTCGATCTTCTCCTCGGCTCGTTTCCTCTCCCGTTCTCTCAACTCGTTCACCACCTCTTGTTGCTCCGCGTGCTTCAACTCCATCTCTTTCAAAGTATTCGTCAAAAACTTAATCCCTTCCCCTTTGGCGTCTTGTCTCAACCGTTCCGCGGTATCTCTCTCCCTCTTCAACCTCACGCAAGTCTCCAACAACTCCGCGTTCTCCTCGGCTTTTTCTCTCACCTCGATCGCTTGCTCCAAAAACTTCTTCTCGTACTCGCTCTTCACTTGATTCACGCCTTCTCTCACGTGAAACTCCACGGTCTCGTCCACTCTCGCTTTCAACCTCGCCAACTCGTCCTCGTGATCTTCCTTCATCTTCTCTCTCTCTGGCACCGAAAAGTGCGCGTCTAAAATCGCCTCGTGCACTTGCTTGACCTGTTGCTCGCGAAACTCGTTCATCTCCCGCTCCACGCGTCTCTCGTACTCGTCCATTTTTTGCGTGTATTCCACTCGTAAATTCTTCTCGATGTCTCGCTTCGCGTTTCTAATCGCCGTATCTTTCGCGCCGTCGATATCCGACGCTTTTTCAAACAGCTTCGCGTACGCCTCCTCGGCGTCTCGATGATGCCGCGTGACTTCGTCCTTCTCTCGCGTGAGCAACACGACGGCTTGTTCCAGATTTCCGATTCTCTCTCTCGCTTTTTCCAACTCAATCGATGTCGTCGCCGAGGAGTGTTTGGCCGCGTTGCCCTCGGAAATTTGTAAGTGCGCATCCCGTAACTCTTTTTCCAAGTGTTGGATTCGTTTCGTGTATTCCGCCGCGATGGTCGCCGCGGTCGCGTACGGCATGGATTCGATCGAGGAGGATACTTTTCCATTGGAATTGGTCGAATTCGTCGACGTCTCGAGCAGTCGTTGCAAACGAACGGAAGATGCTTCCATGATTATATATTCTTACAAACACACTACTAAATTTTTCGATCGATCAGTTTTCAATCAATCGATGTCCTCGGTCGGTCTCGCTTTTTTCCTTCTTCTTCTTCTTCTTCTTCTCCGCGCGTCGTTTTGTGAGACTAATCTTTTCCATTAATGGGAAATGGCCATTAGGTTTTAACACCCTAAACATCACACCTCACAAAGAAACCCCCAAAAATGTACTCTTGTAAACCCGCGCGATAATACACGCGCGCGCTTTAAAGAGAGAGTCAGAGAAAGATGGACGCCCTAAAAACGAAATCCTCTGCCTTCTCCGCGTCGTCGTCCGGTGGTGGAAATAATAATAATAACGGTGGGAGTAAAATAGGTCTCGTCCACGGCTTAAAACTGGTCTTCGATGCGGTCTCGACGCATTCCGCCGACGGGTTCGCCGTCAACTTGAACCAAATCAAACGAGACGTGACGTACGTGTCGTTTTTGGCGATATCGTGCTTTGGGTTTGCCTCGGTCGCCGGGACGGAGGTGATTAGCTTGAGCAAGAAACGAGCCGAGGCGTCGAAGGCGATTCGAGAGTGCTCGACGATGTTGGATTTGAACACGTTGGATAAAGAGGAAGGAGGGAAGAATACGTTGGCGAAGAAGTCGAAGAAGAAAAAGAAAGGACCGAGAGGCGCGACGGATGCGCAGTTTTGGCAAGAGCTGAAATATTTACTCCGAATTGCGTTCCCGACGCCCACGTGTCGAGGGTCTCAACTCCTTTCCGCGCAGTTTTCGTTGCTCGTCATGCGAACGCTGTTGACCGTTCGGGCGAATAAAGTCAACACGTTTTACTTGACGAAAGCGATCGCGACCGCGGATTGGAAGTTTTGGGTGAGGTGGTATTGGAACTTTATCGGATGGATGACGTGTGGAGTTGTCGTGAATTCTGGGCTCAGGTATACGGAGTCGTTGATTCAGGTGGAGTTAAGGTCGGCGCTGACGAGAAGAGCGCACGAAAAGTACATGAAGCTGAACAATTTTTACAAGACGGCGGTGTTGAGGGAAGGTGGCTTGGAACACGTGGACCAACGGATCGTGGCGGATATTAACGAGTTCAGTCGAGAGGCGGCATTTTTGTACGGACACAGCTTTAAACCGATTTTGGAGTTTACGTTGTCGTTGACGGAAGCGGCGAAGGAGTTGGGGTATTCTCGACCTTTGGCGTTGTTCGCGAGTCAAATTTTCATCACCGGGACGTTACGGGCGATGTCGCCAAAATTAGGCCCGATGGTTGCCAGAGAAGCCGCGTTGGAAGGTGGATTCCGACACCAGCACGCGCGATTAATCGCACACGCGGAAGAGATTGCGTTGCTAAAGGGAGGCGAACGCGAAAAGGATTTGTTGAACGCCGGGTTGGATAATTTAGTCACCACGCAAAGGTGGCACGCGTTGCAAAGAGTTCGAAAGTCTGTGGCAGATAACATTTCCAAGTTTCAAGGTTTATTAGTTGGAAGCGTGTTCGTGCACGTGCCGTTTATGGCGAAGCGGGGTATGGGCGAAGGCGAACGGATTTCCACGTTTCGAGCGACGGAGGAGTTGATGTTGAGAAGCGGCGGCGCGTTTACGGAAGTTTTGTTGTTGGGTAAGAATTTGGACGAAATGGCAGGATACGCGCACAGATTAGGAGAGTTGTTTCACACGTTAGATAACGCAGAGAAAGAATCGTTAGCGATGGAAAAGAAAGCGAAAGAGGAGAAGATGTTAGCAGCGTTACCCGCAGGAGAAGGAGAGAAGGAAAAAGCTGCGCAAACGTCGATTCGGTTCGATAAAGTCTCCGTCGGTGCTCCCGAACCTGACGGTTCTACGCGCATTTTACTCAAAGACCTGTCCTTAGAAATCAGACGAAACGAACATTTATTGATCACCGGACCGAACGGGTGCGGGAAAACGTCGTTGCTTCGCGTGTTGGCGGGATTGTGGGAGCCGGTTTCGGGCGCCGTGACGAAACCAGCGGCTGATGAGTTTTCGATGATGTGGTTGCCGCAACGCCCGTACTTATCCCAAGGCTCTTTGAGAGACCAAGTGGTATATCCAGCCAACACGAAAAAAGCGCGCGTGGACGATGAATACGTCAAAGAGTGCTTGCGAAGAGCCGGTTTAGGTAAATTCATCGAGGGCGATTACGCGTTAGGATTAGGCATGCGACATTTGGAATGGAACGATGTGTTATCTGGAGGCGAACGACAACGCATTGGATTCGCGAGATTGTTTTATCACAACCCCAAGTTTGCTATTTTAGACGAAGCGACGAGCGCGATAAACCCAGATCACGAGGCGGAGTTGTATAAAGAGGTGTGCTCGAGCGGCACGACCATTGTCTCCATCGCGCATCGATTAGAGTTGAGAAAGTTCCACGCGAACGAATTAAAAATCAAAGGCGACGGGAAAGGTGGGTATGAAGTTTCTAAATTGAAGTAGTAGTCGTGTAACACATTACATATCCCCTCACCTAGACGTACGTAGGAATAATTCACAGGTCGTCAAAACTACTTCGCGCTCGCGCTCGCTAATATAATACAATTTTTTCTTCTTGTACATTTTTGTTTGATCTTCTAATTGTCATCATCATCAAATATTCAAGTACGCGATAAAACTTATCAACGGTAAAACCACCAATCCGAAAACGAACATGATCGCTTGTTCGTTCAGTTTCTTCGCCTCTTCAACGTCCTCCTCTCTGGACCGCCACTTTGGATTGACCCATTTTTCTAAAGCGTCTTCGGTAAACTTTCTCCTGTCCGATTCGTAATCGAACAAATCCGCTTTCATCTTCTTCGACGCCGTGGTCATTCCCCACAGCATTCTCTCCGCCTGCTTGGACACTAAACCGTACTGGTTTCCCAAAACTCTTTTATACTGTTTCAACGCCTCGTCTCTCCGCTGCGCGTTATCTAAACACATCGCGTAACAAAAAATCACCTGTCCTCCCAACTCCGATCGCGCGTTGATATCCTTCTCGAACGGCTCTAAAACCGCAATACCTTTCGTCACGCTCCCGACGCGTAAGAACTCGTTCGCTTCCGCCAAAGCTTCTCGCGCTTTCTCCTCTTCCTCTTTCGTCATGTTCAGCGCGTTCGTCGTGCGATACTTCTCCAACTTTTTCGCCACGCGGATTTTCCTCGCCTCGGTTTCTTCTTTCGATTCGATAATGTTTTGCCCTTTCTCGTCTTTTTTTAAAGTTCTTCCACCCCCGTACTCTTTGGAGATATCTTTTGGACGCGGGAATACCCCCCACGTGGACACTTTCGGTTTATAATTCACCCCGGTTTCGATATCGTCCATGCCGACGACGCTCTCGTCCTCGTCGAACGGATTGTACGACGTATCTTTCGATATGATTTGAACGTTCACGGATTTTTGCGGTCGCGACGACGATGGTTTCTCTTCCTCCTCTGATGCATCTTTATTCTTCGACGAGGACATCTCTTCCTTCTTCTTCGTCGCGTACCCTCTCGCCTGCGCGATCCTCTCTTCCGCGGTGAGCTTCTTCGAATCCCCTCCACCTTGTACACTCGGTGTTTCCACGCCCATTTTTTTACTCTCGCTGTATTTCTTTGCCGCGTTCAACATCTGCGCGAATTCGTCCGCTTTTCGCTTTTGACTCGTAGAGTCTCCGATGTTCGAAAGCACGGCGTCTTCGTCGACATTTGTGTTCGTTCGTTTGATTGCGGAAAGGCCTTTCACGTTGTTGTCTTTTCCTCCGTCGTTGTCATCATTATCATCATCATCATCATCATCACCCCGGTTTGACGTAAACGAGGACGAGCAGAGCAATCGAGACGCTCGCGACCGTCGTCTCGAATAATTCGAACGACACCACGACGACGACGATACGGCGTTTGGCGCGATCGATATACTCATCCTCCTCGCTGAAACGGAAGTGCTGCGCGTTTCAAAAACGTGTACCAAACTGTTGTTCAATGCGATGGTAAAAAGATACGTGTGTGTAGTATTTGACGGCGAGGAGACGATGTTTCTTTAACACCTTCAGTTGCTCGAAAAAAACAAACTTAGTTTCCTTTTTCAATTCGCTGGAAACGACGATCGAGAACGAACCGACTGAAAAATGAAAACGCGATGCATTCGCTTTGTTCGTTCTGTTCGTTGATTCCAAACTCAAGCCTTCTTTTTGCTTTTCCTCCACAATTAATTCTCCCCAGTACAACTCCGCGCTGAGTAAAAGCCACACCAGTGAGCACCCCTTTACGACGACGACTTTCGCATGGCAGTCGACCACCCGGAAGACATCCTCCCCACGCGTTCGTTACTGGGCAAACGATCCCCGCTCGTCCTCGTCGGCGCCGCATCCACCGCGGCGGTTTTATTCGCCGGGTTAATGTCCTTCCGAAGTGGAAATTTCAACCTCTCGCAAAAGATGATGCGCTATCGAGTTCTCGCGCAAGGCGCGACGGTCGGGGTGATGGTCGCCACGAGCGGCGTCGCGTTCGCGGATTTAGGGAAACTGGATCAAGTGTGGAAGAATATTACTCTCGGTGGCAGTGATGATGAAGAGGACGGGAAGAAGTGATTCGAGCGTTTAGATTATAGGGAACCACGTCATCGCTTGGGAGAAGGCGAGAAACGCTTTCGCGCGGAGTGTTTTAGAGAATTTGAACAACAACACATAAATATATATTATGAGTTTCTTAACAACGGCGATGATGTTTTCGCGTGCGAGAGGAAGATGCGCTCGTCGATTTGTACGCATTGGGAGTACTGAGCACCAAAACGGTCGACGCGCTTTACAGGCGTTTTCCCCGTACTCTACGATAGGCGAGGAATCCCCTCCTCGTATTCGCGAATACGAGGAAGACGACGACGAGGAGGAAAAGGCGTTCGCGGAACGCGAGAAGAAATTTACGCTGCAAAGAAAACTCTTTCGAGAGAGTTTGAAGATGAAGAATTTAGAACGCGCGAATGGTTTCACGCGGAAGAATTTGGATCTGAGCGCGAGCGCTCTCGGGATGAGTCCCGCGGTCGTGGATGCGATGATGGGCGACGGCGACGATGTCCCGCCGGAGTTGAAGTTATTGGAACAATGCGTGGAAGATATGGACGAAAAGGTGAAACGGGAGATGTTGTCGTCGCCTTCGCCGACAGAGAACGGAGACGAAGGATTTCCCGAGACGGCGGAGGAGAAGTTACAACGCGTCATCTTCGAGAGAGTGTTTATGATAGAAAAATACGCCGAGTGGTGGCCAGAAGCAGTGTTGAAAGCGGTCAGAAAAGGCGGTCCCGGATACGCCAAACGAATGGCGGGACGAAGGATGGAAATTGCCGAGTCCATCGCGGAATTTGCGTTTTCGAGAGAGTACGATGACGAAGCCGAAGATAACAACGGCGATTCGTTTTCGAGTAGAAATAGTGATAACAGTACTAGAACTAGAATTAGCGGCAACACTGGGAAGGTTTTAAAACGTGCCGACGTGGCTGCCATTGCCGGCCTCCTCTCCTTAGGAGAAACCCTAGTCACGATAGACTTTTCTCGCGATCGAGAGATGACGAAAGAAAAGTTGCGCCAATCGATCAAAGCGTTCGTCGACGCGAGAAGACAGGCGCAAACTGTCAAAGATTACGCCGAAGCGTGGACGGTTGTGGATGCAATCGTCACCAACGGGGTGAATTCTTTGGACCGCCTGGTTGATGTAGTGAGTAGTCGTAAAAATAGAAATTTCGACGACGATTTTAGCAAAAAGCTCAAAGCTTCTCCTCAAGACGCGCTTCGCATGGCGTCGAAGTTGTTCGAGAAGAAGCAAGAGTTCGTGTCCAAATTGTTCAAAGGAAAGAAGAAAGACGACGACGAGAACAACAACAACGAAAACAACAAGTAGATTCACATTTGCATGTGGTTTAATAACTACTAATTGGTATATATATATAACTTTATTACACACGTCGATAATTCAAAATTAATCGCACTTGATGTTCCGGTAAATTCTTCGAACGAACGCGTTCGCCCCGAAGTACCCAACCGCGCCGCACATCAAGCCCAATCCTAAACAAAACATTGCCGTGTACCCAAAGTAAAAGCACGTTTGGAAAAACCCCGTCATTTTCGTTTTGAAAATGAAGTAATATATGGAATACACGTACACGTAAAACGCGGTACTCGCGGCGGAAATGAACGACGTCCAGTGCCAGTGGTAGTTTTCCGCGTTCAAGAGAAAGTACGTGCCGACGACGGTGACGCACAAGGTCACAATCATCAAAATCATAAACACCAACAAGAAGAAGCCGTAGACGTAGTAGACTTTATAGTTCCAGATGCTCGTGAAAACAAAGTAGGTCTCGATGAAGATGGAACCGAATGGAAGTAAACCACCGACGACGCCGATGACACCCGGGGAGCAGTACCACGCTTTTTCCGGAATCGGACGCGGGATGGTTTTCACGCGACACGGGTTGTTCGGAACGCCGTTCCAGTTTCGACCAATGACGGTACCAAAGAGCACGAGCGGGAACGAAACGAACGCCCACATCAACGCCAAAACAACCATGGTGCCAAAAGGGGCAGCCGCTAATGAGTGGTAGTAAATCGCGATGGCGTTCAAGAGGAAAGCGATGGAGAAGACGCACCCCGGGAACAACGTGGCCGTTAAGAGCATGGTGCGAATCCAGTTTTTACCTTCGTTTCGGGCGTTGAAACCACCAGCGACGTAGCCAGAGATGAACGAGGTCAACGCGTAGCACACGATAAAAGACGTGGTGATGGCACCTCTTTGTTCAAAGAGCAAACCGGCGATGGTGACGCCGATGACCATAACCGACAAGAGCGCGAGCTGAGTCCCGGTGCCAATCAAAGCGGCTAAAATCGGCAACATTTTTGGCGGGCGAAAGACATCGCCGTGGACCAACTTCCACCCAGACTCTTCGTTGACGTCTCTTTCCATGGAATCCAAATCGTCCTCCTCTCGCGCGTATTTCGCGTAATCGTTTCGCAACGTTCGCATCAAAATCATCGATACCAAACCGGCCAAGAAGATAACCATCATGAACGAATTGAAGATGGAAAACCAGTGGATTTGGTGTTCGAAAAAGTTGTAATCCAAATAGCGTTCGAATCGTTGCGTGAACTTCGTCGTCGTCGGCTCCCAGTTGACGGAATAGGTAAAATCGAGCTTTTCTCCCGTTTTTAACGCTTTCGGTCGTTCGGCGGTTAAATTGACTTGAATAATTCGGTCTTCGTTGTACCCGATATCAAACGATCTGTGCGTGTACACGTACACTTTCGCATCGCCGCCAGCATCATTACCGCTGTTGCTGCTGCTACTACTGCTTTTCTTATTATTACTGCTACTGTTATCCTCCTCGTCTTCTTCATCATCATCGTTCGCGTTCGGATCGACGTACTCGCCGACGAACCCCCAAATCGGCAACTCGTCCATATAAAACTCGTACCAATAATGATTCCTAATCGCGTTAGAGAACTTCTCCACCTCTTTCTCCGTCAACTTCCCGGTCGAGCACATCACTCTCTTCGGTAAATCTTGCCTAAACTTAAACTCCACGTTGGATAAAATCAACTCGTTCCCTTCCAAAATCTCCCCGAGACCGCCCCATTTGTGCACCGGTTTCTTCGAAGCGCCGTCTTTCGGTTCCACTTTGCAAAACGGCAGTTCGTAGTAATTGTACGTCTCTTGCGGATTGTTGTACGGGCCGACTTTGTTCACCCAGAGTTTGATCGGGTCGCCGGACGCATACTGTGTGTTTTATAGAGAATTTAATTTGAGAAGGAGAGAGAGAAAGAGAGAGAGAGAGGTGAGTATTCATGTCGCGCTTCTTTGCCATTTTTGGCCTCTTTGGCCCCTTTCTCGCTCCTTTCGGGAGAGATCAAATCAAAAATTGCCGACCAGAGAATGTGTTTCAAAACGCGCTCTCTTTCACACGCTCTCGCTCGAGCGCATCATCATCGCGCGTGGAAAACTCGTCTCTCGACCGCGCTTCGAAACGAGATGATGGGAATAACAACGAGACGATGACAATTGCTTTAGGAGTAGTACTCTCGCACATTCCCTCCCTCTCGTCGTTTTTAAACGATTACGTGTTTCCCGTACCTTGTGGTCGTACTCGTCTCCGGTCACCCCTTTTAACGTCGCGACGAAGAGCACGAAGAAGGTAAACAACAGAGAAACGCGCATTACGCCGTTCTTCATATCGATGGTATGGTTTCCTTTTTTTTAATACTCGCGACAGAAAAGCAAAGAGAGAAAAGAATGCGGAGGATTGGATTCGATCGCTCGAGGAGAGATCAGAAGGTTTGAGTGAAATTTTGCTCGCTTTTTTTAGTACAAAAGTTTCTTCGCGCGTTTGCGTTTGTTTTTCTACGACGATGATGATGATGACGATGATGATGATGATGATGACGACGACGACGACTCTTGCGTGTGTAGTACTCCGTCTTCGTATCGCCAACCGTTTGGTAGAGGGCAGTTATTGTCGAGGAGGTATTGTAAACACTCGGGGTGTTCGTTCTCGTACGCTACTCGAACGGCGTAGCTGTCCCAAGGCGCTTTGGCGGTTTCGCGCAAGTACTTCAAACAGTCTAATTGGCCGAACTCGGCCGCCCACTGACACGCAAATTCGTGATATTCATCGTACTTACGCTCAACAAGATATTCGAGTATGTGGAGATGACCATTTTGAGCCGCCCAAGCTGCAGTAATACAATCCCAAGGCGCTTTGACTTCTTCGCGCAAGTATTTGAGGCACTCGAAATGACCGATTTCGGCAGCACGCCCACACGCATACCTATCAATAGGACACTTATTTGTAACGCAATACTTTACCATATCCATATTACCTTTTTTTGCGGCCGTTGCAATCGTCGATCCATCCCACTCACACTTTTTCTCCTCTCGTATCCACTTGAGCAACTCGAGTTTATTCGTCCAAGCAACTTTATAGCAGAAATCTCTTTCGCTCCAGTCACTCGGCCACAACGATTTATTCTTCCACGCAAACTCCAAAGTCGATATCGACGACATCTCGAACACTCTAAGCCCCTTTCTCAAATCACCCGCGCGAGATGATCTCTTCACCAACGCTCTCGTCTCACCATTCACCTCGTACAAGAATTTAAGATCGGTCCCATTCAATCTCGGAAGAATGTGTTTGAAACAAATATCGTCGTTATTCACGATCAAACTCCACACATCTCTCTCCCCCATTCGTCTTTTCTGCGCTCTCGTCCTCACTCCAGACAACATGACGACGTTTGTCTCACGACACCAACTTCTTCTTCGTCTTCTTCTTCTTCGTTCTCGAAAGTCTTTTAGTCAAAGAGAGATTTGTTTTTTTTTTCAGAAGTAAAAATTGGCGTTTTTTTCGCGAGAGAGACAAGACAACAGATATGAAAACCACATTACGAGAACAACTCGCGCGATACGAGCGAATACGGAAACGTCCCAACGAGAGAGAGAAGAAGAGAGAGAGAGAAAACAGAGAGTGTGTGCATGCGAGAGAGAGAGATGGAAGAGGTTCGCGCGACTCCGCGTGAGTACGTTTGAATAAAACACACTTAGGGAAAGTGAGATATGTCTGCTTTTGCATCACTCGTAGCGCGGAGAGGAAGAACGGCGACGTATCGTTGGTGCAACTTCTGCCTCGCGCACCAAAGGCAAAACGAGTTTGAGCGGTATTATTCGTCTTCTGGGACGACGACGACGACGACGACGACGATTCAGACGACGAAAATACTCGCGACTTTACTCGAAGATGCGATTGCGGATTCCAACAGGAAAGAGACAGAACAAGAGATGATACCATCATCATCGCAGGAAGATAACCAAAAGATCGTGGACCGAACGCGCGTTCGCGCGATTGCAGGGAAAGGCGGGAAAGGGTGCGCCTCGTTTCGGAAAGACGGCGGGTCGAGAGGACGGAGAGGTGCGGATGGCGGGAACGGCGGGAACGGCGGCGACGTCGTGTTGAAAGCGGTTGGCCAGCGAGGGCCGAAGAGTTTAGGTCACGTGGGGAACTTGTTGAGAGCGGAAAACGGAGGAAACGGAGGGAAAGAGAGGATGCAAGGGAAACGAGGGAAGACGAAGGTGATGGAAGTGCCGGTTGGGACCGTGGTCTGGGAGGAAGAAGAGAGAGAAGATGTTGTCGTCGATGATAACGTCGAGGTGACGAAAAAGATGATGGCGAATTGGGGGTCCTCCGAGCCCGTGTGGGATGATAACGACGATGACGACAACGAGGATGGTGATAATCTCGAGAGAAGCGACGACGGAGAACACGACGACGATGAATTAGAAATAGAGTACATAAGAACCGCGCATTTACGTCCGAGAGGGTATAAATACGGCATTTGGCGAGTGCTCGCGGATTTGTCAACACACGAGGACGAGTTTAAGCTCGCAATAGGAGGCAGAGGCGGGAAAGGGAACGCGAATTTTCCAGTCGGAAAAACAGCCGGAGAGTACGATCCCGGCGAACCAGGGACCGAGAGAAGAGTGGTTTTAGAGTTGAAAACAGTCGCGGACGTCGGGTTTATTGGGTTTCCAAACGCCGGGAAATCCACGATGTTAACGGCGCTGACCAACGCGAAACCAAAAATCGCGCCGTACGCGTTTACGACGTTGACCCCACAATTTGGTGCTCGCGAAATTGATTTAGATAAAGAGATGGAAACGAAAGTGAGCTTGACGTTTGCCGATGTACCCGGTTTACTTCCGGGCGCGCACAGGAACAGAGGCTTAGGTCACGATTTTTTGCGACACGTGGAGAGGTGTCGAGTGCACGCCTACATCGTCGACGCGACTGGTGGTGATGGAAAGAATAAACGCGCGACGACGGGTAATACAGAACAAGACGATGCAAATGAAAGTCTACCTGAAAATAGCAAAGAAACCAATAAGCTGCCCCACGAAGCCTTGATTGATTTAGTCAACGAGTTGGAAACCTACAAACCAGACATAACGAAAACGACGCCGGCGATTGTCGTGGTGAACAAAATGGACTTGTTATTGTTCAACAGTAGCGAAGATGATGGCAATAACGCTAGAGAAGGAGCTTCTTTCGCCGAAGCGATTAAGAAGACAATCTCTGCGTCGATTACGAAAGCGATCGGATCGTTAGGAAAAGATGCGTCTTTGTGGGAAATTGTGTTCGCTTCCGGTAAAACCGGGGAAAACGTGGACGAGGTGTTAGAGGCAGCATCGAGAGCGTGGAAGCGAATGAATAGTAGTGCCAGTAGGAGTAATTATATTAGCGGTAGTGATGATGAAAGCGAGAGCGATGCTGCCAAGGCCGAGAGCGTGTGGTCGGATCCCAATAGATTTTGATTTTAGTTGAAAAGCGCCCACAAATTGATAAAATAAATACCTAAATGTTCTTCTTGTTCTTGTACTTTGTCTTCGTCATCACTCTTCTCTCCTTCTCCTTCTTAAACTGCCAGACGATCAATCCACCAACTATAACTGCACTAACCGCTAACCAACACCGGACGACCGCTTTTGGCCACTTTGCCGTGAACAAACCGTCCCCGTGTTTCAGAATCACCAGAAACTCCATCGCCATGGCGGCAATCGCCAACCACGCGTTCGCGCCTAACTGAGCTTTCCAAATCCCGCGCTCGTCCGTTATGAACACGTAATACTCTCTGATGGCAATATTTGCCTGTGCAAACCAAAGCACTAAACGTAAAGTGTTCAAAATATGCGGCGGAGGTATGCCGTAAATGAACTTCAAGAAGAACGCGTTCAATTCAAACGATAAACACATACCGATGAGGAACACGCACTGAATGAAACGACCGGGAGTCTTGAACGGCTGCCATTCGTAACGATACCAGTTATGTCCTTTCTCCGGAAGGATGTAATTTTCGATCGATTTTCGCGCGACGCGAACGAAATTCGACGACGGACGTCGTCTGTGATGGCGGTTTTTCTTTCCATCGCTTTCATCTTTCGTGCGCTCGGAAGAACGCGCCGCCGCCGCCGGTTTGTTCTTCATCTCGTTCTCATCATCTTCTCCTTCTTGTCCATCTTCGTCGTATTCATCCTCCTCGCTACTACTACTCTCCTCGAAATCATCTATCACTCTCTCAGTAAAACCATGATCTTCAACTCCTTCGCTACTTTCCTCCCTACTGCTCCCGCTATAACTACCCCTACCAACGTTGGTCGTCGCGAAATACTTCGTCGCCCGCATCCCGACCCACATCCCGCCAAAGTTACACACCAACACGTCCAACACCCACGAATCCCACCAGCACTCGTCAAAATTCTTCAACCAATGCCTAAACGTCACCTCCATCAGTTCGAACAAAATCGAATACGCCCACAACAAGTGCCAATCGCGAATGGCCAACGCCTTCCCGAACCAGCCGAGCACGTGCGCGAGAAAAAACTCATCCAGTATCGTGTTCTTCACGTTCTGGAAACAGGACCCAAAACTTGCTAGATTGCATTGCTCCGGAGTAAAAACTCGACAATCCGTCGCGTACGTCCGTTCCTCGTACGGGAACATCTTCTCATCATCTTCACCCGCGAACATTAAGTTTGAATCCCAAAACGCAAACACCCTCGCTCTCGCCTGTTCTTTCGTCTCTTGAAACACCAAAAACACCAGGAACAAGAGGTACAGGACAAAACTCCCGTGCACGCACCTCCAGACGCCCGGGTGTGGGCGAAACATGTGCGTGTCTTCACCTTGGAGGAACGAGTACACGAGGTAGGACACGTAGGCGAAGAAGAGGCCTTTTTTCGTCGAGGAACTCGATGATGCTGTCCTCGTTTCTGACACATCATTTCCCCTAATGTTGCGTTGACCAATGTCATCATTCAACGCTTGGTACGCTAAAACGAGCACGTATACGAAGAGAAAAGAGAGTGATTTTCTGTTGTTTGTATTGTTACGAACAGAAACACCGTTGGCGTCCATTTTGCTGCTCTCTTCTTCTCGTCCTCTTCCTCCTTCTCTCTCTTATTTATGCGCGGGGAGTGCGCTAAAAATAACAACTTTGGGATGCTTCATTTTCCCGAAACGAACCCCGAAACGGAACAGAATATATACACACACACACACAACACACACACAGACACAGACGCGCTTTGAATGATGCGCGAGAGTAGTAATGATGCTAATAATAACAACACAGGAGGATCAGGATCAGGAAATGGAGGATTAACGTTCGCGTTCCTCTCCTTGGGAACCATTTCCGTTTCCATTTTACTCTCCGGAGTGGCGATGCATTCGTCCATGTCGAGTACGAGTTCGTCGAGTTCTTCGTCTCTGGCGAAAGGCATTTTCATCGGGTCCACGTCCACGATTACGTTATTCGCGTCTGGCGTGTATTTTGCGTGTAAGTTTATCTCCTCGGGAGGAGGGACGAGTAGGAGTACGACATCAACATCCGCGGAATGTATCGAAGGGGAATTCGTTGAGAAGGAGAGTTTAATTGGAATGAATGTGAGAAAAGAGGAAATGCGCGGGTGGTTGATTTTCTGCAAAGGGTCTAACATGGTGAAAGCGAATAAGATGTCCAAAGAAAAAGGATTCGCTGGGAAAACGACGTCGAAGAAGTCGTCTTTGAGTTTGACGACTTTGATGAGCGGAAGCAATACGGAGAGGTATTACGTGACTTTGGACGTGAAAGCGGCGAGGATGAAGTTGGAAGCGAACAGAGGAGGAGGAGGAGGAAGCGACGGCGGGGCGAGCGTGACGACGGCGGCGGAGAGTACTACTACTACGACGACTTCTTTTTCTTCATCATCTTTGGAGACAGAGTATGTGGACAAAGAGGAAAAGTTTATCGATTTGAAGCAGTGCGACGTGTATTTGGTAGAGTATCCGGAAGGGAATAAGACGGAGTTGATGTGGAACCATAAGCGGGCGATCGTGATTGCGAGGAGGAGCGATGCTTCTTCTTCTTCTTCTTCTTCGCTGTACGAAGGCGAGAAGGTGGTTTGGTTATACGCTTTGAGCGGACCGAGTAAAGAGGCGTGGTTTTACGCGCTGTGGAGGGCGTTGGATATGGACTCGATGAGAAGAGGTTTAACGTCGACGACTGCCACGAATACGAATAATAAACAAAAGTTCCCAGAAGAGGCGAAATCGAGAATCGCGCAGTACTTGCTCGAAAACGCGCGATTCGAAAAGAAGATTAGCAGAAGTAGTAGTAATAGCAGCGAACAACAACAACAACAACAACAACAACAACAAGAGAAGAAGGATGAGAAAGCCAAAGCGCAAAAGAAACAAGACGCGTTTTTCGAACACATCTTCGACGACAAACGGTGCGGACAAACCGTGAATATCATCTCTTCCCGCATCTTTTTCGATTTAGTGCGCTCGATTGATTTTAAAAACGTTCTCTCGAATTTGTTGGAGAAGAAATTGAACGAACTTCCCGGTTTACCGAAATACGTCGGCAAGTTTGACGTGGAAAAGTTATCGTTAGGAGAAGCGACGCCGAAGTGTAACATGTTACGGCCGGTAGATGGAAGCGATGGTTCAAACGCACCTTGGGACGGCGGATCGTTACCAGGTCGAGGCGTTTGCGCCGCGGTGGAAGCGGATTTGAGTTACGTCGGCCTTATTGAAGTGACGATTCGAACGAGAGTGGATTTAGCGCAGTACGCGAAGGAAATCGGGAACTTAGTGGAAGGCGGGGATGCAGCGGGAGTGGAGGAAAACGACGAAGACGCTGCCGGAAAAACGAACGACAGCGTCACAAGCAAAAGCGGCTCGAGAACGCCGACGCCTCCGCTCTCGCCCACAAACTCTGGCAGAATCCCACCGCTCAACAAAACGAAAGAAGAAGTCACTCAAAACGTGCTCAAAGAGATGAAGAAAGTCGTCGAAAACGTCAACGACCGCGTGTTGCAAAAGTTTCCGCTAAAAATGACTTTGAGAGTGTCAAGCTGTTCCGGCATGTTTCGATTTTGGATCCCTCCACCCCCGAACGAACGCTTGTGGTGGGGATTGAAAGGTCGCCCGAGAGTCGATATCTTTTGCGAGCCGGCGATTGGAGAGAACAAAATCGCGCACGAGTTTATCGCGAAAAAAGTCTCGCATTTGCTGTCCAGCAAGTTAGTCTCGGACATTTGCGACGAGCTGGTGTTGCCGAACTGCGCGAGCGACCCGATGAAAGAGTTGATACGGTTCGAGCACTTCGTACCGGAAATTGCGTTCGAAGACGCGATACAGTTGAGCGAAGGCAACGGTGCATTTTTAGTAACGAACGCAGCGTCGTCGGAGGACGTCTCTTCGACGACGTACTTGCGAGGCGAAAAGAAAGGAGACGAACACATCGTGCTTTCAAAATCGGGCTCTGAAAACGCGTTCAGCGCGCAACTGTTACCGAATGCGCCGAAAGAAGAAGAAAAAGTAGAAGATCATCAACAACAACAAGTACAAGAGAAGCAAGAAAAACAACAGCGCAAAAGTGTCAGTTTAAAACGCGAAAACAGCACGAAGAGACAGGAGGAAAAGAACGCCTTGGACGCCACGGCGGAGTGGTTGCTCTCGGATTCGCATTTCGACTCGCCGCCAACCTCCGCCGCGAAAGCCCCTCCCTCTTCCTCCTCGCAACCGCTCTCTCCGAAATCTCCAACCGGCGGCAATAACAACATGATTGGTTTCGGAAACAAGCGCGAAGACGTCCTCCGAGCCAAAGGCGGCGGCGGCGCGTCCTCTTTTTCCTCCGCGCGTCCGACCAGCCCGGATCATCAGAATCACCAAAACAACCTCTTCGCGTCTCTCTCGCGTTCGATTAAACAAAAAGCAGAGGAAAATTTATCCAAAATGAAATCGGATTTTCAAGAGGTGCAAAAAGGACTCCAAAACGGCGGCGTGGAAGGCGCGGTGCAAAACATCAAACAAATCGCGATGAAACGAGCGAAAGAAACGACGACCGCGACGACGACGACGGCTTCGACGCATTCGTCTTCCTCTTCTTCTTCGCAGCAGCAGCGGCAGCGGTAATAGAAGCGCGGGGTAGACAAAAATATACGCCGCCCGAAAAAGTAAACCTCTTTAAGAAGTGCGCGAAACAAAAAACATTCAAAAGGATGTAATTGAACTTTTTAAACAGGTTAACATATCACGGAAGAGTTAAAGCTCGATGTTCAATACAAAATGCATTCTATCCTTAGTCTTACAGATACGCAATGCGTTCAAGACGTAAGCGCGAGTGAAGCGTTCTTCTCTGTGCTTCATTTTGACATTTTTCGACTCAAAAAAATTCAAAAATTCTCACAAAAACCATCGTCTCGACGAGACACTAAAGACGACGACGAATCGAAAGAAACCTCCTCCTTTTCCTCCTCCTCTCGCTCACTTTTGCACGAAGGTCGAGACGACTGCGACTGCTGCTCTTCATTGTCCGTGTTGCGTGACATTCGCGTCCTTCGCGGAATCTTTAGCGCGTGCCATCAAGAGGAAAAATCAATCGAAAAGCTCCGGGAAAAATTCAAACAGCATGGTGGCCAACAAAGAAGACACGCGAGAAGAACTCGCGATGATGATGGAAACCGATCACGAAGATGCGTTGTTGGATGAAAAACTCCTCTTAATGGATGAACCGTCGTGCGTTCAACGCTGGCTGTCGTTTGAAAACGAAAAAAAGAACAACGGCGATGAATCCTTGAACAGAGAGATCGAGACGTATCGGAAACTGATTCAAAACGAGCTCGAGAAAGGAGCACATTTTCTAAAAAATTCCTCCTCGACTGGCAGTAGTTTTCCTTCGTTTTTGCAGTTGCAGTTGGAGACGACGACGACGACGATCGAGGACGATATCGCGGACGGCACCGGGAACGAAATGGGAGAGGATGGGGAAGCCGCGGCGACGAATGCTCATAACGCGAATACCGGCGAGGAGGAGGAAGCGGAGACGTACGACGTGGATTTGATCGACCCGAAGGAGTGGATGGTACCGCCGCAGTGCATTCCGGTGCACGCGAACGTGACAACGTTCGATTGGAAACCGATGTACGAACACACGAAATTTGACGTCATCATGATGGATCCTCCGTGGCAGTTGGCCACGGCGAATCCAACGAGAGGCGTGTCGTTGGGGTACTCGCAACTCACCGACGCGCACATCGCGAACCTTCCGATTCCAGAGTTGCAAGAAAACGGCTTCTTGTTCGTGTGGGTAATCAATGCAAAATACCAGTGGTGTTTGAACCAGTTTAAAAAGTGGGGCTACGAGTTTGTGGATGAAATCGCGTGGGTGAAAGTGACCAACTCGAGGAGATTGGCCAAATCGCACGGGTTTTACTTGCAACACGCGAAGGAGGTGTGTTTGGTGGCCAGGCGAGGGAAAGATCCACCCGGTACGACTTTGAACGGGAAGACGGCTTCGGACGTGATTTTTGCGGCAAGACGAGGCCAATCGCAAAAACCGACGGAGATTTACGAATTGATCGAACAGTTGGTGCCGAATGGGAAATATCTGGAGATTTTCGCGAGGAAGAATAACTTGAGAGATTACTGGGTGAGCGTCGGGAACGAGGTGACCGGGACCGGGTTACCGCCGGAGGACGTAAAGGCGTTTGCAGAGGTGGGCGCCGTCCCGGCTGCAAAGTACGGCGCGGCTGCTCAAAAGTAAAACAACATTGCTATCTGTGTATGTTTTTATGCAGATGAGAGATATTACTGATCACACACTTACTTTTTTTTACGCCGGGGGCTACTATTGCATACATGCGCTATTACTACAAATCTTAAAATTCATTGAACTACTTTATCACCAAGAAATGCCTCTTCGAGCTCGTCGCAAAACGAAACGTCAAACGCGTACCATTCTCTCCACGCTTTGCACACGCGCAAAACTCTCGTCATGAACGGCGGCTTCGCTATGACGCCGCAGTGTTTTAAACTTTCGCCTAAAGCTTTAAATACGTCCGGTAAAGCGCGTTTGATTACCATTCTGTAGCTACTCGCGTGCTTGACCGGTGCCGAGGCGTTGTGAAGGACGTCAGAGAAGGCGTAGAGGAGAGAGACTTGCGCTTCGAGTGGTTTTTGCGACTCTTTTTGCGCGTCCATTTCTTCCCTCAGTTTCGCGACGACTTCCTCCGCGCAAATCGCGTGATCGATAGCAAACGTCGTCACTTCTCGCACGCGTTCGCGTTCGAGTGTTAAAAGCGATAGGAGTTCTTGCAAGTGTTTTTGGTCCGTCTCGGAGAGTGCATTCTGCGTTTCTCCTCGATCCAGATTGTAATCGACGAGAGAGGAGGAAGCGCCGATACCCGCGCCGTTGGATGTTGGCCACTGCGCAGACAACAACATCGAGTCTTTCGCGCTACTACTGTTATGTTTTGGTGCCATCTCGATTCCTCCAGCTGGTGGTACCCAAATTTTCCCGTTCGGCGTAAACATCCGAAACGGGTCCGTTCGAAACGAAGTCAGCGAATCGCCGTTGGCTAACGAAAACACTCTCCACAAATAATAAACAGTCTCTTCGTTCTCCTCAATCGTATCAAACAAAAACGCAAAATCGGGATCATCTTTCTTCCTCGCTTTGATTCTGTGTTCGACGGCTTTCCCATCCTCGGCAACAAACGTCGCCGTGACATCGATGCGTTTCATTTGCGCGTAATCTTTCGGGAAACGGACTTTAACGATACCTTCTTCCTCTTCTTCTCGATGATCTGCGTCAAAGTTCAAAAAAGGCGCCGGTGCGGTCAACCGCGCTTCCACTTCACCTCGCATGTGAATATTCTCGTCCAAATACAGCATCCTTCGCGACTCCTCGTCGTCTTCGTCGGGTTCGTCTTCGTCATTCGCAATCTTCCTTATTTCCGTAACCGGCGCAGGCGGCCATACCTTCTCCGAAACCACCACCGCGCCGCCTAAACTCGCTTCCAACTTCACTCCGTAGAACAAAAATTGGCCGCTATTCATTTTTTCGATTGCATTCTCCGCGCTCGATTTCGCCAAAAACGCCATGAACGCCATCGATGACCCGCTTTTGTTGTTGCTATTGCTATTGTACCCGCCGCCGCTCTTTTTGATCGACAACGACGCAATCGGTCCAAACGCCGAGAACGCTTCCAAGATTTTCCTCTCGAACAGTTGTCGAGCGCGTCCTGACTCCTCGCGAAATAACGACTCAAAATCCTCTCGCGATGGGAGATTTTTCACGATCACGTTCGAGGACAACGGATTATGAGGTTGTCCTAGTTGTTGCTGTTGTTGTTCTTGTTGTTGCTCGTACTCGTCCCGTCGCGCGCGCGTCTCCAATTTTTTCTCCTCTTTTCCTTCACCTTCTTCCCCTACACATCTCCTCTTTCGTTTCTTCGAAACATTTTCATCATCATCATCATCAGCAGCAGCATCATCATCATCACCCGGGGCCTTATCCTTTTCGTCGCGTTTCCTCTGCACTTCTTTCGGAACGAACGACGGTCGGTGCTGCGTCCGGACTCGCGTATCGCCTTTGAACGACACCAACGGTAATTCGCCGTCGTTCGTTTCTTCTTCTCGTTGGTGTTGCTTTTCGTCGTCTGAATCGTCGTCGTCTGCGAAAGCGGAGAGCGAGGTTTTTACCCGAACCTTCCTCTGCTGCCTTGGCGGCATTATTGTGCGCAAGCGCAAAGAGAGAGAGAGAGAGAGAGAGAGAGAGAGAGAAAATGCGCGTGTTTTGGTAATGACGAAAATGCATAAGAGCTTTCTCGATCGAAAGCGCACAAAGTATGACGAGAGCGACGATCTGATCGAGAGAGAAACAGATGAAGTGACGAGCACATATAACAACGATGAATTACCCGATGAAATTATTACAACAGCGCGCTTTTGTCGTGTGTCGTCGCGCTTTATCTCTATTTTTGACTCTTTCGTTTTCGTCGTCGTCGTTTTCCGCTACCGCTACTACTGCTACTGCTACTCTCGCTACTCTCGCTCGAGGACGAGGAATCTGAATCGGAAGAATCGGAAGAATCCGAAGAGTCCGACGACGACGAGGAGGAAGAGGAGGAGGAGGAAGCGTTCGCTCTTCTCTCTCTTTCTTTCTCTTGCTCCTTCTTTAAGTGTTCTCGCATGCCGTCGGTTAACCCGCCTAAGCCGATGCTCGTGAAAAAGTTGATGGAAAATCGGACGTTTTTCAAAGGCGCTTTCGGCATGACGCCGGTGAAATACGCCTGCATGTCCTCCTCGGACATCTTCTCGTTTAACTTTTTCAAACCCAACTGTTCGCTCATCTCCTGGAATAAGATTTTGATAAAAATTCTGGACGCCGACGTCGTCGTTTCTTCCGAGAGTTGGATGTACGCCAAACACGTCCACGACATGGCGTCCGTGGTTAACAAGTGCGCGAAAAATTTAGCCACGTTTCGTAACTTGTTCGTTTCTAATCGATGGATGGTGCTGAATTGTTTCATGAAGACGTCGTCGAATAAACTGGCGTACTCTTTGGAGATGAAACAGAATCGTTGCGCCAACAAGCCGTAGTATCGGACAAACGTTCTTTCTTGCGAGCAACATTCGACGAGCATAGTCGCGACTTCAATTTCTTGCCCCGGTTGCAATTGGATTTGCATCAATTTGTGACCGGCTTCTTCAAAGTCTAAAGAGGACATTATGGTAAGGTAGATGGTTCGGCGAAGGTTCACCAGGTTGGTTTCCGTGGCGTCGGTGATGTTTTGCGTGGTCGTCGGCGCAGCTACTGCAGGTTCCTCGTCGTCGCTCCCGCTTTCGTCGCTCCCGCTTTCGTCTGACCCGGATTCATCGGACGAAGAGCTCTCCTCGCCTAAAATTTCCTTCTTGATCTCCACGTACTTCTTCTCGTTCTCTTCGTAGTTCGGATCAAACTTAAACACGTCCAAACTCGCGTTCGCTTCCACTTCGTCGTCTAACGAGATTTCATGCACGATTTGATCGTCCTCGTCAACGAGATCGAGCTCTTCCGGGACGCCTTTTTTACCTTCAAAGCCACTCTTACGAAAGGCGAACAAGCCTTCAATCATGAACTGCGTCCGTTTATCGATTTCACCTTCGTGTAAAATGCCCCGAAACCGTTCAAAAATACCGTGCGAGCCTTGCGGCGATAAATCTTGCAACGCATACCCGCACTCTTTGATGAACTCGATGGCGACTTCGACCGAGTCGTCCGTCGGTTGGGTGAGAAGTAAAGTACACAATTCGAGCGCGAGGAGTTCGTGCACAACCTGTTGTCATTATGAAAGTGAGATAAATGCGTGAGTATTTTGAATGAGTGGGAAAAGCAAAGACATCTTCCGTCTTCCATCCATAGAAAGCAAAGACAGAGTGAGACGCTTCTTGAACAACATCCATCAAAAGGCATCAGGGTTAAAAAGCTCGTTTGATTCTCTACTCGTCACAGAAGTTGGAACTACCAGCCTCGGAGTTGGATTTTGTGTATGATCTTATTCATCGTTTGCCTTTCGATGAGAGTGTTGTTCAAATTCGTCTGCGCGCGCGTACGTAAAACGCAAAAAAGAACCAACGAGCCGAGGGAACGAGAACATAAAAAGAAACAACGAACGAACGATTTCTACACCACGTACCTGCTGATTCACTAAGCTGGCCAAAAACTTCGTCGCCGCCACGCACACGCTCTTATCGTTCCTCTTAAACGCCCTCCGAAACTGCAACACCACCCGTTTTACCACTAACTCCCCGAGTTCCGGAAACTTCGTATTCGTCACCGCGACGAGCGCGGCAAACACGGGACTAAATTGAGGACTCGCCATTTGCGATTTCATCACCGATCTCGCGAACAAACCTTTCCCTCGCACTAAATTTTCGTTGAATAACTCCGGGACGATGTTTTTCACGTTCGAGCTGTTGATTTTGTTCACGAGACCGTTGATGGATTTCTTCAACGCTTCCCACGTGATTCGCTGGTACTCTGGGGAGGATTTGTCCTCAATCTCTCGCATCATTTGCGCGAGTTTAAACGGAGGCACGTACGCCCCACCGGCGCGACCGTTGGTGTTGTTCTTCACCACCAAAGGTTTTGTCGTCTTCTTCGCATCACTCTCGGTCGTTTTCACCCTTCCTTTGTCTTCCAGATGAATTTCGCCTTCCTCTTTCGATCTCTCATTTTCCGCCGCCCTGGAGTCCAATTTCCCTCCAGTGGTCTTGCTTTTCATCCGTTTCTCGCTTCTCTCTGTTTTTTTACGCAACAATTCGTCCTCGTCTGAATCGTCTGAATCGTCGTCGGAACTTCTCCTCGACGACCTCTTCTTCGATGCGCGCGCAGGTGGCGAGGGGGACTTTGATCGCGCCATGTTTCGGCTGTCTCTGCAGTGGTTTTTGTGCTCAATTTTGGGGGAAAATGTAGGGAAAATGTTTCATAAAACATGTCTCAACTTCCCCTCTTTTCGTCGTCTTTTCGTTGGTGTGGTTCGAGACAACGAAGGGTTTTTCAGTGGCGACAGAGGAGGAAGTGCAACCAAACGGTGGTGGTCGGAGCTTCCGGAGCGTCTTCTTCGTCTTCTTCAGAGGAGGAAAAGGATGAAGAAGCAAAGCGGTTGGTGTTTAATCCAGCAGCCATTTACAACGAAATCTTCTGCGACGACGTAACATTTTCCAAAGACGTCAGCCGGAAAATCGCGAAAGAGGTGACGGAATTACATCCAGAAACGTATAAACATCCAGAGGATTCATTTTATGGCGAAATAGACGTGAATTCGATGCTCGAGTTGATTGATTTAGGGACGGATGGGAAGAATTTGGATGGTGGATTGCGATACGTGGATTTGGGGTGCGGGGTCGGGAAGCAAGTGGCGGTGCGTTTGATTTGGTTTTATGTCGTTCTTTTCGAGTTGATTCTTCTTTTACGTTCGTTTTCATGCTCATTATTGCGTGTTTTTTTGTCGTTTTCAAGCGTAGTACTCACCTTCTTTCCGTTCTGCATCATCGATCGATACGCGTAGACGGCGGCGTTGTCGGGGAAGTTTGCCAAAGCGGACGGCGTGGAGATTTGTCCGGATTTAGCCGCGAAAGCGATCGAAGGCATCGCAAGGTTACGCGAAAAATTAGAGAAATATAGCGATAGTAGCCACGCGTGTGAAATATCCGTCTCTCAGGGCGATGTGTTCGACCAAGACCTCTCTCAATTCGATTTCATATTCGTGCACGCGACGACGTTTCACGATACGACGGTGGGGATGTTGAAGGCGAAACTGTCGCGGGAGATGAAAGTTGGCGCGAGATTGGCGATTGTGAGTAAATTGTGCGACGATATCGTAAACTTTGAACCGCTGCAATCAATTCCAGGCGGGATTGGGTGGAAACCTATATCGCAAGTAGACGAGAAATGGCAACTCGATTGTTATCTCTACGAGAAGACAAAAGAACTCGATTGATTGATGTTGAACCACGCCCGCCTTCCAACGAAGATGTAATTTAAATGCTATGCATTATTAGCTGCTACTACTACTCGTACTACTGCTACTGCTACTGCTCGATGACGACGACGATTCAGACGACGACGACGATTTCTTCCTGCTTTTCTTCTTTTTGTGTTTGCTCTTTTTCTCCTTCTTCTTCCTCTTGCGCTTCTTTTTCTCCTTTCGATGTTTCTCCTTTTCTTTTCGCGCCATCTCGGCTTCGATTTCCGCTTCTAAGAACTCCGTCATTTCCTTATCCTCCTCGAGTGCATTCTTTTGAGTATTCGTGAGGATACCGTTTCCATTGCCGTTTTTGTTAATGCCGTTGTTCGTAATCTCGATGCGATCCTCATCCTTCTCTCTTTGCTCCAACCTCGCTCTGTCCGCCGGCAACACGCCGCCGGAGGACGAAATTCTCGTCGCCGCCGAAATTTTTCTCTTCGTCGCAACGACGACTGGAACGCGTTGCTTTTCGAGTTTCTCTCTCAACTCCAACAATTCCTCCTCGACTTTCTCTAAATATTTCTTCGCGTCCTCGTGCCCTTCTTCCATCTCCAACGCCAACCTGAAATCCCTCCTCGCCTCCTCCAAACACTCCACTCGCCTCGACACCGTCATCTTCTCCGAATCCGTATTTTTGGCTAACACCGCACCTCTCGCGACGTACGCGTCCACGTGCTTCGAGTCTAACTCAATCGCTCGGTCAAACGCTTTCAACGCGATCATAAAATGGCCTCGTTTTGCTTCTTTCACGCCCGTTTTCGTCGCCTCGCGCGCCCACCCCCATTTCACGTTCCCTCGGATTTCGCTCAGCGTTAATTCCGTCGTATTCTTGCCGCTCTTTTTCTCGTTCCTATTCGTAGTAGTAGTAGTAGTAGTACTGTTACTGTTATTCCGTTTCATTCGTTTCCTATCTTTCAAAACGACTGGTAACCCAAAATGTCTCAAACACTCTCTCGTCGCGTGTTGCGCGTTGAACTCCAAATTCTTCGTTTCCAGAGCGGTTAAAAATGGAATTCTCCTCGTTTTCTTTTCATCCAACTTATCCATCGCTCCTCCTCCTGCCCCGACAACAAAATCTTTCCGTTTACGACTCGGGCTCGTCGGAGAGGACGGGTCGCGCTGCATCATCGTTTTCGGCGAGGAGGCACAGATGGTTTCTTCTTCCTCCGTCTCGAATTGAATCCGCCATTTCGACGGCTTCATTTTCCCCTACTTTGTGTATTACCTTTTATTGTTGAACGAGAACACTTTTTATCGTTCCGCGGCACACACACACACACACACACACACACACACCCTCTCTCTCTCTCTCGCGCGCGCGCGTTTGCAAAAGCGTTAAATGTCTTTCTTTTCAAAGCGAAAGTTGTTGTTGTGTGTAATAAGCGTGAAAATAAATGAGGGCAAGTTTGTACCAAAAGTTCATTTCAATAAATCGTAGTAGTAAAGGTCTCATAAAAGTACTGGTAAAGCTCAATCCATTTTACTGCTCTTTGATCGTCTCTTCCTCGCTCGCAAAAGCGTGTTCATCCTCCCCTCGTTGGTAAGTTCATTTCAATAAAACGTAATAGTAAAGGTCATATAAAAGTAAGAGTAAAGCTCAATCCAACTTTTACTCTTCGCTCGACTCTTCCTCGCTCGCGGCTTGTTCCTCCTCTTGTTCCGAAGCCTCTTGTTCTTCCGCCTCTTGCTCTGCCTCCGCCTCGGCTTCTGCTTCCTCCTCTTGTTCTTCGGCGACTTCCTCCTTGACCTCTTCCACCGCCTCTCGCATCTCTTGGCGTTGCTCTCGACGCTCTCGTCGCTCCTCGCGCGCCTCCGCTCTCTCTTCGCGTTCTTCCTCCAAAATCTCTCTCTCCTCTTCCTTCTCCTCGGCGATCTCTTCTTGGATTTCCTCCTCCGTTTCTTCGCCGCCGTTTGCTCCTTCTTCTTCTTCTCCTTCCGCGGCCACCACTTCTTCCTCGTTGTTATTGTAATCCTCCTCCAACAACTGTCTCAGCGTCCCTCTCGCTCGCTCTCGATCTTTCGGAGGATACACAACTCGATCGAATCGTTGCCCGCCGATCCTGCGTCCTCGCAACGGTCGCGCTTCCGCGACCTCGTCCTCTTCCAACAGGCGCCTAAAGCCGCTCGTTTTCACTCGTCCATCCTTTTCCTCCTCCTCCCGTTGTTGTTGGTCCAACCTCACATCCGGGATAGAAACGCCTTCTTCGTGAAGGCTTGCACTCACCGAGGCAACCGCTGCGCTCAAAAACCCGAAGAAGAGAACGATCATCGCCAGTTTCTTCTTTGCCGCCGATGTAGTATTAAACGACGACCCCGAAAATCGACCTCCTCGTTCCACATCTTTGGTGGTCTTCTTCGTCTTCTTTTTCCCGTTGTTATCCTCGTCACCGTTTCTTCTCATCGTTACAGTCGTCCTCTTGGTGGTTGTTTCCGAAGCATTCGCAGCATTAGCACCGGACAAAGTCGTTCGGTAAAAAAAGGACGTCGTCAAAACCATCTTTTTCGTCGTCGTTAAAGTTCTTCGTTCTTTCTCTCTCGTTCTGCGCGTTTACTCAGAGCGTGCGTATCGTTATGACTTCTGGCGAATAATTTTCAAGGAGCAACAAAACCCTCTCCAGTATTTTAGGGTTTGAAACCCTAACTCTCATTGCTTCGAATTTGCTTCTTCGAATTTAAAGCAATCGCCGCACGATAGAAGCGCGCTTAGAAAGCCATTAAAACGACACAAATATACCTCTTTTCTGAAGCATTCTTTCTCTCTCCGCTGAAAAGAGAGTATAAAAGTTCTGCTTTGCGTCTGTTTCTTTGTTTTTGTCTTCGTAGTATTAGTATATAATGGGCGTTCAAGATGACGAGAAAACCATCGGTTCCGCCGCAGAACGCGCCGCCCGATTCCGGCAGTACGAATACAAAGCGAACGCGTCCTTGGTCCTCCAAGCGGATAAAACGGAAAGACGCATGCACGAACCGAGCGGGATGCCGGAAAGTTTATGGGGACGGATCGATGCGAAAGCGTTCGGGGATCGCGTTAAAACAACCAACGACGACAAGATTCATGCGAAGAAAAAGAAGACCAAAAATGCGATCGATTTGAAGCATTCGCAAGATTCGGACGCATTCGCGACGAACGCTACTCACAAGAAGAGAAAGAAAACAGGTCACAAAAAAGACGTCCTCTCTTCCGAGATGAACTTTAACAGCGGGTATAAACCCAAGACGAGAGAAACGCGAGCGGCGTACGAAGTTTTGTTGAAATCGATGACGGAACAATTCGGCGAGCAACCGTCGGACGTGTTGAGAGGCGCGGCGGAGGAGGTGTTGGAGACGTTGAAGGATACTTCCGTGAACGAGAAGAAACGGAAGGAAGAGGTGGAGAGTTTGGTTGGGGAGTTATCGGAGGAGAAGTTTGCCAAGTTAGTCGCGGTGGGGAAGATGATTACGGATTTTACGCCCGCCGGCCAGGGGGAGGAGGGGAATCCAGAGTACGAAAACGGCGAGAACGAAGAGATGGACGACGACGTTGGCGTTGCGGTGGAGTTTGAAGAGAGCGACGAGGACGATTCGGACGACGACGACGACGGAGACGGTGGAAACAGAGCGGAATTGAGAGAGTTGAGGTCGGAGTCGGAGGAAGAAGATTCGGATGACGACGACGATAAAGACGAGGAGGAAGAGGATTCGGACGCTTCCGACGACTCTCTCGGTGAACCGAAAAAAAGACACAAGAAACAACACGTGATAGTTCGTCCGTCGGAAATTGACGCCTATTATTTGCAGCGTTTAATTTCCAACGCTTTCTCTGGTTCGTCAACCGCGACCACCGAAGAGGAGAAAGAAAACGATCAGACGAAAATGTCCGAAATCGCCGAGAAGGCTTTGCAAGCGCTGGAGGCGCCGGACGACCGATCGCGAGAAAATGAACTCGTTCGACTTCTCGAGTACGACAAATTCGATTTGGTGAAAACGTTGATGCAAAACAGAGACGTCATCTTGTGGTGCACGAAACTCTCGAGAGCGCAATCGGAAACGGAGAAGCAAGACATTGAAAATTTAATGAGCAACGATTCCAACGGCGCGTTGATCTTGTCCGAAATGAAAGCGACGAGGGCGTCCGCGCGAGAGCGACAGGAAAATGTCGAGAACAAAATCCGAGAAGAAGCGAAAAAGTTACGATTAGACGCGCAAAAGAGAAGAGAAAAAGAGCTCGGCGCGAGCGCGCACCGAAAAGTCTTAGAACTGGACGCGTTGGCGTTTCATCAAGGCAGTCGCTTGATGGCCAACGCGAAGTGCGAACTCCCAGAAGGCTCGTTTCGAACGCAAAAGAAAGGATACGAGGAAGTGCACGTGCCGGCGATGAAAGCGCCGCCGTTTGCGGAGAACGAAAAGCTACGACCAATCGAGGAAATTCCCGAATGGGCCAGGCCGGCGTTTAAAGGCATGAAAAGTTTGAACAGAGTCCAATCGAGAGTGTACGAGACGGCGTTGTTGTCGCCAGAAAACATGTTACTCTGCGCGCCAACTGGGGCGGGAAAAACGAACGTTGCGGTGCTCACCATATGCCATGAAATAGGAAAACACCTCGATCCAGACACCGGCGAGATTGATTTGACCAAGTTTAAAATAGTATACGTCGCTCCGATGAAAGCGTTGGTCGCGGAAGTAGTCGGTAACTTGAGCGAACGGTTGAAAGATTTCGGAGTAAACGTCCGCGAATTGACCGGGGACGTTTCCATGTCCAAAGCAGAAATTGAAGACACGCAGATCATCGTCAGTACTCCTGAAAAATGGGACATCATAACGCGAAAGTCTGGCGACCGCGCGTACACGCAATCCGTGTCGTTGTTGATTGTCGACGAAGTTCACTTGTTGCACGACGGTCGCGGTCCAGTCTTGGAATCCATCATCGCGCGTACGATCCGACAAGTCGAAGAGACTCGCAAACACGTCCGATTCGTTGGTTTATCTGCCACGCTACCGAACTACGACGACGTCGCCGCGTTCGCTCGTGTCGACCACGGAAAAGGGTTGTTCGTCTTTGATAACTCATACAGACCGTGCCCGTTGCAATCGCAATTCATCGGCATCACGGTGAAGAAACCGTTGCAACGCTTTCAGTTGATGAACGAAGTGTGCTACGAAAAAGTCGACGAACAAGCTGGTCAAACGCAAGTGATGGTGTTCGTGCACTCGAGAAAAGAAACGTACAAAACGGCGAAAGCTTTGCGCGACATGGCCATAGAAAACGAAACAATCGGGAAGTACGTCGGGAGCGATACTGCCACGGCGGAAATTTTACGACAAGAATCCGAAAACGTCAAATCGAATGATTTGAAAGAGTTATTAAGATACGGCTTCGCCATTCACCACGCGGGGATGGTTCGCGCCGATAGAACGTTAGTTGAAGAGTTGTTTGCGGATGGGCACATTCAAGTGCTCGTGTCAACGGCAACCTTAGCATGGGGCGTGAACTTGCCCGCGCACACGGTCATAATCAAAGGGACGCAAGTGTACAACCCCGAAAAAGGCGGTTGGGACGAACTGTCATTCCAAGACGTCATGCAAATGATGGGCAGAGCTGGTCGTCCTCAATTCGATACGTTCGGGGAAGGGATCATCATCACCCAACACACAGAACTGCAATACTATTTATCTTTATTCAATCAACAGTTACCGATTGAAAGTCAATTCGTGGCCAAACTAGCAGATTCGCTCAACGCGGAGATTGTTTTAGGTTCCATAGCTTCCGTAGACGATGCCGTCAAATGGCTCGGGTATACTTACTTATTCGTGAGAATGTTGAGAAACCCAGTCTTGTACGGCGTGCCGCGATCTGCCGTGGAAGACGATCCGACGTTATCGAGCCGAAGAGCGGATTTAGTACACTCGGCGGCGTTGTCGCTCGACAAAGCCGGTTTGATTCGATACGATAAAAGAGGCGGAGGTTTACAAGCCACGGATTTAGGTCGAATCGCCAGTCAGTATTACGTCTCTCATGGGACGGTGAAAGCGTTCCACGAACACTTGAAACCGCAAATGGGTGACATTGAACTGTGCCGTTTGTTCTCGTTAGCGGAGGAATTCAAATTCGTCACCGTGCGTCAAGAGGAAAAAATCGAACTGGCGACGTTAGCGGAAAGAGTGCCAATCCCGGTGAAGGAATCCATAGAAGAATCGACGGCGAAGATAAACATCTTACTCCAAGCGTACATTTCGAACATGAGTTTAGAAGGTTTCTCGTTATCGGCGGATATGGTGTACATCACCCAATCCGCGGGAAGATTGTTGCGATGTATCTTTGAAATCGTCTTGAAACGAGGATGGGCGCAACTCTGTGAAAAATCGCTCAACTTGTGCAAAATGGCTGGAAAGAAAACGTGGTCCTCGCAAACGCCTTTGAGACAGTTCAAAGCCATCCCGAACGACATCTTGATGAAAATCGAACGCAAAGACGTCAGTTGGGAGCAGTATTTTGAATTGACTTCGCAAGAAATCGGCGAGTTGATTCGATTTCCGAAAATGGGTAAAGCGATACATAAGTTTGTCCACCAGTTCCCTCGAATGGATATTCAGGCGCACGTGCAGCCAATCACGCGTTCGACGTTGAAAGTGGACGTCGTTTTGACCCCAGATTTCGTTTGGGATCAACGGTTTCACTCGTTCGCGCAAGGCTTTTGGATCATGGTCGAAGACAACGACGGCGAGAAGATTTTGCACTCGGAATATTTCACGTTGAAGTACCAAAACAAAGACGAGGAACATTCGGTGAGTTTTACGGTGCCGTTGTTAGATCCAATTCCTCCTCAATATTTTATTCGGGTCACCTCGGACGCGTGGTTAGGCGGAGATACCGTCATTCCAGTCTCGTTTAAGCACTTGTTGTTGCCGGAAAAGTTCGCCGCGCCGACAGAGTTGTTGGATTTACAACCGATTCCAATTCGAGAGGCGAAGTTTGGGTTTGCAAAGATGTATTCAAAACTTCCCCAAGGCGACGGTTTCAAGTTGATGAATCCGATTCAAACGCAAACGTATCAAGCGTTGACGGATTCTGACGAGAGCGTATACGTGTCCGCTCCCGCCGGCTCGGGCAAATCCATCTGCGCGGAGTTGGCCATCTTGCGCGCGGTGGAAACGCACGGCGTGGAAAACGCGAGATGCGTTTACTGTGCTCCCATCGATGACATCGCTGAAGCGCGATACGCGGATTGGAAAGTAAAATTCGAAGACACCATGGGCATTCCGACGTGCATATTAACCGGCGACGTGGCGACGGATTTGAAGTTGCTCGAACGCTCTCGAGTCATCGTCTCGAGCGCTAAGAATTGGGACATTTTATCGAGAAGATGGAAACAACGCAAGAACGTGCAAAAAGTGAAATTGTTCATCGCGGACGCGCTTCATTTAATCGGTGGCGCGCACGGGGCCACGATTGAAGTCGCCTGCTCGAGAATGCGATACGTATCCGTTCAAAAGCAACGCGAAGAAGAAGAAGATGAAGAAGAAGAAGGAACGAAAAAAGATGGAAAAAAATCGGCGCCGCCGATTCGCATTCTCGGTTTATCCGCCTCCGTCGCGAATGCGAAAGATTTAGCCGAATGGCTCGGAGTAAACTCCAAAAGGCAGTTTAATTTCGCCCCGTCCGCGCGTCCAACGCCTTTGCGCTTGTTCGTCCGCGGATTCGACGTCGTCAATTACGAATCTCGCGTCCAAGCGATGTCGCGACCGACGTACAGAGCGATCAAGACGCACTGCGAGAAGAAAGAACCGGCGATTGTTTTTGCGCCGACGAGGAAACACGCGAAACAACGCGCGTTGGAATTACTCTCCTACGCTCTCAACGACAACGACGAAGGGTACTTTCGAAACGTCTCTTCGGAAGACGAAAACGTCTTAGAACAACTCTCCGAGAAGATAGAATCCGACGCCGGCGTGAAACACGCGATGACTTTTGGCATCGCCGTCATTCACGAAGGGTTGTCGAAAGTCGAAAAAGAAGCGTTGTTCTTGGCGTTTGAGTGTAACGCGTGTTCGCTGATGATTTGCGAAGCCGCCTCGGTGTGGACTTTACGACAAAAAGCAAAGCTCGTCGTCGTTTCTGGGACGCAACTCTACGACGCCGGAGGTTCCTCCGCGGCGGATTACCCTGTCGTGGACGTGTTGCAAATGACCGCCAAGTGTGGGCGTCCAGGCGTAGATGAACACGGCACGTGCGTGCTAATGTGTTCGCAGCCTAAGAAGGCGTACTACTCCAAGTTCCTTCACGAACCGTTCCCGGTGGAATCGCACTTGGATCACTTCTTACACGATCACTTCAATGCGGAAATCGTCACGAGAACTATCGAAACCAAACAAGACGCCGTGGATTATCTCACCTGGACGTACTATTATCGTCGATTAACGAGGAATCCAAACTATTACAACTTGACTGGGACATCTCACAGACACGTCTCGGACGCGTTGAGTGAACTCGTCGAGAGCACCTTATCCGACTTGGAGGTGTCCAAATGCGCGCAAATCGAAGACGACGACGAGACTGGCGAGAATGAAATTTCACCTTTGAACCTCGGGATGATTGCGAGTTATTATTACGCGCAATATACCACGGTTGAGTTATTCGCGGCATCCTTAACTGCAAAAACAAAGCTGAAAGGTATTTTGGAAATCGTTTCAGGCGCGAGCGAGTTTGATTCGGTGCCGATTCGCCCGGGCGAGGCGGAAATCATACGTCGCGTCTTGAACCACTCGCCCATCGCGATGACGAATAGGAAAACAAACGACCCGCACGTCAAGACTTGCGCGTTGCTCCAAGCTCATTTAAGTCGCGTCGCGTTACCAGGTGACCTTGCGAGAGATTTAGAGTCCATCTTACCGACCGCTTTGCGTTTACTCTTGGCCATGGTGGATGTAATTTCCAGCAACGGCTGGTTATCGCCGGCGATGTGCGCCATGGAATTGTCGCAAATGTTAACGCAAGCCATGTGGGATAAAGACGCCGGCGTGTTACAATTACCGCACGTGACGAAATCCATAGCGTTAAAAGCGAAGGATAAGGACGTGGAATCCGTGTACGAGTTGTTAGACGCGGAGGATTCCGTGCGAGGGGACATTTTGAGCGACTTGTCCAAGCGACAACTCTCGGACGTCGCGAAAGCCGCGAATCGGTACCCGAACGTCGATTGCGAACACAAAGTCACCAACGCCTCGCAAATCTCCACGAGCTCAACCATCGACGTCGAAGTCAACGTCTCTCGCGAGTGGGAGTTTGGCGATTCCGTATCGCTTCTACCTCCTGTCAATTGCAGTCGATACCCGATACCGCGCGAAGAAAGTTGGTGGGTCGTCGTCGGCGACGAAAAAGACAACCGCTTATGCGCGATTAAAAGAGTCAATCTGGTCAAAAGCTCCAAGGTAAAGTTAAGTTTCGCCTCGCCCTCCGAGGAAGGTAAACGTAAATACGCGTTGTACTTCATGTGCGATTCGTACCTCGGCGCGGATTTGGAGTTTGAGTTCGACGTCGCCGTCGCCAAAGGCGAAGATGAAGAAGAAGAAGATGATTCATCGGAAGAGGAAGACGAAGACGAAGACGAAAAAGACGACGCGGGGAAGGAGAAGGACGCGCCAGACGCAGTCATGAAAGACTGATGACGATACGCGACTCGCCTATAAAAAATTACAGGGGGCAAAACGATGATGATGATGATGACAACAACAACAACAACAACAAGAAAAAGAAAAAGAGTAAAACCAAAACCGTCGTCGTCGCGCTCGCTGCGAGTCCTCTGCTCTTCTTCTTTTCTACGCGCGCGTGTGTCGTTCGTGTTCTTTATTCTTACGATATATACTACCCCAGTACGTTTGTATCGCATGTTACATTTGCTTATTCCATCCTGGTCTATGTGTTTCTTTGTTAAAAGTTTTGTTTGTATGTGTTTCTTTGTTAAAAGTTTTGTTTGTTTGTATGTGTTTATGAACTGTGTAATTCGCCGCGTTCGTATCGCCAACCGGATAAGATATTAATACATGGGGGACGCAAAGCGCAACAGCAAAATCGTCCTCTATTTGCGTTTGTATGGCGCTTTCTTCTTCGTCTTCTTCTTTGTCGTCGTGTACGTTTAATCTCTCTTCCGGAAATCATCGTCATTATGGCCGTCGAAAAAGAGAAAGACGCTTTCGTACGAGTCTTGCGGTCCATGCGTTTGGATGTGAGTAACGAGTTCTTTCAACTTCTCCCACACGACGTCGAGACGGTAATCTATTTCCTTCTTGTCCTCATTTTTACGAACGAAAAATCCAGTTCGTTTCGTAGTTTGGCCAAGCGGAATGTATCCGTCCGGATTGAAGCGCAAATAAACGCTGGCGTTGACGCCCCACGCCATTTGAATTTCGTTGACTCGTTTTGCTTCATCTTCTTTATCGTACGACTTGTGACCGTTCTCGTCGCACTCTAAACCAATTAATATCGGAGCCCCCTCGCCGTCGACACCTTCTTCTGAACGGGTGTGGACGATTATCGAAGCATCAAGTCGTCGACGATGCCTCTCGCCATCGTCACGACAACATGCGCCCGTTTTGATAACTCTATTGTGTACCAAATAGAGATTCAAGCCGTCTTCTCCAATGCGTTTGAGTAGGCTTTGAATGGCGATGTGCTCTCTGCGCATGAACATTTTCGAGGCCTCGGGTTTTCTTTCGCCCTCCTTCTCCGTGTACGCGTCTTTGTTAAACATGACGTCTGCAGGATTCTGCCACGTCGCGCAATACCAACAAGCCGACTTCCACTCAATGAAAGTAACGCCGTCCTCTCTCACCAAAACGCTGCCTGCGATTTTGTAGTACCCGGGCATCACCCCGCAAATCTCGCACATTTTAGTACCGACGTTGACGTACTTCTCCTCGTCATCGCGCAACGTACCGTTCTTTACTTTGGCGTGTGCAGAACAGTACACCTTTTCCTTCCTCGAAGGCAAGCCAAAATTCGCTTGTATCGGGCACTGCTTGCCCGTGCTTTCGTCGAAGAACGTGCACTTTTTATGACCGACGTCGACGTACTTCTCCTCGTCATCGCGCAACCTACCGTTCTCTACTTTGGCGTGTGTAGAACAGTACACCTTTTCCTTCGTCGAAGGCAAGCCAAAATTCGCTCGTATCGGGCACTGCTTGCCCGTGCTTTCGTCGAAGAACGTGCAAAGACAAGAAACACATTCAATTTTCAGCCCGGCGTGCGTCGCGCAACTGTCCACATCTTTCGTTTGGTCTGACCCGCGAGCGTGCATTGTAGCGCGGAGGTTGCACTGTTTCGACTGTTCCCCAACTCGATCGATTTGCAAGCAACGAAACCACTTCTGTTTTGTATCATATTGCGATACGATGAATCGCTGCAAAGGACCATGATTCACTCCCTCGTCGCCAAACCCGTCGACGACGCCACCACCGTCGCCCCTCGCGGCAGCGAGAGCAGAGGTAAAACCACCACCGCCACTACCACCGAGAGAGAGAGGCGACGATGGTTTTGTGAGTTGTGGTGTTTTGCGGGAAGATGAGAGATTTGTTTTTTTCCTCTTAAACCCTACAGTTGGAGGTCCTTCCGTCGTTAAGGATTTCAAAATTTCAAAATTTTCTTTGTCTCCTACCCCTCGCCCCCCTCGCTCTTCTGTTGTTTTCGTCGTCGTCGTCGTCGTTGGTGTGCGAAAGTCGTCGTTCTCTTCTCTTCTGTCGTTTTCCTCGCGTTCATCAGGGGTAAACAACGTTTGCAGAGTACCACCAATGTCGCTCATTCGATCGTCGAGTGACCTTTGCTCGTGACCAGCAGACGCAACAGACGACGAGACTTTGTTCGACAACGAAGGAAACGTCCTCGTCGCCTTTTTTGAACTCGTCGTCTCCGTCGGTTGCTGAGGAGACGCCGCGTGTGGTCTTTGCCCCGCGCTCTGGTTCTCGTTGGTGCTGTTTCTCACTTGCAAACAACTATCACGTCCCGCTTCGCTACCGCCTTCGTGGCGTTGTTTCTCCATCGCTGCTTTCGGACGCTGCCAGAGATGAGATTTCTTCTGTCGTTTTCTCGCGTATTTATAAAACGCGAAGAAAACGTGAAAACAACCCAAACTAACTCTAAAAATCATCCGCTCGCTGCGCTTCATACATCGACGCTTCATCAGAGAGGCAGAGATATACACACACAGAGAGAGAGAAAGAGAGAACCTTTGAAAGCTTTGTTCCTCTCGTTTCTGTCGTTCATATCTCTGAAGTTCTCAACATCAGGAGAGAGAGAGAGAGAGAGAGAGCGTTTTGCGTTGAGTAGTCTATCGAATTTCCATTCATCCATTCCCGCGCGCGCGGCTTTTTATACGCAGAATACTCATCGATGCTGACGTCGTCCACGCCGCTGTTGTCCTCAGAAGACCGAACGAATGCGAGGACGAGTTTTGCAAGAAAATTTACCAGCAATGGCGTCGCGTCTTCACTCCTCTTCTTTATCGTCGTCGCATTCGCCACTCTGTCCAGTACATCCGCGGCATCACTGAAGGCAGACCTCTCGCAAACGAAAACATCGAACGAAGAGTGGAACCGGTTGCACCCAGGATTTTGCGATAACATGACTTGGTCCACGAAAACAGATTATGATGCACAGAATACTATCAACAACATCGAAGCGTTGGGTGGTGGTGAAATGAACGATGATGATGAGGAGATTGAGCTTTCGCCGTTCGTTCGCAAAGCGATGGCACTCGCCAAGTGGCGCGTGTACGACGAGTACCAGAAGAAGTACGCTTCTTTGCCGAGCGAGGAAAGCAGCGTAAGTTTGGAGGATGTAAAGAGAGATGCGTTGTTAGGCGAGGAAGAGGAGGTCGCGTGGGAAGATTCTCCGGTGCGGATTCACTCGGCGGATATCGTCGTCATCGTTCAAAGGAACGACGCGGAAGATCACGAGAACTTTGATAAGATTCGAAAGACGTTGCCGGACGCGACGAGCGACGTCGGCGTGACGCCGACGGAGTGGCCGGAAAACATCGGCGACGCGGAATGGGCGGTCGAACCGATAAGGAAGTTGAATAAAGAGTTCTTCCAGAGAGGATGGAAACACCCGGACGCGTTGAGAAACGGAGACAACTTGAAAAATTTGCCGTGGTTGGGTATCGTCGACGAACGAAACAGCACGGGAGGGATGACTGAAGAACAATACGGCGGCGCGCATCACATCGGGTGTTTATTCGGCCACATGCACGCCTGGCGCACGGTGTTAGAGTCCAACTCGGGGAAGAAGTTTTCGTTGATCATGGAAGCGGACGGTTTGAACTGGCAGATGAAACATTTAGACGCGATCGTCGCCAACGTCCCCGAGGATGCGGATTTCGTTTTGTTGACCAATTTTTACGAAGCCGCGTGCGCGCAACCGGACGAGGGAGGTTTTTGCGATAAACAAGGCAACACGTACCCAATTTTAGCCGAAGACGGGCCGAAAAAAGGCCAACAATTGACCGGGAACTTTTACTATTGGCCGAAAGATCGCTCCGGAGCCGGATTCACGAGGTACTTGATTGGCCCGAAGTTCCAAGAGAAAGTGTATAAATTTATGGCGCGATTCGGCGCAGATATGATTGACGCGTTTACGTACGGCCACTTGTGTCAAGACGATTACGCGAACGCAAAGATGCGCGACGAAGGGTTTGCCATGCCGGACGGGTCCGATCCTTTTCAAAAAAGAGAAACCAGTCGAGACGAGAAGAACTACGGATTGAAGGTTTTGAACTGCTATTTAACGGATATGCATCAAGACATGATTTACAATTAAGAAAGAAAGAAAAAGAGAGAGTATGAGAAGACAGAGAGAGATTACGCTACATTACCTGCTTATCAGGTATACACATGCACATATATACTTTATTATAGCACCGTTATCAACGCATTGGTTGTATTTAACTATTACATACATTTTTAGAAGACCAACGCGGCGCTTCGATGTGCCGCGACACAAAAAAATCTGTCACTATTCCTATTCCTAATCCTACGACTGACTACAAAAGTGCGACAACAAACTCTGGGTGGTGGTGTTGCTACAGGTGATAACGACGACGGTACGAGTTGGACGACGTTTTTCCTTCTCTTGTATATATGATGATTGGTATCGTCGAATTTTGTGATGGCGATGGTATTCGCTCTCCTCCTCGTCAAAAAAGCGTTGGTGGAAACGAACCGCTTCTTCCCGTTGCCGATATCTCTGATTTCAAACGAATCGTCGTTTCCTTCTTCTGAAACCATCATCGCCTTTTTATTCATGAAACAACCAACGCTGAATAAAAAAAAACCAATCAAAGCGAACAACGACATCAAACTTCTCCGTTGCGTTTCGAAATCCGCTCCGGCGAGCATCAGAATAGCGACAAAAGACACGACGTTACTCGCATTCACTGCCGTGGCCGCCGGTCCTGAGTTTAACCCAAACTGTTTGGCGTATCGTATAGAAATCAAGGGCACCGGGGCGGTTAGCGCTAACGTCAACACCGCCAATCCACTAGCCCCTATGAATTGGTACATGTTCAACGCGATTGCCGTGGCGGCTATGAGTAATCCGCTTCCGTACCGAATCAACAACAAAGTCACCACGTCTGAAACTTCTCTCTTACTCATTTTAGGCTCGAACAATATCCCAAGCGACAACAACGCCAACGGCTTTGCCGCGACCGCCAAGGACCCTAAAAACTGATCCAGCGCGTACGGAATCGACGCGTTCGGAATGGCTTTCAACGCGATCGAAAGATACAACGCGAGTAAACACGGCGTGAACATTTGCGTCTTGATGGCTTTCAAAATAACCTCCTTCGACGTTTTCTCACCTCCATCACCATCACGTCTTGTACTCAGCGCGAACAACACGTAGCTGGCGATTAAAATCGACACTTGATTAAAGAAATCAAACACCACCGCTCTCCTCAACCCGACCTCGCCAAACACCGCGAATACGAGCGGGTACGCAAACGTTCCCAGATTTACCCCAACCGTCGCACCGGCTAAATGTTCCCCTTTATTTCGCTCGCGATTTCGAAACAACAGAAAACCTACAGTCGTGCCGACCAGACACTGTGAGACGCTGTACGCGAAAAACACCAAGTACTCCGCGCTCGCGTGTATTGAAGCGAACGTCTGTTGAATTAAGTGCATTAAGAGTACAAAGAAAGACATTGATGAGTTTTTAGTCAACACCTCTCTCCTCGCTTGAATGAGGAAAGAAAATCCACAAAAAGCTCCCACAAAACGAGCGATGGATGCTGTTTTACGCGAGACTCTGACGTAAAGTCGTTCTTCGTTTCGCGCGAGCCTCTCATCACGCGTAACACATTCAGAGAACAAAAGTAAGGGAAAAATGCATCAAACCTTACCTGGAGTAATAAACTGGGCAACAGAGCGCCGAATATCACGGCGAGTAACGATTCGCCGTTTTCTCGAGTCACCACGTGTAGTTTGCGAAGCGTAAAGCCGAGTAAAATGGTCGACGAGGCGAGACAGAGTTTAAACGAGACCTCGGTATTCATCGTCGAGAGGACTTCGTAGGTGTCACATCTGAAGGATTTTCCCCACAAATTTCCTCACTTCTCAGCGGTGTGTCTGCACTACGACCGCGAAGTGATGACGACTTCTCGACCAAACGCGTCGTGGGTAGGGCCGTCTTTTATTCGCACGCTCTTACCCTTCGTCTCGTCGCCTTTAAAGACTCCCACGACGGCAGAACGGGCGAGAGATGAGGAAGTTTTGTTGTTGAAACCGTCCCCGGGGAAAGAAAACGAATCAGATTCTGATGCGTTTCTCGACGGCCAAGAAGCGTCGATGAAAACGAAAAAAGACAAAAGAACACCACCATCGAGAGGAGTAGTCATAGCAGCAGCAGTCTTAACATCCTTTGTGGTCGTTTTAGGGAGAGAGAGCGTTGGAAAAGGTGGGTTTGATGAGAGGATGAGATTCAAGGCCACGCGGCCTTTTTTAGGGGGAGGAAAAGGAGGCGAAAGCGTCGAAGGCGCGACGACGAACATCGAGGAAGAAAAGTCTGCGTTCGTCGCCGTTCGGGACTTGTTCAAATACGAATCGAGGATCCTCTCCTCCGATGCCGAAAAGGAGAACGAAGAAGACGCGAGGAAAAGAAACTACGAGATGGACGACGGCGCGTTGTTCGGGGCCAGTTGCCAGTGGGGGTCGATACGCGCGAAGATAAACGCAGAAGTCTTCAATAATAACGAAACTACCAGTAGAGAAAACGGACGAAAGTTATTCTTGTTCGTTCGACACGGCGAGGCGGCGCATAACGTTTGGGGCGAGCGACGAAAAGGCGAAGCGCCGATGCCGAACGAACAAGTGCCGTGCACGGACGAAGTGACCGGGAAGTCGTTGCTCGATCCGAGTTTAACGCAAGTGGGTTTGCACGAAGCCACGGAGAGCGGTAAAGCGTTGATGACGTACATGGAGAAGGTTTTCAAAGAGAGCGGAGAGGAAGAGGCGAAAAGAGTGGCTTTTTTCACCTCGCCTCAAGCGCGGGCGATTGAAACCTCTCGACTCGCGGTGTTGCACACGTCTGGGGTGAAAAAATACCAAAGCGCGAGTGGAAAATCCATACGAGTGTCCGATTTGATTCGGAATAAGATCGATTTGACCGTGCCTTTTGAGATTCGTCGACCGTATAGCTTTGAAGACGACTTGACGGGAGATCCGATTCAATACGGCGGCCTCTCGCGAGCGTTGGCGAAGAGAGAGGAGAAGTATTTAGAAGGGTGCGAATTCACAAAGACACTGGGAGATATCACGTCGATACACGAAAACGACGACTACGAGATTGCCGCCAGAGAAAACGCCGCGCAAGAAACGAAATGTCGTTTGGGCGAAGCGACGAGCGATTCGGTGTTTACGTGCGCGGACGAACTCGGTTTACTCGTAAATAGCGACGGTGAATTGAGGTACGAATCCAACGAGTTGAGCATGCAGTCCGTCCGCGATCGAATGCGCGTGTGGTTCGCGAACGTGTTCGAGGAAGAACGCGACGCGAAAGTCATCGTCGCGTTCGTTCACAGCGACATTATCGAAGGCGCGTTGAAGGAATTGTACGGAGACGACATGAAGTCGGAGTATAAAGCGTTGAACGGCGACGTGGTGCCGGTGTTAGTTAAAGACGTTCGTCCGAAAGAGTATTTAAACTTCTGGAATGAAACCGATTATTAATAGTAGAGTAGTAATATGTAGAAGAATAGAGCGCGCGTGCAATATACATGTAAAAGCAATGTAAAACTTTAGAAAGAGAGAAATAGCGCATTTACAAACAAAACAAAAACAACAGCTCTTCACTCTCAATCCCTCTTCGCTTGATCGACTAACCTCTTCAACTCTTCCATCACTTGCTTCTCCTTCGCGGCTTTCTCCTCGTAGTTAATCATCGCTAACGCCGCTTGCTCTTCCGCCGAATACACTTGATTTTCTTTTCTCAATCGCACCGCGTTCATGCGCGCGTGTCGACTGCCGCTCATCACGTATCCCATCTTTTCGAAGTTTTCGATTTGCTCGCTCGAATACCCGACTTCGCCTCTCCGCGGGATTCTTTCCCCGGATTGCACGAACTGCGCCATGGCGGAGCCTTCGCCCGGTAAGAGTTGACCTCCGTATCCCGGTTTTCGTATTCCGGCGGCGATGTCGAGGTTATTCTCGTCCTCGGGAGGCGGCGCCGCCGGGCCGAAATCGACCGCAACATGTGTTGCTCCTTCTTTTCCTTCTCCTCCCGCGCTGCTTTGCAAACGCTCTTCTTTCTTCTTCCGTTCTTCTAACGCTGCGGCGGCGACGAGTTTTTCTCTCTTCTCTCTCTCTTCCTTCTCTAAAAATTGCAAGAAACGCTCGGGTTGCTCCTTCTCGTCGTCCTTACCTTTCCCGCCCTCGCCGCCGTCAAAATCTGGTACCAACTCGCCCTCGTCGATATCGTCGTCGTCGTCTTCGCTACTGCTACTCTCGCTGCTACTCTCGCTACTGCTGCCGCCTCCTCGGCGCTTGCGCCGCGAGGAAGATTTTCGACTCTTCTTCTTCTCCTTCTTCCTCTTCTTCTTCTCCTTGCTCGAATGCTTTTTCTTCGTCGTCTTCTTTCTCCTCTTTTTCTTCTCGTCCATCTCGTCCTCGTCGTCGCTCGCTTTCGGCAAGGAAGGCCCTTGCACTTTCTTCCTCCCTTTCTTCTCCTCAGGATTCAAGATATTCTCGATCCTCTCGTCCTCGTCCGTCTCCGACCATCGCACCGGACTCCCCATGTTCGCCATCTCTTCGTACAACTTCCGGTGATACTCCGGATCTTCAATCCACCACAATTTATACCGTTTCAACCGTCTGTAATCCAAGTGATCTATCGCTTGCTCGTATAACTCTTGGTCCGAATACGTCCCGTCCGTTCGGTCCGGGTTGCGGAAGGTTGCGGACTTTTGTTGCTCTTTCGCGTGAAAGACGGATTTTTTCGCTCGTTTTTGTTGTTGGTGTTGCTGTTGGCCAGAACCACCCCCAAACCTCCCCGGGGGAGCATTCCCTTCTTCTCTCTCGCCCCGCTTCCTGGGAAAGCTGCCGAAAGGCGCATCACCACCACCAAAAGCAGCAGTGTTCGTCGTCAGGCCGTTCTCGCGGGATGCGCGCACGTTTCGCGCGTAGTTGGAGGAATCTTTATCGTCGTCGTCTTTGTTGTGTTCGTTTCCTCGCCGTTGGGGGAAATTCGTCTGAGTCGTCTTTTTATTACGAGTATTCTCCAAAGAAGAAGGCTGTTGCGATCGGTGCGATCGGGTTTCCCTCATGACGACGGATGATTTTGGCGTATGAACGTTTTGTTCGTGCGTTTTTGCGCGTATGTATCTCTTTTCAGTAACTCTTTATTACTGCATCCAAGTTTGTGAGGATTTGGAGTGAAAACTACTGTCTGTGTGTGCCAAGCGTCAAAGACGAATAGGTATATATATAATGATACAGATTTACAGGGTTTATTAAATTGTTTTCGTCGTCGCGCCTCCCACCTCCTCCTCCTCCTTCGCTTTCTCCCGTCGTTTCGTCCGCTCTTCTTTACACGCCTCTTTGTGTACTTCAATCATCCGAACGAGAATATCGCCCATTTTTGGTCGGCGTTCGGGAAGCTTGAACCAACAATCGCGCAAGATGGATTGTAACGGGGGACGGAACGGCGTCGATGCTATCGATGATGCTGGTGTTGTTGTTGTGCTGCTTTCTTGATCTTGTTCTTCGTCGCTCCTTGCGTTCATTTTCAAATGTTGTTCGCACGCGGCGTATTCGGTGTCCGAGTTATCCAACGCCGAACTCATTCGGTAGACTATTTGATACTCCGTCAAGCCGTCCCACGGTATCTTCCTGGCGACAATCTCCCAAATGGTGACACCGTATGAAAAGACGTCGCTCGATTCCGTGAATTGATTTCCGATGATAACTTCCGGTGCGGCGTAAGATACCGTTCCAGTCACGCCGGTTTGCCTCGTCGCTTTGCTGTGTTGCTTGACTTTGGATAAACCGAAATCGGTAACTTTCACGGCGCCGTCTCGGTTGATGAGAACGTTGTTGCAGTTCAAGTCGCAGTGGATAATCGCGTGCGGTTTGTGGGTGTGTAAATACGCCATCGCTTTGGCGATACTGATGGACCATCGAATGCGCGTAGATAAGGTCAACACGGCTTCCGTGCGATGCAAAACGTCGTGTAAAGAGCCTCTATCCATGTACTCTAATATGATGGCGGTGTTTGGCGAAACGGTACACGCGCCGAGCCATAAGACGATAGACGGATGTCGCAAGGTTGATAAGACCGAAACCTCTCTCTTGAATTCGTCCAATCCTTTCCCAACAGGAGATTCGAACAATTTTTTTACAGCGACGAGACTGCCGTTGTATCGACCTAAAAATACTTCCCCAAAGCCGCCTCGACCGATTCGGTTCGAAGAGGACGCCTCGCCAGTTGAGAATTCAATGTCATCGTATCGAATCTCGCACTCTTCGGCGAGTTCCATGACCGAAGACACGTGCCGTAAATGATGCGCATTTGACGGCGACGCGCTTCGCGAGGACGGCTCCAACTCCCCTAAAGACGCCATCGACGTTCCGCTTCCAATGAACGATTGCGCCTTGGCGTTCAACAGTGGCGGCGGAGTTGAAGCGCCACCACTGCTCCTCATCCAATTATTCGCGTGGTTTTCGACATCCTCCTCTTCTTCTTCTTCTTCTTTTAGAAGTAAATGCAAAGCGATCAAGTTTTTTTGCAGCTGTCGCTCGTCCAACGTCTTCGGGTCGTCGAACAATTCCAATTCCTTCGACCACCCCTTGACCGTTTCTAAGCTTTCTCTAATTCTACTTTTTCTCGCCGTCGTCGGCGTCGATTGTTTACTCCTGTCGGCATTGCTTTCCTGTATATCCAACTCTGCCTTTATCGCCGAGACGCAATACACGCTAATCTGTGCGGCGATTGTTTCACGTTTTGACCCGACGTCCACGTTGAATCGCTCTATGACTTCATCGACGACGTGAGAAAGCCATCCGCTCAAGACGGCTAATCTCCTCATGGGTAACACAAACTGTAACCAAGAAACGTCCGCTTCCAACAAATCTACCGGAGTGTTGAACGAATTAGTACTCGCCGTAGTTCGGTTCAACTTATCTCTCGTTTCCTTCTCGAGCGATCGAGTCTTCTCTTCGAACGGAACGCGAGAAGCTTTCAAAGCGTCGATGTTTCGAAACAATCTCAATCGTTCCACGTGAGAGGTTACCCGTAAATCTTTCAGAACGTCTTGATCGGTCAACCTCAGCAACACGTACCCATCCACGGCGGAGTTGGCGAACCTAGAAACCAAAAAACCAAGCATGTTAGATTCCAACCAGTTCCCGACGTCCTTAACCGTCCACACGTTTGGATCCGCCGGCGTTTGCTTGTTGTTTTTTCTGCTACCACTGCTACTTTTTTTCTCTTCTTCTTCTCGGTCGCTCTTTTCGTCGTCATCGTCGTCGTCGTCGTCGTCGTTATTGCTCTCCAAATCTAAATTCCGGAACATATTACTCGTCGCCGTCGCGTTGTTATTCGGGTACGTAAATCTTCGTTTGGCAACCGCCGCGTCTTTCTTTTTACTCCCGCTACTATTACTACTCAACATCTTCGCCACTCGGGATGTCCGTCTCCCTTCGTCCTCTCCGTCTTCATCCTCGCCGCTCTCCTCTCCCTTCACCACTATAATCTTCTTTATCAACTCCGGTTTAAAATCCACGCGTTCAATCGTCTCTCTCGCGTCGCCTTCCGCGCACTCGAAAAACTCAAACGATTTCGTAAACTTCACCGGCGGTCGATGTAAACTCGACCGAAACGTGATCTTAATCAGCACGTCCACGCCTTTCAGCTCGGTTTGAAATGTAGCTACGAACGGCGCGGACGACATCTCCATGCTTCCTAACGCCTCGTTCCCGAACAAAACGTCCACTCGTTTGATGATTTTATTCGCGTAGAGTTTGTCCAGCTCGGTGTCCTCTAAATGGACAAACATTTCCCCGACGTTCGATGTGCTCTTTTCATTCAATTGGAGGACTTTAAACCCGACTCTGAAGTCAATCGTGCCGTTGATGAGATGCGAAACAGACGAACTAAACGACGCCGAATCGTTTCCCCGGAAGGGGCTTACCGTGTTCGTCTTTTTCTTTCCCGAACCAGGAGTCGTAGCATTCGCGGTAAAACCGCCATCGAAGCTACTGTCAAACTCCTGACCACCGCCGTCTCTGCCGTGCAGTATCCCGCTCGCCCGTACGGGCATCGGCGTTTGTTTGAAGAACTCCTGCAAAGACATCTTGTTTTCTCCGTTCTTTTTTTTCTTCCCCATGACGAGATGTTAAAAGACGAACAAAAACGCTTCTCTCTCTTATTTAAAGAAGGGTATAAAATGATGTTTACATACACGTCGTCGTTCTCTTAAAAAGACGTTCTTCTTGCATCATCTGTTTGCGTGTTCTTTCTCCGAGTGTCGGTCGTAAACTGTGTGCTTCGCTTTGCCGCCTCTTCGTCCATTTTTGCTCGCGAAGCGTGTATGACATATTTAGGGTTTTAAAGTGGTACGGTAAAACCCTAAATAGTGTGTTTCTTTCTCCCTTTAAAAACGAGACAAAAGTGAAGCTCAAAACACAGAGAGAGAGAGAGTAAGAGAGCACGGAGGAGAGCGTTCCTTTTGCGTTTGAAGAAGACTTTAGTCGCAGTATATATACTTTAACAAACCACTTAGTTAGGAGGTGGTGCACGAGAGAGAGAGTGCTGCTTTTTGTGGTATAAACTACTCTTTATTAGTAGTAGTACTAATTAGGGGAAATTCTCAGACAAAATGGCCTTAAATCCAGTGGAGAAACTCCGGAAACAAAAGCAGAAACAACTGCTCCTGAAACAAAAGAAACAACGACAACTGAAAAACAAAGAAAAGTTTACGAAATTATCTCGCGAAGAAGTGGAACAGGAGTACGAAAAACTCAAAAGGAAACCAAAATCGAACGTGGATGAGAAAGATGTGCAGAGATTGAAAAGTTTAGAGAAGCGGTTGTTGGAGGAAAAGAAGACGACGCCGAAGAACGACATCGGACCAACAGCAGCATTAAATAATGGTGGGGTTAAAAGGAGTAGTAATAATGGCAACAAAATCGCGTACGATGATTACGTCGGCGAATCTGCGAGAGATGCGAAAGATAGCGTGTATTATCATCCGACGCTCAATCCGCTCGGGAAACCGCCGCCTGGGAAGCCGCAGAAGTACGTGCAAAGGAAGAGAGGCGGGAAGGTGGACGCGGGGATGGCGTTGCCGGCACCGGAAAAGAGGAAGAGGAAAAGAGACGGGGAAGGAGGTACGGATAGTAGTAGCGGCGAGAGTAGCGGCGAGAGTAGCGACGACGAGGAGGAAGGCGGCGGGAATATTTTCACCAAAATGTTCAACGTTGACAGCGGCGCAAAGGCGAAGAAAGAAAAAAAAGTACCGGGCCCGCCGAAAGGTCCGCCGCCGCCGTTGTTAGAAGGAGAAGATGCGAGCGAAGATGAGGATGAGGAAAAATACACTGACGTTGTCGTTCCGCCGCCGGTAGGACCGCCGCCGGGATGGATGCCGCCTGCGCCGAGCGGGTCGCCGCCGCCGTCGGACGAGGAGGAGGAGGAGGAGAACATAGAAGAGATAGTTATAGACGGTATCGTTGTTCCGCCACCACCTCCAGACGATACCGATGAAGACGACGACGAGGAGGAGGAAGACGAAGAAAAAGAAGTAGAAAAAGTAGAAACGACGGCGCCTCCACCTCCGCCTCCGCCGGTTGGTATCGACATTGCCAGGACCATCAACAAACCGCCAATGTTCGGCAACACGCTGGAAATGAAGGCGCAGTCGCACATGGCGTCACTATCTCGACCACCCCCTCCTTCCCACCAACCCATGCGTGCCGCCAACATCTACCAACGCCCGCCGCCGATACACTCGATGAACAATGCTCGCGGTAACAATCCGCCGCAACACTTCTTCTCCCCGGCCGCGCCGATGGCTGTAAAAAAGAAGTCTCAAGAGCAAGCCACCATACGCGGCGAAGCGACCACCATCGCCGCGCCGTCGCAAAACCCAGCGTTGCAAAAACTCGTCCCGGCGCACTTGCGCGTGCAAAGAGGCGGCGACCAGAATAAGAAGAAAAAAGTCAACCCGGCGCCAATGGTCGTAAAAGTCTCGAAGGAAAAGAAGGATAAAGACGACCAATACTTGAACTTCTTAGACGACGTGGCCACGTTAGGCGCGTTCCAAGAGTAATAACAACTATCTAAATGCGCATTTAATGACTAGAAAAACTATAACCTAGATAGAAGAAACACGAACCTCCTCTTCCTAATCGTCTTCACCCTCCTCCTCCACGACCGCGGAATGTCTCCCAACCGCGCACGGCGGAATCTTCAAAAACTCGTCAAAGTCGTACACCGCCTTCTTCCCGCTCGCGCAACACGACCACCCTTTACTCCTCTCGTGGAAAATCGGCTTCCCTTTGTGATATCGACAACACTCGTTCTTATTTTCGCTCTCTCTAAATTTCATTCCACATCCTGTTCGTTTGCACGTTTGTAGCGCGTTCGGATCCATCTTCGCTCGCTCGAGTTCCTCCTCTCTTTTCTTCTGCTCTTTCAGCTCTTTCGTTCGTCTCATTTTCTCTTCGTTCTTTTTGCTCTCTTCCGGGTGCATTTCGCACGCGAAGCCGTTCGAACACCGAGGACACTTTTCAACGCCAAGTGCATCGTCTTTCTCTTCTTTCGTGCTCGTCGTTATCGTCTGTTTTGGTGGTACTAATACTTGTTTTTCGCTCGAATGCGAATCCAGTTCCCGGCAGCCTTTTATGCTCAAAAACGCGTTGAAATCTTTGCTCCGTTTATTACAACACGGCCAAAGCTTTTCGCCGTCTCGAAACTGAGGCGGTTGAGTGTGGTGCACGCATTTTGTATTCGTCTCGGAGAGGAGACAGTCGCAAGAGATGCGTTGACAGCGAACAGGGAGAATGTTTGACATGTTGTTTAATACATAAAAAATGCGTTACAAAAGTCAAGAAGAAGCGGCTAAAATCTCGATGTCGTCGTCTTCGATGTCGGCTATCGCGCTAGAACTCTTTTCGTTGTTGTCATTCGAATCGTGTATATCATCGAGTAAAGGTCGAACGCGCGTGATGGAGGAGACAATCGGCGGTCTCCTTTTTCGTTTCGATGACGGAGAAGTGGTATTTCTATTAGTATTGGTATCGTCGTCTTCGTCTTCGTCATCGTCTTCGACGCATACGGCGACGATACTTCTTTCGTCCTCTTTGACTTTTATCGTCGGTGTCTCGCGAAAGAGCTGGAACCGCCATCGACCGAACGTTTCTGGATCCGATTCAAAGAGTGAGATGTCTTCGCGCTCGTCGTCGTTCCTTTTTTCTGTCACCGCGATGTCAAAGTTCCGGAACGGCCTGCCGGAAATCCCAACCCCTAACGCCTTCACGTAACTTTCGCACAAACACCAATACCTGACAAACATCCTCCTCCCCAACTCCTCCTCTTTCGCTAACGCGGTTTCAATCCTCTCGACCGCCTCACCTTTCCTAAAATACCTCTTTGCTAATTTCAAGCACGCGTCTTTCGTCCTTCTCTTCTCCACTTCGCAATCGATCCCCACGCGTCTCCCGTCCGTCGTCACCGCCATCGCGACGACATTTTTCGAGTGCGACACGCTAAACTGAATATTCAAATTTTCAGACGACATCGACGACGACGAAAACGAGTTCGTCGACTCCTCTTCCTCGTTCGAATTCGCAAAAGAACTCGTCGTCGTCGTCGTCGTCGTCGACTGTTTCAAAAACGGTTTCCCTTTCTCGTTGAACGTAAACTCCAACGAAGACGGATCGACGACTTTGCGCTGCGATGGTTTCCTCCCTTCTCTTCCTTCGTTCAAAATGGACGATAAAACCGTCCGAACCATCGCTCGGGTTTGTAATCTCTCCTTTTTCGTTTCCGGGTGTAAACTTTCGATTTGAATCGAATCCAACTCGCGTTTCGAGAGTAAGCGTTCGTATTTTTCGAGCAAACTTGGGGCGTCGCACTCGTTCCGTTGGAGAATAAATACTCGCACTCCGTGCTTCGTCTTCGTCGTCTTCTTTGCCTTCAAAACCACGGGCCCGTCTTCTTTCTCGATTACTACGCGGGATTCTTCAACCTCCTCCTCCTCCTGTTCGTTCGTCTTCGCGTTGTTCCGCCGCTGATGATGAAAATGCTTCCCCGACGGGGAGGAGGAGGACAAAAACGAAGACATCAACGCAAACCGACGTCGACAATTACTCTTCGTCGTCGACAAAACGTTCGTCGTTCTCATCATCATCGTCGTCGTTGTCGAACAACTCGTCGTCATCGTCATCATCATCATCTTTTTTTTCTCTCTCTCTCTCTCTCTTACGCGCGAAACTCTCCGCAAAAGAGCGCGCACGTTTTATACATACACAATACCCACTTCTGGCTTGAAAATGAGAAAATATTGGGAAAAAAAACTCTTCTCCGCGTTGATGAAAAAAGACTTTTCACGAGAGTTATTAGTTGCACGAGTCGAAAAAGAGCAGAAGAGAGTGTTCGCAACCGCAGCAGCAGCGGGAAACGCGCGAAAACTGCTTCGGAACACAAAGTCTTCTCGAAAGAAGATTAAGACGAATTGCTTTTTTTTGAGAGGCGAGAGCAGCTTTTTATTATCACAGACGAGAGCAAAAGTCGAAAAAAAAGAGCAGAAGAGTTTTTTCACCTGAGAAAGAAAGAGCACACAAGAGAAAAGTCGAAAAGTCTTCTCGTACACACACAGACAGACAGACTTTAACAGAAGGAGTTTTGCTTCTTTCAAAAAATTTCTTCATTTCGAAAAAGAGCACACGTTTTTTCACGAGAAAGAGCACACGCGAAAGAGCAGAGTCGAAAAGTCTTCTCGTACACACACAGACAGATTTTGCTTTTTTGAGGCGAGCGGCTGAAACAGAGAGAGCAGTCGAAAAAGAGCAGTTTTTTCACTTGAGAAAGAGCACACGTTTTTTCACTCGAGAAAGCGCACACAAAAGAAAAGTCGAAAAGTCTTCTCGGAAACACACAACAGACAGACTTTGACAGAAGAGAAGTTGCTTCTTTCAAAAAAATGTCTTCATTCTTGTCGTTTTTACAAATATAAAACAATCATCGCTTTGTTCTTCTTCTGCACTTTGCGCAGAGACGCTCTTCCGTTTGCACTCTCTGCGCTCTCTCTCTCTTTGCATTTCGAGGAGGCGTTTGTTGTTGTTGTCGTTTCTGAAGAGGATTAGTGTTTTTGTTTGCACTCTCTTTTTCTTATTGTTTGTTATACGTGATGCGTGAAGAGGAACAGAAATCATCCTCCGACGGAGAGGGAGAGGAAGTTCGAAATCATCATCATCATCGCGAAGAAGAAGGTGTCGTCGTCGTTCTCGCGGAGAAGACAAAGGACGAAGAAGAAGAGAGGAAGAAGCAAAATGAAGAAGAAGAAGTAAAGAGGACGACGAACGTTTCATCGATCCCCCCGACAACCATCCCGCAGAAGAAACCATCGAATCATTTGCACTTCCATCTCCCGCCGTATACTCTGGACGAAGAAATCGCGTACGCGTGGGCGACGCAACCGTTCTCGCCTCGAACCGGCGTCGACGCCGTCTTCGAGTGCTGGATGCAATGCGAAAACGAGAGGTGTTTAAAATGGAGACGGATACCGAGGATTGTTGGGAAGGTTTTAGAGCAAGGGAGAGCGGCGGTGGAAACGCAACTGGTGAAAGATGCCGGGAAAGGGATGATTGCGAGGACGTGCGAAGACGAAGGAAACGAGGACGCGCGAACGAGGACGACTACAAATACGACCACCGAAACGACGAATGCGAGTAACAACAAAAGAGAAATTTGGACGTGTAAAGACGTGGTGGACGCGCGATACGATTCGTGCGAGAAACCGCAGGAACTTTCAGACGACGACATCGACCGGCTGATGGCGGACGCCGACGAAGCGGCGGAGAAGGAGGCGCGGAAACAGATGAATTCGAAAGCGATGAAAGAAGAGGAGAAGAAAAAACGAGCGTACGAATATAACAAACGAAAACGCGACGAGGCGAACGAGTTGAAGATTCAAGCCGGGACGCACGAGAGGTTACCGAGCGGACACGTGAGGAAAATCACAGAGAGGAAGGAAAAGGTCGTCAAAGAACCGCGAGTGAAGAAAGAAAAGGTGAGTACGGTGAAAGTACAAAAGGAAAAGAGAGGGACGTTGAAGTACCTCTTGGAGCAAGCGGTGGAAGGCGAGTTGTACGTGCCTCCGAGACTACCGAATAAATTCACGACGGAGTGGACGTTTGTAAAGTGCGAGATTGCGTCGTGCGGCAAGCGGCGACGGGTGAAAGCGAACGAGGCAGTCGGGTTAGGAACGAGAGATCGATGGGTGTGTCCGTTGGGAGAGTACGGTGGTTTAAGTCAATTCGCGAGTTGCGACGCAGAGGAAGAGTTTACGAGCGAAGAGATTGAACAGTACATGAAGACGCAAACGGAAGCTTTAGAACAAGAGAAACAGTTGAAGAATTTGTTTCGAGAGTTTTGCGAACGGAATCCGAAATACGTCGTGGACGGATCGTACACAACCAGAGACGGGAAAGTAGTCGTAGACGGGGCAAAGAAAGCGGTAAAAATTACAGCACCTACTGTTACTCATATAGTACCACCATCAGCGGTAGAAATGGCGGCGGTGGCGGCGGCGACGACGACGACGACAACGATGACGACATCCAATCCATCGGAGGCGTCGACGCAAACGACTGAGAATAGAAAGAACCTCAGCGCAAGCAAGTCAAGTAAGGGGGGTCAAGGCGAATTAATCATCGCTTGCATGGCGTTCAAAAAGGGCGACATCACGGGCGAGCAGTTTTTAAATATCGCCGCGCAATCGCCATTTGGTGCCCTTCGCGCGTGTTTTTACGTCTTGTTTGGCGTCGAAACGAGTTCGAATAACAAAGAGTGGATTTTTAACACGCTCGCAAAGAGAACCAAGGACGCGTCGTTTATGCCCACGACCAGACCTCGATACAACAACGCGTCGCGGCAGAGCAATGCTGGTAGTAGTATTCAAGTCGAGACTAAAGCGAAGAAAACCATCGACGAGAAGATTAAGAAGATGGTTGGCAAGAGCACTTTTAACGGTGAAAGCGATAAAAGAGGCTGTTTGCGCAACGGGGCATCATCGCAGAGCGTGAAACTCGAAGTTGAGGTAAAAGAAGACGAAAGCGGAGTAAAAATAATATTGACTCACGCCGAAGAAAAAGAAACAGAATGGGTAGTAGAGAAGGTTAAAATGGCAGTGGATGTCAAGAAAGAAGACGATAGTAGCGAGAGAGGAAACGAAGTAGTAGAGAAGGAGATGACGAAGAAGAAAGTACACGGTTGCGGTGGCGATATCGATAGGCAAGAACAAGCAAAGGGTGCTCTCAACGTGCTCATCGACGAAGAATCTCCCGAAGAAGACCCGAGCGTTTGGCCAGGGGCGCCGCACCCTCGCGTCCTTCCGGAACCGTTCGACGCGGACGCACAACTCCTCGCGACGATCACGAAAATACCACCAACCATTCGCGTCACGTGTAACGAGCACGACGGCGTATACCTCGTCAGACGAAAAATGTTTCGATGCATGTGCGAGCAACACGGGTGCTTCAAAGTGTCCGGCGAAGGCGATGGGAACGTGTTCGGAGGCGCGGAGTGGGAGAAACACTGCGGAAAAGGATCCTCGAAAACGTGGAAACGCTCGGTCCGAATCGTAAAGCCAGAGGGAAAGAAAGAAATGATTGGCAATTGGTTGCATCGAACAGGATTGCAACCGATGCCATCGCTGTCGATGAGGGACGATCATCTCGACGTAAACGTCGGCTTCGGTGGTTTGAAGAAGCGGAAAACCGTGAGTGGTGGAACGAAAAAACAACAGATTCAGCAAATCATGATGGAGGCGCTCCAAGATCCAGATCCCAACGAAAACTGCGTCTCTTTCAACGGTCTCTCGCTAAAAGATTTAATGCGCGCGTTTAACTTTATTTTTGACGACGCGCATAAGGACGACGAGGAAAAGAAACAGTTCATAGTGCCCGTGCCGGAAACATTCGACGCTTCGCTCGTTGGTCGTTGCGTGGAGGTATTTTGGGCAGAAGAAAACGCGTATTTTCCAGGCGTGATTTCTCGATATATCCCAACCTCCGAAGCCGAAGACGCGAATGCAAACGCTATTTTTGAAATCACCTACGACGACGGCGACGTCGAAAAATTGAAAAACTTTCAGAGCGAAAAAGTGATTTGGTTTTCCAACGAGTACGTCCCAAAGAAGAGGTTAACCGCGGAAGAAGCGTACATTGAGAGCGAGAAGAATCTCGGCCGGTTCGCGTGCGTCTCGAAAGCGTGGCGAGTTGCCGCTTTGACAGTTCTGAAAGCGAGAGGTTCGCGATCACTCGAAGACGCAAAGAAAGAACAAATCGCGAGTCGACAACAAGTTGGGTTCGTTCAAGATTACGTTCACCGCGCGGATGTGAGAGAGGTAGCGAGCGAGCGTCAATGCGAACCGATTCGTGGTCACGTGTCTTTGAACTCCTGCTTCGCCGCGGATGCCGAGGAGGATGGAGGTCAAATCATAGATGCCGACCCATGCGATAAAGGCATAGCGAAAGAATGGTACCCGTGCGTCGGTGAACGCAATCCAAGACTGAAATCCGGACGTGATGTTCGCGAACAAGAGACGTACGGATGTGATTTTGTCACCGGAAGAGACGCTGTCGCCGTGCTCGCGGAGGCTTTGCCTGAATTTTCCGACGACGAGCATTGGGGAATTTACGCAAAGCTCATGAACCAAGTGAACGAATCGTACGGAAAGATGACCCCGGATACTCTTGCGACGCAATCATTAGCGCTCGCCGCGGAGGATCTCGCGGAAAAGTTTGAAAGAGCAAACATAACGTCGCCAAAGGACGGCATGAAGAATTTGGCGTGCGCCAAAGCGCTTTGGACGTTTTCCAAGAAAGCCCGAGAGAATCCAAATTTGTTTGTCGTTCACAGAAAAGGCTACGGTGTGGTGAACATTCGTGAAAAGAACATACAGAAAGGCGAATTCGTCGTCGATTTCTTGGGCGAAATCTACCCTCCTTGGGCGTGGATGGAAAAGCAAGATGCGATCAAGCAAGCGCAAAAAGCCAAAGGACTGAAAGATATTGGCGCGCCCGAATTTTACAACATGCAAATGGAACGGCCTGGAGGTGATAAACACGGCTTTGGCTTACTCTTTTGCGACGCGATGCACTACAACAATTTTGCCGCGCGAATGTCGCACTCTTGCGAACCGAACGTGCAAGTCATTCTCACCGTCGTCGACGGTAAATACGAAATTCATTTCTACGCCACTCGAGAGATTCAAAAAGGAGAGGAGTTGTGCTATAACTATCACAGTTGCTCGGACTCGATGAAAGAAGTCGAAGCGGCGTTTTGTTTGTGCGGCGCGAAGAAATGCCGAGGGAGTTACCTTTCGTTCGTCGGTGAGAACAACAACTCGCAAGTGTTTGACTCGGAACATCGGATCTTGGATCGATACGCGATGTTGTTGGACGCCATCGACGAGGCGAAAGAGAAGCGCGAAGGGAACGACGACAACGATGAAGTCGTCAAGACGCGATTGGAAAGTTTAGGTTTTCGAATTGGTTGCGGCATTCTCGCCGACGCGCCGAAGTGGTTGACGAATTATTACGCGAAAGTTGCCTCCTTCATCGATCACGAACGTGAAACGTTGCCCCCGCTCATTTACGAAGCCGCGAAGGAACATCACATCAACAGGAGGAAACGCGGGGATCCGGGATATCGAGGTGAATTTGTTTATACCGAGAAAAACGCCGAAATCGAAGCTATGGCGGTAAGAGAGAATAGAATTCAAGCGCTTGCCGTGTGCATGTCAAAAATTCGTCGTTTGTTGACGTTAGGAGAAGGTTTCGATTCACCGAAATATGGCACGAGTCCGCCGCCGTACGCGAAATTATCTGCGAAGGAGACCATCGAAAAGTTTTGGTGCAACAAAATCGTTACGGCGCCGCCAAATGTTGCGCCAGCGGCAGATTCTGATGATCCGACGACAACAGCGACGACGACGGCGCCGCCGCCGACGACGACGATAGTAAAAGCAATATCACCAGTAAACGGTGGCGCCGGAAAGAAACGGAAAGGAAGAGGCCGGTGGTCGAAAGGCGCGAAGAAAGAAGAAAACGGCACCGTCAACGGGGGAGTGGAAAGTAACGCGCCAAAAGATAAACCGCATGAAAACGCGCCGAGCGTTGCACTGTTCCTTTCTCAAACCATCGCGCAACACTCCAGACGCAAGACGCTCTCGCACGCGCAGCGCGAAAAGTACCTCTCGTTTCTCTCCTCTCTGGAGTTCAAATCGAAAGAAATGATGGATTTGGTGCCGGCAGCGGGAGATGAAGAAACCAACGAAGACGACGACGACGACAACGAAAATCGTTTACTCTCCAAGAATCGCGCCGCGTTACTCTGGCTTCGCGACGCTTTACTTGATCTCCCCGTAACGCCGTGCGCTCGTCACGACCTCTGCGCCGACATCGTCCACCTCTTTGCCAACACCGAACATTTCTACAAATTCGACCATCTCGCTCCGTGTTACCAAACGCAAGCGGGGATACAAATAGACGTCCGCGAAGACGAAGTGATGGCGTTCGGCGTCGGTGCGCAAGCCGCGTCGCACAAAATCGCCAGTTCGCACTCAAAGAAGTATAAACACGATTACATACCAGCCGCATTGCTTTCGTGGCATAAACAAGAATTGGCCGATCCAACGAAGCTCGTCCACGTTTCATTTAAAGGATGCGCGTACTTGCCGGACATTTCGTGTTGCTACGGCGTTCGCGCGGAAGCGAAGCCGATCGTCAACGGATGCGATCTCGAAAATCGATCAAAGTGGCTCTCTTGTTTGACCGAGAAAATAAACGAACCGTGGGAACCGAAAACGGGTCCTTGGGCGGGAACGAACGCGCAAAAGTTGATCGGCTCGCCGATGTTGGACGCCTGGAGGAAGAAGCAGTCGATGTTGGACGAAAGCGTTTTAGATTGGTTGAGGACGAGGAAAGCGACGGATGTCAGTTTGCAGCACGTGTTGCAGAACGCGCAATCAGTTGGGTACCAGAAGAACTATAATAACAATCCGGCTTTATACGAAAGCGGCAGATTGCAGCAAGTCGAGAGAGCGTTGGCGGCGCCGATGAACTTTGCGTCGAACGGCGACGACGAAGAACAAGGACACCTCAGCAAGAAAGCGAAGCAAGAGTTAGCTTCGCTGGCGCCGTGGTCGTTCGACCCAAAAGTCAAGATGCACCCCCCGGGACCAAAGTCCATGGAAGATTTCTCGGAAGTCGCTAAGAATGGTGGAGGACACAATAACGAAAACATGGATGTTGACGAGGCGCACGTGGCTGTCGTTGAAATCGCGAAGAAGAACGTCTTTGAGAAAATGGCGAAATAATAAATGAATGAACACCTATTAGTATAAAAGAACAAACAATTGTAACATCAAAAGATAAACACCTGCTGCGTTAAACACACTGCTACACGCTACCTGGCTGCTAAACACTCTAATATCTTATTCCTTCTTTCCTTCTTCTTCTTCTTCTTCTTCTTCTTCTTCTTCTTCTTCGGAAGCGTCGTCGTCCTCATCGTCATTCTCTTCGGAAGAGGATTCTTCTTCTTCGTCGTCGTCGTCTTCCGCGGACTCATCACCTTCTAACTGATTCCCATCTCGTAAAACCTCTCTTGCGAATCGACAGGCGCACAATAGAATCTTTGGCATGTCAGCCGCGCCGTTTGGTAAGCGCTCTCGAATCGTCGCCAACGCCTTTTCCTCTCGGCTTTGTAAAAACGTTAACCAAATATCGTTGGAAACACCTAACAAATCCCAATAATACGGATGACCGGCTTTAAACGCAATCGTGAGCTTTTTGGAGATATCCGCTGACGTGAGTTTGCGTGTTTCGGCTATATCCTCGACCGCTTTACCGCCTAGATGTTGGATTAAAATCTCCTCCACGTCTTCCGGAATGGGCGTCTTGCGTTTCGCGCCGCGAGTGAGTTCGAGTTGTTCTTTTGTTTTTGATTGTTCTGGTTGTCCCGATGTCGTCGGCTCGTTGTCTAACGTCGTCAGCGCCGCTTCACGAAGCGCGGCGTATGGTTCTATTTCTTCTTCATCGTAATCAACTTCAACTTCATCATCTTCTTCTTCTTCGTCGTCGTCGTCGTCGTCGTCCGGATCGTATTCGCCTTCTAAAATCCTACCGCGAAAGACGAACCCCTCCAGAACCGGATCCATCTCGTACCCATCCCCTCGCATCTTATTCAGCGCGACCCACAAATCCAAACCAACCATCGCATCGATCGCGGCGTACGTCAACTGCTTCTTGTCCAACTTCCCGTCCCGTTCCCAATTCGATGTTCTCGTGTTCCCGTCCTTCGGCACTCGCTTCTTGAGCACCCGTATTGCCAATCGAGCTAAACTCCATCGCTGACTTGCGTTGTTATTATTATCTCTCTCCTGTTCTTTCCCAGAAACACTTTTACCGCTACTCCTCCCATCACCGCTTACAACATTCTTCGCCTTCGCCAACGCGTCCAACTCCACCACTCCGTTCACGCGTACCTTAAAATCCCTTCGTAGCTTTTGCGCGTCCCCTCTCGCGTTCACGCCGGCTTTCCTCACCGCGGGGTCCTCTAAAAACCGAAGCAGTTTCGATGGGAGTGGGTTTTTATACTTCAAACGTTTCCCGAGTCGTATCAAAACGACCACATTTTTCGTTTTCGATTTCGACGACGACTTTGTTGAAACGTCTATGGTTGAATACGCCATCTGTAGTAAACTCGTCTTCGCTTCGCCACCGCCTTTCTTATACAGGACCTTCCACTCCATGTCGAATCCAACCACGAGAGACTGTTGTTTCCTCCCAAAAACATCGCCACCACCATCGCAAAAGTGGTCCAATTTCATCGCTTCGCGATAGATTCGTTCGATTGCCATTTCGATGTCTCTTTTCGTCTCCGCGAGGACGATTTCTGTCCGGGTTTCGTTCAGTTTGTACTCTGAAAGCAAAAGATGTTGTTGTTGGGGGAAATCACAATCGTGATTTTGTTGTCGCTGTTGTTTCCTCAGCCCATCAATGGTATGGTGTTGTTTTTTGTCGGTAAAAAAACTCTCATCATCACAACACGTTGTTACTGCTCCTACTGATGATGAAGATGATGGTACTTTCAGTCGCTTGGTGGTCCTCGCGTCGTCCATCTTAATAAACGCGTAACTCTTTCGAGAAATTTTGAAAATTTTCCCCTCGTTGAGGTTTGCTCAGTTTTAGGGTTTTGTGATTTAGGGTGTAGGGGTCGATTGGATTTTCTTTCACTTTACTCGAGCGGCAGACCAAAGACGTCACGGAAGGCTCTCAGGGCGACGAAAGCATCCGCACGACGAGCGGTAGTATTATCATCAGCACTCTCGGCAGAATTTTACCACGATGCAGTCCTCCTCGTCGTCCTTTTCTTCTTCGCGCTGTAATAGTAAAGGCGCTTCGTCGTCGTCATCTGTTCCCCGCGTTTGCTCCTTCTCGAAAGCGTTCAGAACAACAACGAGAACGACACCACCCTCGTTATTAAGAGCGAACCCGTTCGAGAAATCCCCGATCGTCCTCTCCGAAGACAGCTCGGAACGAACCGTTTTAGACGTCCTCGAACGAACCAGGGAAAGTTTGCTCGAAGACGAGGAAGTGTCCAAACAAAACGCGTTGGCGAATTACGGCAACATGCTGAGGCTTCCCGGAGGCCCAAAAATTTTAAGCGAGATTCCGCCGGAGGTATTACCGATGTTACTCAGGCTACCGACGACGAGAGGGGACGTGGAAAAGCTGAGGAAGGCGAAAGATGGGTACGAACAATGGGAGGAGGCCTTGAAGAAAGGGTTTTTACCGAAATCTTCGTCTTCGTCGTCTTCGTCGTCGGCGAACGGATTCGACCCCCACGCGGTGGATTGGCCGGAGGACGAGACGTTTCGAGAGGCGTTGTTGGAAACGTTGGGGGAGTTAGATATGGCGAGGTTTACGAGGAAGTTTCCTCCGGTTTTGAAGACGTTGATGCGGAACGTTTTGGATATTTTGTACCAGTACGAAGTCGCGATGGACGGCGAGGAAGAGGAGGATCCGAATTCCGATCCGAGGCAAAGCACGGAGAGCAGTCAAAGCAGAGGCGGAGAGCAAGAACCGAACGAGGACGAGGAGATGAACCCAGATGGAAGCGGAGCAGGGGACGATACCAACCAAGAGGAAGGCGATCCTAACGGGGAGACGAGTGGAGGTGGCTCCAGCGGCGACGGCGACGGGAAAGACGAAACGGACGTGGACGACATCGAGATGAACATGGAATCGAAGGAAAAAGACAACGACGCGTCGTCGAACGCGGAGGAAAAACGGAAAGAAAAAGAGAAACAAAAGAGAGAAATGGTGGAAAAGATGATGGAAGATTTCAAAGAGCAATGGGAACCCGCGGTGGATAAACTGGAAAAAGCCTCGAAAGCGTTCGAAGGTTTAGATTTGAACGATTTAACCGAAGGGCCGGAAGGGTTTGATTTATCCAAAGGGTTGTGGCAAGTCACCGGTTGGGAAGAGATGGAAAAGTTGCGGAAAAAGTTGCAAGATTTGAAGGAACTGAGAGACATCGTGCGTTCTTTAGGACGCGGTTCGGGAAGAGGCCCGTTAAAACGCGCCCCTCGACAGCGCGAACGCAATCGATTCCCGGAAGGCTTGACGCGATCTCCCATGGAACCCGAACAAACGAGCGGTTTAACTCGCTCGGACGATATCTCGCGCGTACTCCCGGCCGAGCTTCAACTGTTAGCCATGAAAGACTCCGCCGCTGCTCGCCGGTTACACTTTGCGCGTCGCGCCGAACGCACGTTAGCTACGTACGAACGCGTCGGGTGGGCGGAAACGCCCGCGGTTACCGTCGAAGGGTTAGAAACCCGTCCCGCGGCGGAATGCGGTCCAATCATTGTCTGTCTCGACACCTCTGGCTCCATGATGGGCGCCCGCGAAACCGTCGCCAAGTGCATGACTCTCGAGTGCGCGCGACAAGCGCGCACGACCAACCGCCCGTGTTTCCTCTACGCCTTCTCCGGCCCGGGCGATTGCATGGAACTCGAACTCAAAGTCTCCGCCAAAGGCCTCTCCGATTTACTCGCGTTCCTCGAAGGCTCATTCCACGGCGGCACGGACGTCGACGAACCCTTCGAACGCGCCTTGGCGCGTTTAGACACCGAAGAGTGGGAAAACGCGGACATCCTTCTCGTCACGGACGGTGAAATCAAACCCATGCAAGAAGACTTGTTGGACGCGCTCGACCAACGCAAATCGGAGCGCGGGTTGAAAGTCCACGGACTCGTCGTCGGAGAACAAGGGAACCCGGACGTCGTCGAGGCGGTGTGCACGCACACGCATAACTTTAGGAGTTGGTCTGCCGTCACGTAATTTGTATACCATCATCTCGTAAACCCCCCGGGGGGCATCGATACCGATTGAATGTCCCTAACGCGTATAAATCGAAATCCAAACGCATTCCCTCACACCTTGAAACGCAACGCGCAGCGACGCGAGGACGAGGACATGCCGCCTCGGCGCCGCAAAAAACCTACCGCGCATGGTATTGGCTTCAACGCAATGCCTCCCTCTCCACCGAGACGCCTCCTTCCCTCCAAACCTCTCCCAAACCCAACGACCGTTTCCTCGCTCCGCCTTCGGGAAACGAACCGTCAACTCCGTCCGCTCGAGTTCCAATCCTCGGTCGCGAGATACAGCATCCACCGCGGGTTTACCATCGCGAGCGAGAAACAATTCTCTCGAATATGGAACGGAGGAGTCACGTGCTTAGAAATTGGCGGGATGCGCGAAAAGAGGTTCGCTTTAGTCGGGACCGTGGATGGAAGCGTGGTGATGTATGACTCGATGGATGGTTTCGGAGGCGGACGAGAAGCAGCAGAAAAGGCGGACGGCGATCGGAACGAGAGGAGGAATGTGGAGCCTATTTTTGCATCCAACAGGAGATTTGGTCGTCGCCGTACCGGTGGTACCAATGGTATCGCGAGTAGTGAAAATGAAGCGCGCATCGTGCGGACGTCGCAAGGGCACGAGAAGTCGGTCTCGGCGGTGGCGTGGTATCCCGAGGACGCGAGTGCGTTTTTTAGCGCGTCGTTCGACGGGACGGTGAAGTTGTGGGACGCCAGTCGCGCGGAAGTGGCGGCGACGTACGCGTCGTCTGTTGATTCTGGGAGAGGTGGAAGGAGTGGTGTCGCGCTCGGTTCGAGAATACGGGACGTGAGTTTGTCTTTGTCGAGTCATTTGAATAACGATTTAGTCGCGGTGGCGACGGATGCGCCGGACGTGAAATTGTGGGATCCCGGGAGTAACGTGGTGGGAATGACGTTACCGAAAGCGCATCCGGGCGGGTGTTCTAAGACCGCTTGGTCGAAAGAGAACGCGTTTTCTGTGATTACGTGCGGGTTTGAGGGTCGATGTGCGGTTTGGGACGCTCGGCGTTGCGCGGCGCCGTTGTTTAGCATGGATAGGCGGAGGAGTAATAGCGGCGGAAACGGCGGCGGTACCGAAGGTTTAGGAACATCAGGGTCGTGGAGCAGTTTGAGGAAACCTATAGATTTTTACGACGAAAACGCGAGGGCGCACGCGGATGGGATAGAGAGCGTATTGATACACCCAAACGGTCGTTCGGTTTTCACGAAAGGGTTTGGATTCCGAAACGACGCGAGGGTTCGCGAGTGGGATTTGCGCACCGGTCGGTGCGACGCGACAAAATTCGAACGATTTTCGAATTCGTCGTCGTCGATGACGACACAAAATGCTCGGAGCGGCGTAAGTGCGATGAACACGGGTAGCGGCAGTGGTAGGGGTTCTACAGCTGGTGCCGGGACGGCGTCGGCGGCGTCGGCGCAGTATCGGTATTCAACAACCATGTCGTGCTCGGAAGACGGCGTGAACGTTTTCGTGCCTTCGCAAGACGGGTCGATACTCGTGTACGATTCTCGAACCGGCGCGATTTCGGAGCGCTTGAAGTGTCACGCGGACCGAGTGACTTCGGCGCAGTTTGTCGCCCGCGAGTGCGAATTGTTCTCGGCGAGTATGGATGGGTTTCTCGTTCGATGGAAGAGCAAAAATGCAAGCGCGGCGATGAGAACGACGATGGGTACCAACCGCGAAAGCGAAAGAGAATGGGTGAGCGACGAAGATGATGATGAAGAAGAAGAGAATATTGGCGGGCGCGGGGGCGGCATGTATAGGAACGTACGCGCTCGTCGATGATGTATTATTTAGTATTTTATAAAATAGTTTCGGGGGATTGTTAAAGCCCTCCCTCCTTCCTTGTATATCGCGGTAGGTTTTGTAGAGTAAACACGTGTATATCTATTTCGGCGAACACGTCGATGGCGGTCCATTAACGCCGCCGGTACACGTAAATTTAGCGTTGAACGCGTCCGCGTTTAAGAACATGTCCGTGGACGTTGGATTATCTGGGAGAACCCATCCGGAAATATCGTGGTCGAAAGACGACGCCCCGTTGAACATGTCGTGAAGATCGCGAACTTGAGCGACATCCCACCTCGAAATGTTCTGGTTGAACGAATTCGCGTTGTGAAACAAACCGTCCATGCGCGTCACCGATGCGGTCTCCCACCCGCTTATGTCTTGATTAAACGTCGTTTTATCTTTGAACAAATTATTCATCAGTGTGATGCCGGAGGTGTTCCATTTTGAAATGTGTTGCGCTGCCGTACCGCACGACGTCGTCGAGCACGAGCAATCCCCGTCGCTCGATTCCGTGAAGCACTGTTGAACGGCCAAAACTAACGCGTAATCACTGGTGAACGCTGGGGCGTAACACGATCTTGGACCCGATGGGCATGTCCACGCCTTGTTATGAAGAGTTGCACCACTGCACATATTATTAAAGTTGCAATTACTTGGGGGATTCCAATTGCGGAGGTCTTGGTTGAACGCATAAGCGTAAACAAACATCTCTCTCATAGTATACACTTGCGCTGTGTTCCAACTCCCAATGTCTTGGTTGAACGCAGAAGCGGAATAAAACATACCTTGCATATTAGTCACTAGCGGTGTGTACCAACCCCCAATGTCTTGGTTGAACGCAGAAGCGGAACGAAACATATATTGCATATCAGTCACTTTTTCTGTATTCCAACTCCCAATGTTTTGGTTGAACGCAGAAGCGTAAGCAAACATATACCTCATATCAGTCACTTTTTCTGTGTTCCAACTCCCAATGTCTTGGTTGAACGCAGAAGCGACATAAAACATAGATTGCATATCAGTCACTTGCGACGTGTACCAACCCCTAATGTCTTGGTTGAACGCAGAAGCATAATAAAACATCATTCGCATATCAGTCACTTTTTCTGTATTCCAACTCCCAATGTCTTGGTTGAACGCACGAGCGTAAGAAAACATAGCAGACATAGTACTCACTTTTTCTGTGTTCCAACTCCCAATGTCTTGGTTGAACGCAGAAGCGGAATTAAACATAGATTGCATAGTCGTCACTTGCGACGTGTCCCAACTTGATATATTTTCATTGAAAGTATATTTAGCTGCAAATAACGACAGCATTTCGGTCACCTTGGATACATCCCATTCGCTAATTCCACCGTTCGTATATATCCCGCACGGCGAATCGTACGTGCACTCGCACTTTCCAGTGCTTTCTTTTTCAAACATACTGAAACGGCTTTCCTTAATAACTCGTTCGGACTCTCAGGATTCGGTGGCGGCGGTGGAGGAGATCTTGGCGGCGGACTCGGCGGCGTCACGTACGGCGGCGGCGCGGTATACGGCGGCGGCGGCGGTGGCGGACTCGGACTCGGCGGCGGACTCGGTGGCGTCTCGCACGTCTCCCCCGACCAGTTCTCCGCGCACACGCAAAACCAATGCGTGCCGTTGTATTGCAACTTATCTCCGCCCGGTGGCATGCACTTCGGTGGAATTAAATGCTGCCCTTTTACGATGAGGTCTCCGACCACGTGAAGTTCGTTCGAATTCACCATCACTTTCCCTCCTTCGTTTTGGAGCCCAACCGTGCCGTTCGTAAATCGAGCCACTGGCCAATTATTCCCTTCCGCGGAATCCAAAAGTGACGTCGAGGAAAGGAAAAAGAGCGCCGCCGCGCAAAGAGGGAAAAACATGTCTCTCGTCGATTCGAGACGACTCGATGAACAGAGAGGATCAAAACAAAAACGTATTCAAAAACCGAATATTCTTCCCCGCGATCGACAATCGACAATTATGTGTTCGTGGGAATTAAAACGCGATCTTCTTTCTCTCTCTCTTTCTCTCTCTCTTTCTTGCGACAAAGAGAAAAAAACGAACGCGGTACGCTACCACCAATATAAACACGCACTTAAGGCGAGCGAGGTATCGGTCGTCTTTCGTCCTTCGTCCCACGTTTGAGGTCGAGATAATTAAATGCAAGCAACTAATTAATCTTTTTGGGGTTTTGGTATGGCTCTTTGCGTATTTATTGGTTTAGGGTTTAGTACAAATTCCTTCTTTGCGGCGAGGCCGAAGAGTACTCCTCAATGCGAGTCTCTCGCGACGAACGCGAGAACTTTGCGCGCGCGGTCGAGGGAATGCGCGTGACGTGTGTTTCTTTCTTTCTTTTTCTATCCGTGTGCGTAATATACGGTTTTTAATAAAATAAATATACTACAAGTTTTCGAGCGCTCTCTCGCTCGGTAGCGGCGGGCGGGTCTTTTCTCTCTTCTTCTTCTTCTTCTTCTTCTTCTTCTTCTTTTTTATCGTCCGTCTTGTAAATCCGTGCACGATTCTCCGACGTAATTTTCGTTGCACTCGCAGACAAAATCATCGCCGTTGAAATATAACCTAGCCCCGCCGGGCGGTTCGCACGCCATCGGCGTCAGACGTCTGATGGACTCCGCGATGGCGGTAACGACTGTACTCGGCGAGTTGACGGAACCGTCTTCGTTGATGGTTGTCGAACACTGCGAGGTGCTTCCGCTGGCGGATGAACCATCGATCCACTTTTCCATCATGTATGCCATCACGCTCTCTCGTTCGGTGGGACTGAGTCTCTGGTTAAAATACAGGACTTCGCCGACGAGACCGTGCATGTGTTCGGAATCCACATTTACTCCGCCAATATGCGGCTCGCTCATTGCGTCCACGTCATACCGACCACTGATGCTGAACGACTTGTTTAAACTTGGATCGTTATCAATATTGAGAAAGCCATCGGTATTGCCATAATAAACATCTGCTACGTGCCACATGTCAAAGTCTGCCTCGACTGTCCCCATGTTGGCGTTGTTATCGGCGCTCATCCCAACCTTATTATTCCCGGTCCCGCGCGTCCCGAACTGGTAAGAGGGATCATCAGTCGAATAGTCGCCTAAAATGACCCCTTTCTCCATGTACCCAATCTGATTATACGCGATAATAATCTCGGGATTCTTCCCTAGCTTGGTAGTCCCAAACCTCACGCCTCTCGCCGAATTCACGTCGTTGAAGAAAGCCGCGCCGTTTCCGAGATGAACACCGTGCATGTACTCCACGTCTCCAAAAATTTCAATACCGGACGCATTATTCACGATATCAACGGCTGAATTCATCATCGCCCCAGATTCGAACGTATCCTCGTAATAACTGTTCGAAAAATCAATCCAATGCGTCAACGCGCTCGGGAAATTCGCCGCGGACGCTCCACTATAGCACGAAGTAAACGAGTCCGGATCAATACCTAACGTATTCTCCACGTTCGTCACTCGAACATCGTACACTTCAACATCCGTATCGTTCACGTACAGACTTCCCGACACCCGCAAATGCCCGTTGACTAAAAACTCGTCGCTTTGCACGTGCACTTCGCCGTCGCTCCGAACGCCCACGGTGCCGTTGCGAAACCGCACAACTGGGTAATTCGCGCGGACTTGGAGCACGAACGCGGCGCTACACGCGAGCACGAAGAGACGGGCGAGACGGAGAGGTGGATGCGAACGCGTCGTTATCATTTTGCTGATCGTCCTTCCCGGACGCGACGCTTCTTCCTTTTCTTCGTATCTCGCCAGAAAGACGAATGGTGAGCGAGAAAATTTTCCCTCGAGGATGTCTCTCTCTCTCCCGTTCTTCGCGCCAAACGAAGGCTCTTCCGCGAGACAGAAACACCGACGACGACGTTCTCTCTCTACTCTCTCTCTCGCGTTCGTTTCGATCGCGGAGAAGAGACAACGAGGCGTGTGTTTGTCCTCGAAGATTTCCGCGCGCGTGTGTTCAAATTCGCGACCGATGGGAAAATTCAACCCCCAAAAGCTTTGCGCTCTGTCTCTGTCCTGTGCTTCTCTCGAGACAGAAAGACGCACGAAAAACGTCGCCCGCGAGTACTCGCGCTCTCTCGACGGTCTCGCAATGCCCGCGTATCTCTCCCGGTCGCGTATTCGCGAGTGTAAAGAGAGAGAGAAACGATCCAAAATTTGTCCGGAAATTGCTTCTTTTTTTCCCTCGTGTCCCTTATTTCTCCAATTAAGTGCTCACAATTTTCACAGAGGGGCTGGCGAGAGCGAAACGACGACGCGCTGCGAGATCCTTCTTTTCGAACCCAACACACACCGGGAGAAGACGACGACGACGACGAAGACGAAGAAGAAAGAAGAGAACTTTATGAGCGCGTTTTACTTTCGTTCCGTTTAAAAATGTGTTGTTTGCTGTGTGTGATGACTTCTAATAAAATATAACACAATCTTAATCTTCTAACGATGATGAGAATTAATGTGATGACTTCTATGTTGTTGGTGTTGGTGTCGCTCGAACGTCCACCTCTGCGGAATCATCCTCGTCGTCGGGGTCGGCGGCGTCGCCAACACCGCAGTCTTTTCCGTTTCCGTTGAGTAAAAAAATGTCCGGCCCGTTTTTATCGACCATCGTTCGGTTGGCGTGTTGCATCAACCGAAATATTTGGTTCGTGAGGACGGCGAACCATATGCCTCGTAAACCCAAGGAGAAGTGACCAACGCCTCGTAAAACGACGGCGAGGGCGAGGAAGTTGAGCAAGTGCGCGCGGAGTAAATATCGCGCGTCGCCTGCGCCAATGAGGATGCCTTCGCTGACAAAGACCACCGCCGAGACGCACTGGGAGACGAGCATGTAAACAGAGACCGATCGGACCAAGGATTGGACGTAAAAGTCCGTGGTGAACGCTCCAGAGGCAAACGCGGAGACCAAGAAGGCGACGATGGAGATGAAGACGCCGACGGCGAAGGAAAGAAGGAGGAGTTTTTTGGCGATGGTTTTCGCTTTCTCCGCGTCGCGTTCAAAGTCTCTGGCGATGAAGGAGGTCGAGGCCACGAAGAGCGGGTCCACGAAGTAGGTGAGCGACCAAAAGACGTTCAAGGCTATTTGGTGCGCGGCCATGACGGCATTCCCTAGGTGCAGAGCGGTCGTGGTCATCATCGTGTACACGCCCATGCGGCAGATTGAGGAAAAGAAGAGCGCCGAGCTGACTTTGGTGATGCGTTGGATTTCCGTCGCAGTCGGCGGAGACTTCCACTCGGGACTTCCTATTTTCGGTAACATCTTTTGCCCAAAGAGTTGCGAGGAGAACAGAACTGCGGAAGCGCACTGCGCGAACAACGTCGCGAACGCGGCACCTCGTAAGCCGTACGAAGGAACGAGCAAGAAATCGCCGAAGACGTTGAGCACCGCGGCGAAAGCGAAGATTCTCAACGGCGTTTTGCTGTCTAATTTCCCAATAAACGCGCCTTGCGCGCAATAGGAGGCCAACACGAACGGCGTCGCGAAAGCACGTATTCGCAAATACGGCGCCGCCGTCGCGAGCAAACTTTCCGGCGTTCCAACTAGACGTAAAATATCGCTCGCGAAACAATTCAACGCGATCAAAGAGACCATGCCAAACGCGACGGAGAAAAACAGCGATATCGACACGCTCCTCCTAATTTTATACTCTGCGATTTCGCACCCTTCGTTGAATTTCACGTAGTGTCTCGCGACCATCCCAGTCGTCGTGATGGAAAGAAACGAAAACAGTTGAAAAATGACTTGGAATATAGCCGCATTCGGTCCGAGCGCGGTTAACTCGTTCACGCCGATTCTCCCGACAAACATCGTGTCGATCAAAGACATCAGCGGATCCGCTAACAACGCGCCCAGCGCGGGAACCGCCAACGTGAATATCTCTTTCGTCTCCTCGCCGTCCAGTATCATCTTCATGGAAAAGTTCGTAAACGCAGACGACGACGACGACGAAGTTGAAGACGAGGTCGTCGAAGCGCTCTCGCCCGACTGTCGTCGTCTTCGTCGTCGTCGTCTCTGCTTTTCTTTGTCTTCTTCTTCTTCGTCGTCCTCGTCCACCGACGAAAAATCTTCCGGCCGAAACCCGCCTCGCGAGGACCGGTCGTAATAGCTCGTCATCGTCCGCTCGGTCATCTCCGCCGCTTTCTTTCTCTTACTCTTTTTTCCTCCTAAAACTCCTCCTAAAACTCCTCCTCGATGTGATGATACAAAAACGCCGCGCTTCTCCCCTCGCGTTTGGTGCAGTTTCATCATCACTTTTTGTTGCTTTCTCTTCTTCTCGTCGTCATCATCATCGTTAAATACACGCAAAAACAGCATCTTCCCAAACGTCGTCGTCGCTTTGTTCAAAGAGCGACGACGATTCCGACCACACTCTCTTTTCCTCGAGGGCGAGCTCTTTCGTCGTTGGTGTTGCCACGATGGAAGCACCGATATCGTCACCATCGGAATCCTTTTCACGTCTTCCCTCTACGACGAACACATACACACGACGCAGGAAGGAGGAGGAATAAATACGCAGGAGAAAGCTCTCGTCTCTCTCCTCAAAAGATGACGATCGACAAACGCTGCGTTTGCGCGTCAACCTTTAAAGAGTAATAAAGTATGCTATGCGCGTTAAACAGAACAGAGAGTAATAAAGTATGCACAAAACGTGCGAGTTGGTTTGACGCTTTTTTTCTTCTCTCGCGTTTCCCAAACGACGCCAAAAAGAGCAAAAGAGAGGAGAGTACGACAGAGAGACTGAGGAGTAAGAACGAAGCACTCACAGAGTATATATTTTAGGGTTTCGTAGTAAGAATATATGCACTTAGGAGTAAGCACTTACAGACTCAGGGTTCTCGTTACATAAACCCTAAATTTTGCAAAACTCTCTCTGAAAAGTCTTGCGTTTTTGCTTCGACGAGCGTAGATTTGGACGCATCAGAATCAAAGACTTTAAGCGCAGGAGTGCGAGAGAAATTTAGAGAAAGAGAAGGAAGAAGAAGGAAAGACGATGTTTTCGACGCCTCCTCTCGTTTTTTTCTTCAAGCGAGAAACACCAGCAGCGGTGGTAGCGACGACGAGAAATGATTTTATCCTTTGGAGCGTCTGCGTCGTTTCCATCGCATCGCTGATCGTGTTCCTTCTCTTGGTCGTTTTGGACGTTCTGACGCGTAAAGTTTTCAAATCGAAGAAAACGCCACCTTTAATCGAGTGGAACGGCGGTTTAAAAATCCCTCTCGTCGGCGGGATGCTGGAGTTTCTCAAAGGCCCGATGAAACTGATGGCGAAAGCGTTCCCGAAATACGGGGAAGTGTTCACCGTGCCGGTGTTTCACGAGCGAATCACGTTTTTGATCGGACCGAAAGTCTCCGAGTTTTTCTTCAAAGCGAAGGATGTGGAGATGTCGCAGAAAGAAGTGTACGAGTTTAACGTGCCGACGTTCGGGAAAGGCGTCGTTTTTGACGTCGATCATCAGACGCGAGCGGAACAGTTTCGGTTTTTCGCGGATTCGTTGAAGAGCGAGCGGTTAAGAACGTACGTCGGGATGATGGTGAAAGAGGCGGATGCGTTTTTCGAGAAGTGGGGAGACGAAGGCGAGGTGGATTTGTTGGACTCTCTGAGCGAGCTGATCGTTTTGACAGCGAGTAGATGTTTGCTCGGGAGAGAAATTCGCGAGAATTTGTTTTCAGAGGTGACGGCGTTGGTGCACGATTTGGATAAAGGGATGGTGCCGTTGTCGGTGTTTTTCCCGTACGCGCCGATCGAAGCGCATAGGAAAAGAGATAAGGCGAGGAAAGATTTGGCGTTGATTTTTGACAAGGTGATTCAAGCGAGAAGAGAGAGCGGGAGTTTGGAGCCGGACGTGTTGCAGACGTTCATCGACGCCAGGTATAAAGACGGGTCGAAGTTGACCAACGACCAAGTTTTGGGGATGTTGATCGCGGTGTTGTTCGCCGGGCAACACACGAGTTCCATCACGAGCACGTGGACTGGATTACTCGCGATTGCGAATAAAGAACGCGTGATGCCGTATCTCGAGCAAGAGCAGCAAAAAATCATGAAAAAACACGGCACGAAGATTGATTTCGACGTGTTGGCGGAAATGGACGAGTTACACTTTGCGGTGAAGGAAGCGTTGCGAATGCACCCGCCTTTGATCATGCTTTTGAGAAAAGCGCAGGTGAACTTTGACGTGGAAACTTCGGACGGTAAGAAATACACCGTCCCGAAGGGCCACATCTGCGCCACCTCTCCGGCGTTTGCCCATCGCATGGACTCCGTCTTCAAAAACCCAAACACCTACGACCCGCAACGCTTCAAATCGGACGAAAACAAGTTCGCCTCGTACATCGGCTTCGGCGCCGGTCGACACGGATGCATGGGCGAAACCTTCGCCTTCATGCAAATCAAAACCATCTGGTCCGTGTTGATTCGAAACTTTGAGTTTGATTTAATCGGCGACTTACCCGAACCCGATTACGAAGGCATGGTCGTCGGCCCGAAACATCCGTGCAAAATTCGATACAAGAGGAGAGACAGGAAGAAAAACGGCTTGATGAAATCGCCGTCCACGATGAGTAAATCGTTTAAAGCGTGAAACTTTGAAATAAATAATTATTTAAGTACCTCTTAGTACTCGTTCGTCCCCCCGCATGCGTATCCCGCCCAACATTCAAAAGACCTCTCTACTTTCGATGCGTCATTATAAATAACATCAACACCAATACTACTAATGTTTCGACAAAACGCGAAACGCATCGCGCGATCGCTCCTCGCTTCCACCAGTAAAGGGAGCAACGCTGTTCCTCCTTTCTCGAATCCACCGACGATGATTCAAGCGATGCATACCACACATCGAGCGCGTCGTTTTGCATCCAAATCGAGCAAAAAACGCCCGCATTCAGAGTCTGAAATCCTCGCGATGATCTGCTCACAAATCGCCATCCCAGTTCCCTCGGACATCCCAGACGGCACGAACAACATCGACGACATACCGGAAGGCGTTTTATACGGCGAGTTTAACGACCCAACGGCCGAGAGGCACTTGGAGACGCAAACGAAAGAGGAAAAAGAAATCATCGAAGAGTTGAGGGCATTGGTTTTAGAGAGGGAAGAACCGAGAGCGGAGGATCGGTTACCGCCGCTGGAACATTTTTACCAAGACGCGAAGAGTTTAGAGAAGGAGAAACGGCAAGAGAGAGAAAAGATAAAGCAAATGGAGCAAACTATGAACAGAGTGAAGAAAATCGATCGATTCGGCGGGAGCGTCGGGACCGGGAAGAGGAAGACGGCGGTGGCGCAAGTTAGGATTGTTCCGGCGAAAGGTAGTAAAGCAGGAGACGAGGAGGAGACAGAGGAGGAGGAGGAAGTGTTCGGGGAAATCGTCATCAATGGGAAACCTCTGGACGAGTATTTCCAAGACGTCAGTTTGCGGCAGCACGTCTTAGCGCCGTTTGCGGCGACGAACACTTTAGGATTGTTCGACGTGCGCGTCCTCGTCCACGGCGGCGGCTTGAGCGGTCAAAGTCAAGCCGCTCGTTTAGGCGTGGCGAGGAGTTTACAAAATTACGACCCGGCCTTTCGCGCGCAGTTGAAACCGCTTGGATTTTTGACCCGAGACTCGAGAATTGTGGAGCGGAAAAAACCCGGTTTGAAGAAAGCGAGAAAGGCGTTTCAGTGGGTGAAGCGATAAAAGAGAGAAACTTTCGGCGCGTCGAGAATGCACGTCTTGGCAACGTCACAATCATCGCGGCACGCGTTATTAGCGAATGAATCGGCTACTCCTAAAACAAACTACTACGATCACTACTGCTATTATTATCGTACATTCTACTCTCAACCAAAGCTTCTCTTTCTCTTTAAACTCTGCTTTCACTTCTTATCAGACGTCGTCGTCATCATCGCCCTCTGTTTCTCCTTCTCCTCCAAAAGCAGCCTCTCCAGCCTCTGAATCTCTCCGTCCTCTTCCTCTTCCTCTTCCTCTTCCTCTCCCTCCTCTCTCGTCATCTCTCGCAGCTTGTTTACGTTTTCCAATAACTTCTCCTTCACTCGTTCCATCTCCTTAAATTCCAACTCCGTGCTTTCGTATAAAGAACTCAACCGTTTCAAGCGAAGATCGAGCGCGTCGCGAGATTTCGCGGTGTGTTTTGAAAGCTCCTCCGGGGTGAGCGAGGAGAGGCGGAGGAATGCGGCTTCGTCGTCCTCGAAGTCGTCCTCGTTCATTGCTTTGTTCAAAGCGTCTTGAACTCTGGGGAAATTCGTCATTTTCCATCCGGGCAAAAGAACGCGTAAAAAACAACAAAGATGATGTCATCCAGAACTCGCCTCGCGAAAACGACGACGCAGACGACGCTCCTCTCTCGAATGATCTCCTCTTTTACTCGCGAAGGCGGCGAAACCACGTCTTCTTCTTTACCTTCGTCTTCTTTGCATCATCAGATTCGTTCGTACCGTCAAGGCCCGAACGCAACCTCGAAAACCACTCGCGGCGGGTACCGCCCGCCGATGCTCTCGAAGGACGAACACCCGTACGACGACAGAGTGGAAGAGCTCGAGGACGTGAAGAAAAACGACCCGGACAGGAAGTTCCTCTTACTCCACCGAAAAGAGAAATGGGACCGGGAAGTGAAAGCGAAAGAAAGTTCGAGCAAATGTGGTGGAAGGTCTTTCCAACCGCAAAGGAACAAAAATAAGTACAAACGAGCGATGCAGAAACAAATGTTCATCATGGAAAACAACGGCGAGAGGAAACGAAATTCGATGAGGAAATACTTGGCAGAACGGCCGAAAGTGGAAGAGCACTGGCGGAGGATGAAGAGGTTCGCGAAAGATCCGGGTTTGTTGACGTTGGTGCAGTGCGAGTCGTGTAAGAAGACGTACCCGAAGTACGAGGAGGAATGTAAGAAGTGCTCGGAGAAGAACGAGGAGGATAACGCGATGAGTGGTTTGTGATGATAGCGGGGTTTAGCGTGTAACGTAGTTTAATGATAATAATATTGAGAGCGTCTCGTGCGTGTATAATTTTACAACAGTTTACTTTGATAATAAACAGCCAGCGCAAAGCGCTGGCGATGCGCCTTTTGCGTTTATCTTTTCTCTTCTCCAAAACGTGATTTACTTTTTCTTCGTCGAGGAGGCTAATCCGGCGACTTCCCACTTTTCCGGTTTCCAATTGGAATCTAACTTTTCCGGCGCATCTATCGAGTGCGTGTTTTTTCCCGCACCCAAAGCTTGTCGAACGCCTTCGATGTTGTTCAAGGCGTAAAACGCGGAAGCCGCCACCGACTCGGAAACTTTCGAGAGTCCCGGCTGCTTCTCCTTGTGCTCCGGCCCGAGCTCCGCGGCGTCTAAGAACCGGTCCGTCGCCGCTTCCCAACTTAATCGGTACGCGTCTTCCGCCGAGAGCGGTTTCGGTTCCGTGTCGAACGCTTTCTTCATGCACTGCGAAAACTCCTCCTGATTGCCGTACGTCAAACAGTTTGGAAAGGAGGAGAAGAATTCGTTGCTCGGGTGCTTCGCGCAGACGACGAATTTACCCATGGCTAACGCTTCCGCCGTGGTGGTTGCCACCACGTCGGACAAAGAAGGATTGACGAAAATTTTATAATCGTGGACGGTTGGATTCGCGTGGTCCAAGCGTCCTTTGAAATTCAAAGGTAACTTTTTATCCATCGCGGTTCGCTCGACCGATTCCAAGTCTTCGCCGTTGCCGTACACGTCCATGGAGATGGGGCAGGTTTGGCCGTATTCCGCGTTCGCGTTGTGTTTTTCGACGCAATCGAGGAGTTCGTGGTAGCCTTTACCCCAAACAACTTTGCCGAGGAAGTACGCGCCTTTGGTAAAAACCGATCGTTCGTTCTCGTTCGTTTCGTTGTTCTTGTTGTTGATATCCTTCTTCTTTTTCCGTTTCGCCGCGGACAAAGAGGACGAGGACGAGGAGGCTTTCGTTGTCGACGTGATCGATGCAAACTGTGGTTCACTGTTGGTTAAACCAACGTTATCGAGAAGCTCGTCGTCTTCGCGCATCAACTGCACTCTCTTTGCCGCCGCCTTCGACGCGCCAACGTCTAAAAACACCGGACTCACCCCGTGCACGTTCATCGTGCAACTCCTAGGAAACTCTTGCACGGCGTCCGAAAGTTTGATGACTTTGTGACAGTGCACTCTCGAAACGACTGAATTTACGAACCCTAACGCCTTTTCTTTTACTTTTCCGTGATTTTCCAAACGAACGTAATCCAAATAGTTCGTGTGAATAATCCCGACGACGTGTTCAAACGTATCGCTCCATCGCGGACCGGTGTGGAACCAGTTCAAATGTTCCGGTTCCTCCAAAACGGCGACGTCGTTGGAGTTTTTAATGTGAGAGGAAACGTCTCCTACCGGGATAATGCTCATCTTATCCGTCGCGTATCTTCCCGGGTAAAAGTTCAACTTTAAGTTTGGAACGTCAAATCCGCATCGTTCTTTTACCCAGTTTCGAACGAACGTTTCTTGTTGCTCCGGCGACTCAAAGACGTTGTTCGGATGCAACGTTTTCTGCTCGTCGACGGGGATGAACGGAACAACGAGGGTGACTTCGTGTAATCCGCGCCGGGCTAAATACGCCGCGCGTAAGAGCGGGTTAACCGCAGTTCCCGTCATCCAAGGCAGCGTCGCGGTGGTGACGATGGCGACTTTTCTCCCGGGTTCTTTGATCGATCGCGGCGCGTGCGGAGATGTCGTTTGCGTAGAGACGTCTTGTTTTTTACCACCAGAACTACCGCCAACGATAGAAAACTGTTCTCTTTCACCTTCTTTTGTTTTCAATGGCGTCGTTATTGTCGTCGCGACCATTTCGTTGTTCGTTTCCCCTTTCGTTTCGGTGCCGCTGCTGCTCGGGTTCGTAAATTTGGATTTCAACGTATCCAACGCCTCCGAGGACGCTTTGCGTAACAATCTTCTGGTGGTTTGTAACGTCACCTTCCCGAACTTTTCGCGCAATTCGACGTCGTCAAATTCCCCCGTCGTTTCTTGTAAATCACCTCCTCCTCCGTCGTTATCTGTTTCGTTATCGGAAAGCGAACGCAACGACTCTTGCGAACTCCTTCGCGAGCTCAATCCCGAAAAGGTGAACTTTTTATTTTTACTACTATTGTTACTACTGCTGTTATGGGGCGTCGAGGCGCCTCCCGATGATGATTTCGGTTTACTACTGCTCACCGCTTTAAACACGTCCCATCCTTCTGGCGGCCTTTGCAAATTCTTCGTGATGTTCTCCGTGATATCCTTCACTTTCGGCATGACGTTCTTCTCGATAATCGCGCTCAAATCTTGCGACGACGAAAACGGCGAGCTCCTCCCGCTTAAACTCTGAATATTCGCATCTTCCTCGCCGCCGCCATTCTTGGAATCACTTCTTTTCAACCTTCCACTCGAAGCAGACGATGGCGACGACGGCCACATCGTCTTATTCGCGTCCGTGTTCAAATCGTCCGCCTTTGACGCGCTCCTTCGCAACCCGCCGGTCACCGCGCTCGCGTCCGCGGTATTCCCAACATTCGACGACGCCGCTCGTTGCTTAAACTTTTCCATGAACTGCGAATCTCCAACTTTCAACAACCCTTCGTTGATTGGTTTCTGTACCGTCCTCTTCGCCAACTCTCGAATGGATTCCATCGATATCGCTCGGTCGAGAGCGGCGTTTTCAAAACTCGAACTGAACGCCGTTTGCAATCCACCCCAAACGGGGGAAGTGTGTTGATTCCTCTCGTAATTAGAAGAAGACGAACTTTTTGTCGCGTTGTTGTTGCTCTCGTTCCCGACGACGATAAACTTCGCCTTGGCGTCTTGAATGGTCCGTTCCCACGCGTTCCGAAACTCGTGGAGCCTGACGGAGCCTTTGGAGAAATGCAACGCTTCGTTCGTCCAATTCCGATTATTCGAAGAGGAACCAGAACCAGAACCAGCGGCGCCACTTCCACTTCCTTTGTCCTCGCGCGGGTGGTTATTATTGTTCCCGCTCATCGAAGCGTTTATGTGTGAGAGTTTTCTTACTGTTCGCGCATGATGTTTCAAAGGCAATTGATTACGTCAATTGAGAATATCCAACGAAAGAGTGGAGTGAAATGTCTATCCTTTTTGGAGCAAAAAAGCAAAAAAGATACGAAAAGGAGAGGTGCAAATTTGCGCTGTATTTAAGTTGCGTTGCGCACGCGCCGCGCGTAGTATGTATTCTAAAAACTCTTTCTCTATCTATCTATCTATCTCGAGCTGATGCGATTCGTTCAGAATACGCACGCATTCTCAAACGAGGGTGGACTTTAACCACTCGACGACGCGTTTTAAGCTCTCGGAACTGCTCGCGGACATGGCGTCCAGCGTATCGTGAAAAGCGTGGAACCTTTCCAACGTATCCACCATCGCTTGGACGCCGTTTTTTGTACCACCAACGCTTTCGCCGTTTGCGCCGCCGACGCGAGTGTTTCCGTTTCTCTTTCTTTTCCCTCCTCCTTTTGGTAAGGCTTGGTCGGCGGTTCGACGCAACGCCTCTCGGTCGTTTTCGACCAGGAAGGCGAGGAGGAGCGAGGAGTACGCTTGAGTGATGAGGTCTTCGCCGTAGGACGGGTCGACGGCGGCGTTCGCGGTGGCGTCGTCGTCGTCGTCGAGCATTTCCACGGTGACTTCGTCGTCTTCGTCGTCGCCGTCGTCGTCTTGGTTTTGATCATCATCATCTCCATCATCCTCGTCGTCGTCGTCTTCTACCCGGTGCATCTTGGCGCCGCCGGCGTGCGTGAAAATGCGCGCGAGGACAGTTGGAAACGGGACGAGCGGCGATGCCGATTTCTCGTCGTCGTCGTCCAAAACCTTCTTTCCGTTGTTACTCGTCTTCTTCTTCTTCTTCTTCTTCTTAAAGTCTTCGGCTTTTCCGGTACCGAACGGCGAGCAATCGAGTTGGAGTTGTAACAGTTCTTGCTTCACTCGAGGGTTCGCCTCCGTGATGTTCACCAACAAACACATGCACGCGTGAAGCAACTCTGTCGCGGCTTCTTTATACGCGTCTGGAACGGTACCTTCCATGTTGTCCTTTTTAGGAACGAATCCGGCAAATTCACCGTATAAAGCGCACCCGCGCATGGCTGAAAAGTACGCGACTGCGGCGATGATGCCGTGTAATCCGTCTCGCGAAGCCGCCGCTTTTGCTCCGACCGTGTTTTCGTTCGTCGAGTTTGTCAGTGCGAACACGCACGCTTTTAACGTAGCCAAGGATAGTCGCGCGTCGATATTTGGGTTTAAATACTCGGAGGTTTGAATGCCGTGTAAAGCCTTTGCTCGTGGACGCATCGATCGACTGGTTAAAAGCGTCAGCGCGGGGAGCGTTTCGATCAAACACCTCGCTAAAGACCAGTTGTTCTTTTTGCTGTTGTTGTTGATGTTGTTATCGTTGTGGTTGTTTTTTATACCTTTTTCTCCTCCTCCTCTTCCTCTTGGTTTCGGAGACATGTCCACGTCTCCGTCTTTGGGAGACTTTGCGAGCCAAGAATCCAAGGCTGCTCCGGGAGATTTCGCCATTTGACCGAAAACCGGCGACGCGCCAACCGTCGCCGGAGAACCAATCTGAAGGAAACTATTGTTGTTCGTGTTGTTGTCGTCGTCGTTATCTTCGAATCTGTTACTTCCTGGGATAGGTCTCGGCGGCGTCGAAATTGCTGCTGTTGTTGTTGTTGGATTCGTCGCAGTAGCGGTGACCATTTTTCTACCATCGTCAACATCAACCTCTTCTTCTTCTTCTTCTTCTTCTATCGCGAGCAAAGAAACATCAGCGAGTTTCAGCACAGAAAAAGAAGAAGTGGACGAGGAGGCGTTGTTGATCGTTGGAGAAGGCTCTCCGAACGCGTCGTCTTCAACATCTTTACTTTTATCTTCATCGCTGATGAAAGAAGAAGAAGAAGAGAAAGATTCCCAAACCGGTAAATTTGAAGACGCTAGCGTCGTCACCGTCTCTGGGCTCGTATACGTCGCCGCCTCGATGACTCGAGCGCATCGAAACAATCTCGCGCACGCTTTTCTCGCCTTTACTTTCATCTCTTCTCCTTCTTCTTTATCTTCACCTTTTTTACTCTTTATTTTGCTCGAATGCAAGCTTTGAACCAAGTCTTTGCAACTTTCGTTGGCGAGTTTCGCGACAGAAGTTATGAACCCGGATCTAGAAAGGCGCGTCCGTAACGCGCGAGATGTCGTGTCGTTGTTGGTGGTGGTCGTTGGTGGTTGTTTACCACCTTCTCTTCGTTCTTTTTCTTCTTCCTCTTCGCTTCCCCATTGCAACGCCCTGAACGCTAATAATAAAGCTATGTTTTTTGTGCACGCGCTCTTTTCGCTTGGGAGAAATTTTAAAGCGCTCAACGACGTTTCCACTGCTTTCTCGACATCACCATCGATATCGTTGGTGTCGTCTTCTATTACTACCATTATTTCTTCTTTCTTTTCTTCTTCTTCTTCTGTAAAAAAGTTTGCCTCGTCTACGCACGCGGCGACGCCCAACGCGATATCCATCGAGTCCAACACTCTCGAAAACGTTTTGATTTCCAAAGAAAAGAGATACGCCAAAGCGATGGCGGCTAATCGTAACTTGGCGTCCGTGGCGGATTTTCCGGCTATTTTCAAAGCCGCCGTAAACATGGACGTCGCAAAGTGCGGTCGTTCTCGCGAAAGCCTTCGTCTGTATTGCGTGTTTGAGGCGATATTTTTCAAAAGCCATAACGTCGACGCTAACGTTCTGTGCTCTTCCTCTTGAAAGTTGTTTTTTATTATGTTGTTGATTCCGTTACCGCCGCCGTACTTTTCCAACACCTGCAAATGCGTTTGTGGGTCGCTCGATTGCACCGCTTTGGTAATAATAATTTGCTTCACCGGCGAGGGCGTTTTCTGCCTCTTGAATTGAATCGGTTTCTCTGGAGTGAGTTTAATCTCCGTCGCTAACGCATCGTCGAATAAGACTTCATTTTTATCTTCTTCTTTATTTACTTCTTTTACTTCTTCTTCTTTAACTTCTTCTTCTTTAACTTCTTCTTGGTCCATCGCGAACGATACTCGGCGGTTTTTGTTGTTGACGAGTTTCGTCGTCGGTTCTTTTATGGAGTCTTCTTCTTCTTTTACTTCTTTTACTTCTTTTACTTCTTCTTCTTTACTCTTCTTATTAATGTTACTCTTTTGTATCATCAGCGCTTTCCCGAACAGCGCGACTCTATTCGCCACGAAATACTTCTCCGCTTGCGCATCCACGTCTTCTTCTTCTTCATCATCATCATCCTCGACCAAAATTTCCTCGTCCACTTTTCCGAACAACTCTTTCGCGTTTTCGAACGAATACGGATCATTTTTATCACTGCTTTTCTTATTATCGGTAGTATCGTTCTTCTTCCTTTTCGTTGATGTTGTCGTTGTCGTTTTTGACGGTGTCTTTGAATGCTTCTTCTTATTATTATTCTTTAAAGATTCTTCGATGATGATGATTTCATCATCGTCGTCAACATCATTCTTCTCCTCCTTCTCTTCTTCGAGAACGACACCACCTTCAGAGGAAACAGGCGCAGCAGTCGCAGTCGCAGCAGCACTCGTTCGTCTCGGTTTCCGAGCGAACCTTTTGTTTTTGGTGTTGTTGTTATTCATTTAATAAACACAACTCTTTTGTGCTCCATTACAATGGAGAACAATTTTGGCGGGAAAAAATCTGCACTTTTCAGCACACGTTTGTTTGTTTGTTTGTGTATTCATATATGTGATACATTCAGACCGAAACGAAACGTTTTCACGTGACACGATACGAATAACATATAGAAAATGGTGAGAGGCAACGCGAAAGCGAAAGCTCAGGAAAAGAACGCGAAGAAACAGGCGGAGAAAACGAGCGCGAAATCTTCGCTCGGGAAATCGAACGAGTCTTTAGTTTTGAAGTGTCACGTGTGCATGGCGTTGATGAAGAACGCGAAGCAGATGAAGGAACATTTCGAGAGCAAACATCCGAAAGTGGCAATGCCTGCGGAGTGCATCGGAGGGGGGTGATTGTTGAGTGTATGTGATGCGGCGTATTTATTTACAATTACCTTTATTTCTACTCGTAGTAGATTTTATACGTCAAGCTTTTGTTTGTTGTCTTGTCTCTCTTTGTTGTTGTAATAAAACAAAAATCCATCCGCGTACAAATGATTACTCTGATTCGTATTCTGTTTCTGATTCTGTTTCTGATTCTGGCACGTGTAACTCCCCGTGTTCGCATCGCCAACCCGATGGTAATGGACATTTAGTGTCGAGGAGGTATTGTACACATTCGGTTTGGTTGTTCTCGTGTCTTGTCAAAAAGGAGCAAAAAAAAAAAGTTTTTCCGCCATGTATCATTACTCGCACGACGCGAACACGACACAAAAGCGCGCTCTCACGCGTTGACGCGTGCGATGCGCAAAAAAAAGAGACGACGTTTCGCCGCAGGGACTCGAACCCTGGTCGACCGGGGTCATTACTTTCACTTGAAAGCCGGACATGATAACCACCTACACCACAGCGAACCCATTCGGAAATGGTACGACGCGAGTTTCCTCGCGTGTGTTACGCTTTTTTCTCGGTATTAAGACTTATACAGTTTATTTGTTTAGGGTCTTTTTTCGTTTTTGAATTTTGAAAATTTTCGTTCGTTTTTCATCGCTTTGAAGAGTCGCGCAGTCGCGCTCGGTAGTGTCCGCATAAACGCGCAACTTTTAAGAAACGTAATAATAAAGACGATCCGTGATGACGATGAGTTCAAACGCTTTAGTATCTCCTCCTCCTGATGATGAAAAGAATGAAAAAGATTCAACGAAACTATGGAACGACATCGTCTCCGCCTTTCGGGAGGATGGATTTCCCAATCTTTCAAACGTGAACGGCGCGATACGAGAAGAACTCCTTTCTCTCTACCGACGACTCGCTTCTTCTGATAAGGAGGACGATGATACTTCAACAAATCCGTCGAAATTTGTCATCGCGTGGGAAGCGTTCGCGTCGAACAACGCGAACATCAAAGACGACGTGAAATCGATACCGAACGCGGAGAACATCGAAAGCTTTCGAGAGTATATTTTGAAGGATGTGATTTTGGTGCAAAAGGATGAGATTACGCGCGCAGGCGTCGTCGGTTCGAAATCAAAGAATCAAAAGAAGAAAAAGCTGAGCAAATTCGAAAAGCAGGCGCAAAAGAAAGCGAGATTGATGACGATGGGGGAACACTTGGAGATGCACGACGAAGACGTCGACGGGAAGATGGAAGTAAAAGAAGTTTCGGCGGCGGAAGAAGAACCTCTTCTTAAGACGCCGTTCAAGGAGACGACGGAGAACAACAACAGTATGAACTTACCGTCGGCGTTTTCTGTGGAAATGAAAACGCCCGGGTCGTATCGCAAAGCGAAAAAGAAAACATCATCGTCTGAATTGGTGAAGACGATATTCGAAGGTTCTTCTTTTAAGTCATCGTCGTCGTCAAACGCAGAAAAAGAGATTACTTTGAAAATTCAAACTTCTTCTTCTTCTCCTCATTCAACATTATTCATGAGAGACCGCATCGAAGATAAAGTGGCTTTATTGAAGAACAAGTTTAAAGAATTAAAAGAAGAAGAAGAGCAAGAAGAAGAAGAAGAACAAAAAGGACAAATAATAGGTCGCGTATGCTGCGACTCCTCGGACAGGCAAGAATTACAACTCGAATCCTCGGACGGTTCGCGCGTGAAGTTGGAGTTACGCTCCGTCGAAAACGAGTACTCTTTGTTTCCTGGACAGATTGTCAAGTGCGTCGGCGCGAATCCAACCGGGTACTGCTTCGTCGCGAAGGAGATTGATTGCTATTATTTCAAACAAATAAAACAAGAACAACACCAACAAATTCAAAAAACTGAAATGTTACTCTTCTCTGGTCCGTTCACTGCCAACGACGACTTGATGTACGAACCTTTAGACGACGTCTTGCACGAAGCGTCGTCAAAAAATCCATCCATCGTTCTTCTCATGGGTCCGTTTGTCTCCGACGAGAATATCAATCACGCGTTGACGAGCAACATCACGTATAAGCAAGCGTTTGAGCAGATCGTGATGAAGAAGGTTGAAGCGTTTGCAAAGCAATACCCGAACAAACACGTCGTTTTAGTGCCAAGCGTCAAGGACGCCTTTCATAGATACTGCGCGTTTCCGCAACCGCCGTTTTTTGAAACGTCGAAATGCAAGAACGTTCACTTTGTAGCGAACCCGTCGGCGTTTGAAGTCAACGGTATTCGCGTGGCGGTGTCCACGTGCGACATTTTGAAGCACTTGTCCGGTTTCGAACGCGGCGGGAAAGGTAAAACGAGTACTGAACAACAACAAACCGATCGCATGACGCGTTTGTGTTCGCACATGGTTGGTCAAATGTCCATGTACCCGTTATTTCCGCCGCACCCAGATGCAAAGTTTGAATCGCACGACGCGACGGTACCGCTGAGAGTGGGCATGGACGAACGCGTTCCGGATTTAATCGTTTTGACTTCGGATTTAGCCGCCGGCGGATGGAAAAACGCGTTGAGCGGAAACAAGACGATGTTTGTCAACCCGGGGAAAGTTTGCCGAGGCGTGAACGCCGGAACGTTCTGTAAAATAAGTTCTTCTTCCGGTGAAAACTTCGCGGAATCCGCGCGATTAGAGTTGCACAAGTTATAATACTAATAATACTAAATTTAAAATTATCTTCAGCGTTTTCGTGAGGCTCCTTTCGACAGTAGCCCCAAGAGAAACTTCTCTCTCGGTACCCGACATTATAATATTACAACAAACGTAAAAATATACTGACACATCTTTTCTCAAGCGAGGCTTTTCGATCGATTTAAAACAACAAATCTTGTCGAAACTCATCGCCGCGACGCATCGGTAATCTCTCTTTTCTTTCTTTCTTTCTTTTTAAAAACACACGGGTGGGTGGGGACAACAAAACATGGATGAATGATACAATCTGATGAATAGACTTTTATATAATCATCGATGAAATTATTGACGTCCAGCCGCCGCGAAGCCTCTTTGCGCGGAGGAGCCCGAAACTTGTTTCGATTCCACCCAAGACTTCTCCTTGACGGAGTGCGCCGCGACGTTGGTTTGTTTCTTTTCCGCCTCCAAGGCTGCCATCGACATCATGCCGACGCCAGAGCCAATCGCGACGCCGGTACCGGTCAACGCGCAGAGGGAAAGGATAGAGAGCGATGCATACATCGCGGTTGAAGAGCTCATTTTTGCTGAAGGTTTTCTTTCTGTTTTAGTATTATTTGTTTGAAAGAAGAGAGGAGAGAGACGAGTGAGTCAGCGGCAAATTCGTAATCTAAAAAACAAAAGTCAAAGAAGACGCGTTTATGCGACCGATCCTTCGTCCATAAAGCGTTCAATTCATGCTAAACAAACATCCAATCGTCCGTTTCCGAGTCGATTAGTAAAAGTTTATAACTACATCATCTGATCTGGACACTCTTCTTCTCTTCTTATATAAAATTTCTATCATCGTCTCTCTGCCGCAAATTTTTTTCTCGGAAAACGAAGAAAAAAAAATCCGAAACGCCGCTGCTCAAACAACATCAACGCGAACGTGCCATCGCGAACGCGAGCACGACTTCGCGCGGTAGAGGAAAGCGCGTCCGCGATGCCAGACGAAAAAGAAAAAGAAACGCACTCTATGTGGGTGTAGGTGAATGATATTCAAATGTGTGCGTTAAAGTGATGATAAATTCAGCGGTTGGTTGCCTCTCGTGTCCGAGGAAAAATTGCACAGCATACGACAGAGTAAGTATCTTATTTTCGTCGAAAATTAGGGTTAAGGCTTGTTAGCTCAGCTGGTAGAGCATTGGATTCCAATCCAAAATCATCCAAATGATGAAAATGAATGTTAAACCATCCAACGGCCGGGAGTTCGATCCTCTCACGGGTCATCACTACTGTTTTTTTTTGTTCTTCGCGGCCGGGGGCTTCGCGTGTTGTTCATTTTTTGTGTTCACGTGTGTGTTTTTGATCTATTTTTTTTACTTTTTTGTGTAAGGGAAAAATCGACACAAAATTTCTCTCTAAAAATCATGCCTCCGAAACGGAAACGAGGAGCCACCGTTAAAGCGGCTTCCTCCAAGGCGAAGAGTATCAAAGCGAGTGGTGGTGATGAGGATGGTGACGAGGATAACGCCGCTGATGACGATACTACTCATGCCGGGGTGGGTGGTCCGAAGAAGAAGAAGATGAAGATGAAGAACGACGAGCAAAATCAGCAGCCGACACCAACAACGAAGGAGGATGAAACGACGACCAAAACCGAACACACGTGTACTCCTCCTCCACCACCAAAAACGTGCCCGTACTTATCCTTCGTCAACCGCCCGCTGTTGGACTTTGATTTCGAAAAAAGATGTTCGGTCTCGTTCGCGAAAGAAAACTGTTACTGTTGCTTAACCTGCGGGCATTTTTTCGCCGGGAGAGGCCCAAAGACGCCGGCGTATACGCACGCGTTGGAACGAGAAAACCACTTCGTGTTCATGCACTTGGAAAATGGCAGAGCGTTTTGTCTTCCAGATAACTACGAGATTTTCGATGCGAGTTTAGAGGACGTGAGGAAAGTGTTGTTTCCTCGATTTACGAGCGAAGAGATTAAGCGGTTGGAGAAGGAGGCGATATGGTCGAAAGCGTTGGACGGGACGGAGTATTTAGTCGGCGTGGTTGGGTTGAATCGAGTGGAGAACGCGAAAGGCGTGAATTCAATCGTGCAAAGTCTCGCGAGGGTGGAAAAGTTAAGGGCGCATTTTTTATCCGCGTCTTTGATTAGGAGCGACGGAAACAACAACAACAAAAATGAAAACGACACGTTGCAATCGTTGTGTCAGAGGATATGGAACAAACATAACTTTCGCGGCCACACCAGTCCAGATTCGTTCGTGAGGAAGCTCAGGAAACAAATCAAACTCGCACACCCGGAGAAATTAGAGACGGACATCGACAATTTATTCAACGATCCGTTTGCAACTTTGCGACATTTTTTAACGTTCGTCGTGCCGAAAAAGTACGTCGACGAGCTCTTTCGAGGCGAGCTGTTGATGCTGAACCAAAAGAACAAGACGCAGCCGTTCGTGTTCGTGCCGTTAAAGCTCCCAGACGCGCCTTTATTCCGCGACGTGATGGAGAAAAACGCCATCCCGCAAGTCGCGCTCGCGGAGCTCTTGAAACCGTTCGCGTTGAAAACCGCCCCGGAGTATTTAATCTTAGCCTTCGTCAACCGGTTCAGCAAAAATCAATTCACGAAAGAGGTGAGCAAGAACCCAACCATAGTCACGTTCCCGGTGAAAAACCTGAAAATCCAAGCGTCGTCGGCGGCCGGTAGTAATAGCAATAGTAATCCTTTTTCTTACGACTTGCTCGCCAACGTCGACTCCGCCGGCAAAGCGACCGTGAAACACGTCGACGGGAACTGGTACGAAACCAACGATTTGTTCGTCAACGAAGTCCTCGCGCAACAAGTCACGCTCGGGGAAACGTACGTGCAGATTTATAAAAGAGTAGCATCACCATAGTTTACTATTATCATCAACAAATACGTAGGTATGAAACAATGTATACGAATACGCATACGCTCCACATTTCTTGGGAAAAGATACGCTCCAATTCGCCACTCATTCTTCACTCGCACAATCCCAGCTTAGAGGAGGAGGAGGAGGAGGAGGAGGAGAGACCAAAATGCGAACGACGACGACGACAACAATAACGACGACTGCTTTGTCTCGTCCTCGTCTCCTTTTTTATCCTCGTCCATCCTTCGCTTCTTCATCTTCTAAAGCGTCGTCGATATCCAAAGCGTCGTCGTCGTCAAAATCATCAACAACAGAAAGTGAATCGTATCTCCGATTACACGAAACCGACACCGGCGATTGGGAGCTTCAATCCTCGCAAGTGACGTACGTGAACGAACAAAAAACGTGCGAGATCGATTTGATCGCCACTGTGCACGTGGGGGAGAAGGAATATTACAAGAATTTAGAGCGAGATTTGGTCTCGCAAAACGAGGAAAATCCAGTCTTGTTCGAACTGTTGACGGACGAACGGAACGTGGAGAGGATGATTCGGAGCAGGACGGAAAACACCACCACGAGCAGCAGCTCGTTAACCTTACCTCGATTGAAAGTGTCGTTATCTCCGACGGACGAAGCAAGACGGTTGGCGGCGTCGCACGGATTAATCGCGCAGCTCGACGCCATTGATTTTAAGAAACCAAACTGGTACCTCGCGGATTGTTCGAGCAACGAGTTGGAGAAGATGAAAGCGGATATGAGTTTAGAGGAGGCGGATACGGAAGCGTTTCGAGTGCCGGCGTTAATAGAGGCGTTTTTGGTGACTATCATCGGAAGGGCGAGGACGTTACCGAGAGCCGGGCAGTTCGCGAGATCTTTGGTGTGGTTGGTGCCGTGTCCGGAAGCGCACTTGCTTTTGTTGGATTGGATTTGGGGCGGCGGAAGACCAGCACCGGTGTTAGGCGCGATGGTGGATGCGATATCAGCCGGAGATATCGTCGGCGCGAGGAAATTAGCGTTCGCGCAGATGATTGTCAGCGCGCAAGGGAAGAACGTGTACGGATCCGGTTCCGGCGCCAAGGCGACGATCGAAAAGAGAAACGAAATCGCCACAAATAGATTGAGAGAGGCGTTGCGACAGCTATACGATTCAGACGACGACAACAACAACAACACGAAACCTACGACAACACGAACGAAAGAAAAGCTCTCCGTCCTCTACGGCGGCTCTCACCTTCCCGGCCTCGCCAAAAATCTCGAAACGCTCTTCAGCGCTGAAAAAAACGACGACGAAAACGAAAACATCGAAAACGCTTCTTTCGGCGGCACCTTCTCCAAATCATCCACCATCTGGCGCACCGTCTGGCGCATCCCCAAAAAACCGGAAAACGCGTTCGCGCGTTTCGGATTCCTCCCTTTGCTCTTACTCGTCGACGGTTTCGATTGGGCGCAAACCTTGGACGCGCTCGCGGAAGCGTCTCGACGAGAGAAACTCGTCGAGATTTTTTTATACGTCTTGCGCCACGTCGCCGCGTATTACGCCTTAGGCAAGTGGGTGTTAGAGTGGAACAGAGATTTGTTCGAAGAGAGCGCGCTGTAGCAGAGTAGAGAGAAAGAAGCGTGTTGTAAAGAAGAGATGGTAGTACTCGTACTAGCGCAGATATTCGTCATCACGAAAAGCTTACACCTCACATTTTTCTTCAATTAAACGACGCTTTGAAATGCCTAAAAAACAACGATACCACTCCGGAGTCGGCGGAGGCGGAGGATACCACGCCTCCGGAGGAGGTAAAGGAGGACGACGACAAAAAGAGGAGGCTCCTTCCACCTTTCGAAACCAAAAGCTCACCCCTGTACAAACGATCAAGCAGACGAAAACGACGCTGAAGCGATTAAAAAAAGACGGAACCTTCGATTCCATTCGCTCGCGCTTAGTCAACGCGATACTCCAAAACGAAACCTTGAAAACGTACGCGTCGTTCGCAGTCACCGCGTCGACGCAGATGATGCGTTTACGAAACATGAATACTACTACGAATGAGAAAGTAAACGCGCAGACGAAGATGGCGATAAAACGAGAATTGGAGTTGGATCTGTCCAGGGAAGTCTCCAACGCGTGCTGGAACGAACTCGCGGAGAAGGACGGAGAGATAGCGAGAGCGGTGCAAAAAGAGATTTTTAGGGAGAGGAAGATGCGGTACGATTTGAAAGAGGAGAAGATTTTGAAGAGGAATAAGATGAAGAAGATAAAGAAGGTGGGAAGGAGACTCGCGAGGGGAGGACGGTAACGCTTCCGCTGTCGTCGTCCCCGTCGCGGAGATGATGAATAGAGAGAGAGGCGGTGTAGTTTTATTAAAGTTGTAGTATGCAGAGCGTTAAATGAAATAGTTGTTAAACACGCCGCGCGACATTTCTTCTAAATTAAATCTATTCGACGAGAAACGCGTTCATGACCGCGATGGCGTCGCCGAGTGCCCACGCGGCTTCGACCGGTTGGCCTTTGTAATCGATTTTATCCACCAAATAGAGCGGTTCTTTGTCTTTTAACCCGTAGCCTTTGGTGAGCAACGCGTAGATGTACGCGAGATCTAAGCACAAGTATTCGAAATGGTCCTCCTCGGCGTCCGGGTATTCTTTTAAGATGGAATCGACGTGCGTTTGGCAGACTCTCTTCCCCGCGTTTTTGTAATCGCTCGGGGTGATTTTCACCGCTTTCGTTTCCGAGTTTGGCCAGTGCACGGCTTTGGCGGCTTGCGCTCTTTCGTAAAAGTAACTCATGCCGTATAAAGGCGTGGTGCGTTTCGTCGTCCACGCGCCGGCGAAGGAGCACGGTTCGACCTCGCACTCCATGGAATCCTTCTCCATGGCCATCAACGCCGCGTCTACGCACTGCTCAAAATCGCCACCGTTATCCCGCCCAATCGCGCTATACCCTTCCCCCGGTTCTAATCCGTAACACTTCTCAGTGCATCCCCCTCGAAAGCCTTTCGCGGCGCACGGATGCGACTGCCATCCTTCCTCGCCGGCGTCTAAATTTTGCGTCAAAATCTTCGCTCTCGCCGCCATGATGCCAAAACCTTTGAACGATTTCGTGTACACGTCGTATCCTTCCAACGGCAACACGTACCCTTCCGGCGCTCGGTTGACTTCATCTCTATTTCCAATCGCGTACATGATTTGCGTGGACCCGCCCCCTAAATCCGCCACCGCCACCGTCTTCGTCGCCTTTACGCTTCCGCTCAACTTCCTCAACAAATAATTCACCGCGATCCACCCGTACGCGCCTTCGTACATCCCGTCCAAAATAGACACGTACTCGTCATCTAACCGAAACCCGTACTCCCCAACTTTCACTTTCGACGCCTCTAAGAGCGCGCTCGCCGCTTCCGGCCCTTCCGGCAACAACCGCAGACCCGCCGTCGCTCTAAGCGTCAACGGCGTGCTCGACCTCAACTTTTCCGGCACGTGCTTCATCGCCGTTTCCATCAACGGTTCCAACGTATTCGCCGCTTCCAAAGGATCCGACGCGTACGCCTTCAACCCGGGTTTAATCGCGTGAAAAATCTCGTCTTTCAATACTCGAGCGCCCGACGCCCTTTTGAACCGAAACACGTGCACTCGACTCCCAGTCGACCCTGCGTCGATGATGACCGCGTACGTTTGCGCGTTCGAGTTCGCGGATTCCATCACGAACGAAAATAAACCAAAAAACGCGACCAAAATTGCCACGGAGAGGAGTTTTACTTGGAAAGGAGACATTAAAGACGGGATGGTTTTGGTCAGGAAATGCATCAACATTTCCGGGAAAGACTGGTTCTTTTCCTCCCCGAATGGATTTTTCTTATTCTTCATCTTCATCGCATCAGACGACGACGAGGTAAACGACGAGGAGGAGATGGGAACGCCCAATTCAATGGCGTTGTGTCTGTTCTCCTCGCCCTCGTTCGTGGTGGACATTTTTTCGATGGTTTAAATGCGCTTTAAAGACGAAAGGTGAATAAATAATGAAGAGACATTTGACTAATCTTTGTGGCTGCACAAACACACACGGGAGTCAAAATTACAAAGCGGTATTCGATCCGCCGGATGCGTCTCGTTCGTCGCGAGTAGTATTCCTCCCTTTCCTCCTCCTCTTACTACCACGACTCCTGCTATTCGTTTCTTCTTCTTCTTCTTCTTCTTCTTCTTCTTTTAACGCGTGGACGATTTTGTTTCTCGCGAGAGCCAACGCGACGCCGACGGAGACGGATAAAACTCCGACGGCTGACCAAAACGCAAACGGTTTCGCGGAAGCGTACAAGGAACCAATCTCGCCGGCGAGATAGTTGCCGAAGAAAGCGGATAAGAACCAGCAGCCGCAGGCGAAACCGACGATTTCTTTTGGCGCGGCAGTCGTGACGAAGGATAATCCAACCGGGGAGACGTACAGTTCGCCAGCCGTGGCGACGAGGAAGTACAGCCAAATCCAAAATTGGTTGAGTTTCATTCCGGGAGGTAAATCAGCCTCGGCGATGGCGCCGGTAGGGAGATTGGTGGAGGCGAACGCGAGGAGGACGTTGGCGAGGCCGAGAAGGCAACATCCTATGGCCATCTTCATCACCTGGTCCGGTTCGCGATTGGTTTCGCTCTGGTATTTCCAGTATCGGTTGATCACCGGGGTCAGCGCGAGAATCATGCCAGGATTGATGGATTGAAACGCAGCAGTCGGGACGCCGTCGCGCGAGACGCGCTCGTCGATGAATATGGATAAAGCGTTGCCGGCTTGCTCGTAAGCGGCCCAGAAACCAATTGTTGTGATCATGACGACGAATAGCGCGGTGAGTCGCGCTTTGTTTTCGTTGAAGACGTGAAGGAGAGAGAGTTTATTTTGTTGGTGATGTTGCTGTTGTTCTTCTTCTTCTTCGCCGGCGTCTTCAGTACCACCAAAGTCGTCGCTGTTTGCTGCATTTCTGGGCAACAACGCGTCGTCTTCGTCATCGTCTAAATTGTCGTCGTCTGTATCATTGTCACTCTCCACAGCAGTACTTCCACCAGCTCTTTCTTCGTCGTCTGAATCGTCTGTGATGTTGTTGGTAGTATTGTTCGTATCGTTGTTTCTACGCCTTCTACTCTTTCTACTCTCGACGATGATATCTAACGCCGCCCCTCGGTACACCAATCTCCTCTGAAAGGTGAAATACACCAACCCGGCGAAAATCATTCCGACTGCCGCCGCTAAAAAGCAACTCTGATACCCGAACCTCTCCGCTAAAAATCCAGCCACTAAGGGCGCGAACAACGCGCCGACGTTTATGGCGCAATAAAAAATCCCAAACGCGGAATCCTTCCTCGAGAGAAGCATCCTCCTCTTCCCTTTCCTCTCCGATCCCTGAAAACCACCCGAAGATACTACTAATTTATTCTCGTACATCTCGCTCAATCTGGCGGAAACGTTCGGTTTAAACCCACCGTTCCCGAGTGCCACTAAAACCAGCCCGAGGAAGAACGCGTTCCTCTCCGCTCCTACGAAGAAGTTCCCGAGGAACATCAACACAATCCCGATCGATATCATCCGATGCTTCGAAGTAAAATCCGCTAAATATCCCCCTAAAACTGGGGTTAAATAGACGAACGCGGTGTACGTGCCGTAGAGTTTCGAGCTGATCGCGTCGACTCGCGCGCGTCGCGCTTCCTCCGAAATATCCGAGGTGTGGCGCAAATCCACTCCGTGCAGTTTGGCAAAACGCCAAGCGAACCAAACGAAGGTTTCTTTCTCTCCTTCATCATCGATTGGGACGAATATCACGTCTCGCGCGTATAAAACGAGAACTGCTCTCGTGGTGTAATAGCTGAACCGTTCCCAGATTTCCGTGCCGCTCAAGGCGAGTAAACCGGGCGGATGATTGTGCGTGAAACGCGTGCGTTTTGGAATTCTTCGTCGTGTTCTCAGTAACGGCCCCCGCTCGTTGTCGTCGGATCTCGCGGTGTTTTCTGTCGCGGTAGTAGTCGCGTTGAAAGTATTCGGTGGTGGTGGTGGCAGAGCAGCTTCGGTCTCTCGTCTCGGGGTGCGAGAAGACGTCATCTCTCTTTTGCGCGGGGAGTTGTGTACTGAGGGGAAAAGTCCAATCTTACGGAAAATATCTCCAGAATTCTCACGCAAACATACACGCAACTTTTTTTAAGCGCAATTTAAAGCCACGTAATCAACTCTTTCAAACTCTCAAACTCTCTCTTTGTTCCTCGACCGCGATTTCTTTCTTTCGACCGATCGAAGAAAGAGTTTTCGCGCCGCGTAGTGCGCTTCAAAACATCACGTCATGAGAACCGTTTGTTTGTCCATTGGAAAAAGTGCCTCCGCTTCATCCTTCTCTCGTTCGAGGAGAACAGACGAGAACGGGAGAAGATGGCGTCGCGGTGGCAACGACTGTAAAAACAACAACAATAAAAGCGTTGCTGTTGTCGTGAAAGCGTCGTCGTCTCAGGAAAAGTTGTACACCCCTCCCAAGCCGTTACCGGAGGGGCCTTTGATTTCCTTGGAACGCCAGGCGAACAAACTCATCGTCGATTCCGCGGTATTCGTGATCGATAAGTTATACGAAGGGCGAGATTACCCTCGCTTTTACGCGCTCGAGACGATCGCTCGAGTGCCGTATTTCTCTTTCCTCTCGGTGCTGCACTTGTACGAATCGTTCGGGTGGTGGCGAAGGGCGGATTATCTCAAGGTGCACTTCGCGGAGACGATGAACGAGTACCATCACTTGTTGATCATGGAAGCTATGGGCGGGGCGGATTCGTTCAAGGATAGATTTTTCGCGCAGCACGTGGCCGTGGTGTACTTTTGGGTGGCGGTTTTGATTTACATGGTGAGCCCGAGGATGGCGTATAATTTGAGCGAACAAGTCGAAGAGCACGCGTACGCGACGTACGATGACTTTTTAAAGAGGAAGGAAGAGGAGTTGAAACAAACGCCGGCGTGTGGGGTAGCGGTGAGTTATTTTCAGCTCGGCGATTTATATCTGTTCGATGAGTTTCAAACGAACGTGTACGAGGGTTTGAACAAAGCGACGAACATACGAAGGCCGAAGATTAAAAACATGTACGACGTGATTGAAAACGTACGAAACGACGAGTTGGAACACGTGAAAACGATGAGTTTTTGCCAGAAACCAGGAAATCTGTTGAGAGCGAATTCGAGCGTAAGAGTGCAGAAGAAAGCGCAGGAAGTTTGCGACGGTATTGAAAATGATGAGAACACGAAGAACGGAGAGAATAACGTCGACGTAAACGACGACGCGCAGGAGTGCGATTTGATCATCGCTTCGGGACAGGATTTGGAAGGCGAGAGATCGTGCGAAGGCGTTTTGGATTGCGTCGTGAAAGGCTTCGAAGAGAGAACGACGACGTCGACGTCGACGATCAGTAATAGCAGCAGAAATATTAATAGCAGGAATAAGATGGTATCAAACAGCGTCGTAGAAAAGAGAGAGGAGAAGGCGTAATAAAAGGGAGAGAGAGTTTTTTTAATGCACACACACGTACTATATAATTTTACACTTGGATGATGGTTCTTGTTGTTGTTGTCGTTGTTACTACTAATGATGACGATGATGACGATGATGATGATAACGACGATGATTACCCCATCAAAACGTCCTCGGGGACGCACATCGGCCCGGCGACTTCTTTTCGTTTCTCTTCGCCGCACAACTCCTTCACCAACGCCAGCGCAAACTCAATCGCCGTCCCCGGTCCTTGAGAGGTAATCACCACCTGACCGTTCGATGCTTTTGAATAACACACCCTCTTCTTCTTATCCTTCGCAAACGCTTCGCCTAAATCAAACGCCGGATGCGCCGTCGCCTCGCTCGCCTCTTCGAGTAAATTTTTCCCGAGCAACACCACCGCCGGCGCCGCGCACATCGCCGCGATCAGTTTCTTCTCTTCTTTCTGTCTCTTCAAAAGCGCGTCTAACGAAGCGTTCTCCGCTAACCGTTCCGCGCCTGGCATCCCGCCTGGGACCACGATCGCGTCGAAACTACTCCTACTGTTGTTCTTTTCCCCGTCGTCAACAACCACCTCTTGTATCAAACAATCCGCTCTAATGCAAACTTTTCTGGACATTTCGCACACCAAATCATCCTCGCACGATGCCACGGTCACGTGCACTCCCGCTCTTCTTAAAACGTCAATAATGATCGTCGCTTCCATTTCCTCCGACCCGTTCGCGATTGGAACCAGCGCTGTTTTTTCTTTCTCGTCTTCGGCAGCAGCGCTTCTCATCATCATCACATCTCCAACCGCTTTTCTCCTAAATCTTCTTCTTTCTGTTAAAGGTGTTGTTGTTGTTGTTCCGTTTCGCAAAAACCCGCACACACAGCCGGTGCTTTTTCGTTGTCCTCGTCTTCTTCTTTTCGCGCCGAACGAGGAAGAAGAAGTCGCGATGCAGCGGACGCCGACGATGCTGCTCCTGCCGCTCATAGTATTTGTGGAAAGATGCAATCTTTTTTCTTCCGCGTGTTGTTGTCTTTTATGTGCGAGAGAGGGAATCGAACGGAATCAGAAAAACTGCATTTTTTTCACTCTTTTTTATATCACCAAAGTGGCACCGTCAGTCCGTTCCCCTCTCGAAACAGAAACTCATCGTCCCGTGCATTCAGAAAATCTGCAGAAATACACGCGTCGACTCGCACTCACACGCACACGCCTTAAAAACTTTTACATCCTCTCGTCCGAGGAAGAAGAAGAGAGAGAGAGGTACGTTTCATTCTCGCGCTTTCTTTTCTTTCAAGGCGCGAAGTCGTTTCCTCCTCTAAATCTCTCGTCCTAAAAATCGGAACGTTGCTCGCCTTCCTTCCACTTCTCTCATCAAAAATCCCCCTCGACGTACACAGGTGACACGCACGCATCGACAAATACACACATATTTAAGACAAGAATGGCGAAATACTATCCAGACATCGCGAAAGGCGCTAAAGGTACGTTTGTTTCATTCGTTCGTTTTCTTTTTAGTAAAGTATACTCTTTTCTGCGCAAACAAAAGCGCGTGATCTCATCTCCTCTTTCAAGGGAGGATCTCGACGTGGTGTCTCACCGTTCTTTCTCTCATCATTTTCTTCTAAAAAACAGATTTATTCACCGGCGCTTTGTCCTACGAAAACAAATTCTCCTTGGACGCGAAACCAATCTCCGGCGGGGTACGTTTTTTATCCTCGTCTCTCGTTTTTATCAGATCTCGAGAGAGACTCGCGGCTTTCTTTGCGTTCGAATCATCATCGGACGAGAGATCGAAACATCGAAAGATTTTTGCTCCGGTGCCTCTCGGTCGAAAAAGCCCTGATGAGGAAAAACGAACAAAACGAACGTTTTCTCACGCGCGCACTCTTTCTCTCTCTTTCAACCTGTGATGAACACACACACACACACACATAAAAATATAACAGTCAATCTCGGCTTCGATCAAAAACGCGGACACTCCGACGGGCACGTTGACGACCTCGTACGTCGTGGACGCGATCACCGGCGAGGTGGAGCTCTCGAAATCTGGCTTCTCGAAAGGGACGGTGAAGTACAACGCGAAGGATTCGACGACGCAAGCGACGGTTTCTTCTTTGAGCAACCCGTTGGATGGCTTGAAGTTGTCCAACTCGACGTTGATTGGCCAAGTTGGCGTGAAGAGTGAAATCACGAAGCAATTGAAAGGAACGTTGTCCGCGTGCTACGTTTCCGGTCCGGGGGCCATGGGGGTTGAGACGGCGATTTCGAAAGCTGGCGGTATCGGCGCGACGTCGTTTGCCGCGCAGTGCAAGGTTGGCGATGTTATGTACTCCGCGAAGACGACGATGAAATTGGACGCGTATCAAGTTGCGGCGGTGAACGGTGTTGGCGCTGGGGAGACGGTTGGTGTCGCCGTCGATGGGAAGGCTGGGGGCGACGTCAAGGCGTCTTTGGCGTACGCGAAGAAGCTTGGCGGCGGGCACTCGGTGAAGTGCGTGGTGGTGAACCCGGTGAAGAAGAGCTTTGACCCGGTCGTTTCCGCGAACTTTGTCACTTCGGTCTTGCCGAAGACGACGACGACGGTTGCGGTGCAAGTAGATAAAGCGGTGCGTTCTTTTTTGTTCTCTCGTCTTTCTTTCTCGTTCGTATTTTGTCGATTTGAGTCTCTTTATTTCTCACTTATTAAAAGAGAGAGATTTCAAGAGAGATTTCAAGAGAGATTTCAAGGCTACGCTAGTCAAACAATCGCTGGGGGTAACGCTCTTCTCGGATGGTTGCCGCGCGTATCGCCGATAGTATTCTCCAGTGTCGCTCGAAGATTCGTTTGCGCGGGATTGATACCCCCAATGCTCGAGCGTCATAATAAGCGCCGCACACTAAAAACGGCGACTCTTCTTTCGTTGTCCTCGTCCTATTTGTCGCTCTTTTTTATTTTTCGTCGTATTCGAGATGAAAACGCCGCGAAAGTCGTAGTGTTATCATCGAATGATATTCCATCTGACCAAAATAACCTTCTCTCCTCCTCCGTTTTGCGCTCTTTCTCGCAACGACAACAACAACAGTTAAAATATAAGTACGGCGTACAGCTCGCGACCAAGGCGTAAAAATCTTACGAACTTTTTTCCTTCACGACGAGGCGTTTTGAGACGACGCAGTAGAGAGTTTTGAAAGGAAAGAAATAGAAAGAGAGAGAGAGAGGAAACTTAGGAAAAAACAGAGAAAAAGAAGAAGAGTTAAGGAAGTGACGCGAAAGCGCGAGAGAGACGAGAAGAGACGAGAAGAGAGAGAGAGAGAGAGAACGGTAAACTCGCTCTGCTGCTGCGACTCCAACCAGTACACCACCACCCCTTGTTACTATATTATTTTACACACTTACTACCGACGGTAAAACCAGTTCTACTCTACTCCTTCTATTACCTCCTCCGTTCGTTTTCGACGCAAGCTTTGCTTCCTAAACCCTACACCCTAAATTTTCAACAGCGTCCTTTTCTCGTGAATTGAATTCCCTCACTGTTTTCTCGCGCGCGGACACACACAAACAACACACTTCATTAAAAGAAAAAGAAACCATGGCCATCGCCGCCGGGTACGGGAACAGCAAGTTCGTCGACGACGCGCAGGTACGTTATACTTTTTTTTAACACATAACACACAAACAAACGTTTCAGAAGAGTTTCTGTCGATCGAATTTTCTCTTCGTCCGCGTCTCCTCCAATTATCTCTCGCGTCTCCGGTGTAATCACGTTCCGGCTTCTGTGTCTTCTTCGTCTTCTTTCTCCTCCGCGAACTCACCCAAACTCGTCTCTCTCTCATTCTCTTTCGATTTTACGCGAAAATACGAACCTGAATGCAAAAACAACCACAACAGATCGCGGAAGAAACGCGAGCGTTAAATGAAAAATTACGAGATTCCAACACACGGACGAAATTGGAAGGCTTGAAGCAACTCATCGCGATGATGTCGACCGGGCGAGACGTGTCACATTTTTTCCCCTCGGTCGTGGTAAACATCGTGACGGAGAGCTTTGAAGTGAAAGCTTTAGTGTATATGTTTTTAGTGCGAACGGCGGAGCAGAAACCGGACGAGGCGTTGTTATCGATTAACTCGTTTCAGAAGGATTTGGCGCACCAAAACGCACGAGTGCGAGCGGCGGCGCTGAGAGTGATGTCGAGCATTCGAGTGAAAGTGATCGTGCCGGTGGTGGTTTTGGCGATAAGGAAGTGCGCGGTGGACGTGTCGCCGCACGTGAGGAAGGCGGCGGCGCACGCGATTCCGAAGATTTTTCGGTTGGATCCGTCGAGAGCGGATGATTTCGTGGAGGTTATTGAAACTATGTTGAGAGATTCGACGCCGTTCGTTTTGTCGAGCGCGATTGCGGCGTTTCAAGAAGTGTGCCCGCACAGAATTGATTTATTGCACAGACACTACCGGAAGTTGGCGAGGATTTTGGTGGACATCGACGAGTGGGGACAGATGTTGACGTGCGAGCTTTTGTTGAGGTACGCGAGGACGCAGTTTTTACCGCCAGACGGGTTTAATCGCGAGTTAAACGTCGGTAAAGATAACGAAAGTAACGAGGAGATGTTGGATATTGCCGGTTTTAACGACGTGGATGGGAACGGTGGAGGTGCGTCAGGCTACGATCGACACGATACGGGCGGGACGAAGGGGATCTTGGCGCAAGCGGCTAACTTTTACGACGACGACGAGGAAGACTCCGACGACGATTCTTCGAGCAGTTCAGATTCGGACGATTCCAATTCCCGCAAAAAAAAGACGACGACGAAAGCGTCGAAGAAAAGAGGACCGGTGAATCAAGGACCGGAGTTTTTGGACGACGACCACAGGTTGTTGTTGAGGTGTACGCGACCTTTGCTTCAATCACAGAACGCCGGCGTCGTGTTGGCGGTGGCGTCGTTGCACTTTTACTTGGCGCCGATCGCGGACGTTCCCAGAGCGACGAGAGCGTTGGTGTTCGCGGCGAGAACGAAACCGGAGTGTCAACACGTGCTGTTGAAAAACGCCGTGGCGATGGCGGCGGTGCAACCTCGATGCTTCCGTTCGCACTTTGAAGCGTTCTTTGTGCACCCGGGCGATCACATGGACGTTCGCGCGCTAAAATTGGAAATGTTGACGTATATTGTCACCGCGGAGAACGCGCCGAGTTTGTTGAGAGAGTTGCAAGCGTATTTGCGTTCATCTTCGCAAGAGTTTGTCGCTTTGACGATTCGGGCGGTTGGTCGATGCGCGGCGATTATGCCGCAAATTGCTTCTATTTGTATCCGATCGCTGTTAGAGTTGTCTTTGCACCCGTCCGAAACGGTCGCCGGCGAAGCCGTGGTTGTCATTCGCGCGTTGGTGCAGAAAGCGCCGAAGGAACACGCCTCGGTCGTGGCGACGTTGGTGAGAAGATTGGACCATTTGCTCGCGCCGGCGGCGAGATCCGCGGTCGTTTGGCTCGCCGGCGGGGAGCTGTTTTTGGACCAACAACAAAAAGCGAGCAGTGTGGAAGCTGGGACGTCGTCGTCGGCCGTGACAGTCGTCGCGGACGGTGGTAAAGAATATAAAAAGCTCGGCCAAATGGACGCGAGTTGGAATCGAAACTTTTTCGACCTCGCCTTGGCGGTGGTCACCAAAGCGATGGCTCGATTCCCAGACGAGCACGAATCCACGCGTCAACAAATCTTACACGCCACGTGTAAGATGTACGTGAGATACCCGATCGAAACCGAACCGTTATTGAGACACTGCTTGAACATGGCGTCGAAAGATCCTTCGGTGGATATTCGCGACCGGGCGAGAATTTACGGCGCCATCTTCGCGAAAACCGATTCGTTAGACGACGAAAAGAAAGACGCGTATCCGAGATTGAAGAAACTCCTCTCCGAAAAGCTTTTGTTTTGCGATAAGCCAATCACGCGTTTACCGTCGCCAGCGCCGCCGACGTGCCCGCACCAACTCGGCTCTTTGTCGCAGTTTGTGGAACACGTCGCCAACGGCTACGCCGGGTTACCGAAACATCCGAGAGAAGCGCCGCCATCGTCCGTGAGAGACCGAACGTACGACACCGGAGGTATCGGTGGTGGTACGACGACGTCCAAGTCGAAGAAGAGCAACCGCGGATTCTACTCGAGCTCGGACGAAGACTCCTCGAGCGACGAAGACTCGAGCGACGACGATTCCTCCGATGATGATTCCGACGATTCGGACGATTCCGATGACTCATCAGACTCGGACGATTCCGATGACTCAGACTCGGACGAAAGTTCGAGCTATGATTCCTCGTCGTCGTCTGAATCGACGGGTAGCGACGATGACGACGAAAAAGTAGAGAAAGAAGAGAAAAAGGAAGAAGAAGCCGTAGAAACAAAAAAAGAAGTAGCAGAAAAGAAAGAACCGGAAACGGCAACCACCATCGAGGAACCGCCAGCCGCGGAAAAAGAGGACGAAACGAAGAAGAGCGAGGAGATGGATTAATAGAAGTGAGCTGATGATGAAAAAAATTGTATTTTTAGTTTACATTTACGCGTCGTATTACACACATTCTTGCTAAAACGAACCGTGCTTTCTCTTTCTCTTTCATCACATCGCGTCTTCCATCAAGCTCAAATCCTTCCCTTGTCTCTCTAAATAGTCTCTCCTTTCCTCGTCCGTCTTCAAACCTCTGAACGTAAACACGGATTTATCCCCGATATCGTCCTTGACCGCTTGCGTATATTTTCGCCCGGCGAAAACTAAAAAGCCGAGCATCCAACTCGCGACGAAAAACGTCTCCACTTCGTCGCTGGCGAGGCCGGTTAAATGCCCCAGACACATGATAGGCGTCAGAAGAAACAACAGAAACGCCTCGGGTTTCCCGTAGCACGCCCCTTCCTTGAACGCTAAACCGGTAAACGAGGCAAACATCGGACCGATGAACCAAACCGCGCTCCGATGTTCCCGCACAAACTCCAACAAACTACTACTACTACCACCGTTTTGCGTATACGCGACGATACCGAGAGATCCTATCAACCCAACCGCATACAGCGCTTGCATCACCCGTTTTATCGGCGTCACGTACATGTGCACCAAAACCAACGCGACGCCGAACCCGCTCGCGCCTAAAAAGTAACTCGGGTTCACCATCGCCTCGTTCCCACTCGCATCGCCGAAAACAACGCCAAGGGCGCCTACACACGCCAACGACAACGCGACTCGGTACGACCACACTTCCAACTCGTCTCGCGAGGTCACCGTCCACGTTCCGTAGAGGCCTTCGTAATACTCCTTTTGCTTCTCGTTTTCATCATCATCTCTTCCTCTTCCTTCATCTGAATCGTTCTTCGTCGCCGAGCAGCTCGACGAGGACGTAAAGCGTCGCGAACTCTTCGTCGTCTGAATCGTTTTGGTCGTCGTCGTCGCGAAAAAGGAGTTGCCGCCAACGGCAACGACACCGTTCGTCTTCTTCTTCTTTCGCGCACACGCAAGACCGGCAGACGCAAAATCCGTCGCGACTTTCGCGCGGATGATTCTCCTCCTGTTCCGGAACAAAGAAGACACGCTTCGAGTTCTCGTCAAAGAACGAGAGGAACACCCCTTTTGAGAGGAAGAAATCATCGTCCTCGTCCTCAAAGTCCTCGCGGGAAAGTTTACGAAGCAGTCGGGGAAACGATGATTGTGCGCCATTAATTGTGCAGCATTTGCGCGCAGACATCACTTCCTCGATACACGCGCGAAGATGGATGAGTAAACGGACGACTTGAATTCTTTCTTGCGCGTGAGATTTCGAAACGGAAGAAGATGAACGAGGACCCCGAAACGATGGAACGCATCGCGGTGAACAAAGTCACCAACGCGTTGAGAAACTACCGAACGAGTTGCGAACGAGAAATCCAAAGACGGAAACGGAACCTGTTGAAAGCGACGGTACGAAGAAGAAGACAAAGAGACGAGGAGGAATCAACAGGTAAAGGAGAAGGAAAGAGAACGACAAAGTTGTTCGATGGAAGAGAAGGAGAAGAGAAGGTGCTCGAGGAGGAGGACGTGATTCAGAGTAAGAGTGATGATGACCAACACGAGATGGTGAAGCGCCTCCTCCAAGAGGTGTACGAGAAAGGCGAACGGAAAAGTCGAGAGGCGGTGGAAAAGAATCAGCACTTTTTTGACTGCTTATTGGAGACGTTTTCATCGAACGATGCAGAGGGAGAAGATGCATCTCATTTACCGGCGCATTTACGAGTGACGCGAGATTTCGAGACGGTTCCGGAGCGCGAGCGGCCGCCGCTTGTGCCCGGTTTCGAGGACGCCGAGAAGGCGAGGTACGTGTTGAAAAATTTAGCGAGAGATTGGTCCGAGGAAGGGAGAGAAGAGAGGGAGAAAAGCCACGACGTGTTGGTGAGACATTTGCGGGACGTGGTTTTTAAAGAGCAGTTATCGGAGATTGATTTGATGTGCGAACGAATGAACCCGGAGGATATCGCGCGACCTCGCGTTCTCGTTCCCGGCGCCGGATTGGGAAGGCTGGTGTATGAATTCGCCAAAGCAGGATTTGAAACCGAAGGGAACGAGTTTTCCTATTACATGCTGTTCGGTTCTTCTTTTCTCTTAAATTGTTGCTCAGAAAAGCGACCGTTTGAAATCGTTCCGTATTGGCACTCGCCTTTAAACCACCTCTCTCAGAAGGACCAGTATCGATCGATCGTCGTCCCGGACGAAAGCCCGTGCGACCACATGGACGCGTTCAAACCTGGAAGCTCCATGGCCATGTGCGCCGGAGATTTCTGCGAAGTCTACGGAAGCCCGGAGTACGAATCCCACTTCGACGCCGTGGCGTGTTGCTTCTTCCTGGATACCGCCAAAAATATCTTCGACTACTTGGAAACCATCCGGTTTTGCTTGAAAAAAGGAGGCACGCTCACCTCCATCGGGCCTTTACTTTGGCACTGGGTAGAACACAGCGATAATAACTTCGGTCGTCGTCTCGGCACTTCCGAAAATTACGACGTAAACGACGTAAACGACGACGAACAAGAAGAAGACCTCTCCGTCGAAGTCTCCTTGGAAGACCTCGTCGCTTTCTGCCGCGCGCTCGGCTTCCGACTCGACCAAAAATCACACCCGCTTTCTTGCCCGTACGCCACCGATCGATTGAGCATGCACCGAACCGTCTACGATTGCGCGTTTTTAAGCTTCACCTTGGTCGATACATAAGAAGAATTTTAGAAGAATAGTGCGTTTACTTTTATTACGGCGAAAAGTAGTAGTCTTTCCTCTTTCCTCGTTCCTTTTCTAAAATTAGGGTTTAAAACCCTAAAGTGAGATCCGCCTAAAAATCCTCCCTTGTACGTCCCGCTTCATTAATCAATCCTTTCTCTCCACTGTAGAGAGAAGAAACACACACCACCACTAAGTACTAAAAAAATGGGCAAATGGAGAGACGAACCGATGCACACCGGCGGCACGATGAACGCCGGGCAAGCGCCGTACCAGAAAGCGGCCAACGACGAGTGCAGAATCTGCGGAGGTACGCACACAATTCTCTCGTTCTTTTTTTTCTCTTCGTTCACGAATGGATCGAAAATTCATCTTCACTCGCTGACTTTCAACGTTCTTCTTCTTATTCTTATTATTACGCGCACATCACAGGCATTGGTCACTGGTAAGAGGAGTTACATAGAGAGTTGTTGTTGTGTTTGTGTTTGTGTTTGTGTTTGTTGTCATTGCTTTTCTTCGGGCGTGAAAATAAAGAGAAAGAGAGAGAGAGAAGACACGTGAATTGTCGAATTTTGATCTACTGCGCTCGGAAAGAATTCGTTTTGTCGCGTGTCTGTCGAGCGCGAAACCGCGAGAAGAAGTTTTGTTCGTAATGTTGATGTTGCCCCTTTTCACCACCTATCGTCATCAAGCCTGTTATAAATCGATTTGAAAAGAGAGATTGAGATGGCGTTTGAGAGAGATTGAGATGGCGTTTGAGCGCCGAAGCGGAGAGGAAGGAGGAGAGAATGAGAGAGAGAATTTGGATCGCGAAGAAGAAAAGTCTTCGTCGGAAATTCCTTTAGTTCTTCTTCTTCATGATCATCATCATCTTACGACTCGGCGGCGTTTTTTATCATCAATTTCGACGAAGGCTTCTTGATGAGAGCAGCGCGAACGAGCAGAAGAGAGCGACTTTTGGAGACGACGCGAGAGCGTGTGTTGCGGTAACTGACCTTTATATATTTTTTCTTTTCTCCCCAACTTTTTTCTCCCTTTTCCACTGTATATTTTGTGTGATTTTTACGATAAAACAGGGCGCGCGACTGTCCGGATAACAACCGAGGCGGCGCGGCTGGGTACGACAACGAAGGCGGTGGCGGCGGGTACGCGAGAGGCCCGTCCTCCAACGACAAGTGCAACAGATGCGGAAACTTTGGCCACTGGGCGAGAGACTGCGCGTTGCCGGATTCTCGAGCGCCACCGATGAACGATATGCGATGTAACCGATGCGGCGGGTTTGGCCACATGGCGAGGTTTTGCGCGTCGGCGGATACTCGCGGGTTTTCCGGCGGCGGCAGAGGCGGATTTTCCGGCGGCAGAGGCGGCGGCAGAGGCGACGACTCGTGTCGCATCTGCGGTCGATTCGGGCACTACGCGAGAGCGTGCCCGCAAAACCGCGGCGGCGGCAGAGGCGGCAGAGGCGGCAGAGGCCCGAGACAACCTCGCGAACGCCGCGCGGCTGGCCCGGAAGATGTCTGCAACCGCTGCGGCCAAGCCGGTCACTGGGCGAGAGATTGCGCCGAGCCGGACACGAGAACGGACGAGGAAAAAGCGCCGAGAGCGCCGAAACCCGGGGACAAGTGCAGAAACTGCAACGAGGAAGGTCACTTCGCTCGAGACTGCCCGCAACCGAAGGACACCAAGTGCCGCACGTGCGGCGAGGACGGTCACTACTCGAGAGACTGCCCGCAAAAAGGCGGCTCCGGGGTCACGCCGAAGTTGCAAGAAGCCGCGGAACAAGACGCCGCGCAACCGGCGACGATGGAGGACGCCGACGCCGACGCCGGGGCGACGGCGTAAAAAAGAACATCGCGGTGAGATTTCGGTCGCCCATAAAACGAACGAACGAAAGAGAGAAGAGAGAAGGAGAGAGAGAGAGAGGAGAGAGAGAATTGAAGCTATCAAGCTATCATTAAATCCATATACACACAACAGATATCGCCACATTATTGTTCACATTCACACGCCTTCAATACTAATGTCCACCAACACTGAGAATACCACGATCACCACGAACAATCGAACGTTCATCACCCAACTCGACGCGTCGACCGTCGCCTCTGTCGCTCTCGACGGTCACGTCTCCTTCAACGCTTCACGATTAAGAAAAGTCGAGAAAAACGTCGTCGTCGTCAAAGAACAAAACGGGAAACAAAAAGTTGCCATCATCTCCGGCGGTGGCAGCGGCCACGAACCAGCCATGGCCGGTTTCGTCGGGGAAGGTTTTTTACACGCCTCGGTGTGCGGCGACGTGTTCGCGTCGCCCTCGGTCGAGCAAATTATGGCGTGCATTGATGACGTTTTAGTACACGCTTCAGAGGAAAAGGAAGGCATCGACTCGATTTTACTCCTCGTGATGAACTACACCGGCGACGTGGTGAACTTCTCGATCGCGCGAGACCGAGCGAGAAAAGAGTACGCGAAATCGAAACTGAAAAACATCGAAGTGTTCGCGTTCGACGACGATTGTTCGATACCGGAGAATGAGCGAGGGAAAGGAGGCGCGAGAGGATTGTGCGGCACGTTGTTAGGATTGAAAGCGACGAGCGCTTCGGCGCGAAGAGGGGAGGGGTTTTCGGAGGTGCGAAAAATCGCCGAGAGATTTCGGAAGAACACGAAGACGTACGGGTTTTCGTTGGGGAGGTGTGACGTGCCTGGACAGAGGAAACAAGGAGACGTGGAGGTACCGGACGGGATGGTAGAATTAGGATTGGGGATACACAACGAGCCCGGATTTAAGACGGTTCCGTTTGAAAGCGCGGAGAAGACTGTCGAAATCGCGTTGGACGCGATTGAGAAAGCGTTGGAGTTGGAAAGTGAAAAAGCGAAAAGGAATTCGGCGGTGAGCGGTGTCGGCATTATGGGTAAAATCGATCACATGCTCGGTTTAGACGCGGAAACGAAAATGAGCATCGGGTTAGTGAAGCCGATCGAATTATGTTTAGTGGTGAACGGTTTAGGCGGGACGAGCAATCTCGAGCTCGGTTTACTCGCCAATCTCGCCAAACAGTCTTTAGAGAAAAGAGGCGGTAACGCGTGTAAGATTACGCACGCGATGTGTGGGAGCTTCATGACGAGTTTGAACATGAGAGGCGCGAGTTTAACCGTCAGCGTGTTGGAGGACGAAAACGACGGCGCGTTGTTGGACGAGCCGTGCGAAGTGAACGCCTGGCCCAGATTGATTAATTTATCAACGACAACGTCGGTAACGAGTGCGACGACGACGACGACGACGAACACCGCGAGAAAGTTGCAAGAACAAATGGACGTTTTACCAGTTCCTCCAAAAGACGCGACAGAAACGAAGAACGTCGACAAAAAGACATCTACGAAAGAAGAAACGCCCAAGAAATCAACAAACCAAAAGGAACGACAACAAAAGAAGAAGGAGAATAAATTGAGAACGCCAAAAGTTACAGTGACTGAGGAAGAAGCCGAAGCTCTCGCGGCTGCCATCCAACTCTCGTGCGCGACCATTTTATCCATGAGAGACGAACTGACGAGATTAGACGCCATCGCTGGCGACGGCGACTGCGGAGACACCTTAGCCGCCGGCGCTGCGGCCATCTTAGAAGACTCCGTCGATTATATCTACAAGCATCCAGACGTCGTTTGCGACCAACTCGCTAATTCGTGCGCGCGATCCATGGGCGGCACTTCGGGCGTTTTATACGACGTCTTTTTCCGCGCCGCCGGTGACACTCTAGACGAAACCGAAAGCGACTTTGACGAAGCCGAGTATGAGGATTACATGGACGATTCGTTTGAATATCGCGAAGCCTTGGCGCGAGGCATCTGCGCCATTCGCAAACACGGTAAAGCAACGGCTGGCGACCGGACCATGCTCGACGCGTTAATGCCAGCTTTGGGGCATTGGGGCATGTTAATGAACGACGATTTAAAAGAACAGTGCGATCGCATCGCCAAAGCGGCGAAAGACGGCGCGGAAGAAACGAGAAACATGACCGCTAACGCCGGCCGAGCGAGTTACGTGAACAAAGACAAACTGAAAGAACAAAAAGTGCCAGATCCAGGCGCGTTAGCCGTCGCTGCGTGGATTGGCGCCAGTTGCGAGGAAGTCACTCGTTTATTAGCGAACAAAAACGTCAAACCAAACGAGCGGCACTTATCGTTCATGAACAGAATAGACCCGAATTTCAAAGGCGATCGAGATGATCACGACGCGATCCCGGTGGAAGACCGCCTCGGCGAATTCGACGACACGCCGCACTCCGACGACGATTTACCGGAAGACCAAAAGATACGGTTCGTTTTGTGATATATGAATTATTGAAAAATGACATTGAAAATATTAGACGCTCGCGATAGGCGGCGACGAGTAGACGAGTACTCTCATAACTCCTTACGCGTTCTTCAACGCCATCGCGTTCAAGTACGTGACGCCACCAACCATCGCGGCATTCACGGCCAACATCTCCGGCTTGAACTTCTTCGCGTTCACGGCCATGTGCCCCGCGCCCGCGGCCATCAACCCCGTCGCCATCAACAGCGACCCTTTGTCCGCTTTCCCGTCCACGCCGAGTTTCAGCATCGGCAAACCGGTCCCGAGCATGAACGCCCCGGCGAGAGACGACCACATCGGGGACGCGGTTGGTTGCTCGTCCTCTTTGAAGAACATCTTCATCATGTCGTCCGGGATGGCGATCGCTTGGACGCCGTACCCGAGCTAGATTTTAATTAGATGATTTTGATGAAGAGAATATTCGTTAGGGAATGTTGCACACAATGCGAGTGAGAAAAAAACGCGCGTTTATTCTTCACGAATTTCGTTATTCGTTCGTTCGTTCGTTCGCGAGAGAGAGAGAGATAAAGCGAGCGCAGAACGTTACCATCATGGCCCCGGAGAGTTTTAACGCGTCGTTGCCAGAGAGAGACATAATAATAGCCAAGTGTGTTTTCTGTTCTAAAAGTGAGGCATGCCAAAATGCTGACACAAGGAGGAGCTTCTTCATTTCTACCTTTTTTTCACTTTTTTCGTAACGTTTTTGTCCACATTTTCAAACCCTAAACGCATGTGTGTCCTCCTTCTTCGTACGCTCCACGCTCTGTGCTCCACACACATATTCTTTCGTTCCGTCTCTCTCTCTCGAGTTGCGCTGAAACCCCGGTGATCACCTCCATTGAAGAAGAAGAACAGTTTTTTTATCGATCGATCTTAGAAGTGTGTGTTTCTTTTGCGTTTTGCGATTGGTAAAGAGTGCGCTAAAAACAGAACAATCACAAAAAGTCCTCTTTCCAAATTTATAAAGCCGCGGGAAGACGCTGATTCGTCTGTGATATAATCATCGTCGCATCATGTCTGTGTTTGAAGAACGCGCGCCTCTCTTGAAGGCGGCAGAGAAGAAGACGCGCAACAACAACAACAACTCGAACGACGAGTTTTCGGTTTTGAATAACGAGGAGGATGAAACGCTCATGCTCTCTTCGAAGAAGAAGAACAAAAAGTCTGGTGGTTCCTCGAAAAGGCCCGGCGAGTGGAGGACCAAGTCGGTGATGATTGGGACCACGGCGTTGATTTTTGGCGCGGCTTTAGTGTCCACGACGAGGACGAACGAGGACGGGATGAACATCATGAGTAAAGGAGAAAGCGACGCCGGAAACAACAACATCGAAGGGAACTTAGGGGCGACCGAGGAGGCAAAATCATCGGCATCAAAATCGTCGGCGTCGGCGTCCGCCGCCGATATGGTGACGCTGACGTTAGGGTGCACCTCCTCCTCCACGCTCGGTTTGCTTCCGTTCCCGAATGGCGGTTTCGTCGGTAAGGTCGGCGCCAAGTTGTCCATGAAGTCCAAAGACCATAACTTTGCGTTCCAGCACGCGTTGGATATGACGGAAGTGGGATGCGGGACGTACGTAATTTCGCAAAAGTTGGAACAAGGCGAACAGTTTGGATTTTATCTGTACGACGTGAAAAACGAGACGAATTATTTGTCCGATATCGGCGCGCAAGCGATCGAGGGCGGACCGATTTCGGAGGCGGCGAGAAACGCCGCCGTGTGGGGCGCCGAAAGCGAGCTGTCCACGGAAGAAAACGCCAGCGATAAGAAGCGGTTAGAAGATGGCATTGATGCCGTCGCGAGCCAGCAGGCGGTGAAAACGAACGCCGCGGCGGTGGCGTACGCCGGGAGTCACGGGTTCATCGACGCGGACGGGAACTTTGTGACGCCGCCAACGACGGAAAACGCAAAGGCGTTTGAAGACGCGCAAACTCAAGGCTGGTGGCCAGAGTTTTCGAGCACCACGGACTCAGAGACCGGGGTGACGAGCATGAGCTACGTCGATTGGGGAGCTTGGTTGAAATGGTTAGTCCACGGTAACGAGTACACGTCGACGGACATTGAATGCGACGCCGCCGCGCAGACGTGCACGTTGCAAAAATGCGAAGGTTGGGAGTGCACGGATTACACGATGCCATGCACGGAAGGCGGGAGAGGATGTCAAACCGCGGAAGATTTTACGAGCGAGGTTGCGAGTTTAGGCGGAAAGGAAGTTTCCGTGCGGAAGTACGACAAGAGAAAAGAAGTTGCCAACGCAAACGCAAAATTAGGATCATCATCATCATCATCAAACAAGAAGAAAGAATCATCAAAACGACACGGTACGAACAACAACAATAACAACGATAACAACGATATTCTCCAAAAGAGAAATTTGTTGTGGAAGCAAACGACTTCCTCGACGAGAGCGGTTCCCTCGCTCGGTCTCGGTAAGGCTTACCCGACGCGCGTTATCGTCAACATGGCGCAATGCACGAAGGAAAAGTCTTTCGGTAAAGACGAACTGAGCGGCGTTGAGTTTTACCCGAGAACGAAAGATGGATCCAACGCCGGTAACGTGTACTTGTTTGGTCAGTGCTACAACATGAGAGATACGAACACGTGCGAAGTGCCGACGGCTCACCATCCGGCCGGGTGCCCGGCAGCACCGGGCGCGGCGCCGAATACGGCGCCGAACGTGGCGCAGCAACACGCCAACGAGCACGTTTCCCCGACGACAGCGGCGAAAGCCGCGGCGGCTACTCCCACGTCTACTACCACCACGAGCGGCAACAACAACGCGGCTTCTACTACTTCAGCGTCGACCAACGCGGCAGCAGCAACGCCGACGTCTACAACTACTACGCCCAAGAACCCGCTCACGGACAGTAACATCCACGCCGCCGTCGCGGCGTGTCTCGCCGTCGACCCGGTCGCCGGTAACTGCCCGGACGGAGAGTGGGGTAAAATGAACACCTGGGACACGAAGAAAGTCACCAACATGGACAAGTTATTCTACGACCCGCCTTTAGCGGACAGCAACGACCGACTTTCCTCGTTCAACGGCCTCATTGGCGTATGGGACGTTTCCTCGGTCACGTCCATGTCGCAAATGTTCAAAGACGCGGATGCGTTCACCGGTAAAAACTTTTACAAGTGGGACACGTCCAAAGTTCAAGATATGTCCGGCATGTTCGAACACGCGACGTTGTTCAACGCCAAAATCGGCGGTTGGGACGTCTCGAGCGTCAAAAAAATGAACACCATGTTCCAGAACGCTTTTTCTTTCAACCAAGACTTGTCCACCTGGGACGTCAGCTCTTGCACCGATTTCACCCGCATGTTCGCCGGCGTTTTAGACAAAGGCATGGACAACGACATCTCCATGTGGAACGTCCAAGACGGCGCTCGCGAGAACAACGTCACCTACGAGTCCTACGCCTTCCAAGCCAAATTCACGTGCGACTCCGTGGACGACGGACCAATCAACTCGTGCAAGCCAAAAGCGAGCGCCGAACGAGCCGCGTCGGCAAAGTTAGCCCAAGCCAAGGGCGCAAAAATCACCCGCGAGGAAGCCACTCGCGAGGCGAGAGAGTTTCAAGCGTCGCTCGAGGAGAAGCGTTGGTTGAAGCCGTCCACCTGGTTCAAAAACTAACACAGCAGCACATTTTCGCTGATGATTATGCACATATATATTTATATACACAGTATTCTTTTTTAATAATTACTACTTTAACAGTCGTCGTCACGGTATTCTTCTCATCGTCGTTCGTCTCGAATCTGGGCACCTCTTTGACTCACAAGCAGCCCTTTTAAAAATTGGACAAATCCTCAAAACAAATTCAAGTCTCGTTGCTTTCAACTCCGTCAAGAAATGACGACGGCGACGACGAGGAAAGACGACATCGGTCTCGTCCCGTTCAAAGACGTGTGCACTCTCTTGCACAGAATTAAAACCTACCACCGCAAAGAAGGCGGGAAAGCGAAGAAGCACATCGCCCGGGAGTATCTGGACAAGTTCTTCGAAAACCATTACCCGAGGTTTTTCAACGGCGGCGAAAGGAAAGACGCGTTTCGGTTGTACAGACTCTTAGCGCCGCAGGTAGTATAAATGCACGTCGTGCGCTCGTTGTTCTCGCTGTTTTTGGTGTCGTTCTCTCTCTCTCAATCTTAGCGAATATTACGAAAGTTTGTCCTGACGAAATTCACTCAACGCTCATCACTTAAAAATGCTCTGTTTTTGCGCACAGTTGGACAAAGAACGCGCGGCGTACAATCTGAAAGAAGGCGCGTTATCGGACGTCATATGCTTGGCGTTAAACTTAGACAAGCACTCAGAGATGAGGACGAGAATAAAAAACTGGAAGATGAGCTCGAAAGGTTTAGATTTCGCGGTGATTTGCGGGAACGTGGCGGGCGAGTTCATCGGGAGAAGGAACAAGAAGAAGAGCGGGGGCGAGACCGGGATGACGATAGATGAAGTCAACGAAATGTTGGATAACATGTGCATGGGAAACGATCGAGAGGCGAAAGCGAGGGAGTTGAGAAAGTTTATCATGCGAGCGACGGAGAAAGAGGTGGTGTGGATCGTTTCCATTATTTTGAAAGACTTGAAGTTGGGAGGCGTGTCGGAGAAGGATTTTTTAATGCATTATCATCCGCAAGCGTACGAGGCGTACACGTGTAAAGCTGATTTGAGGAAAGCGTGCGAGGCGCTGTCCGATCGAAATGCAGTTCTGAAGAAGCACGATATCGAGTGCGGGGAAGGAGTAATCATAGCGCAGTTGGCCGGGAGGAAGAACACGCCGAAGGAAGTGGCCAAGTGGGCGAGGTCGAAAGCGTTTGCCGTGGAGACGAAATTTGACGGGGAGAGGGTGCAGATACATAGGAACAAGGAGAGTTTAGGTGAAAAGTGTCAGTATTGGACAAGGAACATGAACGATTTCGGGCCGAGAGGCTACGGGATCATGGATGTTTTGTTTTGCGACGCAGCGGAAGAAGAAGGGACGCGGGACACCGTCGACGAGCATCGACGAGGATTGCCCCCTAAATGTATTTTAGACGGTGAAATCCTCGTATATAACAAGAGAATAAAAGAGTTTGTGCCGTTTGGAACGATCAAACGCGCGTTTAATGCCGCGAACTGGAAAAAAAATATGGGTAAGAACATGCCGATCATACCGAAAGGATTTTACGAGAATCCGACGATGCAAACGAAGGAAAAGGGGCAAGCGAAAGATAAAGAAGAAGATGACGATGAAGAAGGAGAAGAAGAAGAAAAAGAAGGAAACGAGGACGAAGAGGAAGAAGAAGAAGAAGAAGAAGGGGAAGAAGGGAGAGTGCGATATGAATGGAAAGATTTCGAAATCGTATACGTCCCGTTTGATATTCTCTACAACGAAGACACGTCGGTCATTCACGAACCGTTGAGAAAACGCTACGACCTCTTGAAAGGTGCCATTCGAGGATGCTTAAACAAAGGTGCCGTCAAAGTCGGTGACACTGGAATAACGTGTGCGGTAGTCTCGCCGTTCCAAGATGACATCGCGGATAATGAGTCGCAGGCAGAGATTGCGCGTAAATTTAGAACAGTTGTGGAGCAAAACGATCCGAACGCCATTGCAAAGATTAGCGATTGCTTGCGAGAGGCTCAAGATCACGGCGAAGAAGGTATCGTCGTCAAATTACTCGATTCGCCGTGGGTTCCAGGAGAACGGGGGCATAATTGGGTGAAATTGAAGCCAGATTACTGCGAAACTTCGGATTACGACTGCGTCATCATCGGCGGCTATTACGGCGAAGGGCGCGGCAGAGCGGGTAAGATTTCACAGTGGTTGCTCGGGGTTATCAAAGACGGGACGCAACGGGATAAAAATCCAACCATCATGACGTTCTGTAAAGTCGGGACCGGCTTTAACCGCGAGGATCAGCACTATTTGCGCGATAAGTTGAAAGATTTGATGCGCTTTAATCGAAAAAACGTAGATAAAAACTACACGAAAACTTACGAAAGATACGAGTGCTCGGGGATGCTCGGTGAAACTCCGGATGTTTGGATAACGAATCCGGAGAAATCCGTCGTGATGACGGTGAAAGGCGACGTACGTTTGGTACCTTCGCACACCTTCAACGCTCCTTACGGGTTGCGCTTTCCGAGATGCTCGGCGATCCGCCCGGAGAAACCTTGGAACGAAATATGTACGGATAAAGACATCGCGGAAACAGCCGAACGCTATGTGACCAAAGTCACGCACAAAGGAAGTCGCGGTGGTGATGGTGTTGGCAACGGAGAACAAGGCGACGACGAGCGAACGGCGTATAAAGAGTACGATCGCAAAAATGCCAAAGGTTTGAAACGAAAACAAAAGAGATCCCTAGCGGTCCAGGAGAAGTACGTCGCGCACATGCAACCAGTAGACGTTCGAAACGTCGTCACCATTTCCAAAATTTTCGAAGGCACTACTTTTAGTGCCATCGGGTGCGACCGAGACGTCAAAAAGGAAATCGCACAATTCGTCGTTGCCCGCGGCGGTAAATTTTTTGAAAGCGTCGTCAGGAACGTCAATCGCGTGGTCGCCCCGCCAACTATCGAAGTCGACGACGCGTACCTCCAAGCCTGCGACGAAGTTCTATCCACAAATTGGCTCTTCTCGTGTAAAGAACAAGAAATATGGCCACCTAAAGCCAGAGATTGGATTAAAGTGTCCCCGTCTGTCGCGACGCTCTACGACAAAACCATCGACGCGTTTGGCGACGCGCACATGAGCGAAGACTTGAACGACGAAGATTTTCGCGCGATGAGGCACCAAGTGTGCTCGCGCAAACGCAAAGGCACGGAATTCAAAACGTTGAGGCACATAGACGACGACGATCGTCAAAATCTCGGGAAGATTGTGCGCCTTTCGGAAGAATCCAACACCGTCATCCTCTCGCAAAACAGCCGCCCGAAGAAAGACTTGGACCCTGCGATAAAAGAAGATGATGAGAGAGAAGCGGACCGAAAAAGAAAAAACCAAGACTCCTCCGCGCACACGCAAGCGCTGGAGTTAATCCAGAGACGAAAAGCCGCCGCAGAGATGTTGCGGATCTATTAGATTTTCGTAGCAAATTTTAAGCATATTTTTTCCTCGTGCTAAAAATACTCTCATCACAAAGAAAACCAACACTTTATTAACTCACGCGCAAAGATCACGATTATTGCGATAAAAACCACCACCAAGAATGAGGAAGAGGACTCGCTTTCGCAGCAGCATCAAGCATCGTCATCATTCGCGATCGGTGGTGGTTATGGTGGCTTCAAAGTAGGCGCTCATGGAGGAAGGGCAAAGACAAAAAGATCGACCTTTTCCCAAGAAAGCGCTAAAAATACGACTGCTCAAAAGCAAAGAGAAAACGACACGGAGGACGAGGAGAAAGCAAAGACGACGACGACAGCTTTTGCGAGGACGACGAGTATGACGGGAAAAGAGAAAGACTCGTCGTTTTTCGTCGCGCTCGCGCGCGTGGACATCAGCGAGTACGCGAGCAGAGTCGATCAGTTGTATCGATGGTACCTCGATCGAGAAGGGAAAGATTTTGATGAAGACGAGGAGAGAAATGAACGCGGTAACACTACCACGTCATCATTGCGGTGTTGTTATCATCATCATCATCATCATCATCGTCATCCGGGCGTTGCGATTCAAAAGTATCTGAACGAGAACTATTTCGAGCCGCTGGCGAAACTGGCGAGCAAACACAAAGGGACCGTGTTGAATTTCGCCGGCGACGCAGCGTGTTGCGTCTTTCGAGAAAGGAGAAGGTGTGATGGTACGAGGGAGACGGATGATGAAGATGATGATGAGAATGATATAAAAATAGTAAACGGTGATGAAACGAAAGCTCGCGTGACGAAAAGAGCGGAATCGTTCGCTGAAGAGGTGGTGAATGGGAGGTGGTTGTTTTCGAACCGTCCTCGACGTCGCGCCGAGAAAGCTCGAGAGGAAGAAGCTCAACGAGCACACTTCTTCTTTCGAGACGTGCGCGTGAGAATTGCGGTGGCGAGCGGAAATGTCACGCAAACCTTCCTGGGAGGATTTCAAGGACGATACGAAAGAGTGCTGTTCGGTGAAGCGTGCGAGAAGTTAGCGAAGGAAGCTCGGAAGGCGAAACCGAGAGAATTACTTCTCGCAAACGATGAATACGATGACCCGGAAAGGAAAAGGAGGCTTATTCGGCGAGAAGAGAAGAAACTAAGAAACATCAGAATAAAGGCATTAACACCATCAAAGAGTCAAAGAGACGAAATCGTCGCGATTGTGTTCATACACGTCACGCTCCGAGCATCGATGTCGACTCGCGAAGTGCAAACGCTCCGTCGTTTCGTCCAACGCGCGCAAAAGGTTTGCGCGCGCCACGACGGCACGTTTCTACAACTCGGCGGCGACGAAGGCGACTCGCTCGCCATCGTCGTCGCGTTTCGAACGCAATTCGCGAAAGATTCTTTACTCGCAAAATTCGTGGCGTCGAGAAATGCGCTTCGATTCAGCCGCACCATTTCTCGATCGCTCGAAAAGACGAACAAGAACGAGATCAAGATCGAGAGAAAAGGCAACAAAACCACCACCACCACCCGAAGACGACCTCCTCCGCGACGACGACAAAGACGTGAACAACACCTGAAAATAACTCTCGGCGTTTCTCTCGGCAGCTGCTGCTTAGGTTTCGTCGGCGACCTCTGTTCTCAGACCTCTTCCCACAAAGCGTTCCTCGCCACCGGGCGCGCGGTGAACCGCGCCGCCAGGTTCGCCAAAGGCGAACTCCTACAAAGAACAAAAAAATCATCAAAAAATCACATCGTCCGCGTCGACGCGAACGCCGTGTATACTCCTTCCTCGAAATCGTCTTCTTTGCGGAAGAAAATACGCGTGAAAGGCGGCGAAGTCTGGGACGCGCTCGCCTTTTAAAAATGGCAGTTTTATTTAGAGCAGTCTTTTGGGGGAAAGTTTTTGAAAATCTCAGACAAAACATCAGACCATTACAACGAAGCGCACACACACAAAAACACACACAAAAACACACACAACTCTCGGTATAAAGATGGAGCAGGTGCGAATGGTGATTATGAGGAGGAGGGTGTTCATAAAACGTTTTTGGATCTCTCTTTTGTTCTCTTTCTCTTTCTTTTCTTTTGCTTTAAAAGTCCGTTTTTATTCCAATTTTCTCTCTCTGTATGTGTATGTGATGATGATGATGACGATTGACTGACGACCTCTGTTTCTCTGATTTTCTCCTCTTCTCGCGCGTTTGTTAAATTTGACGACGATGATGAAAATAGGCTGTGCAAACCGCGGTGGAAACCGCCGGCTATTCCGATCGCGCGGACGTGACTTCGTTGATTTTGGACGAAAAGTGCATTTCCCAAGACATCGAAGGCTTGGACGGTTTCGTGAATTTGAAAACGTTGTCCCTGATCAAGTGTGGGATCGTCAACGTGGCCGATTTACCGAACTTACCGGAGTTGAGGAAGCTTAATTTGTCGCAAAACCGAATATCCACCGGGTTGAGTACCGTGGCGAAGAAGTGTCCGAAACTCGAGCAGCTCATCGTTTGCGACAACCCGAAACTGACGAAAGTGGAAGAGTTCAAAGCGTTGACGGATTTGAAACATTTGCAAAGAATTGACGCGGAAGGATGTAACTTTGAGGACGAGGAGCACGTGTCGACGATCTTTGCCATGTTTCCAGAAGGTCAGATGCAAAACGTGGACGGGTACAACGAGAAAGGCGAAGAGGTGTACTCGGACTCGGAGGACGATTCAGAAGACGAAGAAGATGAAGAAGAAGACCGAGACGACGAAGAGGACGATTTAGACGATTTGGACGATGATTTAGACGACGACGAAGAAGAAGAAGACGATGGAGACGACGGAGAAGATGACGACGAAAAACCAGCCTACGCGGCTTTAATCGGCGACGCCATCCTCTCCGACGACGACGAAGACGCCCGATTGAGCGAAGAAGAAGACGAAGGCTCGGAAGACTTCGACGACGAAGAAGACGACTTCGACGACGAAGATGAAGACGACTTACCCGCCGCGAAGAAAGTTAAGCAATAGATATATTACATTTGATAGATAAGAAAGAATACGCGTTGTTTGCGACTCCTCATTTTCCCAACACCCTTCATAAAAACAAGGGGAAATCTTCACTTTAAAGCGCACTTTTTATCGCTCGTAAAGAGAACGACGACGTGGTCATAAAAGGTGTCCGTACTCCGAGAAGACTGCTCTTTGTTTCTTCGCGCGTGAAAAGCTGCGCTCTGGATCGTCTCCTCAAAGCGCGGAAAAGGGAGGACGCGACACAGAGCATGGGTCGTCCTTTCCAACGGAGCAAAAATGGAAGCGCGACCGCCGGGAAGGACGCGAGCGCGAACACCACCGCGAAGAACACGAACGACGATCGCAATTCAACGCATGCTCCTTTCCCTCGTCCTCCTTCGTTCCTTTCCTACCCGTACCGAGCGACGCATCTGTTCATGCGCAGAGTCCACGACACGTTCGACGCCTCGTTCCTACGATATCTCGCCTTAGTGCACTTGGGCTTCACTGGATTTTTCCGCCTGGTGACGGAAATAACCTTACTCCCGATGGCGGAAACCGCCTTGAACGTCTCCGCGGCAGAGCTACAAAGGATCTCGACCGTGACTATGTTCCCAGGAGTGTTGAAACCAACGTTTGCGATCATTTCAGACATTAAACCGTGGTTCGGGTATCACAAGAGACCGTATTTAGTGGTCGGCGGCGTGATAGGTTTGTTCGCCAGTACGAGGTTGGCGACGGGGACGTTCGAAGGGAAAGCGAGCGAGGTGGATTTCGTGATTGCGATTATGGGGGTGTATTTTACGGTGGTTATATTCGATTGTTTGAGCGATGGGAAGAGAGCGGAGTTGATGCACGAAAATCCGCAAACTGGTGGGGATTTAATCGCGTATTCGTTATCGTTGGTCGTTATGGGGCAGATTTTAGGTTTGATGGTTGGATACTTCGCTTTGGAACGAGAGAAGTACACGACGGTGTTTTATTTCGTGATACCAGTGGCAATTGCGTCTATAATAGCGACGTTGATGGGAGAGTTACCGGAAGAGAAAGTGAAATACAGTTGGAATTTATCGGCGTTGAAGGTGAAGGTGAAGTATAGGCAAATCGTGTTAGCCGGGATGTTGATGATGGTTGGTATTGGATTGGTGTACATGCAAACGATCGAGTTAGTCGACGACGGCATGTTGAAAGCGTCGGTGATGATGAATCTCATTTTGGGGGTGTGCATTGTCGTTTTATGTAAGAGTTTGTTGCCGAAATTCGCGGGGAACGTGATTGTGTACGCGTTTTTCGAGAGAGCGTTGAGCATTAAGTTTCAACACGCGGTGAATTATTGGTACACGTTACCGGGAGATTGCGTTCCCGGCGGACCAAATTTCGATTACGTGTACTTCAACATCGTCAACGGTTTCATAGCGTTGATATTTAGCGGGTTAGGCATTTGGATGTTTCAAGAGGCGTTTAGTACCGGGAGATTGCGAAGGATATTTTGGTGGTCCAGCGGCACCCGGTGCATTGGTTCGTTGTGCGATTTGTTCGTCGTCAGTCGGACGAATTTAAAAATAGGCATCCCGGACCAACTGGCGTACGCGTTGGGAAACTCAGTTTTAGAAGCCATGGTGTTTATGCTTTCGGTGATGCCGTTTGCAATTTTGATCAGTAAGTTAGTCATCAACGGCACCGAATCGACGTTGTTAGCCATCACGAGCGCGGCGAGCGCGTTGGGTGGGTTAATGGCATCTTCTCTCGGATCGTTAGCGATTGAATACGCCGGCATTCAAACCAACATCGAGGACCCGAACCAATCGTGCAATTGGAGCAACTTGGAAAATTTAATCATCATCTGCGGCATTTTATCGCCTTTACTGTGCGTCCCGTTGACGCTCGTGCTGATTCCAAACGTATTAAGCACGGCGACGTTTGAAATGGACGATTATTCCGGCGAAGTCGTCGCGATTACCAACGAAGACGGCGCCTACGACGACCGCGAGATGGAAAAACACGGACAGATTCTATAGAGAGACTTTACGAGGATGATTTTAACGATATATATATACTACCATTGCCGCGCGCTCGCGCACACTAAACTTTTTATTACACTATCGCCCCGTACAGGCTGCTGCTACTCTCGTCGTCCTTCTTTCTCTTCTTCTTTTTCCTCCTCGCTCCGGTTCTGTTTCTAACAGTACTCCCGCGCTCGCATCCGTCGAGCGACGCCTCCTCCTCCGCCTCTTCCCCATCCTTCGAGTGCTTCGTCTTCAAGTGCAACTGCACCACCGCGACGGCGCTCACGACCAACACGAACGACACGCACACACACACCACGACGAAACCGACGGTAAACGCATCGCCTTTCCCTGTTTTCGAGACGAAGGCGAGGAAATCCTCGGTAAGAGGAGACCTTCTTTCTGCGTTCGCATCCGGCGTGAACTCGACACCTCCTCCGCGGTGATGCCTCCCGTGGTGTATATCTTTTCGTCCGTTCGGGTTCTTCCGCCAAAGACCCGCGCTGAAATCGCCGTTCAGTTCCTCGAAATACATATTAGTATTCGTGTAGTATCACTGAGAGAGAGAGAGATCGTGCGCGCTCTCTTCTCGCGTCTCTCGTGATAAAGAACTTAACTCCTTTTAAGAAATAGGGGAAACGCTCGAAGGGTGTTGAAAAGCGATATCCCAAGAAAAAGGACTCAAAGACGGTCCCAAAAAGACTCTCTTTGAAAACTCTCCTTTCAAAATTTCACTTTTTCGAGACCTTCCTCACGAGTGGTTTCACCTCTGCTCGAGCGCACGGTAGTCTCTGCCTCGTAGAACACGCAACGCTCTCTCGCCCGTTGTTTTCCCCCACTCTTGTTTGGTTTGTTTGTTTGTTTCAAGGGGAAAAAGGATGAGACGAACGCTTTTACAACTGCGTCTCTCACCGCGCAGCGCGAGCACGAGCAGCACTCGCATTTATGCGAGTTTTAGGAGCACGACTTTTACTGCGAGTGCGCGCAGTAGCAGCGGGAGGAGGAGTGGGAGGAGTGACCACCCCGGCGCGTCGTCGTCGTCGTCGATGGCGACGATTGCGGCAAACGACATCAAAGAGAGAAGAAGATTAAGGTTTTTCCTTTCCCCGTCGTCGTCGTTTACGTCGTCGACGCGTGAAAGGGCGTTTGGAAACGACCGACGACGACAAGAACAACAACAACAACAACAGTTAAGGCGTAAGTTGTACGCGACGAATGCGCGAGCAGACGAGGACGACGAGGCGCAGAAGAAGAACCGAGGTGGTGATGAGGATGATGGGAAAAACAACGTAACGAGGAGGAGTGTCGCAAACGTAATCGTCCGACCAAAGTCCGCGGTGGATGTAGAGCAAGGGGAAATGAGAGACAAAACGGTCCCGATACACGCGAGTGCGCATATTATCGAGGAAAAAGAGAGTAGTTTTGATGAAAAAATAGTTCTTCCGGGACGTCACTTTGACGTTCCGATTCGGATTGACATCGCGCACAGATGCGTTCGATGGCAACTCGCTCGGAAAAGAGGCGTCTCGACGGCGAAGACAAAATCGAGAGGCGAGGTGAGCGGGACGACGAGGAAAGCGAGGCCACAGAAAGGTGGCGGGAGAGCGCGGGTTGGGAGTTTACGAGCGCCGCAAATGCGAGGGGGCGGTACCGCGCACGGGCCGATTCCGAGAGATTTCGAGCACAAGTTGCAAAAGAAAGTGAGAAGGCTCGGGTTAAGGGTGGCGCTGTCGGCCAAGGCGGCGGAAGGGAGATTAGTCGTCGTGGAGGATTTGAAATGGATGAGTCCAACTGGGAAAACGAAAGAGGCGAAGTTTGGGTTGAAGCAGCTGTTGAGGTATGATGATTCAAGCGAAGAAGAGGATGAATTAAATATGAAATTATCTCCGTCGCCTTTAGTCATCGGCGGTACCGGAGACTCGGGGAACAAAATAAACACGAAATTTAGCGCTTTAGTCGTCGGCGATCGATTGGAAACCACGGACGAGAGCGACGACGGGTGGTTGTTGCGCCGAGGCACGCGAAACATTGAGAATATTCACGTCATGCCTTCAGTAGGTTTGAACGTCTATTCGATTTTGAAACACAGGTGTTTGGTGATGACGAAGAAAGCGGTGGAGGAGTTAGTCGAGAGGTTAGACAAGCCAATTAATCGATGATGATGGTAATTATTATTATTATTATTATTATAAATTACCACGTCAAAACGTGTTCCTTCCCAATCTCCAACTTTTCAAACGCCGGATTCACCGCAAACTTCATCATCGGCGGCGGTCCGCACACTAAAATCTGAAACCGGTCCCCGCTCTTTGCCGGCGTCGGCAAATGCTTCTCGATCATTTCTTTCGTAATAAATCCGACGTCGTATTTCCACTCTTTCTTTTTCGATGCCGCATCCACGGTGTACCACACTTTCACTCTTCCCGGAAACTGCTTCTCAAAGTTGTCCAACGTATCTCTGCACAAAATATCCTCCTCGCTTTTATTCGCGTACAAAATGGAGATTTTCTTCGGCGATTGCCCACCCGCGCCAGTTTCTCTCAGCATCTCTCTCACGATTTGCAACATCGGCGTAATCCCTGACCCACCGGCAATCATCCCAACCTCGTCTCTCGCGTCTCTTCTCTCCACGCCGCCGCCTTGACTCTTCAATTTCTTCACGGTGAACTCGCCCTCGCCGACGTATCGCTTCCCGCCCAACGGCCCGAAGAATTCCACCGTATCCTCCCCGACTTTCACCGCGTCCAACATTTGCGAGACTTTCCCACCTTCTGGGAATTGCTTATTCGGAAAGTACACCTTCACGACGAAATCTACGTGCCCTTTATCCAACGCGTCCGAGGACACCGGCGTGTACGGACGCATGTGCTTCTCGCCAGTCTTCGCATCCGTCAGCTGCACCATCACGTGCGATCCAGTCGGTAACCCAAACGCGTGCTCTTTCGTCGGTAACGTAAACCTCAACAACTTGGTATCCTTCGAGAGTTGCACGATCCTTTCCAGCGGTAAACGTATCGCCGTTTTCCCATCCAGCGGTAACGCGATTGGATTCGATTTTTTCTTTGCAAAAATGCTCGTCAAAAACGTCAACGAAACGACGAATATAGAGAGTAAAGCCGCGAACTTTTTCTGCTCGTCGAGGGTGAGTGATTCCAGGAACGCGATTATCGGTTTAAGGAGTTGGAGGATGAAGGATTCCATGATGAATATGAGCGCGATAGTTTTGTGTCGGTTTTGTGTTGTTTGAAATGGATTTTTGATTTTTTAATTGACAAAAAAAAAACGGCCGCCCGTTTTTTTTTATAGTCAACGATGGGTGGAGGGAAGAAGTTATCTGGCGCGCAGAAGAGGAAGAAGAGGAGGGAGAAAGAAGAGGCTATGAAGGAGGCTGTGGCGGATATGGAGCGTTTAAAGCTTGGACCGACGAAGTTGTGGACGGGGTTGGTGTTGCATCATAAGGATGTGTTTGTCTCGCATGTGATTTCGAAATTGAATAGGGCAGATCGGTTTTTCTTTTCAGAGGTGAATAGAGAGAGTCGGGGTGTGCTTGAATACGCCGGGGTAAACGTATCAGATTGGGGTGTTCACGAATGTTCATCCATCTCGACGTTGGAATGGGCGTGGAATCACATGCCCTGGGGAGAGAAAGATTATAGAGGAAGAGTGATGGATCAAGCCTGGTTTTGTTGGCACGTTGCTGGAACGAACAAACTCGAGTTTCTCAAGTGGGCGAGAGAAGTGAAACATTGCGAGTGGGATGAATGGACGATTAATCGGGCCGCATTTGGAGGTAATCTCGAGATGCTGAAATACTGCTTCTCTGACGAGTGCCCGTGTGATGTACATGAAGAAATGTCGTGTAAAGTAGCTGCTGCTAAAGGACACCTCGACTGTCTTCGATTTCTTTTCGACAAAGTGAAACCTTCGCGAGGTACGGAAGTGGTAGTGGCATTGGGCGCGGCAAAATATGGTCACCTAGGCATCTTGAAATATCTTGTTGAAGAAAGAAAGATACCTGATAGGGCAAAGGTCGATTGTATGTGCAACGCTGGGTATGGCCATCTCGATTGCCTTCAATACTTAGTCGAAGAGGCGAAAGTGCCTCTTGACGACTGGCAATACATCGCTTCCGCTCGTTACGACGAGCACCCCGACTGCGTACACTACTTGCAAGAAAAAGGGTGCCCGGAACCAACGGATGAAGAATACGCGAGATATGTCGCGAAAAAGCTCGCAAAAGAGCAGCAGTAGACGAGTGAGAAAAAAGCGCGCTTCCAAAAGTATAAATCGAAAATACATACACATACAAACAGTACTCATCAAACGCGGAATTACAAAAAAAAACAGTACTCAATCGCGGAATTGAACCGCGGACCTTTCGCGAATCCGTCCTTCGCATACGAAGGGAAAGGTGCGTGATGTGAAGCGAACGTAATAACCCCTATACCAATCGAGCACGTAAACAGCTGAGAAGCTACTTTGTGAATTAGGGTTGTGGTGTAATAATATAATAATTAAGATTCATGTGAAACCCTAACAATGTTTTCGTATGTAAAAAGAAACTATACCTCCGCAAAACAACGAACGCGCTTTGACGATAAAAACGATGGCGACACTCGCATCGTCGCATTTCCTCTCGCCAGCAGCGATTGCTTCTTCTTTCCATCGTCGCCATCTTTGTCAAAGATGTAGAAAAAGAAAAAGAGCACCAACAACGAATAAAAAATCATCGAATCGTCCAATTCCGATACCGTTATCTGCGCTTTCCATCGAAGAAGAAGAACAAGATGTCTCGCACTTTATAAACCTCAAAAACGGCATCGAAGCGTTACCAGTCCTTCGAGAACACTTCCCACACAAACACATAAATTTCATGCGCATGCAATCCACCTTGTGCGAGAGAGGTGACATGGAAAAAATCATGCTCGAAGTGGATGCCAATTTGCTCCTGAAACTGGCCACGGACAGGCCGTGCGTGATTTACGACTACGGATCGAGATCGGAAGAAACCGGTTTACCTCGGTCGTTTTGGTACGGATTAGAAAGCATGATGTATTTTTTACGCCACGAGTGGGGATTCGACGGGTACGGCGAAGAAGACAACATCGGGTGTACAGATGGTCGAAGACGACGAGAAGTCGTTTTGAGAGGTAAGAAGTGTACGAAAGAAATCGAACGCAAACGGACCTTCTTCAGTAAAAGCTTGAAGAAAAAGATTCGGTATTACCGACAGTTTATTCCGGAAACGCATTCGCGAGAGTTGAAAGTGATCGGGGCGTATAAGCTCACCGCGCACGACGGCGATAGGGAGTATTACAAGGAGACGTTGAACGAGCATCTCAGAATACAGTCTTCGACGTCGAGGTCGAGGAGTCACGACGACGACCGAAACGATGATAACGGTGACGACGATAGTTTAGAAGCGACCATCGAGAAGCTCGAACAGTTAGGGTTTAAAATCTTCCGCGGCGGCGATCGCGAGCAAGAATGGTTGGATATGATTAAATCTAGTAGTAGTAGTACAGGTACCTAGTAAATAAAATTCTAAATCTAAAATAGTATGTATTGCGCACGCAAAGAACTCGTTCATTTCTTCTTGAAGAAGGACGCTATCGAAGGTATAGTCGCCGCTTTGCTAAACCCAACATCTTTACCAGTTTCGACAAACTTTGTTTTCTTATTCTTTCGCAACTCTTGCTGAATATCCGGCGGTAAACTCCGAAAGGTCTCCTCGTCGATGCCGGATTCGAGTTGCGCGTTGTACAACGCCTCGCGCTTCCGCTTTTCTTCCAACGTTTCTCTCGGTCGAATATTTTTCTTCTCGCCTCCTTCGGGAGGAGGAGGAGGCGCGATTGGAACGACGACGACGTTATTCTTTTTCTTCTTCGTATTCTTCTTCGTTAATAGTGGTGCATCCTCACCACTCACATCGTGCAATGACGAGGATGGCATCGTCGTCGTCGTCCTCGCTTTGTTCGCTGCTGGCGGCGACAACGTGGTAAAACGCGTTTGTTCTTCGTTTTCTTCTTCTTCTCCTTTCTTTCGCGGAGACGATTTCGCCGATTTCATTATTAATTTCTCTTCTCCTCCATCGAATAAATCGAAAACGTCCACGCCTCGCTTCAAGAACTTCCCCAAACCTTGACCGACGTCGCTCTTCTCCACTTCCAGCTTGAAGTTACTCGTCGTTAAGCTCAACACCGTGCATTGGAACCCTCGATTATTCATAATGCCCCACTCGGCGAGAAATTTTTTAAAAATTGTCCCGCCGAGCGTTTTCAGATTATCCGCCTGACAGTCGTTGCCGGATCCGGAAAGCGGGTGCGACCGGTGCGCGGAGTGCGCGGTTAAGTTGGAGCGAATACCTAACGTTAACGTTTTCGGGTGCCTTCTCCAATCTTGTCCATCTAATTCGGTTCTCTCGGAAAGTTCTTCCGCTAACTCCCCGATCCATTTCAAGACTTGGTCCGTCGTCTCTAAACACATCGCGCCTCGAAACGTCTTGCTCGTCGCGATTGATTTCGGCGCCGACCGCTCTTTGACCGGGTCGTCGTCCACGCCTCTCGCGGCTCTTTGGACCCACAACGTTTTTTTCTCGTCTCTCCCTAACGCCATCAACAAACTCTTTCGATCGGCTTTGGCTAAACCGCCGATGGTGGTGACGCCTAAAACTTCCGAAAGCTCTTCGCCCAAATTACCGCCGAGACCACGAATGCGATCGATGGGTAAGTGTTCCAACAGAGAAGGCGTGAACGATTCTTCCAAAATCGTGCAACAATTTGGTTTATTCATGCCGCTGGTTAGTTTCGCTAACATTTTGTTCGACGAGACGCCGCAGGATAAGGTGTATCCGAGATTGACGAAACAGTCCTCTCTGGCGACGTTGCACACGTACGCGCCGGCTATTTTTAACTTTTCCCTGTGGGACCATTCCGATAACGGACGATTGAGCCAAGATTTCGACGCTTCGTCTTGCGGAGGCGGGTCTCCCGCTTTCCTTTCTACGTGTTCTTCATTTTCTTTATCTTCTTTGTCCGTGTTGTTGTTGTTGATACTAGTTTTATTACTCGCATCAATCTCATCCACGGCGCCTCTTCGCAAATCTCTGTGCGACGCGTACGTCACCACAACCTCCTGTTGTCCACTACTCCCATCCGATAACGACGCTCTCATCCTCTTCTTCTCTTTCCTCCTTCGTTCTCTCGCTTCCCACTCTAACGCCCCAGCCACGTGACTTCGACTCACTCTCTCGCTCATCAACACGTCCCGATAGAAATCCATCTCGTTCCTCTCGCACTTCTCCAACACCGCGTTCGCTTCTTTCGTCACGTCTAAATACGCCTCATCGATGGACGCCCGCTCGATTGTCCCGTGCTTGGCCAACTCCGCGGCGACTTTCGCCCCGGCGTCGCGATAGATTTTCAAATCCGCCTTTGAATGTTTCGTCGGCACTTGCACGAAAATCATTTCCTGTTTGTTCGTTCGTGTATTACGCGTCGGGGTCAAAAATGTGAACACCAAGAAGCGGCAAACGCAAACGCATCCGTCCGATCGATGATGAAAGCAAAGAGAGTTAAAAAGAGATAAAAAAAACCGCGAACAACAACAACACCACCAGCGACTGCAAAACGCACCGGACAACACCTCCTCGCCTCTCCAATCTTCATGTTCCTTTTCACCCCTTTTTTCCTCGCTTCGTAGCTCACCGCTATGAGCGAGTTGTTCGCCCCTGGCCTCGTGAGATGCGTTTTCCTATCTCCCATCGCATCTCGCGTGGAAACGCCGTCGCGTTCGAACGGGTCGTACTGGCACACCCCCGTCGGCATTTCCTTCAAGGAATCGTCCAAACTTCGTTCCACTTGGCAGTAGAAACAATCCAAATCGAAGTGCGCGATGACTCGGTTCGGGAAAAGCGGAGCGAGAGGATCGTGATGTGTCCTCGATGTTTTTGTCGGGGTAAGAGGAGGGGTTTTCATATCGAAGACGACGACGTGAAGAGAGAGAGAGTTTATCGTCCACCTCTCGGAAGAGGCGCTCTCGTCAAAGTCGTTCGCGTCGACGAGGACGATGTGATGTGTTTTGACGAGAGGAGTGACGTTTCGAATTTTTATGAAGCAGACGAACGAGAGAAAAATGGTGCAAAAAATGTCATCGACGCGATGAAGGGAGTAGCGAGATATTCGAGCGCAAAACGAGGACGACAGTTATAGTAGTAGCATATAGTACGAGTCGTTTCTCTTTTTCTTCGTTTTGTGTTTTGTTCGTGTTCCTTTTGTGTGCGGTTGTTACATTCGTTATTGTTTTAAATCATCCAGTTGGTCCAAGAGAGGGGACATGACGAACGAGTCGACGAGGAGCGCGCCGGGCGAAAGGGCGCACTTGTTGGTATTGTGGATGTACAATGTGGGAGAAAGGGAGGATGTTTTTGTTGTCTTCGTCGTCAGGAGAGGGTTTGCGGCGATATCGAAGGTTCCACCGGTTATGCCCGCGGAGGCTAAGAGTAAAGGAGGCGGCATCTGGAAGTTTGGATGTAAGGGCGGCGTCGATGTCGTCGTCGCGCTCGTCGTCATCGCGCTCGTGATATTTGTCGCTACTACTGCCTCTGCTGTTGTTTGTTGCCGGTTCGCTGTTTTTTTCTGCCGCTGCTCTTTCGCTCTTTGCCGTTTCTCTTCATCTTCTTGCGCGACGACGTAGCGCCCGACTTTTGCCGCGTGTTCCATCAAAGCGGCGACGCACTCTTTGCAGTCGCAGAATTTTTGTCGCCCGTGCGGTTGGTGCGGCGACTGAGCATTCGTGGTAATATCCATCTTCTCGCCGCTGTCTCCCTCGTTTCTTCCTTCTTCTCCTTCGCACTGCTTCCAAAAGCTCGCAATATTTTTGAAAGATTCGCTTCGCGGAGAATGCGGGTTGTTTGCGTTGTTGTTGTCGTTTCCACTCCCGCCGGTGACGTCGGTGGTACCGATTAATGCATTTTCGAGAAAGTCTTCAAAACTCAACGATGTACGCATTTGAGGCTGCTTTTCTTCGCATTCTCGTCGTTGATACTGTACCAAATCTGGTTGGCTCATCGAGCGCATATTTTCAGCCATCGACGCTTTAGCGGACTGTAGCAGCTGATTTTTGATGCTCTCTCGTCGCCTCTTCTTGAACGAATCGGACCTTATTGGTGGTCTGATTTCAGTACCTGTCGTCGTTGTTTTTTGTCCCGTTTCTGTCGCTTCGATCACTTGGAGCAGTGCTTCGTGTTTTTCGACGATTTCGACTTCCGGTCTTACTTGTTGCTTTCTTTTCGTAAACGACTGGCTCCTCCTGATTTCTCTCGGCATCGCTTTCAACATTATTTTTTTACCGCCTCGCTGCGGTCCCGGCTCAGTGTTTATTCCTTTATCCATTCGCACGAGCGTTTGTTGTTCTTGTCGCTCTCTTTGCTGTTTCATTGGCGTCGTGCCTGCTTCAACAAAACTTTTTGTTACGGGCGTCCCGCGAGCGCTTCCATCCGCGGACAAAACGTCTCGCCTTTGAGAAGATTCTCGAGGCGAATCGCGCACATCACCGTCGTCATTTTCCTTCTTTCCTCCCGTTCGTAAAAGCTCCTCCGCGGGATCGATTATTTGTAATTGAATCAAATCAAACGCTGAACGGAATCTGCTCGAGTTCCCGGCCTCCTCCGCCGTCTCCTTCGAGGGCGACGACGACATTTTTGGCGTCTCTGTCTTCTTCTCCTTCCTTTTCATCGTCTTTTTCTTCTTCTCTCCGCTCCCATCGGAATTCAAAGACGGCGTTCCAACTCCCAAAACCTCCTCCTTCTCTTCCTCCTTCGTCTTCTTCTCCTTCTCTTTCCGTTCAAAGTCTTTCGGAACATCCTCCACGCGGGGCGCGACGACGATACTCTTCTCATCCTCCTCCTCCTCTTCCTCCTCCTCTTCCTCGTTCTTCTCGATTTTCTCCATGAACGCCTTCGTCTCTTCCTTTTCTAAGTATTTCAACACCGCGTGCGATAACCCTTTCGCGTAGGAAAGTTTCGGAGTATTCGTCTTTTCCTCCTTCTTTTCTTTCCTCATGGTCTTCAGCTTGTTTCTGTGTGTAAAAAGAGAGCAAAATCTGCGTTAATACAACGAATACTAAGAACAAGAACAACAGCGCTCCGCGCATCACCGCGCGCGACAGACGACGGCTGCTGCGTTTTCTTTGGCGATATTCTTCTTTTCCTCTTCTTCTTTCGCGCGAAAAAGGCGACGTCGTGCGCGTGTTCTTTTGCGCGATCATCACCACAACATGGGAAAGAGCAGCGCCATGCGACGGGTGATTAAAACGAGCACGACGCGTATATATATTATACACGCGCGCGCGCGCGATAAAACGATATTTTAAAAAAATGAAAAAGGAGTTGTTGTTGTTCAGCGGCGCACCTCTAAACTCTCTCTCTCTGAAAAGCTCTAAAGAGCTCTTCTCGCGTGCGTTTGATATCTCTCTCTGTGATGATGATGATGATGATGATGATGATGAGATGCGAGATTATGTGGAGACTTTTTAGAGAATATTTTTTTAGGGTTTGGCATCTTTTGGTCTTGGTGTTTTTTGTTAAACTCAAAAGGTGGAGACTCGTCGTATTAAATGCATTTTTTTCAAACACCCGCAGGCCTTTGTGTAAAAGAGCAAACAAAGAGAAAACGAAACATTGAGTAAAAAAAGCAAAAGAAGCGCAAAAACAGTTTTCGGCAACACCAGAAGAGTTTTTGCTTTTTCGAGACACCGAAAAAGCGCCACTCGCCAAAATTCGCTCTCCCAAACCGCGTGTGTTTCGAACATTCCCCCTCCACAGAGAGAGAAAATGTCGGCATCACCGGCGTCGTATAACGTGACGCTGGCGACTCTGAGGACGACGAGCCCTTCGCGAAATAAAACGCGCAAACAAGTTCGACAACAAACGGAGAAAGAGAAACGGAGGGCGAGACTTTTGAAAAAGCTCGAGATCGTCGCTTTGCGCGAGCGAGGATTCGCCGCACACAACGTGCGTTTTTTTACACCATTACATTATCCATTATTTCTTATTTAAAATTAACTCTTTTAAAACGCAGTTCTTGATGAGTCACAAGGTGCATCTCGTCGCGAGGTTGAACGTAATCGCGACAAATTTCGGATACTTTGGTCTGAGCTACGTCATGTTGATGCGACTGGTTGAAATCAGCAGCGGTGCGTCCTCGTCTGTAGGAGTAATCATTGCCTTTTTTCTTTCTTACCTATTCGAGGTGCTCAAATATTCCTTTTTGAAAGAAAAAAAAAGGGGAAAAAACGGCTCGAAATTCAAAAATACGAGTACAAAAAATACGCGTGTGAAATACACGCAAAACGCGTTTGGATAAGAAGTGATGGAACTTTGACGATATCGCTCGAGGGCGAGAGGACGTTTGATTATTGAGTGACTTTTACTGACACCTTTGCTCTGCGCAAAACCTTCTTCTTCATTCACAGGCGATCGAATGGCGTTTCCGGCTGCTCTGGAAGCCTTGAAATATTCTCACCGAGCGCACGGGTTTTTTCTTTTAGCGATCGCGATCATATCGACGCTCTTTCACTCGCTTCAGATGGACGTGATGCGAGACGCGAGAGAGGCGTATTGCTCGTGTTGTGCTGGGGTGAGAAAGAGGAGAATTAACAGAAATGAAGAAAAGCCAACGGACGATAAAGCGACACAAAAGACGATCCGGGCACCGCGGAGGAGTCGATCGGAACCAGACTTCGAGAATGTTGTGTCCATGGAACGAAATGGCGATGAACGTACGTTGAAGTCTTCTGCGTCCGTCAAAACCGCAGTGGCTGAGAGAATACAATGGGTTTCGTCGCAAAAACAAAGTTTTCATCCGATTAAGAGGACGGGTTCGCCCCACTCTTATCAGTTGAAGTCGTCGGCGTTTCATCAGAATACGCCGGGGATAGTAAAGAGTAAAACGCGAGAACGAGAATCGTCTCCGGTATCAGCGCTGTGTTTGTCGACAGAGACGTGCGATCCGTTGGTCACAGATCGCAAGTTCAGCGCTTTGTCGCCATCTTCGGCGTCCTCGTCGACGACGACAACTCCCTCTTCGACGGAATATTATACTACGGCGCCGAAAAGCTTTCGCGAAGAGGACGAAATGGAAGACGAAGAAAAGATCAGAAACGCAATTAAAAATTACCGATGGGGAGCTGTTTCAAACTTGATTTGTTGCGACGTTGTGACCGCGGTATCCTACTGTCTCTTCTTGATGCTTTCGCACGGTGAAAAGACAGTAGTCGTAAATGGACTCTTGCCGTTGTCGGTGTTATGGTTCGGCGCCTCGTCAAAAGCAAAAGGGCGCTACTGGAATTACGCTATTTGGCACGCCGTTTGGCACGTGCTCAGCGCAGCTTTGATGGCTAAAGTTCTCATCGCGTAAAAGCAGAATCATCTCGTCCTTCGACGCGCGCGTAATATCACGCGCGTCAAAATATTATTATTATTATTGTAATCAAACCCGTATATATTGGGAGTACTCGTATCAGTTTTTCTATTCATTAACAACAAGAAGACATGATTATTATCTTTATGAGTAGTAGTAATAGTAGTCAGTATTATTCAATGTCCACGACGCCGCCGTTTGAAATCATAAACTCCGCGTCTTGCTCTTTCAAATCCGGTCCTTGCATGACTTTCAACACGCGCGCTTCGGCTCTTCCTTTTCGGACGCAAAGGCGAATCGTCGAAGCGTGCGCTAAAACGTGGCCACCGATCGGTTTCTTTGGCTCGACGCCGGCGAACGCCATCGCTCCCGGGTCGCTTTGGACTTGGTTTGTGCACACGATCGCCAAGTTGAACTCGTCCGCGAGTTTGGAGAGTTTAGACATAAATTGTCCGAGACGTTGTTGTCGACCGGACAATTCGCCTCGGCCGGTAAAATCAACGCGGTAGTGCGCCATTACCGAATCGACGATGAGGAGTTTGAACGGTTCTTCGGCCATTTTTCCGGCGATGGCCAACAACGCGTCCTCCATTTGCTCGTGCGTAAACGTTCTCGCGATCATGATGTTTTCCAAAACCGCCTCGCCGTCCATGCCGTACCTTTCGGCGATTTCGAGAATGCGTTCGGAACGGAACGTGCCCTCGGTGTCAATGTACGCAACTTTAGCGTATCCACCCCCCATTTCGAACGGTAGCTGCGTGCTCACCGCTAACGTGTGGCACAACTGCGTCTTCCCACATCTCCATTCGCCGTGAATTTCCGTGATAGACCTCGTCTGAATCCCTCCGGCGAGCACTTCGTCGACGGCTTTCGATCCCGTCGTGATTCGAACGACGTCTTTCCGCATCTCTCGAAACGTCGCCGCGGTCACAAACCCGCCCAATTCGGATGGATTCGAAAGCGCTTTTTTGCACGCCTCCAAAAGCTTATCCACTTTCGCATCGGAAAACCCTCGCACGTCCAACAAGTTCGACTTAGAGTGCATGACCAAAGATCTCACCGTGTTGAAACCGGCTTCTTTCGCTTTCTTCAAATCCGTCGCGGAGACGCCGAAAGATTGCAACGAGTCGATGCACATGACACCAGACGCGGTGGCCCCTTCTTCCGCCCCGTTGGTGGTTACTTCCAGCCCAGCCGCGTTTTCATCGTCCACGCTGTTGTTTTGCGTTTATTTATAACAGTCGGTGGTGGTGGTTAAAAACAAAGGTCAGTCTTCAGTTTCTTCTCTCTGACGACGAGACGACGGAAAGAAGAGAAAAAAAAAAAAGCTTTGCTTTGCGCGACGACGACGTAAACGACGACGTAAACGACGAAGACGAACTCGAAGACGCGTTAATTGCGCGCGGAGGATATTCGTCGTCTCGTCGCGAAATCAAGCGAAGGAAAAACCCGTTCGCAAGTTCTCGGTTTATCGCGAAAACGTTCTTCGCGTTTGCTCTTCGAACGCTTACGCGCAACGCGAAAAGAAGAAGAAAACGAAGAAGAAGAAGAAGAAAAACGAACGCACGCGATGGCTATTTCCTCGGCTTCGTTCTCGATCGCGGCTGCCGCGGTTCTTTTCAATCGTTGTCGAGCGGACATGATGACGTTAAATTCGGTCGAAGACGAATAGGACGAGTGATGTTTACGACGAGAGAGTCTTTATTTATCTGCGCTTTTGTTGTTTTTGTAAAGCTTCTAGAGGCAGATTTGTGAGGAATTTGAAATGTGAACACGCGCGAGATTATTAAACGCTTTTCTAATCAATCAATCGATCTCAATCTCTCTCTCCGGCGAAGAAGCGACGGCTTTTTGTCTTAAATCTCCTTTCCTCGCTTTTGCGTTGTTCTTTTCTTTTCCTTGGACGAAGACGACGCAGATTTTTATTTTAGCGGTTCAACTCGCTCGCGACGGCGTCGAGAAATTGGTCGTTCGTGGCCAATCGTAACATGGCGTTCCGGATGGCATCTCTCGTGATCATCGCGCCGCTGCTGTTTTCTCCCGCGCTACTTCCAACACCACCGCTCTTCTTTTTCCCGGCGGCGATATTAGTTTCTTTCTTTGGTTTCGGTTTCGCCGGCTTTTCGGCGCCTCCACCGAAGCCCGACATCGCCGATTGAAACAACGACGCGACGTCCTCGATGGAGCTGCCGCCGCTCTTAGTAGTACCGGTACCACCACCACCACCACCTTCTTCACCGTTATTCGCATATATTCCACTCCTTTCCATTTCTTGTGCTCTTTGAATGATTTCGTATATGTTCGTCTGTTCTTTCTCGTCGTAAAACCACACTCCGTTCACTTCGTCCGTGTCCGTCTTATAGAGCAAATACTTCTCGCTCATCTCAAACTCCGCATCTTTCGCGATCGATTCCACGAACCGTTCGTCCGATAACCGGTTTAAGACGATGAATTGAAATCTACTACTGCTATTACTGCTACTTTTTTTCCGTTCGACCACGAATAAGGATCCTTCCACGTTTTTCCGGTGCCACTTCGTCGTTTGCATGTCCAACTCGTACATCGCGATCGAGGATGCCGATCCGAGGATAGTTTGGATCGAAGGGTCGTCCCTCCGCAAGACTTTTAAGTTCATCGAGTCCGTTTGCGTGTGGTCCACTTTCGGTTGTTTTCCTCCTCCAGTCATCGCGTCGTTTTACGCTCCGTTTTACTGATGTGTGAGTGTGTGTATATGCGTTACGTTTCGTCCACGCAATGGGGAAAAGTTCGTGAAAATGCCTCAGTACGATGCGGTGTGGTGCAGCGAGAACGACACCTTTTATTCGCAACAGCATCCTCAGCGAAAAAAGCGGATTTACGCGGGATTTCGCGCGAGCGATATCGTCCTCTTTTTGCTCGTCTTCGGTGAGCGACGAAACCTTCGCGTCGTCGTCGTGCGCGTCGGGTTTCTCGTCGTCAGAGAAGGAGGATTTGGAGACGATTCGCCGCCGGAATTTTCCAATTCGCACTGTACACGTCTTTGAAAAACAACAACAAAGACGAAAGAAAACGACGATGTCGAGCAAAGCAAAGGAAAAGGAGGAAGAGAAAAACAGCATTCCAGTCACGGTATTCGTGAACCAGAAACTGATGGACTCGAAACCGATCGAGAGATTACGAGGGATGAAATTCGATCGGTTGAAGATTGATTGCGTCTCAGACGAGAACGACGGAGGCGACGATGATGATGATTTTGCTGATAATGCTTTGGGAGAGAAAGAGGAGAGCGTTTTATCGAGTAAAATGGCATCGTCGGAATCGTCGTCATCGATGATGATGAAGACAAAGAAGATTTCTGCGGTGGGATGGTGGTTCGCCAACACCGACGCGCTCTCGAAACACATGGAACGAGAACAGATGACGATGATGATGAAGACGACAAAAAGCGGCGGGAAAGAGGAGAAAGAGGAGAAGTGTAAAAGCGGCGACGAAATAGTTTGGACGCACTCGGCGTCGGCCGGCGTCGATCACTTGTTAAAACACGAGGCGATACAGACGCACGGGTCGGTGATGACCAACGCGAAAGGCGCGTTTTCGGCGTCGTTAGGGGAGTGGGCGATATTCGCGAGCATGTATTTCGCGAAGGAAGTGTTTAACATGCAAAGAGCGCAAAGAGAGAAGGTTTGGAAACGGTTTCAGGTGGACATGTTGAAGGGTAAGGAGATGTTGGTGGTCGGGTACGGCGACATCGGACGTTCGATCGGGAAAAGAGCGAAAGCGATGGGGATGGTTGTGAACGGAGTGAGGAGCAAGAAAGTGATCGAAGAGAGAGATCGAGAGGTGGTATCGGAGATGTTTACGCTGCAAGAATTGGAAAAGGCGGTGGAAACGGCGGATTACGTGGCGTTGGCGTTGCCGCACACGAGAGAAACGGAAAACGTAGTCGGCGTAAAGGTGTTTGGAAAGATGAAATCATCCGCGGTTTTAATCAACGTCGGTAGAGGTGCGAGCGTGGACGAGAACGCGTTGTGCGATGCGTTGAATACGGGAAAGATAAGAGGCGCCGCGTTAGACGTGTTTCAAACCGAACCGTTACCGGAATCGAGTCCGTTATGGTCAATCGATGAAGCGAAACTTTTGATGTCCTTTCACTCGGCGGATTTAACCAGCGATTACCACGATTTAGCCATGGACGTGTTCGTAGAAAATCTGAGACGTTTCGATCAGAGTGGAGGGAAAACGGACGATTTGATCAATAAAGTAGACAAAACGGTCGGGTATTAACAGCAACGCGCGGAAGAAGAAGCAGAAGAAGAAGAATAAAAGAAGAAGTTTAAGAGAGAACTTTATATACGACGCGACGAGTATAATACGTCGCGGTAGGTAGTATTACTTCTTCGATTTATCCACCACAACCACTAACTCCTCCTCCATCTTCCACTTTTGCACTAAAATCTCCTTAATCTGTTCTCCGTAGTCTCCTTGTAAATCAATCTCGTCTTGATTCGTCGCTCCTTTCGTCACCGAACATCCGCACGCGAATTTCTTCCCCAACGTCTTGGCGACTTCTTTCAAGTTTCCGTCTTGGAATGTGCTCGAGAAATGTTCAAACCCCGCGACGTTCGTGATCGTTTTCCGTTTGTTTCGACTGGTTAAAGTGATCGTGATGCACTTCTGCTTTTCTTTCTTCTTTTTCTTCTTCTCTTCGGTCTTTATCTTTGTCTTCTTCGCGTCGTCCTCCTCCTCTTCCTCGAGCGACATTTTGTCCATCTTCTCGGAAACATCATCTCCTTTAGTATTAGTATTAATGGCTGACGAAGAAGCAGGAGTGCTGCTGTTACTGCAAGACGAATTATACGCGCAGTATTCGCGGGGGAGTTTGCACGCTTTGCACGTTTCAACCGCAGTCGCGGACGGGTGTTTGGTCCACGCAGATAAAACCATGATTTTAATGGAGATTTTGCCCCATTTTTCCCCGTTAAAATGACAGAGGGAGAAAGCACTAAAGAAGACAAAGATGAAGAATGCAACGACGATTTACTCGCGAAGAAGGAGCTCACGACGACTTTGTCAGAAGCGACGAAAATTCATGCCACTGCATTCGACCAATCCTTCGAATCCATCTTACACGTGGAGCAAGAGTGCATCGAAATTGGCTTCCAAAGCGGCCAATCCGACGGGGAAGCGAAAGGCTTCAAAGAGGGCGAATCGATTGGGTTTTTGGAAGCCTTCGCGATTGGCTCGGAAGTTGGACACTATCTCGGAGCGCTGAGAGTTTGGGAGAGGGAATTTTCGTCGTCCTCGCCGGATGGGACGACGACGACGACGACAAACCTGGAGGAAAGAAAGAAAGAGCGGATTCGAATGGCTTTGGGACAGTTGGAAACCGCTTTAGGGGATATCGTCGCGAGCGGATGGATTGGAGACGATAAAGATGGAACAACGAAAGAAGGAACGGACACCAATCTGGACGAAGACTTTACGGAAAAGTTGGAACGCGCTCGCGCGTGTTTTCGGAAGTGCACGGCGAGTTTAGGCGTACACGGGAAGTATAAAGGATTCGCGGAGGAGGAAGAGGTTGCGAAAGAGGACGGAGACAACACTTTTGCGAGAGATGATGCGTTTTAGGATATTCATATAGGAGGAGAGTAGTAGATTTTTGTACAATGTTAGCATATTACGCCGCAGCCTAGACACTCGGAACCGCCGTAAAATACCGCGTATTGCCCTTTGGCTAAACCTTGATCCTTGCCGTCGATTTTGATTTTCAGCTTTTGATTTTCAGCGGTATTAGGTGTTGTTGGTTCTACGTGCAACACTCGGTAATACGATTCGCCGTGGCGCACTTTACACCGCTCGATGCGCGAAAGTTGGTCTGCATCCGAGTCTCTGCACCAAGATAAATCTTCGCACTCGAACGAGTCTCTTTCGCGTTCGTTTTCTTCGCTGTGGTACGCGCGAGAGATGAAGACTACGTTCTTTTCCACGTCCTTCGAGTGGACGTACCAAGGCCCCTCGTGCGCTCTTTTATCGAGCTTTAACCCTTGTCGTTGACCAACAGTGTGGAACCAAAATCCTTTGTGCGTTCCGAGCAATTGGCCGGATTCAATCTCGCGAATTTCCCCCGGCTTCGTTCCTAAATGTTCTTCGATGAACTCGGAAAATTTGACTTTCCCGAGGAAGCAAATACCTTGAGAATCTTTTCGATCGGCGTTAACGAGCGATAAGTTCTCCGCAATTTCGCGGATGCGAGGTTTTGATATACCACCTATAGGGAACATCGCTTTTTGAAGTTGCCAACTGCTTAAATGCGCGAGGAAGTAGGTTTGATCTTTTCTCGCGTCGCCGGAGGCGACGAGTTTCACGTCCGTCTCGTCGTCCTCCTTTCTCTCGAGCGCCGCGTAATGCCCGCTCGCTATTCGATCAAACGTACCAATCTCTTCCTCGTTTGTATCTAACCACTCTCGAAACGCTCCGAACTTTACCCTTGAATTACACAAAATATCCGGATTCGGCGTTTTCCCTCTCTGAATCTCCTCCACGGATTGTTTCACCACCAAATTCCAATAATCGTCCGTAAAATGCACCGTCCGTAACGGCACCCGCAATCGTTCGCACACTCTCTTCGCGACCATCACATCTTCCTCCCACGGGCACTGGTCCCAAAAATTCCGAAAGTCGTCCTGAAACCAAATCTGTAAGTAAAACGCCACGCACTCGTGCCCGGCGGCTCGGAGCAACGACAACGCCACCGAACTGTCCACGCCGCCGGAGAGGAGCACGGCTACGCGAAGCTTCTTCCCCCGCTTTATAATGCGAGCGCTATTATTATTATTACTACTACTACTAATACTCGCATTACTATCATCGCTACGTAAAACCGGTTCGCAAAACCGGAGTATATCTTCATCCGCGGAGGTGTTCGTTCCCACTGCCTCTCGATAAATCCGCTCAGGGAAAGCCAAACCATTCACATCCCCTTCGTCGTGTGCTCCTTCTTCGGGCGCGTACGTCAGAGAACTCCGCCCCGAGCTGTTTTTACTGATATCAACGATTTTGTCTCCTCTCGAGCTGTTCGTCGCATTCATGGAATCCACGAAAGAAGAAGACGTCCTTCCCCGCTGCTCTTGCTCAAAAGGGGTAAATTCTCGTTCAGCCGCCGCCAAAAACCTCCGACGATTCGACCTCTTTCCTCCTCCCAGTCGTCGCGAAAAGAGTGGTGTTGTAATTGTTGTCCTTTGTCTTTCTCTGCTCCATTTTCCTTTCCGCGATGGCAAAGCCTGCCACGGACTTGGAAGAAGCATTTCGTGCGACATAATTGTGCAGACGAAAGGAAAGAAGTATTAGGGGAGTTGTGTGAAATACGCCATAACATCGAATGAATATCATCCGCGCGAACAACCTGAATAATACAATTTGCTAACACATCTACTACGTTCAATTGTTTTCTTTTCCCTTACACGCTTAAAACCTGTCTTTTACAGCGCGCACGCGACGGCGGAGGCGACGTTCTCGTGGCGCAGGAACTCTTTGAGGCTGGAAAGTTTGCTCGGGTGACCCTCGATGGCTTCTATGAGCTCTTTTTCCGTGCACATTAAAGCGACGCCTTTCCAGTCTTTGGCACCAGAGGCAGTCCCATTCGTCGGGGCTCTCTTGTTGTTACCGTTCGCGGACGGCGCGGTGGCGGCGGCGGCGGAAGAGTACGAGGAACCGTGACCGCTGCTTCGTTTCACGATGCGAACGAGTTTCATGCGCAGGAGAGTTTCAAAGGAACGCGCGACGACGCCGTCCGTGGCATCTTTGGCGGCACCAAGCTGCTCGACGCTTCCCATTTCATGAAGTTCTTGGGTGAGGGCGGCGATGGTGAAGTGAAACCTCTCGCGGGTAAAGTGCAGACGGTACGCCGCGACGCACAAGAGAAGTTCCAGAAGCGAACAACTTTTCAAATTCTCCACGAAATCGTTCCTGGTGAAGTCTTTCAAGGCGCGAGCGAGATCGGATGGTAATAATACATTTCTGCTGATGTTGTCGTCGTTGCCGTTGTTATCGTTAAGCAAGGCGGCGGTAGAAAAGAGAGTCCTCGATTGATACGCCATCAACGCCGCGATGGCTAAATCTGACGCCGTTCGCGGAACGTTATCGAGCGTCGCGATCGCTTGCAAACGCGTCTTAACCAGAGGTGTGTTGATGGCTTCGTCGACAGCAGCATTCCACGATTTTATCGCCAGCTTACCACGTTCGGAGAACAATACGCCCGGGACTGCGCTGCTGCTTTCGGCTACACCGATGTCTCGTTTCTCCGTCAACGGAGGAACGATTTGGGCGCTCACTTTCAAACAATTACGCACTCGCTCTGCCAAAAACTCTTCAAACTGCGCCAGATTTCTGGATATGCTCTCGTCATCCACGATTTCTTTTCCGGTGGCGCGATCTTTCAACGGTTGTCCCGTGCGTTCATCGAGAACGAGCGGAGGGATGCATGTTTGAGACTCAACGACGCAATATCTCGCCGTGAATCGCGATTTCACTCTCTTCTCAAGCGCTTCTTCCACGTCGTGTCGCGAGGTAATCGCGATAATTGCTATTTGAGCGTGTTTTTGCTGTAGCAAATCGAGCATTGAGTATAAGAACGTTTGTTTCTTGCCTTTTCTGGCGAACAAATCGAAATCGTCCAAGACGAAGACAGCCGTTTTCTTCGCACCTTCCAACAGACGAAGCGTTTCCTCAACAAAGTTGTAATTTTCTCGCATGTTCGACGCGACTTTGTTTGTTGCGCTAGCGTTGTTTGCGGTGCCACCAGCTGTGTTGATGCTGAAAACGATATCGTCCACGAAATCGTTATCGAAAACTTCGTCGTCGTCCATTTCTTCGTCGTCCCACATTTGATAACTCGGACGAAGTTGTCTCGCCACCTCCCGCATCCCAATGTTGTCTTCGGCGTGCAAAAGTCCCGATAATCTAACGACTGGTATTTTCGCCTCCTTATGTTGTTGATTGCCTGGTTTTCTTCTATTGCTCATCGTTGTGGTCGTATTGTTGTTGAGCTTTTGAAGCTTTGCCAGCGCTGCTTCTACAATGGCAGTTTTACCGACGCCTCTCGCGCCAGAGAGACACACGGCGATGGAATCTTCATGACCGGTAACTGTAGGTTCAAGTTGCTTCACTAGATCATCTCTGGTTCGCCTCATCGAGGCAGTGAGAGCGTCGCTATCTACTATGTTGCGTGCTGTGCTGTATTTTTCAGTCGCATCGTTGTCACTGCAGTCTTCATCATCTATCATAGCAGCGCGTGTTGTCGCTTTCAACAACTTTTCTCGAATGACTCGTACAATTGCTGCCGCAGGCGTCATGCCTCGATTCGTTTGCAGCGCTTCAAAGAGTCTTGCTTCAGCGAGCGTTTTTTTCACGGCCGCTGCGCGGTCTTTCGTTTCTTTTTCGCGTCGATTCATCTCTGACTTCTTTTGCTCTTCAACTTTGCGCGCTTCCTCTCTTTTTGCTTCCTTCGTCCTTTCTTCCTCTTCCTTCGCTCTTCTTTTCTCTTCGGCTTTTTCCGCGCGTCTTTGCAACTCTTCCGCTTTTCGGTCGGCTTCTTCTCTTGCCCTTCGCTCTAGTTCTTCTTTACCCGGACATACCTGTTCGTGACGAATTCTTCCCTGCTGGTTTTTACACACTTTGCCGCACTTGCTGCATTCGTTACTATTCATCGTGCTCTTTTCCTCGATCTTTCCGCACGGCCCAGAGAGATGCAGTTTATGTTTGTATCTGGACAAAAAGTTCTGATTGCATTTCGAACACTGATACGCGTAATCGCTTTTTGCTTTACTACCCTCGAATACGTCTTGTTCCTGTTGTTGCAGCTGTTCATCATCTTCTTCTCTTTCTTCTTCTTCAATCATGTCATCATCATCGCCATTCACATAGTTGCCGCCGAAATCGTCGTCGTCGTTGTCGTCGTTGTGGTGGTGGTCGTCGTCGTCATAGGAGCCATAATCGACGGGCGCATCATTCACGATCATCCCATCATCGCCATCGTCATTATCCGAAATACCAAGAGCTTCCATCACCCGTTTTGGTGCCGCCTTGAGATGATCCTCATTCATCGATTGCCCCGATTCCCGTAATATTTTCTGATCCCGCAGCCAAGTCTGGACCGCGTGCTCTTCATCGTCGTCAACAATTTCACGTTCTTCTTCTACATTAACATCTACTACTAAATCTTTTTCTTTTTCCTCTCCTCGTTTTGCATTTCCTTCGCTTCTACCATCTACATTCTCCTCCCCGTCTGATATCGAAACCGAAGGCGACGATACCACCGGCGCTCCGCGATGATCATCATCTCCTTTCTTCTCGGCAACCGCATCGGTAGTAGTAGTAGTGTTAGTAATAGTAGTAGTAGTAGCAGCAGCAGCAGTATCGTTTTCTCGTTTCTCCTCCTTGTGATCGCCGCGGTCGTTCTCTCCTCCTTCACCTTCTGCTCCGCCGAGCGATGGAAACTGTCTAATTTTACCCGCCAACGGCGAAAGCGACGTTTTCTTTTCCTTCCGCTCAAAAATTTTACCGCTCGCAACCGGTGACCCGCTCAAATAGTGCGCCGAAGGCGGCGCGTCCTCGCCGTCCTCGTCGTACTCTCTCCCTCCCGGATGCATCTCAAAAGCTACGCTATTCGGTGACTTGTGCGTCACGATAAAGTTTGCTCCACCGTTCGGAGAAATCAAACACGAAGGCGGTCCCAGCGACGGCGGAGACGACAAACCAAGCAGAGGACGTTTAAACCCCATCGAAAACGAGCTCTCTCCGTCGCTCTTCTTCTTCATCATCTTCTTCTTCGCGGAGGCGGTTAAAAAGTCTTTGCCGGAGACGTACTTTTTCTCTCCCGTCGTCATACTCATCAGCTTTGGTGGTACTGTCGTTTTCTCGTTCTCGTCGTTCTCGTCGTTCTCGATGTTATTCTTTTGTTCCTCTTCACTATTCTTCGTCTTCTTCGTCGATGATGATGGAAAAAACGCCCCCGCGCTACTCCTTCGCCTTCCTTTTGTCGTATTAAATACGCCACCGATGCGTCCGGCAAAATCGGTCTTTGTCTTCTTCGAACTCGAGAGTAGTTTCATCGGCGTTTTCTCTTCTTCTTCTCCCGCATTGTTTTCCTCGTCTTCCTTCTCTGCTTCGTCGTCTTCTTGGTAGTCTTCTCCCTGTTTCCGCTTCTTCTCGCTGCTGAAGATGTGCTTCTTCATCTTTTGCATCATCTCTTTTCTCTTCTGCGTCAAATGACAACAAAGCGATGAAAAGATGATGATGATGCTAATACTAATGATAAAGTTAAGAAGAAAAAAGGGAAAAGGAAGCGACAAAGCGTGGAGAACGACGAAAACTCTCTCTTTCTCTCTCTTTCTCTCTCCGCGGCTCTTTCGTGCGTTCGTGCTCGCGCGAACACTGCGCGCGTTCCGAGAAGTGTTGCGAGAAATTGATTTTTGAAAAATTCTTTGTTTGTTGTTTAGGGTTTGTTTGCAAATTAAAACTACTGGTATCATCCTATGACTATATATACTACTTGTACATATCATCGATCATCATCATCGCGAGAAGAAGAAGAATCACCCATGATCTTCGCGACTGCGTTCAACTCTCGACTGATCAACTCGAAGCTGGTGAAGGTGATGGCAGCCGCCGGGGTGGTTCTCAGCAAGTTCGTCCCGACGCCTCGGTAAAACGCCTTGGCGCCGCCTTCTCGGTAAATGTCCGCGGCTAAGGTGAGAGCACCGGAGAAAGGGCCGTAGCCTTTGACGTGCATGTGCGATCGGAGGACTTCGTGCGGGTACGTGAGCGTGCTGGCGATGATTTTGGCGACGCCAGAGGAGAGCGCTAAATCCGCCGCGGTGAGCTCGTCCGCGGAGCGGAGGGTGCGGAATTGCGCCAACTCGTGTTTTAAACGCTCGTAGATTGGGAACTGGATGGCGACGTGGGAGATGCCCATGAGGGATGGGGCGAGGCCGGAGTAAAGGCCTGGGATCCCTTCGCATCTCGCGATTCTTCGTAACGCGTCGAGGGTACCTTTGTACGGCGCTCTCGCGTGGCCGACTAAAGAGGAGGAGAGCGTTTCGGAGTATTGCACTTGGAGTCTAGTTTTGGCGACCCAGAGCGGGTTGGTGGCGAGGATGGTGGCCGCGCCCGCGCCTCCAGCAGAGACTATGTGCGCGAGCGTGTCGTTCCCGTGCTGCTGCTGGTGGTGGTGGTGGTGACTACCGCTTGCGCTGCTCTCTCTATCGCTATTCTCGCTACTACTCGTCGCTTCGCTCCCGCTCTCCCGCCTATGTTGCCTATTTCTTAAATCCGCGTTCCTCTTCCTCCGCTCTCGAAACACGTGCTTCAAATACCCGTACGTGGTAAAATACACCCCCCAGTTCGGTAACAACGCCGCCACCGTCGGTCCTAGTCCTCGATACAAACCTCTCACCCCTTCGCTTCGTGCGATTTTCTTCAAACTCTCCATCGTGCTCATATACGTCGAGTCGCTCAAGGTCGACACTTGCAATCTCGTTTTCAAAACGTCCAAAGGACAGACAATTACGGCAGCAATCGCTCCGGACGTTGCCCCGGACACGCAGTTCACCACACCCGTGTCCGATAAGGGGAGGTATAAGGACGAAGGGAGGATATCGGCGATATATTTTCTCCGGCGTTCTTGCGCTTCGTCCGATGAAATCATCATCCTCTCGTCCTCGTCTTCCATTTTTTTACGCGTGCGAAGAGTGCGATGAAAACACTCCTGTTCAAAACACCTCCTCCCTGTCTCTCCCTTATACTCTCTCTCTCTCTCTTTGAACCGTATCCGCGCGAGAAAGGAGGAGGAGTTCTATAAGAAGAGTTTCTTATTTAGGGGAGAAAAAAGTCAAGACAAGGGGAGGCCAAACGCACCAAAAAGCTCTTTCTTTCTTTCTCTCTTCTGTGTTGTTTGTTTGTTTTGTGTGTATTTTCGTTCTCTCGCAGAGTGTGTTCTCTCGCGGCGTATTCATTCGCTTCATTTTTCAATTCATTCGTATCTTCGGATAAACACACAACACACACAACACACGCGAGACATCACCAATTGGAAAACCACATTGGACACACACAGATAACAGAGAGAGAGATATAGAGAGAAAGAGAAAGAGAGAAAGATATGTCGTTTTGTTGCAGTTACTCTTTTGTTTCTTCTGCCGTGTCTTCCTCCGCGCGAATGAAGACGACGTCGAGAGGAGGAGGAGAACAACAACAACATCAAAAGAGGCTGATGATGATGAAGCTGATGAGCAAGAAAATGGGAAGGACACGTCGCTTAAATTGCGCGATGATGATGAGTGCATCGAAACGAGACAGAACGACGACGAATAAAAGGAGAGGAGACAGAGGAAGGCGCGCACTCCTCGCGCCAGTGTCGGCGATTTTAGACAACGAGAATAGCAGTACTAGTTTTAACAACGCGACGAGCAGCGGCAGCGGGGAGAACAACAACAAAGGCGGGACGACTGAAAAACGAAGGCGGAAAAGCAGACAAAAGATTACGAACAACCCTTCGATCAACGCGTTTCAACAATTTTTCGACGTGGATGCGAACATCATAACCACGGAAGAAGAGGACGACGAGGACGACGAGTTTGAAAAGACACAGTTGGAGATATGGGGACAACTGACGAAGAGTTTAGGGAAGGTTTTGATGTTTACGTTTGGCGTTCCGTATTTCGCGAGTTGTTCCTTGCAGGCGATGTTTGTGGATCCGTGGTTGGAGTTGAAGGTATCGAAGCATTCGAGCAGTGGTGCGAGTATGAGCGGGTCGTATTCGTCTTCGTCGCTGACGAAGACGCAGACGGAGTCGGTGTGTAACGACATCGCTCGGTTCGAGAAGCGTTTGTATTACGAAAATTTGGCGCAGTTTCCAGACGAACAAGACGCCGCAAAGTTTGAGAAGACGAAGAGGAAGTTAGTGGCGGAGGAGATGAAACGGTTGGAGATGAAAGAGAGAACGAGGTCGACGAAAGCGCTTGGTAATTGGATCGGGAGTATGATGTACGTGAGCATTTTGGCGTGCGTTTTAGTCTATCAGAAGGAGTTTGTGTCGAAAATGTTGACCGAGTTGAGCGCGCAGTTCAACGGATTGGATTCGGCGACTCAGGCGTTTGCGTTGATGCTCGGGGCGGATATGGTGGTCGGGTATCACTCGAGTGACGGGTGGCAAGCATTTTTGGCTTTTATGATTACTCGATACGGAGGGGATTATCATAAGTTTGAGACGTTTGCGAGAATGTTTGTGGCAACCGTACCGGTGTTTTTGGACGTGTGTTTCAAGTATTGGGTGTTTAACAAGTTGAGGAAAATCTCGCCGAGTACGCAAATCATTCTGAGCGAGATTGAAAGGCATTGAGAAACATACTACTACATACGTACAGTACAGAAAACTGATGTTGTGAACACTAATGCATTTACTTCTTTATATAATATGATTAAAAACCTCCTCTTGTGCCTACCGTGTTCGAGTATTAATTTCTACTTTTTTTAAGTTTGATTTTCGCAGAAGTGAACGACTGAAGCTAAAACGTCAAATTCGTGCCATCTCGCGACGTTCCGAAACACGCGCAAACCATCACGCAAGGCGCCCGGCTTAGAAGTGGTTTCGAACAAACCACCACACGGGCATCGGTTCTGGACGTGACCAACTTTAATTCTCGTGCATCTTTTGCACTTCAAATCTTGCGTCTGCGCTTTGCGAACGCGCGCGTTTACTTCGTCACAGAGTTTCATCTCAATCCACTGGAGATCGTATCGATTCTCGCACTCCGCGCAGCGCCACTCGCCATCGGCTAAATCTGGATCTCTGCACAAATCTAAATCTCGAACGTCGCCGCAACATTCGCACACGACGTCGCGTAACGCGAAAGAGATGCACGGTTCGCGAAACCTCGCTTCCGGACCAAACTCTGGAACGGAGAGTAACTTGAGTGCATTTTTGCGACATCTGGCAACCGCATCTTCGATCGTGTCATCGAGAGAAAGCACGGCAATTACTGTTTTGACGAACGCTAACGCCGCGTTGCCTCGAAGGTGATTTGGTAAATGCGCTCCGGGCAAATTTTCCGGGAACAAGTACCTCTTGTCGAGACGAGTAGCGCCGTGCGTGGATCTCGACGCGTGCTTTTCAAATCCGCGCGCGACTTGGAGAATTTTCGGCGTAAAGTGCGAATCTATTTGCGCACAGAGCCATGTCGCTTTCTCTTCCTCAACTTTGAGTCTGTTTCTAGCCAAATTTTGGTTATTCGCGTCGTCCGCGTGGTATTTACTCTCCTTTTTCGTTTGCTCTGGAGTTGCGTTCTCCTTCCCATCGTCGGCGTCGGCCCTCCTCTCGGCGGCGGAGTCCGCGTTCTCTTCATTGGTATCGTCCTCATTGAGTTCCAAATCGCTCAAATCATCTGGTGCTTCCAGTTGTGCCTTTATTCTATCCGTCTGCGCAGCAGACACGTCTTTGTCCTCTTTCGCGACACCGAAGCGACCATCGGGACCGAGTTCGCGTTCGCGTTTCCACGGAAGGACGATAAAGTCGCCAGCGATCGCTTTGAAGTGATCGCTCAACGCCTCTGGAAGAAAAGTGGCGATGTTCCAGTGCATTTCGAGCGATGCTTCGTCCCCTTCGACGGCATGTGGATCGAGTTGTGTATCCGTCGGGACGTTTTCCGTCTCCATCGGCGCCTCCCCAGCCCCGTTGTTCAAGAACAACTTCTGAAGGACGGTCTCGTCTGCAGCCAAACCCCCGAAATCGTGCGGTCCTCTAAATAAGAGCGTGTGCCAGACCTTCGTGGGTTCGAGTTCGAGCCAGTTGAATAACTCCCGCGTACCTAACGCGTTACGTAAACCCGTGATGAATGCCGACGCCGAGGCCAACGAATTCTTCTTCGTCGACACGATGACGCGTCGCGTATCCGCGAAAACGACATCCGCGCCTAATCGGTTGAGTTCTGATATGAGTAACGTGAACACTTTTCTCGAACACAACTCCACCAAATGCTGTAAACCCGGTTCTCGCATTCTCGAATTGGAAGAAAATATCCAGCGTCGAAGCTGCGCCAAAGTGGCGTCGGCGATTTCGTTGCCTCGTTCTGACGCGTCTCGGAGCATCTCTGCCACCATCTTCCTCAACGTCCGAAACGCGTTCGACGCGTCGTGTCCACCGCGGTCGGCGACGGTAGCATTGCCTCCATCGAAACCTAACAACGCGCCTTGTTCGAGATCGTTCAAGATGTGTGAATTCACGATGGCGCAAACCACCAAGTGATGGACGCGCAGCTCGCAACAGACGGATCTGTAAACGCCGGATTTCGAAAGTTCGCATCTTGGCGATTCCATCGATTCCAAAGTCAACGTCGAACTAAGCTGATCATCCATTGATCCACCACCGTAGTCTGGCTTGCCGTTTTTCCCAGACCAGAGAACTTGATGTTCATCGCGAAGTCGTCGCGCGAAGAATGTATCTAAAACGTGCGTGGACCAGTCCGAATCGAGATTACAGAGAGGAATGTGCGCGTAGCGGGAGATTTGGATAGACTTCTCCAAATGTTTCGAGGTGTGCGCGAGACGGATAGCAGCTAACTGCGCAGCGTCGCGTTGCCACGCGATGCCTTTTTCACTGAGATACTCGATGTCGCCAGAGTTGAACGGGACGACTAGAATGGGCGAATCTTTTAAGGCGGTGAGCACTTTCTCAAAACGTTTCGCCGCTTTCGCGTTCTTGTTCATGCCGGCGCAAGAGGAAGCGAAAGCGTCGTCGTCGTCATCGAATTCAGGAATACCGTAACCAACAGGCGGTGCTTCGAGCAAGACGACGCTTGGACCGTTCGAGGCATTTGCAAACTCAGAGACTGCGTCGTTGAGGTTTTTCGCTGCCGCCGCAGACGTCCTGGCGTAAATGACGCGCCATTCGCACTTTTCAGAATCTCGATCTTCTTCCATTTCCTCGTTACCGTCGACGCGTCCTTTCTCGCCTTCAAACATTTCCGAAACGAATTCACTGTCAACTTCGCGAACCGATTTTCCTCCAGGTTGGAGCAATATGAGCAAACCTTTCGATGTCCCTTTACCGCCTCTCTTTGGAAAGTGTGCGGCAAAGACGCCTTTGCCGTCCAACGCCGCGTGATAAATCGAGCAGTGGCGCAACAAACCCTTTGATGAAAGCGCGCGATCGTCCGTAAAGTCCATCATAGACGGCAAGTAGTTCACTTCTGTCGTCGTTTTCATGTCCAAATTCGTCGCGGATACTTCCAACATAGGTTGCACTTTCTTCTTCAACCCTTCTTTGTGCGTCTTTTTCAAATCGTCTAATATTTCATTCGCGGCTTCTCTCTTCACTCGAGCGACGCACCCGATGGTTTGAATCGACCAATCTTCTAACGGTACGTCTCGTTCATACACGCCAACTACGTTTTTATCCGCGAGTAACGCTGCGACGTCTCTGCCGTATTGAACCGCGGACAATTTCGAAGCGTCAAACTCAACTTCGTAGACATTCAACGTGCTCGTGCCGTCTGCCGTCATGAAATTATTCGTGTTTTGTGCTCGCGGTAACGCAACGTTGACGCGCTTTTTCCCGTTCAAACCTCTATCACCTTCGGGATCGGGATGGTGCGTGGCAACGTACACTTTTCTCGGCGCAGAGAGCAAAACGGAACGCATGGCGCCATCGGCGACGACCCAGACGCGGAAAACGCCCGCCGGAGGTTCTTCGACTTCGGCGCCGCCATCTTCCAAGGATGAAGGCGCGTTGCCTCGCGAGTAATCATCGATGGAGACAATCTGCCACGGAGAGGTGGCCAAAGACTCGTCGACGTTCTCGAGAAACAAGTCCATTTGGCCGATGACACTATCGTCGTTTGCGCTGTGACGGCGCTTCTGACGAGGAAGGCCCTCGCGTTCGCGACGTTGATCTTCGAGATCTTCTCGATGTTTTCGCTCGCGCTTTTCCTTGCGCTTTATGCGCCAGCCTTTCGTGGCGTGCTCGAGCCACGACGCGTAATCGCTGTTTGGATCCGGTGCAGGCAAATTCATGTTACCAATCGGAGGCGTTCTGGGCCCGCCGTGATGGTGTCCAGTGTCGCGGTGTCTCTGGAACACGCGCACGCGCGCGCCTCTCGCCGGTGTAATTCTAGCCGCGCCAAAGTCTTCCATGTCGTGTTCATCATCGTTGTCGTTGTCCTCGTTTCTCGTATCTTCTTCGTCCTCGTCTTCCGAAAAGTTCAATTGCTCGAGGTATTCATCCTTGGTCTGTCTGCTGAAGCCCGTCATGGAATCGAGTTTGATCTGCTTGCGCTTATCCTTGAGTTCGCGAATGCGCTTATTTAACCAATCCGGGTGCACCACGCCGGGACACGGATTCTTGACGTTTTGCAAAGCTGCCGGAAGGGAGATAATTTTCTGCACCGCGCCGCGCAAACGACCTTTGTAATACTCCCAATCGAGAATATCGCGCAAGTCTGGCATTTCGCCAGCTTCTCCCGGAGGAGCATCTTTCAACCACTCTCGCAAATATTTCCTCGCGACCGCAGGTGTGCTCGAAAAGACGGAAACCGGAATGGCTCTTTGCGAAGTAGGCGCGCCGTGAGGTTTCGCCGAGATGATGTATTTGCACACCAAACCTTTATCCTTGACGAGATCAGGGGCTTCGAGAAATTGTGCGAGTCTTCTCGCCGTCGTCACCGACGTGGACTTCCTATCGCCGTATTCTGCCAACGATTTACTCATAACGCTCGATTCCGAAATGTAATCGATGAGTTGTTCGTCGTCAATTTCTTCTCCTTTCGTGTCGAGCATGTCCAGAAGTCGATTGGCGATGTCGCCTACTCTCTTGTACACCTCTTCCAGCGTCTGCCCTCCTAAAAATGGAGAACTCCCGGAATCTTCAAAAAGTTCGGATTGAAACACCTTGATCAACTTCAACTCGCCTCTTCTTTTCAATTCGAAGCCTTTCAACTCCTCTAAAGACCCGTCGTGATTGAAAACCGCGTAACGCTTCTTAATCAGCACGCCTTCTTCTTTCGACGCCGGTAAAATCATCGCCCTGTACGGACCGTCAACTTCAAACTCGATGGACATCTCCGAAGATTGCTTGTAAATTTGCTTTTCTGGGTCGACGAGCGTTTGATATTGATCGTTTCTGGTTAGCAAATCGGTCATGCGGTTGAGAACGACGCACGGATAGCTAACCTTCAATTTTTTCTTCATCTTTCCGGACCCGTCGCTGTTCGGCTCGAACGTGTATTCCTCCGGGAACGTACCCGGAAGACAACACCAGATACCGTCGGTATCCAACTCGAGCGGCATACCAATGTCATCGACGAGTTGCTTTGCCATTTGGATAATGCGCGCGCCAGTGAGCGTGACAACTCCAGCCATTTCCATAGAATACCATCTCGCGCCTTTTCTCATGACGTACCCGTAAAAAGAATTCAAAATACACTTGTGCGCGAGCTGTAAGGAATCGTACAACGTCACCATATCGGCCGCCTCTTTCGTCTCGATAGGGTTCCCTTCCTGTTTCGCCGCGGACAGTCTTCCTTTCCATTGTTTGTTCAACCCTTTATACTCGTATCTCCGATCGCGAAAAGTTCGCACGGTATCGATGTAAAAACTGTTCTCTTTCATGCAAATCGAACTCTTTTTCGTTTCGACCACGGGCTTCTCCATGACTTTTCTGTACACTTTTTGCGAGTACATCTTTAAGCGCGTCTTCTTTGCGATTTCTTGCTCTTGTCTGCTCAAATCCTTCCAAAACCGTTTCGGTTCGCCCGGAATTAGCGGCGGAAACCTTTCGATCTGCAACTGCGCTTTGATTTGCGCGTAATCCGAGCTCGTCGCGGAGTAGTGTTCGCCTCTCCACGTCCACTCCATTTCTCTCAAGCAAGTTTTACCTGGACGGTTAAAATCACACGACGCGCAAATATCTTCGTTCACGTTCGCCATCGGTTGCAATCGATTGGTCAAGATGATGTTCGGGTACATCGCCGCGACGTCTAAGTGATAAATCAGCGGATTCACCTCGCAGTTCGGGTTATCGCGCAATTCCTCCAGCTTCTTCACGATGCCTTCTCTAATCTCTTTGTAGTTTTCGACGTCATCTTCCGTCGCTCCTTTACCTTCGTGCTCCAGCGCGTACCTCAAATCGTCGTCAACGGCGTCGATGAGTTTTTGGTACCCTTTCGGTTCCAGCTTGAACTTGACCGGAATGTCCGAGCGAAACACGCCCGATTGCAAGCACTCCACGTGGCCTCCAATGTACGTCTCGCTTTCCAGCGGATGGCCGTTGAAATGCTGTTCGCCCGCACCTCTTTGCTTGTTCGGGCACACGATGTTTCCCCGATACGCTTCAACCATGAGCAAAGACTCGCACAACGTCCCAGACCCTTTTCGTAAAACTTCATCTGGCGTAAGCGGAATGATTGTCGCCAACGAAAAGATGAAAGGATGAACGTACTTCATGTACAAATAATACGTAGACACGGCATCAGATACCGAATATGCCGCCATAGTTTGCGGTTGCGAGCGCGCAAATGGAAGCATATCTTCCGGGTCGACCTCGATGGGGTTAAATTTCAACAACTTCTTCGTGACTGCTTTTAAACCGTGCGACCCAGCCGGTAAGTACGAATCTCTCTTCACCCAGTGAAAGGCGTCCAAATGCAAAGCAAACTTTGACCTCGTCTCCCCGGAATCCGACCCTCGAAAGCCAATTTCTCGGTACATGGACATCCCGTGTTTTTTCGCTCTCGTTTCAATGAAAGGGAAATCGAAATAGTCGCCGTTATACGTCACGTACACGTTCGGTTGCGCGTCGCGCATGTGATCGAACCATCTGCGCAATAGCGCCTTCTCGTCCGGCTCGTTCCACACGATAAACGGCCCAGGATATTCCGGTTTCGGATTGTATTCAAAATCGTCGCAATCTTCGCTGACAACTTCGCGATTGATAATTAAATAGCCTTGCCCGTCCAACATGTACGAAATCATAAACACTTGATCAAACTCGGCGTCGGGAAACTTCAAAGGCAATTTCGTCGTCTCGATATCAAACGCGCACACTCTCACTTCCGCTCTTCTCTTCAAATCTGGCCTGTGCGTAATGATTACATCTCCATCACCAATTTCAACTTTCACGTCGTACCAATGTCCACACCTCACCTCGGAATCAATCATATACCTCATGTGATACGGCACGTCGTACTCTCTGATATCCAACATCGCGTCTTCGTAATCCGTGAACGTCTTCTTTTTCGAATTTTCAAACACCCTCTTCCCTCTCGCGTCTGTTTGCATAGCATCGTTCCCACCGCCATTTTCGTGCGCATTTAACGCATCCTGCTCGTGCAAAGCCTGATACGCCACCGATGCGTTCGATTTCGCCTTGTTCTTCTCTACGATTGGCAACAACTCTCTCCGACACTCGTACATGCCGCTCTGCGTGTAAAACGAAATCTTCAAATACGTCTGCTTCAACCCGCTCAGATGATTTTTCAAATCCAAATCTTCCTTGTCCACTAACTCCACCTCTTTCACGTGCTCTTTATGTTTCCTTCTCACGTACGCCTCCACCTCGTGCTCGCTCCCGGGCGAAGTCGCGAGCATAAAATACGGCGCGTATTTCTTCTGCACTTTGAACACGGAACCGTCTTGGCAGGAAAAGTACAAGTTCACCGCCGCGTGCGGCTTTTGCGCTTGTTTGCACTCCACCGTCGTCTGTTGCGTCGTAATAACACGAACGCGTCATAAAATAAGAGAGAGAGAGAGAGAGAATGCGCGTGCACGCGTCAGCGCTAACTCGTCGTCGCGATTATTCGGGTCCGCGCGATATCGACAACCGAGAAGACAAAAAAGAAGAACAAGAAGAGCGTAAACGACGAAGAAGAACACGAAAAGCGCGAAGACGACTTTGAGACGATGAGAAGACCGGCAGACTCCTCCCGCTCGTGTGTTGTCGTCCGAGAGTGGTGGTAAAAAATCAAGCGCGCTCTCTCATCTGCCCTCTTTCGGTACAGGTTTGAAAATTTTTGAATTTTCCCTCTCGGGCTGCTCTTTCGCATCTCGATCGCGCTCGCGAAGACGACGCAGACAAAGAAGAAGAAGAAGAAGAAGATACTACGAATACTAAAACGTACCGCGCTGGCGTTGACCAACCATCCCAGCTGCACGTCCTCCGCGTCTGCACCTTCTGCACCGCCGTTGTTGTTCAAACCGGGCACGCGGTACCCCAACTCCTCCTCCAAATGGTCCTCCTCTCTCGCGATCTCCAAAGGCGAGATGGAAGCGGTGCTCGCGCCGAGGACACGGGATTGATTCTGGCCTTTGCCTCGTCTGGCTTCGCCGTACGTGTTCGCCCCTTTGTTGTTTTTCTTGTAATACATCTTTATATGTATAACGCTCTCCTTCTCAGTGTCTCTCGTTCTTTTTTAACGCGTTCGCGTCGAAAGAAAGGAAACGCAAAAGCCGTGTGGAACACCGCGTCGATGTGCGCGCGAATTCTGTCGCGTTTTTTGAATTTTTCCTCCAAAAAACACACTCGCGTTTCTCGGGAACACAAATGCGAAAAAGGACGACTTTGACGGTTTTACTAGGAGGAACGAGAGGCTTTGCTTCGTCCGCGCGCGCGTCGTTGTTTTCCGTCGAACGTGGTGCGCTCCTCTCCTCTCGAATGCATGGGAGTGTGAGTATTGAGCGTCGTTTGAGGAGGAGGAGTGGGAGGAGTAGTCGTGCGAGTGGTGATGATGTTTTGCCGCCAAAATCATCGTCTTTGCACGAGAGTTTAGGAAACGAAGGCCCCGGGGAGAAGAGATGGTCGGTCAAGGAGCTCGTCGAGAGAAGTAGCGGTAATAGTAGTAGTAATAATAGTAGCGGATGCGTGATATCCGCGGAGGAGTTTAGGAAAACCGCGGAGAGCGTGAAACTTTCTTTCGACGACCAGGAGGAGGAACAGTTAGCGAGGAGAGAGGTGGAAGAGATTGTTCGGTTTAGCCAGATGGTTTTATCGTCATCGTCATCATCATCGGATGCTGGTGGTGGTGGTGGTGGTGAAAATAATAGTGCAGATGACGGCGTGGAGGAGAGGGCGGCAGAGAGGAACGGGCCCACGCCTCGACGCCGAGCGGACGAGTAAAAGTTCTGGCGCTCTATCTCTATTCGATGAACGCCCGACTCTTTTAAAATCTACTCACATTCTATGTACTCTATTATGTCGCGCTACTTACTACTTCTGTGCCGTTCTTGTTGGAGCATTTCCTTCTTCTTCATCTTCTCTCGACTTGTTTTACTCACGTGGAACGCCAACGCCGCGGAGACTAGGACGCTCGCGTTCATGGCCAAAGCGACTTCGCTTCCGAAAAAATCTACCGCTAAGCCGCTTAAAACGGGGCCGAGTAACAGTCCGACATCGCCTGAGTTGCGGTATATGCTCAAAGCGGCTCCGCTAGCTTTTCTTGGGGCTATTTCGGCGACAAATGTCATCGGAGCAGCACCCATGATGCTCGAAGCAGCGGCCCACGAGACGCACGCTGCGGCGAAACCAGCGTCGGTGGAGCTTCCCGCGATGGCCATGACGGCGAGCGAAGAGAGAACCGTCGTCGGCGCGATGACGTTTCGAGCACCAAACGTAGTGATGAGTTTCGAGGAAGGGACTAATCCAATCAAACTCGTCGTGGCCATAGCTGAGAAGAGCATGCCTAGATTTTGCGCGTCCATGCCGTGCGAAATGGCTAATATAGGTAAAACGGCGCCTCTTCCGCCGGCGCCGGCGAAAAATAAAGCAGAGTTCAAGAAACACACCGACCAGAAATCGGAACGTTTGACGAGCATACCCAACTGCCTACTATCTGCCGAAGCCGACGGTGACTTTTGCTTCTCTATGGCGTCTTTGTTAAGCGTCAGAGACGCGTCCATCGTCATCGAACCGCCGGGTTGTAAGAGCTGTGTTTTTTTCTCGGATGTTGGCGTCGTCGATGTTGTCGTTTCATCACCGCCTTCATTAGTGGAAGACGTCGTCGTCGACGACGACGACGAAGACGATAAATGCTTCGTCTCTGGCGCCGCGTACAACGCCACCGCGCTCAAACTTCCACTCAACGCCGTCGCGAATAAAAAAGGCGTTCGAATATCCTCGCCACCTAACGCGTACATCGCGGAAATCAACCCCGGGCCTATGGCCGCTCCAGCCAAAGCAGCGCCTTGATGCATGTTCATTGCGTTTCCTCCATTCATCATCCCTTTGTTTTCTGTTTTCGCGATATCGCTCAAACTTACCGACGCTCCAGTCGTATACATTGAAGATCCAACTCCCGCTAAAAAGCGCGCTCCCAACAACTCGTAATAAGATCCGCTCGTAAAAGTGCTCATATTCGCCATCGTCGTAACCATCGGACCGAACCACAACAATTTCTTCCTTCCAAACTTATCCGCAAAATACCCAGCCGGCGTGTTCACGCACAATCTCGCCGCCGCGAACGCGCTGAGAATAGAACCAATCTGCGCACCCGACAGATGTAACTCGGTACTCGCAAACGACGGAATGGTAGGCGCTAAGATACCGTGTCCCATCGCGCACGCGAACGAAAGGCCGCAGATGGAGAGGATTTCCTTGTTCTCTTTGAGAAAGTCTGAAACAGGAAAAATGTGCCGAGTTCCTTCAATATGGTTCTCTGAAGGGACGATTTTCGATGACGATGATGTTGCCGTCGTCGGAGGAGGAGGTAGAGGTGACGGCGTTGGTATCTTCGGTGATTTCTTCTTCGTCTTTCGTCCTCCCGTCTTCCTCTCGTCATCATCTGCAGTCGAAGAAGAAAACAAAGCCTTTTCGACGACACCAGTCCAGAACAACAGCTCTTCTCGCTTCGTCTTCGTCTTCGCGGAGGACACCACCGCTCTGCGTAACATTTTGTTACTCGACGTAAACGACACCAACACAAAACGTTTCGTTCTTCTTCATCTCGTCTCTCATCTCGTCTCTCTCTCGAAAACTCTTCTTCTGCCGCCAAAAACTCTCTCTCTTTCTCTCTGCGCGAAGAGTGTCTGTCTGTCTTCTCTGCGCGCAAATAGAGTGCGTGTGCTCAAAGAACCACGACAACACGCGAGAGAAAGAGAACGAGACTTTGACGACGTTTCGGCAGCTCTTGGGGAAAAAAAACGTCCAAAAAGCCAAAGAAAGAAAGCAACGACGAAAAAGTAACAACACCACCAAACCAGAGAGAGAGAGAGAGAAACGAGACACACACGAGAGTTCATAAACTCGTATTTGAGATTTTCGTGGTGTCCTTCACGCCACACTTTGGTTGGACGCGCGACCCTTTAGGAAACGAACGGAGAGGAAAGGAAGGAACGCGTATTGTTGTTATATATATACACACATATACACACACACACACACACACACACAAAAGAGAGAGAGAGAGAGCGTAAAAGAAGAGCGTAAAAGAAGACGGACCACCCGCAGACAACGGAGAGCGCGTCGTTCGTTGTTGACACATCATCATCGAAATCATTTCTCATCACCAAAAATCAGAGATGGAAAATCTCCGCATCTCTTCTTCCCCGAAGAAGAAGCAGACGACGACGACGACGAAGAAGAAGAAGAGAGACCCCCTGAGCGTGGAGATTCCAGAGACGACGACGAAAACGAACGAGGAGGATTTGGCGGGAGAAAAAGAAGGAGGGACCGGTGAGACGATTCAGACGACGAACAAAACAAAGACGGTGTGGACGAAACCTCCTTCTCCCGCGCGGCAGATGGACAAGACGGACGCGTTGCTTTCGCCGACGAAAATTGAATGCGAGCAGATAGAAAAAGATAACGATGCGAAAACGATCGATGAATTACTGATGGAGAGCGATATAGCGGACGTGGATTTACCGTACGATAAGAACGATTCGGTGGCGTTTTTCGATTTAGACCACACGGTGGTGGATACGAACTCGTCGTGGTTGTGGGTGCAACACGAGGTGAACTCGGGGAGAGTCGGCGCGCACATGATATTGACGGCGATTTACTGGTTCGGGAGGTACGCTTTAGGGTACGGCGCAGGCGCGGAAAGAGCTGGGGCAGATGCCGCGGAAACGTATAAAGGCGTCCACGCGGATAAGTTGAGAGGAGACGTGGAGTCATTTTTTGACGAGGAGATGAAGCATAGAATACGACCTGGGTGCGTGCCGGTGTTGAAAGCGCATAAAAGCAGAAGTCAACGAGTGATTATGTGCACGTCAACGTGGCAGCATCCGGCGGAAACCGCGGCGAAGATGTTTGGTTTTGAAACAGAAGCGGACGACGTGATTTGTTCGCACATGCAAATGGACGAGGAAGGGGTTTTGAACGGGAAGTTGGCCAAGATTGCCTACGGCGACGAAAAATACGAACGAACGAAAGAGTGGGCGATAAAGAATAACGTGGATTTGAAAAAGTGTTATTTTTATACGGATTCGTATTCGGACGTGAAATTGATGGAGCACGTCGGGTATCCCGTGGCGGTAAATCCAGATCCGAGGTTGTTGAAACACGCGGAGAGTAGAGGGTGGGAAATAGTAGATTGGGGGGTAGCGCCGCAAAGGGCGAAGAAACCGAGGTATCACTACGGATGCTTGAACGGGGCCAGGCAGTCGTACGCGTGATAAGAGAGAGAGAGAGAAACTATATATTATTGTTCTACACTGTGTCGTTGTTGTTATTATTATTATTTACATATATACTAACCGTTGATTTTATTGAGTGAAGAAAGAAATTTTACCATAACTTGTGTGTCTCTAAGTTCCTCGATTTTTGGTACAGCCTCGCTTTCTCCAACCGCTTCTTCTCGCGAAGCGCGTTCTCCCGGTCGTCGTCTACACTATTATTGTTATTATTATCATTATTATTAATCACAACTCTCTCTGGAATTTCCTCAACCTCACCGAGCGGACTCTTCTTACTATTCACTTTCGGTATGAACGAACCGTATTCGTGCGTTGGCGGGAAATACCACGTTTTCCACGACGGTTGTTCCTCTTCGTCGTCGTCGTCGTCGTCGTTTTCCCCTCTATTCGATGTCGTAGTTCGCTTCGCTGCCGCCGCCGCCGCCGCCGCTTTACTCCTCAGTCGTTTCAATTCATCCACCATCTTTCTCACGTCTTCGTCTTCTTCGTCTTCTTCGTCTTCGTCTCTTTCTTCTTCTGTCTCGAGCTCCTCCTCCTTTTCCTCCTCCTCCTTCTCTTTCTGCATCTTCTTTTCCGACGACGACGAGCAACGACGAGGAGGAGGAGGAGGAAGCGGGTCTTTCAACACCTCCTCCAAACTCGACTGAAAATGTTTGTGTTTCGTCTTATTTCGCATCGCTTCCACTCGAGACTGCACGGTAACGTTGTTGTTGTTAATATTCTCACTTTTCCCACTCATCCTCCTCCTCCCCCTCTCTCTGGCGCGTTGATTTTCCTGCATCCAATACGCCTCTATCGCTCTGTTTTGGTAAAACGACGTCGTTTTCTCTTCGACGTCTTCGGAGTCGATGAATTCATTCCGCGCGTATACGAACCCCTTTTCCCCGACCAAGACGGAAGGATTGGACGGGCCTTTGTGGAGTTTCCATTTAGGTTGGTGTTGTTGCGACATTTCTCTCCCTCTGCGCTCTCTCTCTGCGCTCTCTGCTCACTCCCTCTCTCTCTTATCTGTCCGCGTTTGCGCGGGCAAAAGCGAACGACACACAAAACAAGCGGAGAATGGAATGAAGAATTTGGTGAAACTAACTTGGTACTTGATTTTTAATTGAATAAACTAGTAAATATAATATCAGAGAGACGATCAAACACACAGACATCAAATCAAATCGACTTGGGCGGCTCTAACTGCTCCACCCCACTTTCCTTCAACATCTCCACCATCCTATCGCACATCGCCCTGGTCTTTTTCGCGATTTGCAAACTTTTCCTCGCGTCCAATTGCGACGCCGCCAGTTGTTTCTTCAATCGCGAGATTTCGTCGTCCTCGTCGCCGCCGGCGTCGTTATCATTCGTATCGTTGGCTGCCGCTAAACTCGCCTCCAACGGCGACAAGACACCTTTTTCTCCCGCTTTCTCTTTTTCTTCTTCTTTTTCCTCCTCGTCTTCGGTGTTTGGTAATTTCATCTCTCTCTTCAAAAACGTCTCCACGAGCTGTCGTTTCCTCGCCTGTTCGATTTCCAAACTCGCTTGGACGTTAAATCCAATCTGACGGGATTTCCGCAATCGCTCCTGTAACTCCTCGGCAGAGATCGCGTTGAAATCTGCTTGGTCTGATTTCGCGGCGGTTTTCAGACGGCCGATGATTGCGTTGAATTCATTGTGAGTATTCGCATTATTCGGCTCTTGTTCTTGTTGTTGTTGTTGTTGTTGTTCGGATGACATCTTCGTGTAAATGAGTATTTGCGTGTCAAGTTTAAAGACAGTACTTAAAACGATCGCTCGCGTATTAAACGCGTCGTGGTATACCAGAGCAGCGTTAAAGGAACCCGTGCTCCAATGTGGGAATTCCAACGTAGTATTAAGTATATCTCGAGTCGTGTGTATACACTCAAGAATATGAATGGTTTTCCCTTTTATCCAATGAGGACTTTGGGAAAAAATACGCGCGAAAATTTTGTATCTAAAAACTCTTCACTTATCGTACATGTACAGTTGTTGTTCTCGTTCAAACGCGGGGCCTGTCTTTCTCTCGTTAAAGCGCGCGACGGTTTTGAAACTCGTCGTCATCTCTTTAGCCGCAGCCGCTTCTTCTTCTTCTTCTTCTTTGGCTTCTTCTTCTCCGTCAAAGGCGAATTTTTCGGACGCAACTTGTGGGGCTGCTCCGGTAGGGAACTTGGTCAATAAGAATACTAACAACAATACCAACAGCGGGACATCGAGAGTTTCGAGAAGCTCTGGAAGAATTATACCTCGCGGGATGGCTTGGCGATCGCACGGGACCGATAACGATTCTCTCGTGAACGCTTTGGTGCGTAACAGAGTGTTGAAAACGAGGAAAGTCATCGATGCCATGCGAAGGGTAGATCGAGGGAACTATTGCGTACCGTTTTCCGGACAGTCGGCGTACGAGGACCATCCGCTGCCGATTGGATCGAACGCCACGATATCTGCGCCGCATATGCACGCGGCGTGTTTGGAATTGGTACACGATCGAGTGACGGAAAACGCGAGAGTTTTGGACGTTGGAAGTGGGTCTGGGTACCTCACTTCGTGTTTCGCGGCCATGCTCGATCACCACGACTCGTACGCCGCGGGTTCTATTCGCGCGGAAGAGGTCGAGGATAGACGGCCGGGCTTATCAGATACGAAATACCCAATCGTCGTTGGCGTGGAACACATCAAAGATCTCGTGGATTTCTCCATCGAAAATACCAAAAAGGACGGTAAAGGCAAGTACTTGCAAGGCCCGGAACCTCTGGTCGTCTTAAAAGTCGCCGACGGTCGCGAAGGGTACCCCCCGTACGCGCCATACGACGTCATCCACGTCGGCGCCGCTTCGCCGGAAAAACCGACAAAACTTCTCAAACAACTCGCAAACGGCGGAAGATTGGTGTGCCCGGTCGGAAGAGGTTGGCAATCTTTGCGCGTCTACGACAAAGACGATAAAGGTCGCGTCACCGAGTTTGACGCGATGGGCGTCACGTACGTTCCGCTCACTGGCGCGAAAGAACAAATGGGTCGCGCGTCCGCGTCGTCAGGGAGTTTTTGGTAAGCGTAAATAAAGTTTCTACAAAAACGAATGAGAGAGAGAGAGACATAGACACAGACGCGAGCGAGCGCATGTCGTTTTGTTGGTTCATTCCTTCAACAAGAGAGATCTTTTCAAATTTTCTCACAATTCCTCCACGAAAGACACGCGCGTAAACACACTCATAAAGCATGTCCGCACTGACCGTTTCGCTGTTGAGCGGCCGCGGCGTCAGCACGAAATCACGCACCTCCAACGATTCGTCTTCCTCGGTTTCGATGAGGAAGCATTACCAGCGTCGTAGCTCTCTTCATCATCCGACGACGACGAAAAATCATCATCCTCGCGCGACACCCGATCGAAATTGGATTAAGAACAACAACAAGAACAGCGCAAACAACATACAAAAGTCCTCGAAGGTACGCTTAAACTCCCCCTCGTTTGGTGGTTCCTCCGTTTTGGAGGACTTTGACGGACAGAAACCGGAAATTGCGACGACGACGAGGAGGAGTAGCACCGTGAATAATCCTTTGCGAGAATCGAAATCGAGAGCAGAAAACGCGATGCGAGCGAGACAGTTTTTTAACAACAAACAGTCCTCCTCGTACGCGAACGGAGGGAGCGCGGCATTTGGGAGCATGGTTCCCGAGGACGAAGAAGCGAGCACGAGCGGGCAACAAGAATTACAACAACAACAACAACAACAACAACTAGAAAAACAAGAAAGAGAAGAGCAAATGTCCGACATCAAGAAGCGCATGATGGTGGCGTTGGAGTGCGAGCGTCAGGATCTGGCGGATGGATCTGTTTTATTCAGCTTCTCGGAGAAACCGTTAACGAGGCAACAGAAAGCCGCCTTGGCGGCGGAGGAAGAGAAATTGCAAATCACTTCCAGCGATTTTGAACGCCAGCCGAATTTTATCGAGCGGTGGTTCATGACTGTCCGCTTCCAAGCCGCCACCGTCTCCGTAGAAAAAGCGTTCTTCTTCGTCCTCTCGACGCCGTTTCGAATGGTATTCTGGACGTTCGCGTACGCGATGCGTTTGCTCTTCTGGATCGTCACCGGAAGATTCTCCAACTTGCTCTTCAGCTTGAACAAAGGTAAACGAAGAGCCTCGAAGCAGTTAGCGGCGAACTATTCGCAAATGGAAATCGAAAAGCAAAGGAAGGAAAAGATGGAACGAGAGAGAGCGTTTGTCGAGGGGAGCGCGAAAGTCGCCAGGGAGCGGTTGCAGCTGTGACCACGAAAGGCTGACAATTGTTACGGGTTTGGTGAAAACTCTGCTTATTTTTAATCGAAAAAGAAGACGCGCGTTTGTAATCTCATCATCTTCGCTATACTAATACTGTATTTGCGTTGATCGCTTTCATCTCAAGCTCTTTCGCTCGCCTTCTTCTCCTCACAACGAGTTCGTTATTTTTCCTCAGAAGAACATTCTTCCATTCATTCATCAGCGCGATACTTTTAAAATATAAGGAAGAACCATTCGTATCGCGCGATAAAAAAGGAAGAGTTTACGATGAATTCGCAAACGAAGCCGGAAATTGGTCGCAAGAAGCCGCAAAAGCCGAAGAAAGCGACGTTTACGAAAGGATGCGCAGTTTCCTCAGGAGGAGGAGGAGGCACTATCGAAATCATGAATAAAGCGGTAAAGATGATGATGAATGAGGGTTTGAACGAGGACGAGATGAAGAAGACAAAGAATAAATCGAGTGAAACGAACAACGATGAAAACGACGAGACGATTGCGTTGCGCGGGTGGCGAGGAGATGAGAAAGAGGATGATGATTTCGAGACGGATGGATTAGGTATAATTCCATCTTCTTCTTCGAGGAGAACAACAACGCCTTCTTTGGCGAAGACGATAAACGACGCGGTGTCGGACGTGGCGACTTTAGACGCGGACGAGACGGTGCAAGAGAGAATGGCGAAGCAGGTGAGAGATATGCGAGAGAAAAAGAAGAAGAAAGCAAAGGAGACGACGACGACGAACGGTCGTGATGATCGAATGAAGGCGGAAGAGGACGAGCGGAACGCGGCGGACTTGTCCAAGGCGAGCGTACACGCCGTGCCGAGAGGTTTGATGAGTAGCAGTAGTAACAAGAGTGGCGATGTGAGCAGGGGTAGTTCGAGCGTGGACGCGGTTGAGTTGATTAAGAAACACGAGAAACACGCGAAGAAGGCCTTTCGGCAGGCGGAAAGAGAACGCGAGCAGGCGCAGAAACGCTTGAAGAAGGTGAGGGAGAAGAAAAATCGAGAGAGGCGAGTATTCGATCGAGCGGTGGAGAAGGGGTTTTCGGAGAAGTGGGTGCAGAAAGCGATGGAGGCGCATCCCGAAGAGCTGAGCGACGATGAACAGGAAGAGGAAGATGAAGAGGACGAGGAGGACGAGAAAGCGAAGAAAATGAGACAAGCTTTACGCGCGCAAAAAATTAAGGTGTCGCAAACGAAGCGGTTTGCGCACGTGTTGGATTTTTTGTGTCTCAGCGTACCTCGAGAGGAAATGCCAGCTGCGTTTGCCGCATTACTCGATGCGAAATCCGAGAGACAACACAGCAAGATTATTCCGACGCCTTTACACGTGAACGCGAGAAATTTAAACAACGTCGTCGATCGATCAAACGAATACAACGGGGAAGTCATGGTGGATGATCCCACCGTGAAATTATTCCAAAGAGCCATGGCAAAACGGTGCGAAAACTCTGGATTTGGCACCGCGGAGTCCATGTTAGCCTTAGAAAAAAGCGGATGGATAGAGGAAGACGCGTTTTTAGATTTATTGAGGTCTTTACAGCCTCCGCACGAGAGCACAGCTGTAATCAAAGAAGAACTCGAAAGCGTGCAAGATTTACGAAGCGAAGAGAAAGCTGCGTTGGAATCCATCGAAGGCGAGGAGAACTTCAAAATTAGTAACGATAGACCGCACGACGTCCATGTGGAAACGTGGACAATAGCGATAGCGATAGAAAATGACGACGAGAAAAACAGCGAGGAACTTGTGGAAGAGAGCGAGAGGATCAAAATCCCAAACGCCGAGCTTGACGTTTACTTTCCGGAGAACAGTCGATACCCGTTCGAACCGGCTATTTGCGAGTGTCGCCATTCATATTTACCGAACGAGGCCAAGAGAGCGATCAATTCTGCTCTCGCGTCGATTGTGACGGCAAAAGTTATCGAAAACAGAGGTGAACCGGTGATTTACGACTTATGCTCGTGGTTGAGAGAACACCTATTTGCGATTTTGAAAGCAAAATGTCCGGGTAAGTTTAAACGAGCGAAACGAGGTTCAAGATTGATAGTCGCGTCCAAGAGTAATAATGGCAACGGAGAGAATGAGGATGTTCCTTTTCGATTGACCGGTCGTGGTGCGCACATACAACGCACGTACGCTCGATTAGAAAATACCGAGAGGGAAGAGGAGGAAAAAGAAAAGGAACGATTACAACGCATCACCTATTGCGCGGAGCTTATGAAGAAGGAAAAAATGAAAGAGGAGGAGGAAGAAGAGAGGGAACTTTGTGTTCCTGCGATAGCTCCAACTGTTCCACAAACCATGGACGAGAGATTAGAACGGTGGGAGCGAGAACATGAGAAGAGAAAAATACTCGCTAAAGACGCGGTTCGAGTCGATTTGTCATCCGCGTCCGATTTGAACGCCGTATCGATGTTGAAGAAGAAGAAAAAGAAGAAAATCGTCCCGAACGCGGCAAAGAAAGCTGAAGAAGCGGCCGCTGCAGAAGAAGCGGCTTTAGCTGCCGCCGCGAAAGAAAGAGCGAAACGCGAAGAAATGTTGAGGAAACAAAAGGAACGAGAAGAGGAAGAAGAAGAAGAAGAACAGCAACAAAAGGCGACGAAACCAATAATAAAGAAAACGTCGTGGCTTGCCAAGAAAATTAAGCAAACGCAACACGACGCTCGCGAGGCCGCTTCAGACGACGTGATGGAAAACGAGGAAAATGAAGAAGATATGGACGAAATCGCTTCGGCTATTGTCGATAAAGTCTCCCTCGCCGCGAAGAAAGACTCGGCTCAAGAAAAAGCCGAAAGAGAGAAACGGGATAGGGAAATATCCAACGCGCTTCACGAAAAAGAGCTCGCGAAGAGATCGTCCATGAAGTGGAAACAGATGCAAAAGATTCGCGAAAACCTACCGGCGAGAAAAGCTCGATCGGAAGTTATTTCAGCCGTGAAACGGTCGCGCGCGTGCGTCATTTCGGGCGCAACCGGGTGTGGTAAAACTACGCAAGTGCCGCAGTTCATCTACGAAAACGCCATACTCGACGAAAGAAACGGTGCAAACACATCAATCATCATCACACAACCGCGGAGAATCAGCGCCATCGCCGTCGCGGAACGCGTCGCGGATGAACGTGACGAACAGATTGGTGATACCGTGGGCTATTCAATTCGTCTGGAGTCTCGACAGAGCGCCAAGACGCGAATGTTATTTTGCACGACGGGTGTTCTGTTGAGGCGTTTACAACAAGATCCAAACTTGACCGGCATCTCGCACGTCGTTGTCGATGAAGTCCACGAGAGAGATGCACTTTCGGATTTCCTTCTCGTTATTTTACGAGACGTGGCATCCCGACGAGACGATTTTCATCTAGTCGCGATGTCCGCGACTGTCGACGCGGATTTGTTTGGGAATTACTTCAGACAAGTCGTCCCTGGTGAAATTCCAAGCGTCGCGATGCAAGGCAAAACGTTCCCAGTGGAAGAGTATCGATTGGAAGATGCCATCGAAGCGTGCGGGTACGTATGCGAACCAAACTCTGAATTTTCAATTTCAGGACAACAAGCGAAGAAGAAAGGCGCTTCGGGAGGAGGTAATCGCAGGTCAAAGCAAATGGCGGCACTCGCCGACGCCGCGGGAAGTTTCGTCGATGAATCAATAATAACAGATGAAACGAGGAAATATTACTGCGAATACGACGAAAGCACGATGCGTCAGTTGCAGATTGTCGACGAGAATTGCGTGAACTTGGATTTAATCGAACAGCTCGTCACGCACATCGCCGAAGATTACGAGGAAGGCGCTATTCTAGTCTTTCTACCAGGGATGGGCGAGATTAAAGCGTTGCACGATCGCTTGCGCGCGTCGCTATATGAAAGCGAGCACCGCGCTCCAAGCTCGGTTCGAACCGAGGACGACGACGACGACGATAAAAAGAAGAATGCGCCACCAAGGTATTTACTCGTACCTTTGCATTCCACGCTGACCGCGGAGGAGCAAAAAAGAGCTTTTTCGAAACCGGCGCCGGGTGTTCGAAAAGTTGTCATGTCCACGAACATCGCCGAAACGTCAATTACAATCGACGATTGCGTGTACGTCATCGACGCCGGTAAAGTGCGAGAGACTCGATTCAACGCGAAGACGCGCACGTCGTCGTTGGAAACCGCATGGGTTTCCAGAGCTTCGGCGAAGCAGAGAAGGGGTCGAGCCGGAAGAGTCAAACCCGGTTATTGTTTCCACTTGTATTCCTCGAAAACAGAAGCGGAAGTTTTGGAGGATTTCGCAATCCCGGAAATTTCCCGCGCGCCTTTGGACGCGTTGGTTTTGCAGATTTACTCCTTGGGATTTACCGACCCGAGAGCTTTCCTATCGAAATGCATAGAACCGCCGTCTAAAATGGCCATCAGCTCTGCGATGACAGCTCTGAAAGAAATCGACGTCATCGACGATCGCGAAAATGTCACGCCATTAGGAGTCCATCTCGGCGGGTTACCCGTGGACGCGAGACTCGGCAAAATGCTCGTCTATGCGTGCGCGTTCGGCGTTTTAGATCCCATTCTTACCATTGCCGCGTGCGTAGGATTCAAATCGCCGTTTATTTCACCGATGGATAAACGAGACGAAGCCGACGCGGCGAAGAAAAAAATGAGTCTCCCGGACGGTTCGAGCGATCACTTGACGTTGGTGAAAGCCTTCGCCGGTTGGCTCGAGGCGAAGAAAAAGTTTGGCGCTTCAGGGGAGAGAAAGTATTGCGGCACGCACTTCTTATCGGCGGTAAGTTTGCGGCAGATTGCGGACGTGCGGAAACAGTATTGCGAATTACTCGACGAAATGGGTTTCTTACACCAGGCGGCGCAAACGGACGTAACTACCACCAACCGTCGTCAACGCACCGAAGCCGCGCTCCGCGAAGCCTCGTGCAACGCCTCCAACGAAACGCTCGTTCGTGCGGTCGTCTGCGGCGGCTTATACCCTAACGTCGCCATCTCCGACGACTTACACGCGGCCAAATCCGTCCAACTTCCATATCAAACTGTCAAAGTCCGAACGAAACGAGACGCGTCCGACGACGTCTACATGCACCCGTCCTCCGTCTGCGCCGGCTACGCGTCTTCCTCAAAACCATACCTCCTCTACCACGAAATCATGAAAACCGGCAAAACTTACATCCGCGACGCCACCGCCATCGGTGCGTTCCCGTTGCTCCTCTTCGGAGGTAAAATCAAAGTCGAGCACGAAAAGTTCCGCGCGAGCTGCGACAACTGGATTAAGTTCCGCGCGGCGCCGAGAGTCGCCGTTTTGTTCAAATCCTTGCGAGAAGAGTTGGAAGACGTCTTGCTGCGGAAGATTGCCGATCCAGGTTTGAACGTCGTTCGCGAATCCGAAGGGTTGGTCGATACCATCGTGGAAGTTTTAGAGAGCGAACATGCTACGAATACGAGTAATACTACTACCGCGAAAGACGAGGACGTCGACGAGAACGCCGAGAGAAAGCGAGAGTATTAATATAGTGCGCTCAATCGAAAAGTATAAGCAAAGCAACATCCGCACAACACAGAGCGTCATCATCCGTTAGAGATAAAATAGAATAGGTGAATTTAGAATCAGAACTCGAACGAGAACTCGAGCAGAACTCGAAAAGTACGCAAAGCAACATCCGCACAAAACAGAGCATCAGTTGTTATAGATAATACATAGGTGAATGTAGAGGAAAGAACAATGCTCTCTTCTCTCCTTCGTCGTGATACTACTAATCGAGCATCAGTTCTTTTGCACAGAGCGTTGCTGGTGTCGTCTTCTCCGACGATGATGATTTTTCCCCCGCTTTCTTTACCTAATGCATCAGCTTTGTCCTCGCCGTTTTCACGCGGTAGAAGGTCGATATCCACCACCAAAGACGAAGACAATAAAGAAAGACGAAGAAAAGCGGAAGAAATCGCGGAACGAGACGTTAAAAAATGGTCCTCGCCGCTCTTCGCACACGTGGAAGTGGACGTGGAAACACACAAAAATCGAACGTTTTCGAGAGCGGAAAATGGTATTTTCGTCCTTTGCGTCTTCTGTCTCTTCGCGTATTTCGGCAACTTTGCAATGCAAAGCGCGAAAAAGAAAGAGGAGAAGAAAAGAGTAGTAAAGGAAAAGAGAGAAAAGAGAGCGCTGGAAGCGTTCAGGCAAGAGAAGAATGGTTTTGGTGCCTTGAGGAAAAATGGTGGCGGCGGCGACGCCGGCGCCTCGCCCTCGCGGCTTCTTCGTCCTCCGAGCGAGGACGAAGACGACGACGACGACGATCCGTTCGAAGGTTTAACCCCGGATGAAATCGTCCAGTTGAAAGAATCAGTCGAAAGAGAATAGAGTTAGTTTTGAATAATAGCAATAGGAGTTAGAAGAGAGGATGATGTGATGTCGGATCGCGACGCGTTTTAGAGTATCTTTAGTTGCACCAAAATCCACACAGATAACACACGCACGAATCAATATGTTTGCCAAAACGTCCTCCTTTGTCACTCCTATCACGAATATCGAGAGGCGACATGCGTCAAAAACAGCATCACCGCGGAGTCATCGTCATCGTCATCGAATACTCACCGAGAGTTTGGCGAGCATCGTCATCGAACCTCAAACCAAAATCCAATTTCCGGAGACCTCGAACGCTCTGAAACTCCTCGGCGTCGGTTCTCGAGAAAAGAAAATCGCGATATTGAATGTCAAAGTGTACGCGGTTGGAATGTACGCGGACGAGACGAAAATGAATAGCATTAAGAAGGACGCAATAAACGACGACGAGGGGTTGTTACTCTTGAACGGAAACTTCGAGAAGGAGATTGTAATCAAACTGAACATGAGCGTAAACGAGAAAGATTTCTTCAAGGCTTTGGAGGAGGCTTTGGTGCCGAGAATATCGCGGATCGCGACGGACATGGCGACGAGAGAAGACGACGAAGGAAACTTCATGACAACAACCGCGGAGTATTCAGAAGAGTGCGAGGAGCGAGCTTTGGAAGAAATGGAGATGATTCGCGATGGTTTGGGCAAAGGAGGCAAACTCGAGAAGGGCGCTCAAATTTCGTTTACGTTTCTCGAAACCGGCGGGGAGGTGGCGATGGTCATGAAGAGTTCTTTGTCCTCCAGGACAGAGATCGCGTTTAAGAGTTACGAGTTAGCCAAGGCTTTGTTGGACGTGTACGTGGGGGACGATCCAATTTCGGTGGAGGCAAAGAAAGCATTCGAGGCTGGCTGTTGAAGAAGCGTTCTATCTACGTGGAAATATATCATCTGTGCTAAAAGAGTTTTAAATTATGATAGTATACAATTCTAATAGGAGTAGCTACTTCATTAATATTCGTCTAACAGTTTTCTAAGCGTCGCGGAGACTTGTTTTGGGTCGGCTCTGCCTCGCGTGCGTTTCATGACTTCGCCGACGAAAGCGCCAAAGACTTTCGGATTTTTCTTTATCGCTTCGCGTTCTTCCGCGAGGTCTTGGACGACGCTTTGGCACGTCGCGTCTAAATTTTGCTCGCCTTCTTCGTCTGCGCTTCCGATGGATTTTTCTTTCGTTGGATTCTCTTTCCCGCTATCGTTGTTGTTCTGTATGAGCGATCCGCCGAGCTCTTGCTCGAGGATTTCATCGATCGAACGCGAATCGTTTCGAGCTAATAATTTAATCACGTCCTTCGCCATGCGACCCGAAATAGTTTTGTGCACTCTCAGCGACTTCAACACGTCGCGCACGCGCTCGGGGTGTAAATTCGTTTTCGATTCAATGCCTAAAAACGGTGGTTTCCCTTTGGTACCCACCCCGGCGTCTCGCAACGCGCCGACAATTTCAACGCACACAAAATTTGCGACGCTCTTCACGTCCTCTTTTGATAGAGAAGGAAAGACGGAGGCATCAATGACGCACAGAGATACGATATCGTCGAAATATTTCACCGAGGACGGATGCAAAGAGAGAAACTTCGCGTGCTCTTCGGAAACGCCGAGGTTTTTCAACCTCTCCAGCGCCGCTTTCGGCATTTCTCGAACCGAATTTCTCGCGAGCTCAATTTCCTCGTCCGTTAATACGATGGGCAAAACGTCTGGTTCTCTCATGAATCGATAATCCAACAGAGATTCTTTCGATCGCAAAACGATCGTTTTGTTCAACTTTTCGTCCCACGACCGCGTTTCTCGCTCAACTTTCTCCGCGCCGACGACGCCGTCTAAATACCTACCGTGTCTCTCCTTTTCGTACTTGATTGCGTTTCGAATCGACCGTAAACTGTTCAGATTTTTAATTTCCGTGCGTTCCGATGATACACTAGTACTTTTAGTAGTAGCATCATCATCGTTACTGTCGGGGTCGTTTCTTCTTCTTCTCACCGACACGTTCACGTCAACCCGAATCGATCCGTCTTCCATGTTTGCGTCTGAAATTTCTAAATATCTCGCCATCTGAATAACATCAGAAACCGTTTCTACCGCGTGCTCTTCGCTTCTGATATCCGGTTTGGTCACTATTTCCAACAACGTCGCTCCAGCTCTGGATAAATCGACGACATTCGAAGACTTTTCGGAAGAAGAAGAAGAAGACAAAGAAGACAAAGTCTTCCCAGTATCCATCTCCAGTTGCACCCGCTCCACCCTCACGTTTTCGTTAATCCTCCCACCGGTCAAAATCGGTTTCCGGTGTTGCGTGATCTGATACCCGTGCGGTAAATCTCCGTAGAAATAGTGTTTCCTATCAAACTCGGAGACTTTCTCGCACGTCGCGTGTAACGCCGTCGCGAGTTTCAACGCGCATTGCACCGCAGCTTCGTTCACCGGAGACGGTAACGTGCCAGGTTCCGCTCTGTCGAACGCGTGGACGACAGGAGAACCACTTGCAGAACCACCATCTACTCTTAAAACAGAACCAGGGGAGAATAGCTTTGTTTTCAACGAGGTCAGTTGGAGGTGTATTTCCAATCCAACCACCACGCCCTCCTCCTCGTGTGCTCCTCTTCTTCTTAGGGGATTTTTTACATCATCATCATCATCATCATCATCGCGAGCGTTTGATGTTGTTCTTAACGAACGACTCAAAAACCCTTTAAAGGGCGTCGTTTGCCGACGAAAGAATACGAACGATGATGATCCCAAACTTCCTCCTCCTACTGCTTTGTCTTCTTTACCACCACCGAGACTTTTGAGAAGACGAAGACGAGAAGCGCTCCTCATGCGTCGTAATAGTAATGCAAAGTAGACACAGAAAGAAAGGAAAACTTCATTTATTTTAAGGTTTTGTATTGCGTATGTAAACTTGCTGTTAAGCTATTAATGATGATGAGTGCGCTTGTGCGTTTTCAAAACATCAGATCGACGAAAAGCTTTATCACAAACATCACACTCGTACGGTCTCTCGTTCGTGTGAATACGCTTGTGCTTTTTCAAATTACCAGGTTGAGTAAAACGTTTCTCGCACACATCACATTCGTACGGTTTCTCGTTCGTGTGAATACGCATGTGGGTTTCCAAATGACCAGGTTGACGAAAAGCTTTATCACAAACATCACACTCGTACGGTTTCTCGTTCGTGTGAATACGCATGTGGATTTTCAAACTACCAGATTGAGTAAAACGCTTCTCGCACACATCACATTTATACGGTTTCTCGTTCGTGTGAATGCGCATGTGTGTGGCCAAATGTGATGGTTTTGCAAACATCTTCCCGCAAACATCGCACTCGTGCCCTCTCTTTCTCTTCGCTCCTTTCCTAACAGTTACCTCTTCTTCTTCTTCTTCTTCTTCTTCTTCTTCTTCTTCTTCTTCTTCTTCTTCTTCTTCTTCTTCTTCTTCTTCTCCCTCTTCTTCTTCTTCTTCTTCTTCTTCTTCTTCTTCTCCCTCTTCTTCTTCTTCTCCCTCTTCTTCTTCTTCTTTTCGTATCTGATGATGATTCACCTCGAGATCATCCTCCTCGTCAGGAATCCTCGAGCACAACACCAAAGGTTCTTCTTTCTCTTCTTTCTCTCCCTTCAAAACCGTCCTCGCGTTCACCGCTCTTTTCGGATGTGGATTCTTTCTTCGCCTCATATAATAATTACTTCTTCTTCTCGTTGTTGTTGTTATTATTTTCACGAGAGGTACATTCAACCTCGCATGTGGTTTAACGAAGAAGAAGAAGAAGAAGAAGAAGAAGAAGAAGAAGAAAAAAAGGAGAAAAGGTATATTTAGGGTTTATGTGAAAAATTCAAATTTAGGTGTGACAGCTTTCTTTCTAACGGACTCATTTCTTCAGAGTAGTGCTCTTTTCCCTGTTGCTCTCTGCACACACGCGCACACATCATGGCTTCCTTCCTCTTAAATTCTCTCCCCGCGACGACGACGACGACGAGAGGCGCCCCACGTTTTGCAGCAAAAAGTGGTGGGAGTCGAAGAAGACGAGTTGTATCTCGATCATCATCATCATCACAAAATTCGTCGTCAAAATCGTCAACGTTTTTTACCGAACACATTAACGACGACTTTGACGGTTCGTCAACCACGATAACGAGTCGCGATGATGAACGACGACAACAACAACAACAACAAAGAAGGCAATTCCTCCCACCGAAAGAAGTTTTGCAATCCATTTACGTCCCGGAATCTCTGGCGGAAATAAGAGCGTACGTGAGATGGGAAGAGTTCGGGAAACCGGAAGAAACGACGGCGGAATGGCAAGCGAGCGAATATAAAAACGCAGTTTTGGATTTGAAACTCGATTTACTCTCCGGGATGACTCTGAACGATATTCGACGCAGATACGGCGTCGAACCGGTGGACGGAGACGACGACGAGTTACCCATGTTTACCATGGACGAAGAGCTGGAGAAACGGATGAAGTTGGCAGAGGCGATGACGAGAGTCGAGAAGGTTGGGAAGATGAGTCTCGTGGAGGAGGATTCCGCGAGTCCGGTCAGGTACGGGGACGCGATGGTGGACTCGTCGTCGTCGTCTGTGGTGGATGAGTTCATCAAGCCGTTACCTACTTCTCCTTTATCATCATCAGTTATTGACCACGTAGTTTCTGCGGAAGAGATGACGGAAGAGGAGCGCGAGATGATGGAGGAGGAAGCGACGGTGGTCGACCGAGCGGCTCTGTCCATCGAATACGAAGCAGAGGACGAAGAAGAAGAGGAGAGAGCGGTGTTGACGGAAGCCGAGGAGGACTTTTTACAAGAGTTGCAAGCGTCGACGACGTTTGATGCGGACGATTTTCTTCCGATGACGGAGGAGAAGAAGAAGAAGAGCGAAGAAGAAGAGAAAAACTTGGGTGTTTTAGCAGAAGACGAAGAAGAAAAAGTAGAAGAAGAAAAGAAGCGCCAAAAAGCCATCGCGAGCGAGCTCGTGTTGAACTTGAAGGTGGAAGTGGACAAGTACAAGCAATCCGCGGAATCGCTCAAAACGCAAATGCTCGAAGCGACGGAGAAAGCGGAAAAGGCTTCTTCTGAGTTTGATTCCATGAAGGAGCAAAGAAACCGATTGGCGCGAGAATTATCCGAACTCGAACTCGAAACCGCCGCGAAAGACGACGAGATTAAAGAGCTGAACGAGTTTCTCGTGTCTTCAGAAAAAGACTTCAAGCAATCCAAAATGGAAGAACTTCAAAGTTTGCGCGAGTCTTTGGAGCAAATGAAGGAGGAGAAGAAAGCGGCGGAGGTTTTAGCGAGAGCGTATAAGCAAGATTTCGTCCAAGAAAGAGAACTGAACGCAAAGTTCCGCGAGGAGAAGAACCAGATGATGGAGGAAAAGACAAAGAGCGAACGAGAATTGCGAGCGGCTGCGAATGAATCCGAAATGAAGCTTTCCGCAGCGATGCGCGAGAACGCCGAGTTGAAGAAAATCTGGGATAGCGACCGCAAAGTTATTGAGATTTTGACCAAAAAATTGGACGAAATGTCCGAGAAGCCCGGGTTGGGCGCCGCCATCGTCAACACCTACTCCACCGTCAAAACGGTCATTCCAAAGTACTCCTCGGTCATTGCGAGCACGACCATGAACACGACCAAAGGTGTAGTTTCCAAAACGACGGATATTTCCGGTAAATTCTTCTCCGCCGTGAAGACAAAACTCGAGAAAATCAAAGAGGACGAGTTGGCGCTCATGGACGAAGAGGAAGACGACGACGAATTCGAAGACAGCGACGTTCGAACGGGCATTTTTTTGTGAATAGGTAGAGAGCTGCGCGCCACTACCAGTACTACTATTATCTCCCAAACGCGTATTCTTTTGAGAAGAAAATACGTTTATTTTATTACAAAGAAAAAGAACTTACGACGACGAGGTACCTCCCGGTACCTCTGTACGTAGAAGGTAAAACTTCTCCTTTTTTATTAAAATGTTACACTACTACTCGAGACTACATACTACTACTACTACTAAACTACGCACTACTACTACCTAAAACATAAGAAGCGCCTTTTCGCGATGAAATCAAATCTAAACTCGTATCGTCTGAAACGCCTCGACGACGGACCTCTCGTACTCCGTTTTCAGCGGATCGAATCCGCACGCTTTCAAACTCGCCTCCTTCTTCGCCTTCTTCCCTTCCTCCGTCGTCTCGTCGTACTCGGTGTATTCCGCGACAAACGAATGTCCACTCGCACCACCACCACCACCACCTTCCGGCTGATAGTCCATCATCATTCGCAACATCTCCTCGTCCTCCGCCTCTTTCGCATCACCAACGCCTCCTCCTCCACCCCCAAACACCACGTTAAATTTCTCCGGGCAGCTCACTCTGTCCTCCTCCATATTCCTCTCTTTCCTCTCTTTAATCTCTTTCGCATGTTCTCGTTTCTCTTTTTGTAAAATCTTCTCCGTTTCCGTCGCGCTCGCGATGCCTTCGATCGCGTTGAATACGATCTCTTCCACGTGTTCTAAATAGTCGTTGTACTTCGCCTCGTTCGGGAAATCGGATCGTCGTTTGTTAAAGACGGAGAGGACTTTTTGACGCAGTTTCACGTCCGAGGAGATGGTTTGCGGGATGAAGCATTTAATAACACCACCACTCTTCGTCGTCGTCATGTTCTTCTTCGCCGTTTTGTTTGATGATTGAGCCTCTCTCTCTCTCTTTAAAGCGCTCTTTTCTGTGGTGAAATTGGAAGCGAAAATCGCCATTTTTAGCGAAGATAAAAGCGCGTTAAAGAGAACACATAAATTAAACGAAGAAGACGAATAATGTCAACGACGAACCGCTTAAACGTGGTCCCAACGGTCACGGTCCTCGCCGTGGTCAAAAACCGCCTCATCGGCGCCCAACGCGGGTATAAACTGCTCAAGAAAAAAGCCGACGCCTTGTCTCTCCGCTATCGACAAATCCTAAAGAAGATCGTCCAAACGAAACTCTCCATGGGCGAGAACATGAAATCCGCGTCGTTCGCGTGGACGGAAGCGAAATACGTCGGTGGAGATGGGATTAAACACACGGTTTTAGATTCCGTGGATGGGAAAGCGGAGATTCGAGTGCGAGCGTACGCGGATAACGTCGCTGGGGTGAAGATTCCGAAGTTTAACGCCTGCGGGAGTGGGAGCTTGATAGGAGCGAGCGGAGGAGGATCGGGCGAAACAGGAACGACGACGGCGACGACGGAGAGTAAGAGCGAATTGACCGGGTTAGGAAGAGGCGGGAAACAGATTCAAAAGTGTAAAAAAGCGTACAAAGAGGCGTTGCAAACGCTCGTGGAACTCGCGAGTTTACAGACGGCGTTTTTAACGCTCGATCAGGCGATTAAAACGACCAACAGACGCGTAAACGCGTTGGAGAACGTAGTCACGCCGAGGTTGGAGAATACGGTGAGTTACATTAAAGGGGAGTTGGACGAGTTGGAGAGAGAGGAATTTTTTCGGTTGAAGAAAGTGCAAGCGAAGAAGAAGAAAGACGCGAAGGAGAGAGAGGAGAAGGAGGAATCGCTGAGTAAAGGAGAAGGGGTGGTCAAAGGCGAAGGCGGGAGCGGCGCCGGTCCGGTTGGGAATTTGATCGATTTCGCCAACGAAAAGGACGAGGATTTGTTGTTTTAGTTCGAGAGACGACGAAAAGGGGGAGATTTGTTTTTAAGTAGATATATAATAATAGCGCACGTATAACTTTGTAAAACACGTTTAGAGATAAAAACAGACATCGTAAAAAACGTAAACGTGCGAATATCACGGCGCTGTATGCTAGTAAATACTATAATTTTATTCTATTCTAATCGTCGCTCAAATCTTCTAACCATTTCTTATAATCCGGTGGATTCGGTAATTCGGACTCGACCAACTCCTCCATTGGAAACCTTAATATAGCCGCCACTCCAGTCAATTGTTTCAACCTCTCCCCACTTTCGTGACCGGTTGAAAACACCCTCGCGCTGCCGAAACCGGAATTTTCCACGTCCTCGCGAACTTTCGTCCATAACTTTCTTTCGATTGGATTTTTCGTGCGAAATACATCGTCTGATAAGAGCAACATCTTAATCGCGCCTTCTTTGAACGCTTTCAGCACGTGCGACGGCCCATACAAAGCTTTATACTTCTCAATTTCCGCGTATAATTGTTCGAGCACGTCCGCGTCGAGCGTTTCCGCGGCGGCGCCAACCGCTTTGCGCGTGGACGGGTCTTTTAGCGCTTCCAAAAGCGCGCCCACGTGCGCGCTCGACGCTCGAACGTTCTTCACTAATACGCAATCGAACGATGACTTCAGCCAACTCTCGAAGGTTTTGCCAGAATACAATTTTTGCGAGCGTTCGTTGAGCTTTTGCAAAATATTCTCCTTCCCAAAGCCAGGGCCTGCGATGATGAAACAGATTGGGCAATTTTCCAGGAAATGTTTCTTCTTCTTCTTCTCGTCGGTTGTCGCTGCTGCCGCTGACAACGACGACGACGCGTGACCACTTCCGCTGCCTAATACTGCGTCGCAAATATCCTCGTAAAACTTACCCAACTGTTTCTCGTGCCCAACTACCGCCCCTACCCCTTTCTTCTTCGGTATCGATCTTTCAATCTTCGCGACTACCGTCGTCCGAGCGCCGCCGCACAACACTATGCGACACTCACCTACATCCGATATCAACATCGCTACAATCGTCGCTTGCACGTTCGGTTCTAAAGCTTTTCGAAACCGTCTCACGTCTTCCCCGTCCCACTCGCTCTTCTCGATCGTCACCGCTTTATGCGTCGTCAACTCCAACGTATGCATCGCGCCTTGCTTCACGTATTCGCTCACCGTTTGGTTCCGTCCCGAAACCCTCACGAGACTCAAATCTGGATCCCAATCGATGCTCGTCACTTTCACGCCTAAGTTTAGTTTAATAACTTTCGACGAGGTATCTCTCACGTTCGCCCCGGAAGATTCCATCTCGGACGCTTTCACTTTCCTCGTCGCCGTCGCGTGGACGATATCGTCCACCTTGAGCAAATTGTACACATCCCACATGTCGTCCTCGGTTTCCGGGGTACATTTCACCGAACCTTTGCCGTCTCGTTCGAACTTTTCGTGGATGAGTTTCATGAAATGAATGCGGTTGTTACTTCTTTCCCGAAACAACAAACAACACCCCTAAAACCACAAAGATCTTAAAGTAAAATGGTGTGTTGTTCTCACGCTCTATCGCCTCTTTCGCGCGCACAATTACAACAATGACAACACCCCTTTCGCGTCAAAACTCCGCTCGTTCGCTCTCTCTCTCTCTCTGTGTGTCAAGAGTAAATGAAGAACGTTTTGTTCACTCTCGAGTGCATTTTTTGTATCTAAAAAGAGCCAAAAATAGCTTCACTTTAAAATACGCGAAGTTTAAGAAGACAAAGACAATGGTACGTGTGCTTTTGCCCCCTCCTGTTTTGGCATCATTGCTCGCGATGAGTACGACGATGTGGTTAGTATTATTATTTTGCGTGTTTGTCGAGAAGTTGAGCGCAAATGCGCTCGAAGGGAGTGGGGTCAAAATCGGGTCCTTCCCGGTGGGCAGTCCGTGTTATGCAAACTACCAGTGCGTGAAAAACGAGGCGTTTTGCGAGAAGGATGAATCGGAGGAGGACGATGAAAGTGTGTACATGTATCGATCTGCGGAGTATAAATACCGAGTTGAAGCGGAATACGGATTGCACGGGTACGATGATGCGAGTTTTATGGATGATTTAGCGATGAATGTGGCGAGATTTGCAAGCGCCGTGGCGAAGGTGATGGATGTGGACGCGCGGACGGTGGAAGCGCTCGAGGTGAGAGGAGCGGGCGAAAGTCAGTCGAGGAGCGCGAAGAGCGCGATGAAAGTTGTATTTATAAAGTTTGGAGTTTTGACAAAGACGTTAGTTGAAGCGGCGGAAAAAGGAAACAGATTGACGACGATACCGGCGGAGGACGTTGTCGACGCTTTACGCGAAGGCGGGTTGGATAATGTTATGTACGCGTCGGCGTCTTCTGGAGATGGATTTATTCAAGTGTATGGTGTTGGAGAGAGCGATAATAGTGCTACTGGCACTGGTAGTGAAGAGGATGGTGAGTTCACGCCACCGCCTTCACCAATACTGTCACCGCCGCCGATGCCGTCATTTGTACCGCCGCCGTTCTCACCTCCTTCGCCACCGATGCCGGAAATTTCAGAATCTCCTCCGTTACAGCCTCCTCCATTTTCTCCAACATTTGTATATCCTTCTCCACCACCGCCACCGCTAATACCGCCACCAAATTCTCCTCCTTTGCCACCACCACCATTACTATCACCACCACCAAGTCATCCTCTTCTCTCACCTCCACCGAGTCCATCTCCTCCAGCACCTCCTTCGCCATCGATACCATCGGCGCCGGCCTCACCAAGCTCACCATCGGCACCATTGTCACCTCTCTCGCCGAGCTCACCGTCAACGCCAAGCTCACCACTTGCACCAAGCTCGCCATCAACACCAAGTTCTCCACCTGTGCCAAGCTCGCCATCAACGCCAAACTCGCCGTCAACGCCAAGCTCACCGTCAACGCCAAACTCGCCGTCAACGCTAAGCTCGCCGTCAACGCCAAGCTCACCGTCAACGCCAAGCTCACCGTCAACGCCAAGCTCACCATTAACGCCGTCATCACTACTACCACCAAACTCACCATCGACACCTTCTACGCCACCGGTGCCGCTCCCACCGGCTTCACCATCAACACCGTCATCACCACTACCACCAAACTCACCATCGACACCTTCTACGCCACCGGTGCCGCTCCCACCGGCTACACCATCAACACCACTATCACCACTTTCGCCAGCTTCACCGTCCGCTCCATTCAGTCCGAGCTCGCCAAGCTCTCCATCTGCACCACCAGCGCCACTGCGGCGAAGAGTCCTACTTTCTTCCCAGGTCAGTGAGAAGTATCAGTTTGAGATGGGCACTTGCAAAATGATACCGCCTATCAGAACTGCAATATCACCACCACCATCACCGCCACTGAAGAAAATTGCAAGCGCCAAGACTATAGGTATTTCTGCCGGTGCTTTTTTTATCGTTGTTGTACTTCTTCGCGCGTTGTTTATCTATCATCGACAGAGAAGCAAGCGATTCGAAAAAGATAACGGGCTTATTTCTGGCGGTCAACAACAACGAAAAAACAGAAAAAGAAGCGTGTGAGAAATTTTTTCCTTCACTTTCGACGACGCTTCGACGACGATGTTTCTTAGACGCAACCGCGACGAGACGATCAGAGATGATCCAATTCATACCTGCAACCTTGTACACTCTCGCGTGATTGACATGGCACCAAGTGCGACGGAAGAAGGTGAAGCAGAAATTATGAGCGACGCAAAGAAAAAGGAGAAAAAAGTTTGGTCAAAGCCACCGAAAATTGATACTTCCGCCATCACCGGTATTCGAGCAATTACGGCGATTCAAATCGCGTCTGGACACTGGTTACTATTTTATGGCTCCAAAAATCAAGTGCCAATCGATTTTCAAGGAGGTCTCGCAGTGAGTACCTTCTTCATGATTACTGGATTCGTTTTATACGTGGGATATCGGCATAAAGTCTGCGATACCGAGACGTTCTCTTATTGGACGTTTATCAAACGACGATACGCTCGTGCCTTGCCTCTGCACTGGATATGTTTAGTTTTGTATGCACCATTTGTGTTCTTAAATTACGCGCAAATAAGAGACGATTATAACTTTTGGCAAAATAAAAGCGGAGAAGTCAATCTTATTATGGGTATTGCTTTAACGCCTTTCTTGATGCACTCGTGGATTTTTTCGCTCTGTTACTGGAACTCCGTGTGCTGGAGTTTATCTTGTCAGCTCGGCTTTTACTTTTGCTTTCCGTGGATGTGCAGAAAACTTGCGAGTTTGGAGGAGAAGATCGAAGAACAGGCTGCTTCATCAATCAACAAGCGCTCTCTCGTTGACCGAATCAAACAGAGACTATTTTTCCGTGGCGGTGGCGGAGGTGGCGAGGAGACTGTTGAAAACATCCACAACAGCATTGACAAAACTTTGCTCCTCTCGGCTGAATTGGCTGGTTATAAAAAGTATATCCTTCGATTCTACCACCTTTCGTCTTTCTTACCGCTCACCCTGATGGGTATCATGAATTCCACGTACTTTCGTAACATTTGGAAGGATAAAGATTTCAATGGTCGCGCCTCTACTCTGGTCACCGCATTGGATACAGATCTGGACGGAGTTCGGGCATACTTTTGCGCACGAGCTTGGTTTCCTGTTCGCCTGCCTCTATTTTTCATGGGAATGCTCTTGGGTGCTGCAAGAATGCGTGTCGATGACGCCCTCAAAGTGGAACAACAGGAAGAAGAGGCGGGAGAAGCGAACCAAGCTGACTCGTCAACCTCATCGTATCGGGGAAAATGGGCCTTCCGCACGGACGTTCTCAGCCTCTTTCTCACCATCTGGATCATCACCAGTATGGTTTTCAGCGGTATTCACACCGACTCAAAAAATATCCGCATATTCAACGAGTTCATTCTCACCCTCCCGGTCGCCGCGTGGCTGTTTGGTCTCACCGCCTGCACCGAATCCTACTCCTACCGATTGTTAAATTTGAAAATCCCGCAACGCATCGGTCAGTGGTCCTTCGCAATATACTTGCTCCAGTTTCCGTTCTATTCGTACTGGACCGCGATGGAAATACACTCCATGAACCTTTTCCCTCCGTGCGATCGACAAGCCGAACATATTCGCACGTGGTCGGACTGTTTTCGAAATTACGAGGGCGGAGATGACCCCAGATACCCCGATGTAATCGTCATCGCGTTCGTAATAATGCTCGTCGGTTTATCTGCGATTGTTCACGAGTACGTGGAGAAACCTACGACGAAGTGGGTGCAAAATTTAGTCGGTTGAAACTTACTCCGTACATCGTATTTTTGACACCACGTTGACAGCACTTGTACCACACTTCTCTCCAAGGATAAATAATGTCTCTCATCGCACATCCATCTCTCGCTTCGCCGCATCATCAATCGTCTCGCGCTGATATTGCTGCTCGCAGCGTCACGAACGATAGATTTCGTTCCTCTCTCTTCGCATCGGTGTCGTCGAATCATCGACAAAGACTCCCTTCTAAAAGTTCTTCTTCGTATTCTTCCGCTTGCAAATCCCCTAACGACCACCAATCGCAGAACCAAAGCGGAGGAGGTGAACGACAACGACGTCATCGACGAGACGTGGTACTACTTCCAACATTTACTGCTTTAGTACTCGCAACATCATCATCAGAAAATGCCGCGCACGCGATGCTGGTGGACGAATCCAAATCGATCAGTGCTGCTTCAACGATTTTGGAATCTTTAGTGAGCGTTTTCAACGGCGAAACGGGACTTCTCGTCTCCTCTGGTTTCGTGTGGTCAATCGCCGCAAACGACAATAATTGGTACGTAGCCACGACGGCGACGGATTTGTCAAAGAATAGCAAGAGTTTACAAGTTGAGTTTGCGGATGGACGCGAGTATGCCGCGACGGTGGCGTTTAGCGACATCGATACGAATATCGCTTTCCTGAGAGTGAATAAAGTCGAGGGAAACAACGCCGGCGCTCCGCCGCCGAAAGCGGCTAAGATTGGCCGTTCGGGAAATTTGAAAGTCGGGCAGGATGCTTTGGCGGCATTTAAGGAGTCTTCCAGAAGAGGTGGTGGAGATATCGGGAATTCAGTAATTCGTTCTGGAATTGTATCGGGGTTGAATAGAACAGTGCCTTCCGCGACTGGTCGCCCGTTGCGGAATTGTATTCAAACGACGGCTTCTTTTCCAAACGAAGGTGGCGGCGGTGTGCTGGTCGATTCTGGTGGCGCCGTGATTGGTATATTGGCGCCAACGTATACGGGAAAGTCGGGAGTGAGTGCGGGAACGAATAACGGTATATTCTTCGCGGTTGGCGTTGATTCCTACGTATTAATTTCTCAAAAGCTTTCGGCAGCAAGATGATTATAGCAATTCATTTTATATTTTATTAGTATTGCATGGCGTCGTTCGTTTTTGTTCTCTCTTATTTATTCAATGTAAGCGGAGTAAACGATTGTAGGTCACCGTATAGAGCACAGATGAACTTCCGAGTACAACGATACCCCGCGTCGCGTTTCTTATGATGATCCCTTTTACTTCTTCGGCCCCGAAATTAGGATTTTCTGAAAGAATACGGGCTGCTGCTCCAGCCGCGACGGCAGCTGCCATAGATGTGCCAGATTGATAGCCGTATAACGATTCGATATCATCGTCGTCATCGTTGTGAGATGATTTTGCTGTAATCGCGTCTACTTCATTCTTCTTTGTACACCTGTTTTGACCAGCGCACGCACCTACCAATCTCACCCCGGGGGCAAACACGTCCACGCATCTTCCTAAATTGTTCCACGCGTAATTCATATCTCTGCTATCCGTAGCTGCTACGGTCATGCATCTCGAGCTTCTCGCTGGCACCGAAGCACACGCATCCGCGTTTTGGTTGCCGCTCGCAGTCACCAACAAACTGTTCGTTTCTCGAGCGAACCTGTCCACAGCGTTTTCAAGCGCCCTGGAACGGACGCCAATGGGAGCTCCAAGGGCGAGTAAAACTACCGCACCTTTAAACATATCGCTATTTTCCGCTTGTTTCGAAAGGATTTGATCGCTGGTCCACTCGAGTCCAGCGACTACATCTGAAACGCTTCCCGCTCCATCCGAGTTTAACACGCGCACTGACACTATTTTTGCTCCAGGTGCAACGCCAGTAGTGCGACCTGCAATCAATGAGGCACAAAAAGTACCGTGACCATCCGGATCGAGATCCAGAAGATTGTCTTCATCTGGATCGAGCGCAGTCACGTGCGAATCGATTTTCCCGCGCAATTCTGCGTGTTTAGATTGCACTCCAGTATCGAGTACGTACACATAAACGCCTTCACCTCTTTGCGTACCATCCAGATCGCTAAACGACAAACGATTATCCAAGGGCAAGTAATTTTGATCGATTCGATCTAAATGCCACGGCGGCGACATCTTCGAAACGATCGCGTCCTCTTCGATATCCTCGATCCTCGAAGCGTCCAGATCCAACTTCATCCTCTCCAACTCCTGTTCCGTCGCGAAAACGGTAAACCCAGAACGGAAAGCCTTCTTGCAATTGAATTCTTTCCTCTCTTTGCACAGTTTAAAGCTCTCGTAGCGTGACTTTAGCGTGACGATGTACTTCTTTTTCTCATCAAAATTGCCTCCTCCGCGTATTTTTTGTAGCAACGACGAGTTCGTCGTCCGCCCTTTTTCTGTATCTTTGTCTTCCTGATGAAGACTACTACACGCGACCCCGCGAAAAGCCAAGAAAAGGACCACAATGAACACGAAAACATAGAATGAGAGATGACGACGACGTCGACGCGAAGGACTTCCTCGCACTTCTTCGCGCATGATGCTTTGAAAAGTGTGACGTCGTCGTCTCGTCTTCCGAGAGAATATTTTTTTGTTTTGTCCGAGGGGTTGGTTTTGGCTTTTATTAAGACCTTTTTGCGATGGATGATAAATAATACACATATTACAAAATGAACCGCTCGATGGCGACGGCGACGCCGTCGTCCGCGTTCGTTTCGTCCAGAACGACAGATGCCGCGTTCCTAGACGAGAAGCTCGCGTTACCCATGGCAACGCCAAAGCCTTCGATTCCGTCCGTATTCATCGAAGCGGCGAATTCAATCATTCCGGCGTCGTTATCGCCGTCGCCGACGACGACGAGACGATAGTTTCTATCGCTACTCTCGTTTGCTAAGACTAGACTATCGAGCAAAGCGGAGAGTGCTCGAGATTTGTCGACATTTTTTGGGACAACTTCGAGCATCGTGGCTACCGCTCGAGTGACCAAAGCGCCGTCGCCGGCGTCGATAAATAATTTGGAAAATTCGGATGAATAATCGTCGACGGCATCTTTATTCGGACCAATGAGGAGCATTTTCTTCACTTGGCCTCGACTTTGGGCGATGATGTCGTCCACGGTCGCCAATATTTCGCATTTAGGTTCGTGGTATCGTTCGTGAAGTTCGTCCAGAAACGGAGACGATCGCAACGCTAAGCACCGATCGTCGCTCGTGAACGCGGTCAACGCAAACTCTTCGTCGTATTTTTGCTCGAAAGCTTTTCGCACGCACTCTACGGGTAACGCGTCGTCTATGAGCGGAACGCCGTTTTCACCGTAGGATGCACCACCGTTGAGAAAAATCCCGGGCGACGACTCGGAAACTATGCGCGAATCTTTCAAAAGCGGGTTTGTCGCCAGCGCCGCTTTCGCCGCTGGACGCGCTTTACCGGTGGCTATAACAATCAACGTCGAGTCGTCTTTGGATGCTTCGAGAAGAGCCTTTGCAACTCGATCTGAAACGCGCGAACTTTCGTTCAATAACGTGCCGTCCAAATCCACCACGAGAACTTTTTTGCTCGCCTCTGACGAAGAAGAAGAGGCGGAAGAAGAGGATGAAACTCGGTCGATTAAACCGCCATCTTTGATATAATCCCACCCTAAGGCCACCATGATTTCTCGTTCGAGCTCTTGCATGTCCTTCTCTTCTTCCTCCCCTAGCTCGTGATCAAACCCAAGCAAATGCGCGAACCCGTGCGCAAGCAACACTCTCAACTCGTCCTCCAAGGAATGTCCAACCTCTTCGGCTTGCGCTCGCGCAGTTTCCACGGAAATAATGATATCCCCGAGTACACAAATTGGACCGAACGCGGTAATTCCTTCCTCTTCTCCACCACTCGGGAAGCTCAAAACATCTGTAGGCGCATCTTTTGATCTCCACTCTTTATTCAGCGCTTGAATGTATGCGTCGTCGCACAACGCAACCGAGAGTTCCGCGTGTGAAAGTTGTTCCGGAAAATCGTCCCCTAAATTTTCTCTCAATCGGTCGTACACGTTAAAGTTACCACTACTATCACTTTCACCACCGCTCGCATCGACAAAGAGTTTCAAAATAGCCCTCGCATCTTTCTCGAATCTCTCCCTCATCTTTTCCAACTTCCCCTCGTCCATTCGCGCCTTCTCCGCCATCAATTTTACGTCGCCCGGGTTACCGTCCGCATCCGACACGAACGACACGTCCACGATGCACTCGACGTCCCCAACGTAAAAGCTTTCGTCGTCCTCCTCCTCTTCCTCCTCGTACACTCCATCTCTCGTCAACGCGCGCGGCGGCGCGACATTTTTCGTTTCGCTTTGGTAATGGCGGTTCTTCGCGCCGATAAAAAAATGCCGAAACCTCCCCTTCATGGGGTGTTTCGAAGCCACCGACGAGGACGCGAATTTAGTTCTCATCGTACCATCAGAGCGGCGACGATAAGAACAGCCACACAGAGAGTTCTCCCCCAGAGACGACGACGATGACGATGATAACGATGACGATGATGCGATGGTAAAAGCATTCCTCTTCTTCTTAAACTCGAAAGTTTGCGTCGTTGAACGACAAAGACGACGACGGGGAAAGAGCGCCGCATGAATGCCGTTAAAAGGATTCACAATCCGCGCGCGAAGATTGCCAACGACGGGAGGATGAGGAGGAGAAGAGAGGAGCATTTTACTGCTACTGCTCAAAGTGTTAGTATTAGTAGTGTGTGTTATCGATCGATGATGATGAAGATGATGATGACGAAGACGACGTAAGAAATGCATCAATACAGTGAGGATTTTAACAACACAAAGCAGTGCTTTGATACGAGTTTAGTTTAGTATTCGATGATATATTATTATTATTGAAACAAAATCGGCGGCGTATCGCTGGGTATGATCCCCCCACCTGGAACGAAAATCCCTTCCATCCCTAATCTGATTTGAATGCCTAAGAATAAACAAAACGCGGCGACCGCGACGAACGGCAAGACGTCGTCGGCTTCGTACGTGAACTCCCTCGTCGGTATGCGCAGGTCTAAGTTGTCGTAGACGGATAAAAGCTCTTCGACGGAGCTTTTAGAGGGAACGATCTCGGAATCGTCCAAGTTTTTTACGTAGTTCGTATTCGTGGTGGTTGTGATGTTACTAAGCGCCGCGGCTGTGCTGGCTGGTAAAGCTTCTACGACGGCGTTGGCCAAATCGTCGATGAATACCTCGTCACAATCGAGCGCCGGGACGCGACCCCAGTATTCAATACCGCTCTCTTCCGCTAATTCTCTGTATTCCTGGTCGATTTCTTCTAGCGTTTCGATGTGTTCGGAAACAAAAGATACCGGGACCGCGCACAACGCTTTGGTGCCTTTATTCCCCAACGCTCTGATCGTGTCGTCCGTGTACGGTTTCAACCACTCCACCGGGCCGACCCTCGATTGGTACGCCAAAACGTGCTTGTACCCTTCGCAGCCTATTTTTTTCAACTCGTTCGTGATAAGTTTCACGCACTCTTCCATTTCATCTTTGTACGGATCGCCGCCTTCGGAAACGTAGGAGGTTGGCACACCGTGCGCGGAGAAGAAAACGACCGGTTTGTCCGGCGCGTCTTTAAACGCCTCAGATTCCAACGTGTTTTTTATCAACTTTGCCATGCTCGAAACGTATCCCGGGCGACTGTACCACGACGGAATGACCGTGTGTTGTAAAACCCCGGTGCTTAAAATTGGATCTTCCCTGAAGATTTCCTCCAACAGCCTCAACGAACTCCCACTGGTACTAATAGAAAACTGCGGATACAACGGCAAAACCACCAAACGCGTGATGCGGTCTCTCTTAATATTCTCAATCGCCTCCTCCGTAAACGGTTTCCAATATCGCATGCCGACGTACGTTTTCACGTTCGTCAAACCTTTCGATATCAACGATTTCTTCAACGCTTCTGACTGTTCGTCTGTAATTCGTCTTAACGGCGACCCACCTCCGATGGACTCGTACGCCTCTTTGCTCTTCGGCGCTCTCGATTTGCTCACCAGCGTCGCGACGAACGTTTGCAAGAATTGTAAACCATCTGTTTTTCGAGTTGTTGTAAGAGGAGAAAAACGCGTCGTTTGTCAGTTAAATAATCACGAGTCATCAAGTTCCGATGATTACGCGCGCACAAACACATACACACGCACAAATAATTCGCGCGTAAACGAAACGAGAGAAGTACGCAACAACGAAGATCAAATCAAAAGAACACATCATCTTCAACACGAAGAAGAACAACAACAACAACAAAAACCAAATTCTCTTTCTAAATAAAAGACGTACTCGGCAAGCGAATGATATCCGGATCGGCGAAGAGGTTGAACAAGAACGGTTCGACGTCGTCGAGCGTTTCCGGTCCCCCTAAGTTTAATAACAAGACGCCGACTCGTTCGTCTTTCGCTTTTCGTATTTGCGAGTTCCAATCGATGGAGACTGAGGTGGTGGCGTTTTCAAACGCGGTCGCCGCGGAGACTACTTTTTTATTAGAGGAGGAGGAAGAGGAGGAGGAGAACGTTCGCACGTCGCGCGAATGTGAGCGCGTCTTTTTTCGTCGTCGTCCTCGTCGTCCATCACCGTCGTCACCACTTTCGCATCGCGCGACGTTGTAAACGACGTCATTCGTGTCCAGAACCCCCGTCTTTTGTTGTCGCCTTTTCTGCTGCTTTTCCCGACGACGAAGCGAAAGAAGAAGACCTCGACGATGCGTCGTAGTATTTCTTCTTTGTCTTCTCTCAAAAGGAAACGATTGCGACGACGACGTCGAACAAGAGGTTGATGATGATGATGATGATGATGATGATGATGATGACGGCGTCGATGCCCTCATCATCACTTTTTACGTGTGTTTTATCTCTCAAAATTTGACGAAAACAGCTGCATGTAAAATCCAGCTTTTTTGCTTTTTTGCAATTTTTGCGATTCAATAATTCCTTGTGAAAAAGCGTCAAAAAAGGGGCAGACGAGTGTATTATTAAAGAACCGCTCAAAAACAGCATCGTCACAGAAGAAAGACACAAAACACAAAACACACGGTAAAAGTATAAAAGAACAACAAAAAACATCTGACGATGACGACGATTCAGACGACGACGACGAGACTTTTTGTCGGAAGCAGCAGCGGCAAAAGCAGCGGCCGAGTGCGGGGAAGAGAAACGGTGGCTTTGCGGAACAACAAGAGCGACGAGGGGAATACTGTTCGGGGGAATGCATTTTCATCATCGTCGCCGTGGTCGCTTTTTTTATGCTCCAAAGAAGACAAAGAAGAAGGACGAAGAAGAAGACGGAGAATGAATCCGAGGAGACCAACGGCGGCGTTTGGCAAAGACGACAACAGAGACGGTTTCAAAGACGTCTCGAACATCATGAAGAAATACTCCAAAGAAGTCCCGAAAGACGTGACAAAAGTCGTCGGCACTGCCGTCAACGTCCTGGGAAACAACAACCAAAATAACAAACAAAACGAATACAACGGCGTCTTTGCTTTACTCTTCTTCAACTTTTTATTCTTCGCGTTGGACCATTGGTTGCAACTTCCAATGATGAAAATGTTTTATTTGAACCACGTGGATCCGACGTGGTGGCAATTCGTCACGTGCACCTTCTGCCACGCCAGTTGGGATCATCTCTCGTCGAATATTTTCTTCTTGTACATATTCGGCAAGTTGATCGAAGAAGAGGAAGGCGCGTTTGGTGTGTGGTGTTCGTACGTAGCGACCGGAACGGGCGCGTCGTTGGCGTCGTGGTTGATGTTGCCAAAGTCAGTGGGTGGGGTATTAGGAATGGGCGCGGCGGCGACGGTCTCGTTGGGCGCCTCGGGAGCGGTGTTTGGTCTGTTCGCCGTGAGCGTTTTAGTCAAGCTTAAGTTTGAATGGAAAAGGATTTTGGAAGTCGTCGTGCTCGGTCAGTTTGTGATGGAACGATTTTTGAACGAAGCGGCAATGATAGGAAAAGTTGGAGGCGTAGGAGCGGGCGGAGTGAATCACGTCGCGCATTTAGCCGGGGCGTTAGCAGGGGTTGTCTTGATTGCGCTGTTGTCGAAGATTTTACCGGAATAATTATATACCTGGTACGGTGTGGTTAGTAGTAATCTTAAGAACAACAACCGAGATGATAATAAATAATAGAAAATGACTCTCACAGATTTATAATAATATATGAATTAAAAGACGCCGATAGCGGTGAACAAAGCGAAAAGCAGAAACAACCACCCGCCGCAAAACGCGACGAAGCGTTCGGAAATTTTCTTCGAAATCAAACTTCCGCCGATGACCGCAATGAACGTCGCAAATAAGTGTCCAGCCGTTGCCCCTACGGCCACGCCGACTGGATTTTGCGCCGCGCCTAAAGCAATCGTCGCCAACATGGATCTATCCCCCCACTCGGCGACAAAAATTAAGCAAAACGTTTCGATGATGTTTTGAATGTTCGTCGTCCCTTTCCCGTCCGACTCTTTGATCTTCGATTCTGCTTTGCACACGTCCTCGGCCGCTTCCGCCAACGCGCCTTCAATGATCACTCCATCTTTATCCACTTTAATATTTCCGTTGTTGTTATCTCCGCCCGCGTTCGTCTTCTTTGGCATGTCGCTCGCGTCCTTCAATGACTTCAACCCAAAGAACAACAAACTCGCCACCGCGATGTACTCGCCGATGGGAATTGTATTCGAAAAGCTCGCCGGTACCGCCGAAAACACTCTTCCAATGACCACTGAAATCACTGACATCAACCCTAACGCCGAAGTCGCTCCAATAACCACCGGCATTCGTCCCATTCTCATCGCCAGTAACGCGGCGATGAAAAACGTCTTATCTCCCAATTCCGATATAAAAATCAACGCAAACGCGGCGGTAAACCCAGTTTTTGCGACCGCTTGTACGACCAACTGAAGCGCGACTTGAATGTTATTCGTGGCGTTTAACGACCCTAACCCACTGGAGATGTATCCAACCACCGCTAACACGGTTAAAAAGACTAACGCCAAAGCAGTCGCGTTGGACTCGGCTAACGGGTCGTCCATTTTCTCTTTGATTTCTTGGATGAATTTCAAGGAACAACTACTACTTTTATCATTGTTCTCGTCATCATTTCCGCCCGCCGTCGCGCTACCACTGCTATTACTAATCACGAGTCTTTCATCCGTCATTCTTCGCCCTCCTCGTCCTCGTCGCCGTTTTTGGTTGTTCATAAAAAACGTAGACGAAGAATTGACCATCATCATCACGTGAGAGATGCGATTGCCTCCACCCCCCACAACTTTGCTCGATGATTTTAAAATCAATCTTTTTGTTCTCGATACAGACGATTCAGACGTAAACGACGACGTCTGTCTCCGACGCATCGATGACGACGACACGACGAACGGAGAAAAGGAGAGTAAAGGTGTCATTCGTACGTTCGTCCGTTAAAAGAGAGAAAGAGAGAAAGAGAGAGTGAGTGAGAGCTTTTCGTGTGGTTTTTGTGACTCAGCAAAGGGGAAGATGATTTAAAAAAATGAAGATTTGGTTTACACCGAGGAAAGTGTGAAATCAAATAGGACGAGCGCGTCGAAAGCGAAGACAGTGAGTCTCTGTATTTCTTCAATTTTATATGCCGTATGAGAAACAGATGTTGTCTGAGATGTTCAAAAGTAGGAAAGTCTGCAGAACGTATTAACGTTCCAACATATATCCGTTTCTAATCAGTTCGAATCTCGTAAAGGAACAAAATACTATTACATCTGACCGCCGACGGGGGCGTGACCTCGTTTACTGGGATTCGTCGCCAACTTTCGGAGCAGGCGTTTCTTCCTCGTTTGACTCTCTTTTTCTCTCTTTTTACGCTCGGTGGTGACTTTATCGAGCTTTTTGGCGTTGGAAAACGCGGCGGAGCCTTTTTTACCGACCAAGATTGGCGCTTCGCGGAGAGCGAACGCGCCGGCGACGTGGCCGAGGTGTAAGCGTTTGACGTGGAAGATGTGTTTGAGCGCAGACGGGTAGGCGGCGACGGCTCGGACGTGGGAGCGGAAGGCGTCTTCGGCGCGAGATTTGAGACTTGGGTCGGATTGCATCTTTCGTTCCGCGGCGGAAAGCAACGCTTTGACCGCGATGTGCTCCGTTGGGTTGTTTCGCGAGGAAGGATTCTTGTTGTTGCCGCAATATTTGCGCATGGTTGTTTGCGCGAGAACGTCCAAAACAGCCCCTAACTTTGCCTTTGAAAACGTGAGATCTTCGATATCTTCTTTTAACGTGTCTTCGAATTCCAATTCTTTTGGACCGAGGAAAAGAACGGCTTCGCCGTCGTTGCCTAGACGCGCGGCTCGACCGACTCTGTGCGCGTACGTTTTCGAGTCCGCCGGAGGGTCAACTTGCACAGTCGCGCCGACGTTGTCGAAATCTAAACCGCGAGCGCCGACATCGGTGCACAAAAGGACGCCTCTTTTTTGGGACTGGAATCTAGAGACTGTCTTTTGACGCTCGGATTGTTTTTGTGCGCCGTGTAAACGAAAGACTTCGTAGAGGCCGCTTCCTCTCTTTTTATTGCTCTTTTTCTTCTTCTTCTTCTCCTTCTTCTTCTTTGCGTCGGTGTCGTCGTCCGAATCGTCCGAATCGTCCGAATCGTCGTCTGAATCGCTTTCACCGCTCGCGCTGCCACTGCTACTACTACTGCTGCTACTGCTGCTGCTGCTGTCGTTTTCTTCATCGTTTTCTCCGTCGTTCTTCTGCCCAGCTAACCAGGACAAGATTTCGTAGTGATACTCAACGGACTCTCTGCTCGCGAGGAACACGATGACTTTGTTCAAATCAGACATCGCCCATCCGGCGAGTAAACCGGCGATAGCTGCCATTCGACATTTCGGTGGCGTTTCAAATATAGTATGCGTGAGCTGTGAAGGCACGCGAATCTTTCTATTCTTCCCATCGTCGCCATCAACTGCTCTCCCGGAAGCTCTCGCCATTGCTTTCATCAACCCTTCTTCGTCCTCGTCGTTCTCGTTGTCGTCCTCTCCTTGAACAAACTCAATCTCGCGATCAGCTTCTGGGTTAACGTCCACTGTCACCGCATTTTGCATTTTCATTCGCAAACGGTCTGTGCCTGGCGTCAAAGTAGCCGATAGCAACGTCATTTGTGAAAATGGAGGCGACGCCGACGCCGCCCGCGCTTCCTTTTTCGTTCGCTCGATGATATCTAAAATAGCGTCGATATCCTTCTCGAATCCTAAATCTAAAACGCGATCGGCTTCGTCAAAAACGACAAAACTGACATTCACGAATACAAAAGCGGCAGTATTTTGCAAGTGATCTAACAGTCTCCCCGGGGTGGCGGATAACACGACGCACCCTTTTCTCAACTTTGCCTTCTCCTTCGCTCTGTTTTCGCCGCCGTGAACCGATCCGGTGGCAATCCAATGGTACGGTTTCGATAATTTCTCGATAAATGAAGAAACTTGCGTGGACAACTCTCTCGTTGGCACGATAATCAACGCTCTCGTTCCATCTTTCCTCTCGATTCTAGGCTTCGCTACTCCTAAACTAATAACTATCGGTAAAACGTAGGCCAACGTCTTACCGCTCCCGGTTTCCGCTCGAACGTAGCAGTCCTTCCCGGCTAAAATCGACGGCACTGCCAACTGTTGTACCAAAGTTGGCGTCGTAAATTGTAAATCCACAGACTCAGACATGACTTTAATCAGCGTCTCCGGAACGCCGAGCTCGGCGAACGACTTCGCAGTCGTCGCGTTGCTATCAAACACCCGATCCCGATGCGGCGCCGCGTCTCTCTTCTCGTTCTTATTCTCTCCGTTCCTCTTTTCCTCTTTTGACTCACCGTTATCGTCATCTTCGTCTTTCCTCGTCGCTTTCTTCATCAAATTCGCCCAATCTGCGGGATTAAACGCCTCTTCTTCCTCGTCGCCGCTCTCGTTTTCCATTTTCTCAACTTCCACCAATTCGCTCATCTTCTCTTTCGATGATTTTCCCGCGTTGTTCAGCAACAACTTCTCCTTGTGTTCTCGAGAGTTTTTCAAGAACCTCTCCTTGGCCGTCATTTCTTCTTCTTCTCTTTCGTCCTCTCCGTTCTTACTTTTCGTCGTCGTCTGAATCGTCTTTGGTTTCTTCACCCAAGTGGAAACGCCGCCGCCACCTTTCCCCTTTTCCTCCTTTTCCTCCTCTGCTCGGGTGTCGAGAACGAGTCGTTTCCGCCCTGTTCTGTTTATCGTCGTCGTCGTCTCTTTGACGCCTCCTTTTCCTCCTCTCTTTTCGTTCATGTCGTCGTCGTTTCTTCTTCTTCGCTCCCCGTTTCCTCCTCCGACTGCATCACCGTTTCCCCGCCGCTTCTCTTTCCCGCCTTGCCATTTTTTCTTCCCTCGAGCGACGGTTCGCTTGCGCGGATTACCTTTAGGACCACCACCACGACTTCTATCGTCCTCGCCAACGTCGGAAGAAGAAGAGGCGCCGGCGATGTTCAGAGTTAACAACTCATCGTCGTTGTCGTCGTCCGGCATTTGAGTGTTTTTTTCTGAGGAAAGAAACAAGAAATCTGCTAAAACAGTTGCCGCGCGTTGATGATTATTACACTATTACTATTTCACTATTATTACGAGTACGTGTCGTCGTTCCCGTGAAAGGTGTGCAACCAGCCGTGTTTGCACACCAAGCACTCGTGTCCAAAGAGACTCGCTTTTTTACGCACGCAAACGTTCCGGTCTCTCGCTACGTGCGCTTGATACGTTTCGACTAAAGAAGGCGCGCAAAGGTAGACTTTGTTGTAGGCGATGGCAAATGGGACGATTCTACTGGATGAGTCGAGATATTTTGCGAGTCCTGAGATGCACCCGGGCCAATCTGGGTTGAAACAATCGTCCAGTATGACGACGCCTTGTTCGTGCAAACACTCGTCGGCGGCGAACGATAAATCGCGCAACGTCGTCTCTACCGTGTGCGATCCGTCGATGGAGAAGATTCGCACCGGACCGTCGTCGTCTTCGTTAAAATCTGCTTCCTTGGTCAATTTCGTGGAGTCTTTCGAGATGACTTTGATGAAATTCGGCATGTTTGTGTCCGAGTCGACGACTCCGTCCCATACGAATTTCGAGTCTTCCTTCATCGCCTCGCAAAACTTCATCGCGTGCTTCCGAAACTTCTCGTAATCACCCACTCCACTCTCGTCTCTGTTAATCTCGGCTTGGTTCTCGAAACAATCGATCGCTACGCATCTCTCGTTTTGTTTTCGCAAGGAAACTAACGCTAAAAATGACTTTCCGTGATACACTCCAATCTCCGCCAAACTCGTCTTAAAATCGGACATCTTGAACACCTTCTTCTGACACGCATCTATGGATCGGTATATATCCACGTTTCCAATTTCATAAAAGCCGCTCACTTTTGAGAGCGCATTTTTCACAGCATCTTCTTCTTCTTCTTCTTTCCTCTCGTCTTCTCTTTGCCTCCGTTCCGCTGCTTTGCGATGTTTACTTTCGTTCGGAGGAGTACTTCTCTTAGGGGAATTCACGTGAGACGACGAGAACGCTTCCACGTTGTTGTTGTTGTTGTTGTTGTTGTTGTTGTTGTTGTTGTTCGTCTTTATCGCTCTGCGCTTCGAATTCAATCGAGACGAGGAAACGTAATAACAGCAGTGGTTCCTCGTCGACGAGGACAAAAAAGCCCCAGAAGCAGAAGGAGAAGACAAAGAAGACAACCAAGCGCGCATCACGCGTGCATATTTCTCGCGCTTTCCGAGAGAGAATTTTAGGGGAAAAGTCTTTCGTATCTTCAAAAATACGCGCACGAATAAGAACAACAACGAGCGGTTGTTTGCGCGACAAAGATGGGCAACGCGCAATCATCATCGAGCGCGCGAGAAACAGCAGAGGAAGAGGAAAGGGAGAACTCGACGACGACGAGCGGACGACGAGAAGGAGAAGAAGTAATAGTGGAAATGTCTTCTGCTTCTTCGCCTCGTTCTCAAAGCGCTGAAAGAGAAGAAGAAAAAAACGAGGAGGCGAAAAGGAAAGAGGACGAGGAGGAAGAGGATGGTGAGGAGGAGACAGAGGAGGAAAACAGAATCGTGGCGTCGTGCAGAGTGTGCTTAGAACCGATACGAAAATCCGACGTGATGATTGAAAACAACAGCGCGTGTTTGTTGGGATGTAAATGTTCCCAAGTTGGCATCCACTTAAACCGAGAGTGCGGGATAAAATATCTGAAAAATCTGCAACGACCGAACCAAACGCTGACCTTGTGCGAGGTGTGCCAAAGCCCAATGTCTGAATTCGCGACTAAAATTCAACCGGTTTTAAACGCGACGACGACTTCGAGAAGGTCTTCTCCGTTTACGCTTCACGATTCGGACGGTTTTTTGCACACTTTTTCGCGCCCGCGACGACGACCGGCTGAGTTGTGCGAATTCTTTTGCTTCTTAGTCCCGTGTTTACCGTGCGTGGCGCTCGCCTACACCAACTGCTTCCACTCCACGTGCGTCTCTTTAATGCGCTTCCGAGCGTATATTTTCCTCGGGCTCATCCTTGCTCTGTTGATCATCTTTCTCTCCGACGTTTATCTCACCATGGAAGATAAATACGAGAGTCGCGTGAGAGAGCAAAGAAAGGATATCGACAACAACAGGCCTTCTAGATATCCGTCGAACGACGACGACTTTAACAACAACAACAACTTCAACGGCGGTATGAATTATAACCCGAACGCGTACGATTACTACTCGAGAGGGAGAGGATAGAATAGCTTCTATTACCACGCGTAGGGTTTAGGGAGAGAGAGAAAAGAGTTTAATAAAAAGCGTAATGTACTACTATATCGCGAACACACCACGTTTTGTGTCCGCTTCGAGGATTTCAAACCGCTTTGGAAAAGACTTAAAAATTCAAAATTTCGCTTCATAAAAATGACGGCAGAGGAAGACACAACCACCGTTGCAATGACCACGAAGGCGTCTGAATCGTCGTCGTTGTTTGCAGTCGATGATGCGCTTCATTCGCGTCCGAATTCGCACGACGAATTGCTGGATTTATTAGCGTCCTCATCTTTCACACCCTCCCGTCGTGGGAAAAAAGGGGAATTTGAATCCGCGCAAAAGTTGATGATGAATACGAACAATGCGGACACGACTCCTGGGACCACTACTACAGAGGAGAACGATGCCAGAACTGCTGCTTCATTTTCCACCTCTCCTTCGTTATCGTTTCAAACGCCGCAGAATTTATCGCAGTTAAGGACGAGAGCTCGAATGTCCCCTCCTTTACTGCAAATGCCTGGAGGTATTGGAAATACGAGCGTATCGCCGAGATCGTCATCAAACGGGAGCAAAGGAGGGTCGCCATTTTTTTCAAACCTGTCGTCGTCTCCAGAACGCGAAGTGTGCGCGATATGCATGTGCAGACTGGACGATGTGGAGTCTCCGAGAGTCAGTCGGGCAGATTTGGCGAGTCTCGTTGTGAGTACCGCTACGACGACGACCGACGACGGCGAGGACGGGAAAGAGAACGAAACGAAACAACATCAGCAAAGAAAGAAGAAAGAGATTTATACTTTACCGTGCACGCACAGATTTCACAGGAGCTGTCTGGGGGAGTGTCGCGCGAACGATTTTTCGCAGTGTCCGATGTGTAGGGAGAGTTTACCGGGAGGTTTAACACCGGATCACGTGAGGCAGATGAAGGCGAAGATGGAACAGGAGGATCCGGACGCCGCGAGGAGGGCGTACGCGGTCCAACGAAATCGAGCGGCGAGGGAGGCGGTCAGAGCAGCGGCGTTGAGGAGGCAGATGGCCGCCGGGGTGTTTAGCTCGAGTCCGACGAATTCGATGAGTTTATCGACGCCAAGTCAACAACCGAGAACGCCGTTGGCGTGTCCGCCGGGCGTGGGAGGTACGTCGCCGGCGAGCGCGAGCGGAAGCGGAGAAAAAGTGGGTGGAGGGACGTCTGTGGGCGGAAGCTTACGAAGAACGAGCTCTGGAGTAGCGAGTGGCGATGCGAGCACGGATAAAAAACCTCCGCTCCCACCTCGAGGTGTTCCTTTGAACGGAGGCGGAGACGAAGCGTACAATCGACATCGACGACAAAGGTCGAATCTCACGGAACAATTAGCCAAAGCAGAGAATTTGGACGAGGACGAGGACGATTTCGATATGGACGATTTGGACATGGATCTCTCCCAATCGCAAAAATCAGACTACCATTGAAATAGGAATAGTATTTTAGAATGCAAGCATACATACACAGGTATTAATAATCGCGCAGCAGATGCGTGTTTCTTTAATTATATATTACACACACGTACTATATAGAAATATCATTTCAATCAAAAAAGATATCTCCGGGGTTGATAACCATTGGAACACCGAACGCGTTTTCAACCACCCGGCGTCCGTCTGGTAACGTTTTCCCTATGTACTTCATCAACTCCTCCTCCGGTATGTCTTCGTATTTCGGGCGCACGCCGTTCGCGCTACTTCTACTTTCCGTCGAAGTCTTCTTTTGCGGCGAAAGCACGCGTCTCGGTTGCGTTCTTGACACCCCAGGCCTGGAGTATTTACTATTGCTCCTATTACTACTGTTGCTACTCGTACTGCTACTACCACTCACAAACGGATGCGTGGTGAAAATCTCCCACCTCGTCGTCCCGTCCACGACGTGCTCGGCGAATCGCATCCCCCATTCTCTGTGCATCGTCACGTCTATATTCCGCATCAACTGATCGAAAGCCCCGACAGAGCTCAACCCGTTCCTGATTTCCAACTCAATCGTCGACTCGTTCGCGCCAATATTCCCCGATACGAGTAAAATATCGCGCGTCGGGTCTAATCCAGCCGCTCGCCCTACCGTGTCCGCCCACTCGTGCAACATCTTAACGCACTCGGCTTTGTGGCCGTATTTCGCCACGAGAATCCACCGGGCGATCACAGTCGAGGAAGTCGAAGAAAGAGAAGCTTTACGCGTCGTTTCGCCATCGCCGTTTTCGATGATTTCGAGCCGATTGGAGGACGACATCAAAATCGATGAAAGCGAAGAAACCGGCGGTTCTTTAATTTCTTCCTCTTCTTCTAAAAGTTCCAACAGCGAATTCTTCGGAGCAGGGGACGAGGACAAGTCAGACGATTCAGACGATTCAGACGACGCGTTTTCAAACGTTTCCGCGAACAAAAGCGCAAACTTTGCGTCTCTGTCCTCGTCTTCCGGTTCTCGCGTCGAGAACCCGCCGCTGTTGCCGCCATCAACGCCTCGGCAAAGAGAAGAAGCGTTGGAAGAATTAGAAAACGTTTGAGAAGGAATCCTCCTCAACGAGACGACGACTCTTCTTCCTCCGCGATGGCTGCTGCTCTTCCGCGAAGAAGAAGAAGAAGACAAAGAAGAAGACCAAACTCTCGTCGTCGTCGTCTGAATCATCGTCGTCGTCGTCATTCAAAGTCAAAAATACTCTCTCTTCTCGCTCCCTTTTGTGAGTGATGTGATGAATAAAATAATGGGGAAAAAGCCGCCGCTTTCCTCAAAAGTTTTCCATCCATCTGTGTGCTGACAAGGATGCCGTCGGGGTCCTCTTTGTCCTCGTCTTTATCCCCTTTCGCGGGGGGGGCACTCGGTGGTGCGCGCGATGATACTCACACTACCACTAAAAAAGGAGGAGGAGGCGAAAAGAGAGGGAGGAAACAAAAGGAGGAGACAGAACGGACGACGATGAGTTTGGATTCGATCTCCGCATCGAGGACGGGGACGACTTTTCCTTCGATGGATGGAGCGACGACAAAAACTGGTCAAGGAGGAGGAGTTTTAGAAGCAAGAACGAGCCGAATATCCTTCGACGACGTGGAAAAGAATAAAGGCGGGGACGAATACGTACGAAGAAAAGTCTTCGCCGCGGGGGAAGTGATGCGACTGCAAACGACTTTGGAGGAAGATGGAATCGAATCCTCTGCTGACGAGGAGGAGGAGGAGGAGGAAGACGAAGACGAAGAATTCTGCGTGGTTCGAAAAAGGGACATCGTGTCGTGCGAGTTAGTCGTTGGCAGCAGAATAAAGAAGAAGAATAAGACGGAGACGAAAACAACACGTCAACATCGAATCGTAATCACCTCGTTTCCGAGAAAGAAGAGGTTGATTGACTACGCGGTGTTGCCTCGATTTTTGTCCTCCTCCGCGAGCGCTTTTACTTCGAGAAACGCGGGAGATGATTTTAGCGCCGCCGCGGCGAAAGGGAACAGTGGGAAACGGTTTGGACACAAGAAGAACGTTCACGTGGTCAAATACAAGTCTTTGGACGAAGCGTTAGAGGACGTGAAACGAATAGAGGAGGAGTGCGGGTTGGAACATCAGCGAATGAACAAGAGAGGGCGATTTTTGGTGTTTATAAATCCAGCCGCGGGAAGAGGGAAGGCGGAAGAAGTGTTCAAAAAACACGTGGAGCCGGTGTTAAAGTGCGCGAGAAACTGCGTGGTGGAGGCAATCGTGACGACGAGGAGTGGAGAGACGGAAGAGAGAACGTACGAGAGAAGTAAAGAGTCCTTGTTGTTAACGAGAGGTCGAGGATACGAGAGTAATACTACTACTCACAACGAAGATGCCCGAGTTCTCGGTATTATCGCCATCGGAGGTGATGGTACCATTGCCGAAGCGTACGCAGGCGTGGAGAGAGCGCAAAAAGAGCTCGGGACGCACGAAAGTATTCCAATCGGTGCCATTCCCGCCGGTTCCGGGAACGCCATTTGCGTTTCTCTAGCGGAACAGAGCGAAGAAGTGAACGATGCGACAACGATGGCGTTGCTCATCGCTAAAGGCCAAACGATTCGATTGGATGGAGCGAGACTGGCAATTTATCGCAACGACGAGAACGGCAGTAACGATACGACGAACGATACGACAAAAAGCACCAGCAGCAAGAGGAGGTTAAGTTTGGACAGGAGAAACGGCAGTAAGAAGAACGGCAGCAACACGAACAACAATAATATTAGTAACAACAGAATAGCGGTGTATCAAAACACGGCTTTACTGAGCGTATCGTGGGGGTTTTTCGCGGATGTTGATTTGGAATCCGAACGCTTTCGTTGTTTGGGAGGAACGCGCTTCATCGTCCAAGCGATTGCCAGACTCATCAACCTGAGAACGTACAAGATGGATTTAACGTACAGAGTTTCACAAGAGACCAAGTCTGTCTGCGAACGACTGGGAAAATCACTCCTCGGTCGTAAAGAAGGCGAATTCAGAACGATTAAAGACGAAAATATCCTAGGCATATGGGCTATGAACCTCCCTTGGGGCAGCGGCGACACGAAATCCGCGCCGCTCGCTTCGCCTTCCGATGGATTCTTCGACATCATCATCGTCCACCCGACGAGCAAACTAAACTTGCTCAAATTACTCCTCGACTTTGACACGAAAGGATCGCACGCAAAGAACGACGCCGTCACGTACTTAAAAACGAGCGAATTCGAGCTCACGTTACTCGGTCGATCCGATTTAACCGAAGGTGTGAGCGGTTCTACCAACGCCTCCCGATCAAACGCCGCCAACCCGCTCGGATGCGTCGACGGAGGAGAAGATCCGGATGCGCCATCTGCACCTCCCGACTTATACGAAGGTGGCCGCGTTATGATTGACGGCGAAGTCGTTCCAGACGTCTGCTCTCGCGAAGAAACGTTCACGGTAAAAGGCAGCGTCGAGAGAGGTTTAGCGAACGTCTTCTCCTTCGCGCCTTCTTCGTCTTCTCCTCAAACGTATTCTTCTTCTTCTTTCCACGTCGTCGCCGCCGCAGCGGCTGGCGGAAGCATAGCTTGACGTAACATAATAATACTTTAAGAAGAAGATGATAACAATACTAATAATAAGAATAATAAGAATAATAATACCGATAGAGAGAGTTGTTCTGTAATATATAATAATACTTACTCGCATTGCGCTTGCGCTGGAAGTCATACAATATCCCTTTAAGCACTTTAAGAGGAAACTTTTACGCTTCCGTTTTTTAGGTTCCGATGGGTCTTTTTCCACATTATTATTACGAAACGAAAGCGTTGTAATTCGTATTAATACTACTATTAACAGCATCGCGTTAAACAGTTGTTGTTCACACCAATACTAAGGGCAGAACGAAGCATAGTATTCCTCCTTCTTACGTAATACGTCTGTTTTAGACGTTGCACTACTACTCATAATACTACTACGACATCTTCTCATCAAGATGGCGGACAACATCCCAAAAGTGGATGAAAACGGCCAACCTTTATCCAAGTCAGCGTTGAAGAAGCTCGCCGCGAAAGCGGAAAAAGAAGCGAAGAAAGCAGCTCGAGCGGCAGAATTAGCCGCGGAGTTAGAGCAACAACAGCTGAACGAGCCGGATAACTGCACGGAAAACTACGGAGACATGGAGATGGTTCAATCGCAAAAGATTACCGAGACGATGTGGACAAACATCGAAGAGTTGGACGAGCGTTGTATCGGGAAGACGGCGACGTTGCGAGGTCGCGTGCACTCCGTGAGAGCGAAAGGGAAAGGGGCGTTTCTCATTTTACGCCAAGGGTCGGAAACCTTGCAAGTGGCGTTCTTCGTGGACGACGTGAGAGTGAGCAAACCAATGGTCAAGTACATTGGCAACCTGAACAAAGAATCCGTCGTGGACATAACCGGGGAGTTGGTGAAACCGGAACAACCCATCGAGAGTTGCTCGAACACGATCGTGGAAATGACGTGCCCGAAAATCTTTTGCGTGTCGCGATCGATACAGATTCCCTTGGAAATTTCGGATTTGTCCCGGTCGGAGGCGGACATCGACAACGCGCCGGAGGACAAGCAGTACTCGAGAGTGAACCAAGATACGAGGTTGGATAACCGGATTTTAGATTTGAGAACGCCGGCGAATAACTCGATTTTTCGAGTGCAAAGTGAAGTGTCCGCGTTGTTTCGCGAGACGTTGAGGAAGAGGGATATGATAGAGATTCATTCGCCAAAGTTGATTTCGGGCGCCTCGGAAGGCGGCGCGAGCGTGTTCAAGTTGGATTACATGGGGCAGCCGGCGTGTTTGGCACAGTCGCCGCAGTTGTATAAACAGATGGCTATTATGGCGGATTTTGGTGGGGTCTTTGAGATTGGACCTGTATTTCGCGCGGAAAATAGCAACACGCACCGTCACTTGTGCGAGTTTACCGGGTTGGATTTCGAGATGACGATTAAAGAACACTACAGCGAAGTTTTGGACGTCATCGACGAGTTGTTCGTAAACATGTTCGACGGGTTGAGCGAACGGTGCGCGAAGCAATTGGAGGTAATTAATGCGCAGTACCCGTTCGCGCCTTTGAAGTATTTGAGAAAATCCTTGCGATTGGAGTTCCCGGACGGGATTAAAATGTTGCACGAAGCTGGAATCACGGAGGCGGATCCGCACGGAGATTTGAGCACGGAACACGAACGAATTTTAGGGAAATTGGTCAAGGAGAAGTACGACACGGACTTTTACATTTTGACCCGATACCCGATCGAAGCAAGACCGTTTTACACGATGCCGGAACCCGGAGCTAACCCGGAGTACACGAACTCGTTTGACGTTTTCATCCGAGGCGAAGAGATTATTTCCGGCGCGCAAAGAATTCACGACCCGGAGTTGTTGACGGAGAGAGCGAAACACTTCGGCATTCCAGTTGAAGAATTGGAGAGCTACATTCGATCGTTTAGGTACGGCGCGTTGCCGCACGGAGGGTGCGGCGTCGGTTTAGAGAGAGTCGTCATGTTGTACTTGGGCTTGAACAACATTCGTAAATCGAGCATGTTTCCGAGAGATCCGAAGCGTCTTACGCCGTAGATATCTATAATAACAAACATAAAGTATTTCTATCCATCCATACATGCATACGCACACTTTTAATTTGTCATTACGTCACTTTCAAATCAATAGCCCACTCTCCTCGTAACTTACCAACCACTCGTCCGCGAGACGTACAATCGGCTTCGAAAGGTAATCTCTTACCGTCCGTGGGAACGCTTATAATTGCAGTTCCTACTCTCGCGTTTGTATTTTCGTTCACGACGGTAAATATCACGTAATACGGCGCGTTTTGAAGCTCTGCTCTTTTTTTTGGTAACTTCACCACTGGTAAAACGTCTGGATTGAGCGCGTCGTTTCCAATTCGTCTCAGCGTCCGTGAATTCCATACGCACGAGGAGCGCGATCGAACTCTAATATTTTCCTCGTCTTCACCTTCGTCTTTTGCGAACGATCTCGATGGTAGTAACACCACGTTTGAAATACTTTTGGCGTTAGACCAACGACTTCCTTCCGCGGTTTCAAAGTCATCCACTTCGAGAGCGTTCGTGCGAAGTTTTTCGAGATGTACTTTCAAGAGCGACGCGCTTTGTTCCTCTTCGGTGGCAAAAATCAATCTATCGTCGTGCGTTTCTAGTTGAAGTTTTTCAACAGTCAGAATGGCAAAGTATTCGTCGTCGTCCTTTTGTCGTGCCGAGAGCACCTCGTCGTTGGCGTCTTCGTGCTCGGACGTGCCGAGCAGAAGATTCACAGAAAATGTCGCACACACGGGCGCATGATCGCTCGACGTCACGCCGTGGCATGCTTCGTATTTATGCGCTTTCCTGGTCGCCTCGAATCCAGGAAGAGATTTGATGAGCACGCGATCGGTATAACTTGGGATACGCTTTTTGCTATAATACTCTTCAGTAGCATCGATTGGATTCGAATCATTTCGACCTTTTTCTCGTTTGAACGAAGGTGGGAACTGCAGAGGTAACTCTTGAAATCCAAAAAGGCACTTGCCTTGCCGTTGCGCGTGCAAAAGTTGGTCGCCGATCCATAATCTTCCCCAACTCTTCTGTTTGATTGTTTCCGCTATAAATTTCCATCCGACGTGGAATGGAGACGACTGCGACGTTCCTCCCGTTGAAACATTCTCCCGCTGCTTCCTCGTGTTCACTTGACTGTCTGATTCAGAATCCTCGTCCCCGCTTTCAATTTCTCCCGGAAGCTTTGCGCGTCTGTTTACGGACGTCTCCTTGACGATATCTGCCTTTGACCAGCACGAATTCCAAACGCTATTTTCGTCATCGTCATCGGCTCCAACCATTTCACTCGCGCTGTTGATTTGTACCGTCTCGTGCGCTTGAGTTGGACCAGGATCGATTCTAAAGTTCAAGTCTCCCATAAAAAACGTATGCGTCGCCGATTCTAATAACTCTAAATCTGGAGGCAATCTCCTTCGCTTCTTCTGTTCTTCTTCGTCTACTTCGCGTCGCGCATTGTCGATGTTGCTGCTAATATTACTACTCTTATTGTTGCTATTCTTATCTCCACTCATTAAACCAGAAGCCTCAGCGACTGCTTTAATCGAATGTTCCCAACTCTGGCCGTTGCCTTCGCATCCAAACGCCTTCTCGATTCTATCTCTCCACGCGCATCCTAAAATCGACCGAATCGTCTCTATTCGTCTCGTGTAGAACTTCTTTTCCTCGTGAGCGGCTAAGTGACAACCTATAAATGCGATTGATTCGCCCCCGTAAAATTGAATCTCCACCATAATTCCTCCTTTATTCCCGACTACGTTCCCCATGCCGGTCGCTTTCACGCCCACTCGGATGCTTTTCACGTTTTTCTCTAGATACTTTTTACAGTGCACCGACAATCGCATTTGCATCAACACTTCGCTTTGCACGAGCACGTATTCGCTCTCGTCGTCATTCTCTCCGTCCTCGTTCTTCTTATATTCGCTCGACTTGTTACTACTCCTAGTATTCTTCGATTTCAAACACGCCTCTACGCTCGCGAACCAGTGCTGCTTACATTTACTCTCCTCCGCGATCTTCTTCCCTCCGTAATACCCTCCAACCATTCCAACCACGAACCCAACCGGTGCTAACGGTCCAGTCGCGACCCCACCGGTTATCCCTCCCGATAACGTCGCCACCATCTTCGTCGCTTTCGAGGACCCCCAGAATGTTTTTTTCTCTTTTTTGTTCACAATCGAATCGTTTTCGACTTTTTTCTCCGCCAAGCGCGCAAAGTCTGCCGGTTGCGTGATTTTCCTCGAGTACCCGTACGACGCTTCTTGCGCGGCGACGACAACTACATCGCAATCTTCGCTTTTCTTCAGAAATTCCGTGTAAAACGTTTCGTTTATCGGTTGATTGCCGACGTTGAATGTCGCGCAATAAATCGTAACAGTTTGCCGTTCCAAACGAGTTTCCCGTGAGCGAAGATTGTTCACGCGAGAAAGACCATGAAGGGAGGCGTCGAGCGCGGTGTCGAGCTTTTTCACGTTAAACTTTTCGTCGTCGTCGTCCTCGTCCACATCTTTTGTCGTCGTCTGCATGCTGTTTAAGCGTGCAATTCGTGTCTCTCGTTGCGAAAGACGAGAAAAAGAAATGCAGTGAAAACGAGTCAGAGGCAACAGCTTTTTTTGAGTGCCTGAGGAGTCACAAGGAATAAAATTGCTACTTTTTATACAACGCGATGCGCTATCTAAATACCATCTATTATGCACGCTATTAGTATCTACTCTACGCGTACGTGTACTCGTACGCAGACGACGATGACCTTTCTTTCTTACTATTCGTATGCGCGCGGAAATGGAGCGCGTGGACGAGCGACTCCAAGGCGTCGCGAGGCGTCGGTCCTTTTTCGTCTCCTTCTTCTTCATCGACGGGTGGAGGAGACCAGGAACCTTTAAAGTTCTCATCCGGAGGTCCAAATGCCGGTTGTTTAGGCACGTCGTACGAGAAGAAGTGCCAGACGTTTTTGAGACCGTTTTGAAGGTTTTGAAGCTCTTCCGGTGTAACCGTTTCGAGGACGCTTTGGAGACGGTTTTCGACGTCTCCTTCGCGAACGCGGATGGAAAACTTCGAGTAGTCGAGGAACGTGCCTTCCCAAGGCATGTCGACGCCATCTTGTACGATGACTGGTATGCAGCCATTTCGAATATAAACGGAAAGACCTCCACTCCACCCATCTCCTGGAAGTGCGAGGCAAAATTTGGACGAGCGTATTCTTCCCAAGTAGTCGTCCGTGTGTGAGAGAATATCGAAACCGTAGACGTTTTGCCATCTTCTCGCAACTTTTTGACGTAAACCGCGCGAGTAGTCTTCACCCCATGGTTTTTCCAAACCAAGATTTCCGCTGAAGAAACAAAACGTCGTTCTTTGAGTCGCTGGTGTCCAACTATTCACGTCTGCGGGTTCGCGGACTTCGTTAGTCTTTGGCTGCGACCAAGGAGGGGCGACGATATCTTTATTCCGATTGTACGCGCGCCATGCACCAGTAACAACCCCTTGCTTGACGAGTTCATCCCATTTATCCGGTGAGTAAGCCGTGTGCGAACTGTTGCGTGGATATCCTGTATTTCCCCAATGCGTGATGAAAATTGCATTGGCAATACTGTCAGGAAAGTGCACAGCGCCTTCATCGTACGCGGCGATTACCGCGTGATCTCGACCTTCATTCCTATCGAAATACGACTGTATCTCACCTTTCTCGTTGTTGATGACATTGAATGGAATATTTCGAACGTACTCTGTTACTCGTTCTAGAAAGAGATTTGCCGCATGCGAGCGATCGCCGGGCTTTGTCTTGATCAGCGACAGCGAAACTTGCGGCGAAGGCGTTTGGTATGCTAAACGATAGCACGTTCCGTATTGCGGGATAAAAAATACGTCCGCGTTCTCGGGATTGATTGTACGATGTGCCGACCTGAGTAAGAATTCGTGAAGTGTATTTTCCAAGGAATAAAACCACTTCGACGGTCTTTCTGGGAATGGCGGCGGAGAAGCGTCGTCGTCGTTGTCGTTGTCGATGTCGTTTGGTTTCTCGTAAAATCGATCGCCGCACACAAATTCGCCTCTGTTGACGTATTTCGTCCAATGTGAGGTGAACTTTGATGGCATTTCGTACACGTATATGAAGGGACGTTTACTTTCAAGTTTCGAGTATACGGATCTCACGGAATCGATCATTCGCGATGAAGATAAACTCACGCTGTTTGGCACCGTAAGCGAACAGTCTGCGCCCCAAAACTCCTTCTTACATTTACAGAAACCATCATCGCACTCGCCATTTCCACTGCATTGATTTGGACACCAAGTCGGTATTATTTTTTCGCACGCTTTGCCGTACCTGCTTCCTGGACATTTACTGATGCAATCTCGAAAGCTTCTCACGGCTTGAGGATGCACGTTGAGATTCTCGTCTTTCTCTCGAATTGGATCAAACGTTCGAATAGAGTCTGCGTCGCACCACGACGGGAGTTCCTTTGCGATCTCTCTCCCTTTCGTTATCTTTCCTTGCTCTGTTTCGTCGCTATCATCGTAAATACCCTCTCGCGCGCGCTCGAGAAACGGCGCTTCTACTTTCAAACTCGTCGCGCTCGGATTTTCTCTGCCGAACACCATCGCAAACGTCGGCAATCCTCCCCACTCTTTTCTACCCAATTTTAACTCTTCCAACTTTTTACTGTTCCTATTTACAATGTACTCGTCCCCTACATCTCCATTTCCTTTCCACCAGTCTTCTTTTCCATACTTTGACATATCTGGACTACAAAATGGCCACTGATGCAAAACTCTCTGGGGATGTCTCGCGCCTTCTCCACACACGCACAAACCTCTCGTCGCGTCGCACGCGTGAGAGCACCGCAACTCTAATCCGTCGCTGCACGGGAACGTCTGCTCTTCATCTTCACAACTCGAGCCTTTGAACCCAACTGGACAATCGCACTTGCCGCTAAAGTAATCGCACTTGCCGCCATTGAAACACTTTTCGTGACAGTCTCCGCGCAAATCAAAAATTGACGAACTCGTTGCGCGTTTCCTCCTTTGACTCCTTGGCTTTTCGTTGCCTCGCTCGCGCACCATCCACTCGGCGTACGAACGCGCGTACACGCCGCCGTTACTCTTTACGCCATTCATTTTGTCCTCGTCGTTTCTGTCGATGTCATCATCGTCGTCCTCGTTATTCTCTTCTTCTTCTTCTTTTTCTTCTTCTGCTGATGTTTTCTCGGTGAGTAGTACTATCTCCTCCTCCTCCTTTTCACTCGTCGTTGGTTGCAAATGCTCAACACCCGAAGGCGGAGGAATTCGCTCCTCCTCTTCGTTCTCTTCCCGAAAAGTTCGTTTTACATACGCGGACGAAGAAAAGGAATTTCTCGAAAAACGACGAATTTTCATCGCCACCACCGATATCTCCTCGAACAAAATCACAAAAACCACCGTCAACGAGACGACGAAAGCGTTCAACATCGCTCGTTTTCGATTCCCGACGTTTTTGTCCTCTTTAATGCGCGATGATGATTGTTCCAAACGCTGTTGTTGTTGCTGTTGCTGCTGAAGAAACCCCACTCCCCCGCGTGGAAATTGCATTTCCTCCGTCCTCTTTCGTCGTTTACCGAGAAGTCTTATTCGTCGTCGTCGTCATCATCATCTTCACGAGAGACAACGAGAAAAGTTCTGAAGTTTTCTTCGTGCGTCGGAAACGAGAGCGTTTGTGTGGCAACCGCCCAATTAAGTGCGATGGAAAAAGTGGATAAAACTTCTGAATTTCTGCAAAAACTCACACAACATTTAGTGCGCTTGATTTACGCGCGCAGACACACACACAGAAAGAGAGAGAGAGAAACAATGCAGGCCTCGACGTCCTCTTCGTGCGCGTCGTCGTCTTTGTCGAGCAGCAGCAGCGGCGGCGTTTTTGTTGCTGCGCTTTTAACGCAGAAAAAACAGAATCATCATCAAAATCATCATCTTCAGAACCGATATAGAAGCAGAAGAAAAACGAGGACGATGGCACGACAGAACGAGGACAATAACGACGGTAACAACAGCAATCGCGAAGAAAAAGAAGGACAGTTTTCCAAAGCCGGTCGCTCGGGAACCAATCGAAAATTTACGGAGTATTCCGAGGAAGAGTTGCGAGCGCAAAAAGCGTTCGTACAAGGTGATTTCGGCAAAGTGTCCACGGCGAAAGAGACGTGGGAACCGTTCGTCCGAGCCTCGCGAGCTGGTTTGTTAGACGAGATGCAAAAGTGCGAGAATAGCACAGAGATGCTCGATTGCGACGCTGTTTTAGCGTCTTTGTTCATCGCGGTGGAAGATGACGCGTTTAAATCGAGGACATCGGTGTGTCTTCCGCAGGAGGCGTACGTGAAAAGGTTGAGAAAGTTGATGGACGAGTTTGAGATGCGGGATATCGCGTATTTCAACGGTCAGTACGACGATAGGATGGTTTTAAAAGCGTTGGAAAGGTATTTGTACGAAGAACATCAGTACAGGCCTCCAGTCGGGTGGATGGAGGCGTTTAGTCCGTACAGAACGTATTTTCACAACGTCATTGCGCAAAAAGTAGGCATCCCAGCGAGTTTAGCGGCGTTGTATATGGGGTGCGTACAGATTTTACGAGCGAGAGAGATTTTGAAAGACGAAGCGTACGTTTTGATATCCAGCTCGAGAGGTTTAGATCCGGATGTTCTACCGCGCACGCCGTGGGGTATCACCAAGGACGATTACCACAATCTCGGCATACCCGCCGACGCGAGGTGGTGTACGCCTAAAATGAGTATCCAAATGCAATTAAGAGCGCTGAAAAGGGCGTTTTGGCCGTGGACTTGGGACGATCGCAGAGATACGGGCATTGAATTGGCTTTGAAAGCGGCCGTGTTCGGGAACGAAGATAGAATGCAAACCGCGGTGAAAGGTGTTGGGATCATTCAACCGACGGGAAGACCCTTCGGCGACTTGGAAATGGCCATCCGAGCGACTGAACGTTTAGCGCTCGTGGCCGAACCGGAGAACATCAGAGATTACGGTATCTTATTGTATCACTCGCAACGATACAAAGAAGCGTACGAACAGCTCCAAAAATACCAAACCTGGCGGGACGAGGAATTCGAACGATTACAAAAAGGCGGGAAACCATCCGCGGTGGCAATCGAAGTCGACGGAACTCCGAATACAGCTCCAGACATGTCAAAATGGCTCTTCGGTGACCCTTCGGAATACGCCGAGCAAGTCGCGCGAGAGGAGCAGTGGTTGAAGCAGTTGATGCTTATTTTAGAGAGAGAGCTGTTAGAGCAAACGTTGAACATGTAAATTTTAAAACATTGTGTATTACAAGCTGTTATCACTCGTCGCGTGTCTCCGAAGTCTTTCATCGAGGTTCTGGTTCACTTTTCGCGATAAACGCTCGAAGGTAAAACCTTGGGACTCACTGGGAGGATTTCGTAATATTTCAGCGATATTCGGTTTACGCGCCCATTGAAGTATGCGTTCTCGGAAATTTTCCGTGGCTTCAGGTAACAGAGTTTGAGCTCCCGAGACTGTTTGCCTCGTCAAGTCGCTTGCTCGCCGTAACAGTTCGCCGTCGGGATCGAGTCTGGAGAGCAGACGTTCCGCATGCTTGATTTTAGGACGTTCTTCGTCCGACTGTGCGGATGCTAACAGCGCCGCGAAGAACGGCACAAATAGTGCGATTAGGACGCGCAGAATACGATGGGAAGACATAGACTGTCTTGTTGTAATGAATATGAAAAGGAAGAAAATATTTTTATTGCAAAGCTTTTCCTCATCGTTACTACGAACTATAACCTACCTAAACCACCCACAACTATCAATAATAATAATTTGAAATCCAACGTTCAACGCATTAGATGTCGATGATGTTGATTCCCGGCGGTAAGGATTGTTTTAATCGCGTCGCTTTGTCTTGGTCTTGCACTCTCAACGTGTACAAGTATTTGGAGCAGCGAACTTTGAACTTTGTGACGGAACCGGTTTTCTTGATTTTCACCGACTTGGCGTCCTTGCGTCGCGCTTTCAAAAGAAAATCTTTGATATCAGCAATTTGTTTCGGCTGAAATTGTGATGATAAACAGAGAGAGAGAAAGAGAGAGGAGGTGGAGTAGGTCAGCGAAATGAATACTTCTATAAGCGAGTTCGAGAAAAGAGTCTCGGTCCAGGAGGAGAAAATCGACTTCGTCGTCGTCGTCCCCCAACAGGGCTTCGCGCAAAAAATCCTAAACTCGAAATCGATCCTCGCGAAGGACACGCGACGCGATTCACGCTTCGTTCGTATCGAGAAAGTCTTCTTCTTTGAAGCATGCGAGCCGTTATAAAAGCTCAATACTAATCGGCGCGATCCTTCCTGCGCGGCGGCTCTCGCTGTCCGCCGCGAGACACCCGATTTCGCGCCCTTCTTCGGAAAAAAGGCGCTTAATAATAAATCGCGCCTATTCCCTCTCGCGCGAGCGATATTCTTGGAAGCTAAACGCGGCATGAATTGCACCACACTCCGCATTCTGCGCGCGATGTGACCTCCATAACACGACGACGACGACGAGAAAACAACACGAGGGAATAAAACTTACCATGATGTTTATGAAATTACTTGTGGTGAGCGTTAAAAACTGAGGGGTGAAGGGTGCGAGATGAAAAAATTATGAGCAGCAGGAAAGACTGAAAGAACAGTGAGTGAAAAAAAAATATGAATGTATACACGCGCGCCTCATTTATTAGATCGAAAGGAAGCCTGTTCTCTCTCATCGTTGGAACACCATTGTCGTCGTCCGTCGTCATCGTCGTCGAAGTAATATTATTAATATCGTTGTTGTTGTTGTTGTTATTCTTCGCATGTTGTTATCTTTTACTTCTTCTTACCGTTTTTGTTTGCTGGCGCGCTCTTCTTTTCGAAGAGCTTTTCGTTCAACGTTTTCTTCTTATACTTTGGATCTTTTTTCGCTTTTTCTTCCTCTTGGTTGTTGTGGACGAACGCCAAAAGGCCGTAGGAGATCAATCCACCCAAGAGGAGTTTCGCTTTTCCACCCAGACCTCCTCCGGATTGTCCGTTCTTCGCTTTGTTTTTCTTTCTAAACGAAGTTTGAATCTTCTTCGCCGCCGCTTCCTCTTCCTTGGAATACTCCTTGTCGTTGTAATCCGGAATCGCGCCTTTTCCATCTCTACCAGTTCTCTCTGGGGTCTTTTTATCCGGATAATACGTCAGAATTAACCTCACTTGCCCACCAACCGCGTTTCCGTCTCGATTGAACAAGTTGAAACTCTTGTCGATTTCTCCGTTTAACATCTCGCAGTTCAACACGATTTGCTTCACGTGAAACGCCGCGTTCGCCACCGCTTTCTTCCCGCCAATAAACGAACTCGTCTTTTGTTTAAACAATAAAATTCTCAATTCCTCGTTTTTCTCCTCGTCGATGGAAAACTCAAACGCGTCCGCGAAGTCGATGCGGTGGTCGAACACTTCCTTCATCTCCGTTTTTCGTTTTTGACGAGGCGCATCTTTATTTACCGGGTCTCGTATTTCCACTTTCACCGCGCAAAATTTCGTGTTCTGCGTGTCCGAAGCCGGAGTTTCCAGCTCCAACACTGATGTTTTTAATGTTGATTATGGTTTGAGTAGTAGTATTTGAGAAGAACGAGAGAAGAAGTGTGAATACGATGAAATTTCAAAACAGGAACGACGAGAGAGATATTCTTTCCACGATCGAATGCATTCTTCTTCTTCTCTTCTGAGAGAGAGAGAGAGAACGAGAACGAGAACGAGCGCGCCGCGATCTTTCGGATCGGGAGAAAGAGAAAGTTTCAGCGACGAAACGCGATCAAATCTTTACCTTTGACTCTTAAAACGCCCATTAATTATTATGGTAATTGCAACAAAGCGTCGAGGTGTTTTTATATCTCGCAAACGAGTGTGTTTGATGCACAAAACAACAACAAAAAAACTCAAAATCGTGCCTTCTTCAAAAAGAGCAGACCTTCAGAGGGAGAGGACAACACCAAGCAGAAGAAAGAGGAGGAAAAAAATGCAAAAAGAAGAACCTGCGTCGGTTCGTTTTCCAGATTTCCAGATTTTTGCGACACTTTTTTCTCCTCTTCTCTCTCTTCGTCCGTCGCGTTTGTTGGTCGTTTTCTTTCTCTTCTCGAACACACCGCATCTCCCATCTCCCATCCGATCGTCTTCCTCGCGCGCGCTGTGCTCTTCTTGGGTTTCAAACGCGAGAGAGAGAGAAAGAGAGAAGGAATAAAAGTAGTGTTGCGATCATCAACACTAATAATAATAATAATAAAGTATGATCAAACACGACATCAAAGACGGATTCAAGTGGCGGAAATACGGTCAGAAGAACATCAAATCGGCCTCGTTCCCGAGAAGTTACTACCGATGCACGAAACCGGATTGTCCAGCCAGGAAGCAAGTGGAAAACGGACTCGCGAAGTACGAAAACCAGCACAATCACGAGAAACCGAGCTTGTTATTGCTCAGTCAGCAGAAAAACAAGTCACAGCAGCAGAAAGATATCATCGGCACACCCAACAAGGTGGAAAAGAAGAAGAGTAAAGGTAAGAATCAACCCATTCTCGCCCGCATGGCAGTTGTTCGTCTTTGATTTTTTGTCTTCGTTTCGTATAAAAATATTTGACTGCTTTCGCATTTCTGTCCTGGCGGTTGAAAACTACATTTTTCTCTTCTTCGAACAGGACGTCCGCCGGGATCGATATCATCTTTAGGAGGTGTGGGTGGTTGCTACAAGAAGATTAAAGCACCGAAAGCGGCGAGGAAGTTTTACCACGACGATGATGATGATGATGGAGGAAATGATGGAGGAAATGATCGACCGCCGCCGCACCCGCTGGTGGCGGCGTTGAGAGCGCTCTCGCCGAAACTCGCGAGAAGAGAAGAAGAAAATAACGAGAAGAGAGAAGACGGGAATACTAATGAGAATAACAATAATAGAGATGATAGTAGTAAGAAGAGAAGCGACGGAGAGATGGCGGCGGCAATCTTCTCCATGGAGGAAGCGCCGTTATCGCCGGGGTATTGGGATAAAGCGGAAGGCTCGTATTTCGACGATACCGGAAATCCGCACGGCGGCGGGGGTGAGAACATCAAGACTCAGGCACGGTTCGGGACGACGGCAGTTACCGGTAGCGCGACGAAGAAACAACAGCGCCCAAAGAATATCGAGGTGAGTACCAATCACGGATACTTTGGAGGAGGAGGAGGAGGTGGAAGTGGTGGGATTACCGGATTCTTGACCTCGCCGCGATTGACCGGAATAGTGAGCAACGTGTTCACCGGCGCGAAAGATTTTTGCGAGTTTCGACAAATGCTTTCACCGGACGAATGCAACGAAGGGAAGAAGAAGAAGAAGAAGGAGAAGAAGCAAGTCGGTGGTACAAACGCGGCGCAGCCGTTTGAAAGTGACAACGAACGAAACGACGACGAAGGAGAAGAAGGTGAAGACGAGGAAGAGAACGAAACGAAGAAAGTCGAAGATCCAGGTCCGCTCGTTTATCAACAGTCCCCAAAGTGCGCAAGAAAGAAAGAACGATTCTCATCGGCGGCGATGGAGGAAGAAGAAGACGTCGACGTTGTGAACATTGACGCGACGCCTGAAAAGTTTGGCAAGAAAGATTTCAAGGCGATTGCAAAGTCCAGGCGAGGACTGCTACCGTTCATTGAAGAACAAGGCATGTTACTGGACAAGGATGAATCTGGAAGCGCGCTTAGCCGCGAAGAGACCGTTTTGCACGCTTTTTCCAAGAGAGAAGTGCACAACAATCCGTTGCAGTCTCCCAAGGGCGCCAAGACATCCTTCAAAGATGCGAAGAAAGCGAACAAAATTTTGTCTTGTTCAACCGCATCTGGTGGTAAAATTTCCAAGAAGAAAAGTAAGAAGAGTAAACTCACGTCTTCGGAGGCTTTAGCCGCCGAGACGTATTGCGAAGCCATCTTAAAAGGTATGCGACACGAAGAAGCTTCCGCGATTGCCGCGCAGAAAGTTCGCGAAATGAACGAAAAGACCCAGCGATTGAAAGAACTCGCGCGCGAAAGGAAGAAGGCGCGAAGCCTCGTTCCACCGTCAATGCCGCCGCAGCAAGGGAGCGGCGCTCTTGGAAAAAACAACTCTTTCTCGAGACTGTACGAAGCAGACGTGTACGACAACAGTAAGACGAACTCGTATCAAGTGTCTCCCGCGGTGAGTGATCACGGAGAAGGGCAGCAACCTGCTGCCAATATTGCTGTCGCTCCAGCGCTAAACAATAGCAACGTTGACACCTACACTGCTCATGATACTAATAATAATAATGCTAATGGTGATAATAAAACTACGAACGGTGGCGGCGGCGGTGGTGGCGGTTTGTGGTCGCCAATTTGGCAGATGGAAAAAGCCGTCTCGCAGTTTTGCTCGAGCTATTTCCCGAATCTGGGCGAAGACGATTTGAACCTCCCAGATCCACTCGGTGACTTTGAAGCTTTATCGCCGCCGCGACAAAAAGAAAATGGAGGAGGACACGCATCCGGCGGGTCTCGCATGATTTGGTGGACCCGATGAGAATATATTTTTTTATGATAAAAAGCTCGCATGTATACATGTATACTTATTCTGGAACTGTTTTAATTTTGTATCTGCGCAACTAATAATAAAACTTTACGTTATTCTTCTACGCGGTGCTATCGCTTTTTTCTTTCTACTTCTAATCGCCTTTCCCTTTCGGCGGCGGCCCGCGAATATCGTTCAAACTCTCCCGAAAATTTGGCGAAGCCGCTCTTTTCTCTTCCCTCAAATCCGCCGTCAAGTGAAGCGCTTTCGATTTCAACTTTGAAAACAACGTCTTCGACTTATATTTCATCGCGGCTCGTATTCCCGTACCTTCCATGGTAATCGCTTCCGCCGCCGCCGCAGGTTTCTCCTTGTGCGGCGTAAACAGAGGTTTATCTCTCGCAAACATACTACTCGGACCATACCCATTCGCTACGGTCGCGTGCTGACTTTTTTGAGACGCATCGTTACTATTACTATTCACATCGTTCTCTTTCTCTCTCTCTTTCTTTCTCGTTTTCGTCTCGCTTTTCCCATACTCTCCTTTCTTCTCCGCCGGTTTGTATTCGTATCGTATCGTATCAATCACTTCAATTTCTTTTTTATGAGCTTCTTTCTCGTCGTCGTCGTCCTTGGCTGTGTTCGTGTTCGTTTTTGTCGTCGTCCCTTTTTCCGGCGTTCCGGGAAGCGAATAATGTCTCCTCAACTTATCGATAGCTTTTTCCGACGAGGACGAAGTAGATGGTTTCGTTTCGGAATCATTATTTATTTTCTTCCCGTCTCGATCGAAATACGGAATCATCACCCACCCTTTCGCGTGCGCGGTGTTTTCGTTCACCAACGTTCCGTTGTTCGCTCGATGGATGTCCGCCATGGCGATGTTGTATTTAATGCACAACCCGGCTAAGGTTTCCGTAGGTTCGATGTTCCGACGGAACGCTGTTCTTCCAACATTAGTATTTTTACTCGAAGAAGAAGAAGAAGAAGAAGAAGACATAATGCTGTGCGTTTTTTGAGACGTATACTTCGTGCGTGCGTGTGTGTATCGTTTTGTCTTCTCTTCTTTTCTTCTTCTCACGATGAGCAGCGCGAGCAGCTTTTACAAAGCGAAAGCGTGTCGTTTTATGCGCGCATGTGTTGTGTGTGTGTTGGAGTCCCTCTTTTTCCAACAACTCTACTAAAAAAAAAAAGTGGGGGACACAAAACTGCAAAAATCAACTCTCGAGAAAATTAGTGAATCGAAAGAAGACGACAACGACGGAAATGGCCCCGGCAGCTTCTGACGCTGGCGAGATAGCCAAGGAGGAAGTGGACGCGGTGTTTGCGGCCGCGTTAGCCGCCGCTCCTCCTCTTCGAGAGGTACCTCCTCCTCCTTCATTTATTCGTCAAACTGATGAGACGAAAGAAGAAGTGAAAGAAGAAATAGGAGTAAACGTCGTCAACGTTCCGCCTCCTCCGAACGCGACGATGGGTAATAATACGATTCAGCGTGAGCAGCACGAGCAAAGAGCGATATCGACGTTTATCGTCAAAGCTGACGACGACGAGAAAATCATCACCCAAACGGAGAAAGAGGAGGAGAAGTTAGCACTGACGGCGAGAGAGGCGTTTTTAGCCACGTTCGCGAATTACGACAAAAAGAAGACACTTGGGTTGAGGAACGGAGACGAGAAGGAAGACGAAGAGCGAGGGAAAATGCTACCGTCGTCGTCGGAAGCTATAAAATTGAAAAATCCACCACCGAATCCGATTCGATTGCAATCGCCGTACGGATTGATCGACCCGTTGAAGTGTACCGCCACGGGAACGTTGGTGAGCGGATGTAAGAAGAACGAAACGGCGAAAGTATACGTGCAAATGCGAGACGAGATGGGAAACGCGCTGACAAAACCGACAAAAGAGGAAGTGGAGATGATGAAGAAATGCGGAAAGATGACGGTGGAAGGACGCGTTTTGTTAGCTTCGACGACGAAAGAGAACGCCGCGAAGGAAGAGTTTGATACTTTCGAGTTGAAGGTTATGGATGGGAAGTCCTTGGTGTATTACGGAGAGTATCGACCGTTGGAGAGAGGAACGTACAACGTATATGTGGACGTGGTGTTCAACGAGCAAAGAAATCCGAAGAATAACGGACGGTTTAAGATTGAAGGGTCGCCGTTTCCGGTCTATTCTGAAGATACGGGAGGAGCGCATCTTCATAACGGAATCGGTGAAAATGAAAGGGAACGCAGCAACATAGGTGACTTTAAGACGAATGTGAATGCGAATACTTCGAATGCTGCTCAAAACGATGCGCACGCTCCTTCGACTGGTATCGATGGCCCGACGTCATTTGATATCGGCGGAGGTATCTCCGTGGAAAATGATAAAGACGACAAGAGAACTGTCCACGTGGCAAATTTATCGATAGCGATGAATCAAGATGCGTTAGTTCAGCTCATGTCGCACGTAGGAACTGTAGTTGCAACCAAAATGGGAGGTGAAGGTAAGACGTACGCGTTCGTTGAGTTCTTGTCGCACGAACAGGCAAGGACGGCGAAAGGATTAAACGGCATGGAAATAGGCGGCAGAAGTTTAAAAGTTGAATTTTCGAAGCAATCGAGGTTAATCGGGACGACCACGAATGTTGTCATTCATTACGGACCTCAGCAACAGTTGGCTTTGGAACAAGAGCAGAAAAAGAAGGAAAAAGAAAGAGAGGAGAAAGAACGCGCGAGAAATCAAATGAGAGAGGAAAGAGACAGAGTGCGAGAGGAAAGAGAGAGAGTGCGAGAGGAAAGAGAAAGAGCGCGAGCGCAAGAGATATTAGCGGCAGAAAAGAGTAAACCGATATATTCCAATCCGAACGTTCGACATCAAATCGAAATGCAGAAAGTCTTGGAGGGAAAAACTGAAGAGGAGATATTATTAGAGCGCGCTCGAGCGCAAAAAAGGATGAAACCAGACCAACCTGGAAAACTTATGACGGCGGCAGAACGCGCCGCAAAACGCGCGCAAGAAATCAGCGCCCGATTGAACGCGAAGAGATAGACGCAAATAGATTTTAGATTACATTAGACACTTTCAATAATAGCATATATATTCGCGCTTTTTTTCTTTCGCTCAATCTCACAATCACCTACTCTATTTTGTATATGTCTAATATCCACACGCACACGATGTTGTAGATGGCGTATAACACATACAACCCGATGTATACCCATCCAATCTTTGGCGATAGCGTGAACCCACTCGCCGCCACTGATCCGAAATAAATAAACAAAACCCCGGCTAAAATAAGCGTGCTTGGGATCAACTCGTTCGTCGTTACGATCAAATAATTTGGCGTTTGCCACGATAAATAGCAAAGCCACGGCAATCCCAATCCGAGCCAAATATCAAACACGTTCGATCCGACGGCGTTTGCAACCGCCATGTTCGCCAAGCCATCTTTCGCGACCGCAATTGAACTCAAAGCATCTGGAATTGAAGTTCCCGCAGCTAAAACAGTCGTTCCCATGACGACTGGAGGAATCTTCAAAATGCAACCGATTCTAGTGCACCAATCAACCATAAAGTGCGTGATGAATCCGATAAAAACGATGGACATGAGAAACGACATCGGATACCATGTTTTCCACTTTTCTTTCTGGCAGTTTGGAATGCATAATGCAAAGACGCAATACCAAGGCATGGATAACAAATACATCGGAATTTGTTTCTTGTTCTCCGGGAGCGCGAAGGACAGTTCCTCTTCTTCTCTGGCGTCTTCAATGGAGAGTACCGACGCGACGTTTGTCGAACGGTCGCCGGTGGAGGACAACCCGTTCTTTTCGCGCATCTTCAGAACATGTTCAACCAAAAGCGCGTCTGATCGCATCTTACGAATCGCACTCTTCGAAATATAGCTCGAGCTGATACTAACACCGACGCGATCGTCTGGATCTTTTCCAGTCTCTTCGCGAATTTTGTCGCGATACGTTTTCGTCTTTTTTCTCCAGACGTTTGCCGCCGCTTTCGCCGCGAGAATCGCCGATATGTTCGGCGTTGCTCCCTCTTCGCTCGGTCGCCCTTCGCCTCCGTCGCTCGGTGCTTCTCCGGTTTCCGCTTGGCTCGCTTCTATTTCTGCTTGTAGACTTTTGTTCAACTCCATGAGCGTCTTTGCTCGCTCCGGCCACAACAAATCCATTTTGCGCATGAAAAATTCGTTATACGTCATGAACAAAATGTAAAGGCCGTACAAACCGACGTAGATCCCACCTTCCCACCAATCAACCCGGCCTCCTGAAAACGTCGTCGCAATCCCAACCACCGCGGCACCGTAAAACGTACAATCTCTTACCAAAGGTTTCCAATCTAAAATCAAGGTGTCGCCGACAGAAATCGTCGTTATCCCGATGATTATCAAAATGTTAAATATCGCGCTCCCGACAATCGTACCGACGCCAATAGACGACGACGCGTTCGCATTCACCAACGACATCAACGAACTCGCAAGTTCCGGTGCAGACGACCCCGCTGCCATGAATGTCGCCCCGGCGACGTCGTCGGACAAGCCCAACGCTTCCGATATCGCCTCCAACGACGCGACAAAATAGTCGTCGCAGACTATCGCTATCCCCAAGAATAAATACAAAACGCCGACAAAATACCCGATTAATCCTCCAACTTTCTCCCAATCTTTCGTTGGTTTGCATTCGCCGCCACCTGCGGACAACAGTCGTCGTCCTCCTCCACCCATATCGGTTGTCGTCGTCGCCGATTTTGACACCAAGTCAAATGAAGACGATGAGGAGGAGGAGGACGACGACGAGAAGACCGCCGAGAGCGTCGCTAAAAGCGCGAACAAAGCGAAACCGCACAGGAAAGCGCGCATTCTGTTGTTATCAGAGAAAGAGAGAGAGAGTGCGCGTGTTAATGAGTACGCGACACGAATACTATTTACCCCGACCCCTTCCTTGAAAGAAAAAAGGAGAAAAAGACCGTTTGACGAACGGGTGATGACGATTGAAAAAATTCGAATCCATGTGCTCATACTAAACGTACCTCAACCGCTCCTTCGTGCTCTGCGACAGTCTCGAACGCGCTCTTCTCGCGTTCGGTATTCTCATCGTCGTCGTCGTCGCTCTTCTTCCTGCCGCCATTTTTTAGAACAACAACAACCACAACAGAAAGGATTAAATGTGATGCTATTTTTAGGAAGGAATATTATTTTTTCTCTCTCCTCTGCCTTTTCTTGGTGAATTCCTCTTCGTCTACAAAAAAGAAAGAGAAATCGACCAGCTGCAACAGCGAGAGTACTACTTTCTCTCTCTTTCTTTCTCTCTTTTATTCTTCAAACGACGCTCTTATATAATAAAACGGACTTTACGGTTATTGAAAACTACTACCCGTATACAGAGAGAGAGAGAGAGGAAAGAAAGCGTGGTTAGAAGTCTCTTGTGTGTGTGTGTGATTGAAATGTGGGATGACAGAGACAAGAAAGAGATACAAAAAAAGTATGTGAAGAGGGGGACAAAAACGCTCCTCTCTTTTTTGGTGTTTTGAAACTCGAAACTTTACAAAAAAAAATATTAAACGGACACAAAAAGAAAAAGAAGAGATCCGAATTAGTAGTAAGTATGAATCCACCTAATCCTTCGTCTCATCAGTATCACCAACCGGGACCACCGATGCACAACGGAGGGTATCAGCAACAACAACAACATAACGCTCCGGCTCCTGCGCCTCCACCGGGATCATCCGCAACAGCCGGGTATCCCTCTTCTGCGCCTCCGACGGGGATGAATTTGCAAAATAATAATTCTCCTTTACACGCGCATCCGCAGGCACCTCCGAGAGTCCATTTCGGTGGGACGCCTCCTCCACCAACATCGTCGTCGACTTCGACGAATACCGGGTTTCGAGGAGGAGCGCAGCAGCAGCAACAACCGCCGGCTTCGTCTTTCTCGTCGTATCCTCAGCAGCCGCCCGGGCAGGCGCAATATCCTCCGTCGGGGATGGGTGGTCAACCACCTTTACAACAACAACAACAACAACAACAACAGAATTTTCAATCCGCTCCTCCAGCGGCGATGGGAGGAGGTATATCGCAAGGAAGCAGCAGATACCCAAACCCAACGCCGCAAACAACGACGCAACAAGGGTATCAACAAACACCGCAACAGCAAGAGAATGTTGGTGGTGTTGGTGCGAGGACGTATCCGCAGTATCCCGGGACAACGAGCAGCGCTCCGCAACAACAACAACCGCAGTACGGAGGAGGACAACCGCAACAACAGCAGCAACATTATCAGCAAGGGATGCCGAGTAGCGGGTATAATCCTCCACAAGCACCGCACAGCTTAAATCAAGGGTTTCAGCGGTACGGTCCGCAGCCAACACCACAGTCTGCGGCTTCTAAAATCGATCCTTCGCAGATTCCGAGACCGCGGCACGACTCGCACGCGGATCGAACTATTTTTGATACTAGAAACCCACAAACGGGTGCTCCGATGCACCCACCAGGAGCGACTTCGAATTTTATGGCGAGAGATGTTGGGAACGCGAATCCAAGGTTCATTCGATCGACCACGAGCACGATTCCGAATCAATCTGATTTGTTACAAACGTCCGGGATGCCGTTGGCGGTGTTTGTCAATCCTTTGGCGACTTTAAAAAACGACGAGGTGCAAGTTCCGATCGTAGATAACGGAGGAATGGGTCCGGTGAGATGTTTGCGATGTAAAGCGTACGTGAACCCAGGAATGCGATGGGTGGATCATTTCCGATTTGCGTGCAATTTTTGCGCTCACTTGAGTGAGTGTCCTCGCGAATACGCGTGCGCTTTAGGATCTGACGGGAAAAGGCAAGATTGGATGCAACGTCCAGAGTTATGCCGTGGAAGCGTAGAATATATGGCTCCAGAAGAGTACATGGTTCGAGCGCCAATGCGACCAAGCTACTTCTTTGTTATCGATGCGAGTCCGTCGGCGGTCCAAAGCGGCGTGACGGTATCGGCGTGTGAAGTCATCTCTAGAACTTTGGATAACATTCAAGGCGGCGACACCGCGAGCGTGGGGATTGCGACGTTCGATGGTACCGTGCACTTTTACGCCATTCGCGGAGACGATGAGAACAACAACGCAAGCAACGAAAATCAGGAGAATGAAAAGCCGACGACGTCAAACGGCGCGACAAAAACGCCGAAAATGCTCATCGTTCCAGACGTGGACGATCCCTATGCGCCTCTGCCGAAAGATCTACTCGTGAATTTGAACAAGAACAAAGAAACACTTAAGACTTTATTGAAACAAATTCCAGAGATGTTTGCGAATTCGCGTCCATCGGCGGTAGCGAGCGGCGCGGCTATCAAATCTGCCATCGACGCTTTGAAGTATAAGGGAGGGAAAGTTATGCTCTTTCTCGGATCGATGTGTTCGGGTGGATGGGGAAAACTGGAAGTGCGTACGCACTCTGGAAATGTAGAAAAAGAACCTCTGAAAATTATGAAACCGGCGGAGAAATGCTATCAAGATTGCGCAACGGAAGCTGCAGAATATCAAATCGGCATCGACATTTTCGTGTGCGGTTCGCAACCTGTAGATTTGGCAACTTTAGGCGTTTTGACGAGAACAACTGGTGGCACATTGTATAGATACCCGAACTTTAACGTGCAGTTAGATTTTGCGCAGTTGCTGAACGATGTGCGATGGAACTTTTTGCGACCACAAGGCATGGAAGCGGTGATGCGGGTTAGAGCTTCTCAAGGTTTAGGCGTCGCCGAATACGGCGGATATTTCTGCAAACGCACGCCGACGGATGTTGATTTGCCAGTTTTGGATGGGGAGAAATCAATCATGGTCAACTTAAGATACGAAGACAAGTTAGTAGACGGAGCGGAAGCGTACGTACAGTGCGCCTTGTTGTATACGACGATGACTGGAGAGCGCAGAATTCGTGTCCATACGCTCGCGTTACCGGTGACATCTGTTCTCGGCACGTTATTTAGAAACGCAGACTTAGATGCGCAAACTTGCTTCATGGTTCGGAAAGCTGCGAATACACTTTTGGGTGGGAAACACACGATTGCAGCCGCAAAAGATGCCGCTTTGGCGCAATGCGTGTCTTCCCTTTACGCTTATCGTAAATACTGCGCCTCCAACAACGCCTCCGGGCAACTCATTTTACCTGAAGCGTTGAAGACTTTACCACTGTACACAATTGGCATGTACAAATCGAACGGCTTGCGATCAGAAGCTTCGGCGGACGATCGCGCGAACTGGCTTTTTAGGATGCTAAAGAGCGATCCGTCTGAAACGACGCCTTCGGTATATCCGCGACTGTTTCCGTTGCACTTCATCTTAGAGGACGATGGATTCCAAGCGAACCAAAAGCAGAGGCACGACGATGGTGACCAGGCGGCGAGCATTACCGATTCCTTTCCGCCATTTCCACCGTGTCAATGGCTCTCCGCTGAAAAACTCGACGGCGATGGCTTATACCTTCTCGAAGACGGCGGCGAGATGCTCGTTTGGGTCGGACGAAACTACCCGCAAGACCGGTTAAAAGAAGTCTTTGGTGTAGACACCGTAGACCAACTCGACGCTCGACGATCCATGCTTCCGCCAAACTTACCAAACGAAAGAAATAAACGCATGAACGCCTTCATCAACTCCATGCGTAAAGCTCGATCTGGATATTTGCGCATGCGCATCTTGAAGCGAAACGACGCCATGGAGACGTTGTTTTATAACCGCTTAATCGAAGATAGAAGCGTTGCGGGAATGTCTTACGTAGAGTTTCTCTGTCACGTTCACAGATTGATTCAAAACAAGTTCACTTAGAAAGAGAGAGAGAGAGAGAGAAATTGTAACTACTTATTATTAGAAGAAGAAGAATGAATGAATATACACCCCCGTCTCTTTTCGTTTTCACTTTTTCACATGCATAAAGAAGTTCGTTACATTTATAGAGAGATCACTTACTTGTTTAAATCAAATCGAAGAAACAGCGTTCACTCTCAAATTGTTGTGCGAGATATAACGCGGAGCAAACATGAAGATTGCGGTCGAGGGGTGTTGCCACGGCGAACTGGAAACCATTTACGCAGCCATGGAGAAAATTGAGAAGAAAGAAGGCATCAAAATCGACTTGTTGATATGTTGCGGTGATTTTCAAGCCATACGGAACAAGCGCGACTTGGAGTGCATGTCGGTGCCGATTAAATATCGCGAGATGGGGACTTTTTACAAGTATTACAGCGGAGAGTTGAAAGCGCCGTACCCGACTCTGTTCATCGGAGGCAATCACGAGGCGTCTAATTACTTGTGGGAACTCTATTACGGCGGTTTCGGAGCGCCAAATATTTACTATTTAGGACACTCTGGATGCATTAAGTTTGGCGATTTACGCATAGCTGGTTTGTCTGGAATATATAAACAGTACGATTACAGGAAAGGACACTTCGAACGACCGCCTTATACGCAGGATAAGCAAGTAAAAACGGCGTATCACGTGCGAGAGTTTGACGCGTTCAAGTTGAAACAGATTCGGGAACCGGTGGATGTGTTTTTGTCTCACGATTGGCCGAGAGGGATTGAAAAGTTTGGTGACATTCAAGATTTGTTAAGGAAGAAGAAGTTTTTGAAGGAAGATATACAGAAGAATCAGTTAGGATCGGTTCCTGCGATGGAGATTTTGAAACAGTTGAAACCGACGTATTCGTTTTCGGCGCATTTGCACGTAAAATTTGAAGCGATGATAAGTCACGAGAACGGAGCATCGACGCACTTTTTAGCCTTGGATAAATGCATACCACACGCACCGAATAGACAATTCTTACAGGTGATCGATTTACCGGAGAAGAGTTCGGATGGAGGGTTTCAATTAGATATGGAATGGTTGGCGATTACAAAAGCGAACCATGCTTTTCAATCCTTCACAAAGGCGCCGGCGAAACTTCCCGATTATGGAGTGCCGGAATCGGTTGATTTAACCAATTCAATTGAGTTTGTGAGGAACAAAATGGAAGGAATCAGGATGCCTGAATTTGTGGAGACGGTTTCACCGCACGATGCGAGCGTGAAGGCGAGACAACCACCTCCGGAAAAAGTCGAAAGGAACCCGCAAACGGTTCAGATGTTGGAGATGTTAGAGCTAGATTTTAAGTTAGACACGGGAGGAGATCATTTTGGAAACAAACCGTATTCTTCTTCTTCGGCGACGAGATATCGAGTTCCAGGCGCGGGGCCGTTTACTTTGCCGGGAACGCAAGGAATGCCTCCAATGGGCACTCAATACCCTCCACCGCCTCCTCCGCCTCCCCCTCCAGTCGTCAAAGATCCAGACGTTATAGACTTAGATGATATTTAGATTGTTGTAGGAATACAGATACGCGTAGTATTAGTAGCAAAGATAAATAACTCTGGAGGCTAAGAAGCTATGTTTTATTTGTTCTTTCGATGACTATCGTCGTTTTCGTCATCAAAAAAGTCGCCGAAATCATCCTCGCTCGGGTAGTTGTTGCTTTGATGTTGTTGCTCCTCGACGTAAGGATTTACTGCTCCTTGCCTTGGAGGATACGCGTCGTCTTCGCGCGCGAGGTCTCTATCGATAGTTCTTTTGTCTTCATTAGACAAAACCACAAAGTCCTCATCACTTTTCGCGGCGCTGCTGCTGCTACTTTTCGTCGACGGAGGCGATGATTCTTCTTCGCCACCCATGGCACGCTTTGCTAGCTCATATCCAGCAAAATTCATCGCACCTAACGGCGCAATCCACGCAATTCTAAATAGCGCGCCCTTAAACAAAGCTTTTGGACCTTCAGTTGCGAGAATGTTTCTGATGGTGACTAACATCGCCTCGCCTACGGGACTTCGCCCAGTCATCGCTCGAGTTTTCAACACGTCAAATGGCGTCGTGCACAAGGAACCAACTGCCCCGGCAGCGCCGCCAATGGCGATAAACTCGTGCGAAGAGAGCTCCTTTCCTTTGATCGAGCGAGCGAGAACTTTGAACTGCTCGTATGCGGTCATACCAATCATATAAAACGGAATTTCTCTCGTGAGCGTTGCCGCGGTACCGGCAAATAGTGGTCTCGGCCCATTCGTCGTCACGCCTTTCACCGCAGCTAAAACGTTCGTGTATTGTTGGGTTTGAAGCTTTTGTTTCAACACTTCGCACGGGATTCTCACGCACGTGCCTACTAATGTTCCCACACCTGCAGACATGCCTTGTACAGTAATCTCAGAAACGAACGGTAATAGCGTCAATGGGCCTAACACTAATCTCGCCATCTCGTACGTTGCCGCGCGCATGCCGTGGCCAAAAAAATTCCCGGTGACGGACGGTAAGATGCCTTGATACAACGTTCTCACCCCGGCTGGATTTCTCGGAACTGATTTCAATATTCCAATCATCCCCGGGCCTTTTCCAACTGTAGCTTGGAGTCTCGTTTTAAGCGTATCTATCGGATGTAACGTGGATGTGGACATAGCCGAGGCGCACCCTCCGGCCAATGCGGCTTTCAGCGCCATCGAAAACGTCCCTCCTGAACCTTGAGGTTTTGCAAACTCTACCATCGTTGCCGCTTCAAACCACACCTTGGATGGATCGGAATCCATAGCCACCACATCTTGAGGCAATAACATCATAAAATTTCTAAACTGCCCGTAGGAAATGAATTTCTGGTTCCCGCTAAGCGCCATGTGTCGCAGCATAGCCTTCGCGTTTTCATCCGTCGCCGGTAACCCAAGTTTTGCCAAGGATAGTTTCACGTCGTTTTCTCGCAGCATCCCCGATCTCCCAACCGATAACGAATTGTACGCTTTTAACATTTTCGATTCGCGTTCGTTCATGACCGCTTTGAAATCTTCCCACGACAAAGACCTCGCGAAGTAATTCGGTTTCGCTCGGTCGAAGAACTTCTTGGCGTACCAGTTGGGTAGTTTCCTTCTCCGCATGACAAACTTCAAATCGTCCAAGGTCACTTTTCCAGTTTGCGTCACGTCTATTTCTTCTTCGAAGAATTTGAGTCCTTCCTCTTCCGTGTATTTGAAAAAATCCGCCACCGAGGATAATCTCTTCCGATCGGGATGATACTCCATGTGCTGCCTCTCTTCTCTGAGTTCCTCTAAAGCCGCTTTAAAATCGGGCAACTTGAATTTCCCGGTCTCTTCGTCCACGAATTGCTTTGGAATTTTCTCCTGAATTTGACGGAGTTGTTCGTTCAATTTCGTCGGGTCGATGACCGCGAGGAAGTTTACACGAGAGAATATATTCGCGCGGCGGTCGCGCTTCTTTTTCTTCTTTTCTCCTCCATCGTCGTCTTTTCTTCCTCTGCTTTTGTTGTTCTTGTTGGCGGCGTCGACGCCTTTGATGGTGAACGCTTTCATATCTGTGTTTTTCTCTGCCGTCTTTTCTTGTCGTGCGGCTGCTTTTTTTCTCCTGTGTGTTGAGCTTCTGTACCCTAATTTTTTGCTTTCGACACTCCTCCTCCTTGGAGAAAGGAACAGAGAGAAAAAGGAAAATCGGCACTTTAGAATCACCGTTTAGAGAGAGAATAGAAAAGTCAAGATGGCCAAGTCCACGAACCACACGGCGCACAATCAGTCGTATAAAGCGCACAGAAACGGTGCGTGATTAAAAATGTGGAAATCTTTTTCGCGTCGTATTGTCGCGTCTTTTTGGTGGTCGATTTTACACGCGGAACCGGAATTTTTGCCTTGAGAGGGAGATTTAAGCGCTTAAATGAAACCGCGATTCCGGGTTGAGAGACGCGCTTTCGAAGTGGAAACGAAAAGTATTTCGCCTCGGATGGATGATTCGTGTTCTGTAGGGCGTGAATGCGTTTTTATATTGGACGTTGCGTCATTCCATGGGTGTCTTTCATCGCGTTTTCTATTGCATTTTTTAACCCTTTTCTTTCTCCAAGACACCACTAACTTTCGTCTCTCTTCTTCTTCTCTCCTTTCAAAATACTTTAGGCATCAAAAAGCCAAAGAAGCACGCGAAGAAATCCTTGAAAGGCATGGACCCGAAGTTTCTCCGCAACCAAAAGTTCTGCAAGAAGCACAATAAAGTGAACTAATCGGTCGCCGTGAGAGTTTCTATTGCCTGCGTCATTCATGATGGATACCAGGTTGTAGATACTCTTCTCGTCGCGCTCCTTCCTTCTTGGTTGTGGGTGGCGAAAGCGCACTGGTGTTTATATAGCTTCATATAATAGTAGAGAGAGAACTTAGTCCTTTTAGCACAGTTGTATGTTTTACAGATAACTATACGTAAATTTTGAAACATCTCCTTCTGGAAACAGTGATGAGCAACTGTTTGTTGTGTATACCTTCGCGCAAGTAACCGGTCTTCACTTCTTTTTCACACGGTCGAAAAAAAAAGTCCACAGAAAACAAAAGAAAGAGAGATCTTTTCAAAACAATTTACCGCTCACGAAACGACGTCTAAGTCTCGTCGTCAGTCGTCGCAAGAAAAAGAAGACAAACGCATTTGTACGCTATTCGTCATGGAAGCGTTGCCAAATTTCTTCGGCAACGCGGGAGGCCAACAGTCCGCGGAAGAGACCGGGATGGACGTGGACGGGGAAGAAGTCTTGTGCGTCATTCGATGCGGACGATTACATAAAGTTGAAAACAAAATGAAACCAGACCCGACGAAAGGGAAGTTACGCGTCGTTCGAGGGATCGATTCTTTAACTCGATTACAATACGGGGAGAGAAACCCGTCGACGCCTTTTGAACCGAGCGAGGATATCATCATATTTCCGCAAGAGTGTTTGAGCAAAATGATGAAACAACCAAACTGTTTCGCGTTGAAGTTCATCGAGGACTCGTCGAGAGATATGTACTTTTGGTTCCAAGAGAAAGGGGAAGAGGATGTGAAGAAAGAGTTGTTGCAGAAACTGAACGAGATGTTGAACCAAACGGAACCGACGCACGGTGGAGGAATGGGAGGAGGAGGTCATCAACCGATGGATGAGCCAGACTTTGAACAACAGTTGCGAGATGCCATTGCGGCGTCGCAAATGCCGCCAGATACTCCCGTAAGCGAACAGCAAGAAAACGGAGAACAAGAACAACAAACAGGACAACAGAAAGAAGGTGATGAGAAGAATGACGCAGAGATGGATATGGAGACGCCATTCGTGGGAGCTTCGAACACGGCGCCGAAAGCGCCGCAAAAGGAGAAAGACGCGACTACTCTTCCAGGCGGTGTAGGAACGAGCGCAACTGCGTCTGAAATGGCCGCCGCGATGGCTGCCACTATGTCTGGAATTCGAGTTCCAGCTTTTGGAGAGATGACTCCGCTCCAACAACAACAACAACAGCAACAGAATGGTGGCAGTTTAAGAGATGTTTTAAAGCCGGAGATTGTTGGCCCAATATTGAGAAACAAGGAAGTGCGCGACCGTTTGTTGGTGCATTTGCCGGAAGAGCACAGAGAAACGGCTGACTTAGAAGAGTTGATTCAAACGCCGCAGTTTAGATCGCAATTGGAACGATTTTCGGAGGCGTTGCAAACTGGACAGATGGATTTGGGTCAGTTTGGATTGAAAGCGGAGACAAACTCGCCGATTGCAGACTTGCGCACGTTCTTAAAGGCTATTCAAGAGCAAGTGAAAGAGAAAGAAAGCGAGGGTAAAAGTGGCGGCGCTGATGCGATGGAGTAAGAAGAGGACGAAGGAAAAGGAAGCGCGCAGATATAAAGCAATAATAAATAACTTAGAGTAATTAATATAACTACTACTGAATAAGATTAGACAATCAAAGATTCGATTTCGGTCTGAAGGATGTCAAATGATTCGTTTTCCTTCAAACATTCTTCCACGTAAGGTTCGCACGATTTCAAGAATAACTCGAGCTTTTTAGAGTTTAGTACGCGTTCTAAGTCCACCACGTCGGATTTGTACGTTCTGAACTCGTATTGCGAAGAGTGTTCTGCTCGAGCGGGTGGCGAAACTTGAACACTTTTCGTTTCCAACTCTGCCGTACTTTGGATACCAAAATCGTGCGCAATAAAAAAGGTGTCGCTCTCGTTATCGTCATCGTCTATATCTTGATCTGAGTTGTTATCATCATCGCTATTTTCTTCATTTTCTCTCTCCTTCTCCATCTCCATCTCCAGCGCCGACCCGAGATCTACCCAAAGTTTTGGCTCGTACTCGAACATATACGTCTTCTTCGCCTTCGCTTCTTCCTCGGCTTTTTCCTCCTCAGCTTCTTTCTTCCACATCTCGCCGAGTTCTGAGGTCAATGCGAGTTCGAAATTGTTCCCGTCCCCGTACTTATCCTCCTCATTTCTTCGCAACACAAACGTTTCCTCGTTGAAAACCGTCTCGTTTTTCTTCTCCTCTTTTATCAGCTGTTCTTTCAAACAACAAAAATCCGAGATCGCGCCGCGGAATCGAACGTCTTTGAGTACCTCGCATTTCTTCACCTCTAATAACTTAAAAGGTTTCTCTTCGCTTTCCTCCTCGTCTGCGTCTGCGTCTGCTTTTCCTTCTTCGTCTTTGTCTTTGTCTTTTCCGTCGGTCAATACGTTCTGTTTCACTATTATATCCAAAGTCCCTTGGGTGAGAAAAAGAGAGCAAATATTTTCGGGAATAGAAGCGCCTCCTTCCTCGGGCTTTATTTCGTCACGAGTCTTTGTCTTACTCTTCGTCTTCGTCTTGTTCTTGTTGCTGTTGTTGTTCGAGAGTTTCTTCTTGGTGGTCGTCGTCGCCTTCATCGCTAAAACCTCGCTCTTCTTCAAGTTTTATAAGATTTCTAAAGAGAGGAGGGGGTAAAGGTGTGCTCGTCGTATTTTTTTCTGTTCGCGTTCTTTTTGTGTTGACCAAATCGTTGAAAAATTTCTCTCTTCTTTGTTTTCAAAACGTCTCACAGCTCTCGTCATTATTACACTACCCCGATTTATCTCTCCAACATCATGGTGAACGCACCGAGAACTGTGAAAGATACTCCGGCGAATGAGTTCGTCATCTCCTTAGCGCAATACTTTCGATCTTCGGGCAAGGTACGTCGTCGTTCAAACGCTCTCTCCTAGCGTTTCGTGTCACTCTTTGAGTTGGTCTGCCTTTCCTTTCCTTTTCCCCTGTCAAAGCGGGTTAACGAAGGGAAAACAAAGAGAGAATCGCAGATTTGTAACCCGTATCGCGCGGTTCCCTGAGCGCTTTTAGATGTGTTCGCGAGTCATTCGCATGCATTCATTGCGTATGGATGCTACGACGATCAGTTTGTTCGCTTTATGCGTTCGCGAGCGCGTGTTTGAGCGCGCATGAGAATCTCTGATTTTCGATTGAGGGAAGCCCTTCTTCGAAAGGCGGACAAAATGGTCTCTCATCGCGAACGCGCGCGTTCAAACCTCTCTGCACGCGACCGTGGAATGCGTTCATTCTCGATCGAATCGCGCGTTTAGTTATTTGTTTCGCGCAATACTCACCGATTTACTTCTTTTTTTCTCGAACAGATGGAAGTCCCGCAATGGGTTGATATCGTCAAAACCGCCACCTTCAAAGAGCACGCCCCGTACGACCCGGATTGGTTTTACATCAGATGTGCCTCTACGGCGAGAAAGATTTACGTTCACGGCAGAATGGGCGTTGGAGCGTTGAGAAAGTCGTACTCTGGTTCCAAGAACAACGGACACAACAAGCACCACCGCGCGATTGGTTCGGGTTCGGTGGCGAGAGCGGTATTGCACCAACTCGAAAGTTTAGGCGTGGTTGAAAAAGACGGTAAAGGAGGCAGAGTCATCACGGCTTCGGGTATGAGAGATTTAGATCGCATCGCTGGTAGAGTGAAGGTTGATCACAAGATGATCTAAGAAAGAGAGAGAGAGAGAAATTGTAGCTACTTAAAAACAACCTCGGCCTTTTGTTTTATAGCCGCGTCGGCGCAAACGAGTTGTCGTTCAAAAGCGGTCGCCCGATCGAAAGAGAGAAGAAAAAAGAGTGCAATAAAAGTACACGACGCATATAAAGAGAGAGATTAGCTCCTCGCGGTGTGGTTTTTCTTCGCTTTCGGCGATAGAGTTTAGCGCTTAAACATTATTTGTTTGTAATGACCTGACGAAAGTCGAACCTTTTATCATATAAAAATTTTCTCACCATCTCTTTTTGTCCTTTTTGATTTTTTTTTCGACTTGCAATTTCCGAGAAGAAGAACTGAGTGAAGAAAGAAGACAAGACGACAGTTAATCTCGTCGCAATCATCTTCCTTCTTCTTCTTTAAAACAAGCGCACATTCCACCACCACCTTCACCACCACCACCACCCTCTCTCTCTCTCTCTCTCTCTTTCTCTCCTTCGTCCTTCGTAAAACATTCTCGCGCTTGAACACTCCCTCCTCCTCTCTCTTACTCTTCTCGTTTTTAGATTGAAAAAAACGTTTGACTCATCTGCAGAAGAAGAAAGAGAAGACAAAGAAGAAGAAGATTTTTGTACTCTCGATCGATCGATCGATATGGATAGTACGAAAATGAGTTCCGCGACGAAACGTCAACAACAGCGTTTGTTCCGAGTGTTCACTCGCAAGGAAGCCGAGGAGTCGTACAAAAAAGCCATCGAAGGCTTGACGACTGTTCTGTATTGCGAAGAAGATTTGGCTCGATATTTGCTTCACGCTTTTGGCGCCAAGACGAATAAAATACACGACGCGTATTTCGGCGACGAGGAGAGAACGAAACAAAAGTTAGGTCTATTAACAGAAGAGGAGGAAGAACAAGCGGAAAAGAACGACGTGTTGAAGTTAGCGGTGGAAAAGAAAGAGAAAGAGAAAGAGAAAGAGAGGAAAATGGAACCCGCAGCTGTGGTTGCGACGGCGCCGCCGCCGACGAGAAGAACTACGCGCTCTGTGGCAAAAACGGCAAAGGCGGCGGTTGTTCCAAAGGAGCAAAAAGAGAAGGAGGTGCAAGTAAAGTGCGGAATTTGCTTCGAAGATTTTCCCGTGAGTAAGGTGTCGACTGCGTCATGCAGAGTGCATCCTTTCTGCGACGAGTGCTGGGAAGGCTATTGCGATTCGAAGTTGCAAGAAGGGAAGACTGGGATTTTAGACGTGCGCTGTCCGGATCACGGGTGCGGAAAGAGAGTATCGACGAAGAAGGTTTTACGTTTTCTTGGCGACACAGAGAAAGTCGCAAAATACCACGCGTTCGAGCTGGAACATTTTCTCGAGCAAAATTCGGCGGTGAAGCACTGCCCGGCGGCCGGGTGCGATCGTTTCCTACTCCTGGAGAACAAGGACGGATTGACTCTCGATCAGATTCAGTCGTGCGTGTGCGAGTGCGGGAAAGTTTTTTGCTGGAAGTGTCAAGAGGATGAGCACATTCCCGTGCGATGCGACACCGCGCAGCTTTGGATTGCTAAGAACAGCTCGGAGTCCGAGAACCAGAACTGGATTTTAACGTTTACGAAACCGTGCCCAAAGTGCTCGAGACCGATTGAAAAGAACCAAGGGTGCATGCACATGACGTGTTCGCAGTGCCGATACGATTTTTGCTGGACGTGCTTAGAACCGTGGAGCAAGCACGGCGAATCTACTGGCGGATACTATTCGTGCAACGCTTTCCGCACGACGGGCGCTTCAGATCCATCGAAGGTGAGCGAAAAGGAACGAGCGGTGAACGAGAAGAAGAGACTCGCCCGCATGGCCATTGAAAGATACTCGCACTATCACGAACGCTGGGCGTCGCACGAGGACGCGGAAAAACGGGCAAAGAAAGACATGGAAACTTTGATCGCGAAAAAGTTGGACGATGTGGGAAGAAACCACGGCGCTGGCCCGGGAGAAATGACGTTTGCCGTCGAGGCGCAGCGACAAATCATCGAGTGCCGAAAGCTCTTGAAGTGGACGTACGCGCACGCGTACTACGCGTACAACGAAGAAGAAAACGACGCCGATTGGAAAAGAAACAATCCATTCACGCAAAAACCCACGAAATTAGTGAAACAAGAGCAAGAGTTTTACGAATACGTCCAAGGAGAGGCTGAAAACCGTTTGGAACAGCTTACGAGGTTTATGGAAAGAGATCTCGAAGATTTCGGAAACTATGATCAAAGCGATTACGCCCAAGCCGTGGAGCATAAACAAAAAGAGGCAGAAGGAGAGAAAGATTTGCAAACTCCAAGAAACAAGGAGGATAGACCGATTATTTTGAGAGGAGATGGATTGTCTTTTGAGGAGTTCAAGAGGAAAGTGTGCGAACTGACGAGTTTGACGAAGAAATCTTTCGAAACTTTATCGAACCAGATTCACAAAGGTTTTGGATCATCAATTACCAATGGAACGCCACCCTTGGGAGTGAAAACGACTAGCGTCTCAAAGGACGACCCAATGGAGATTTAGTGAGAGAAAGAGAGAGAGTCGGAAAGAAATATATAATAACAGATACACGACGACGAGTAGAAACCACTTAGCAGCGAGAGAGATACACAGCGGCAGCGCAGAGCACCACAAATAGAAAGCGTTAATACGAGAGATACAAATAATATACCTTATTCGATATTCTTGTATTATTGTCGGAATACTTCAATTACAAACACAACTATTTCACGCGCTATAAACCTATTTATTGTTTGGTATTAAGATTTCTTCAATTTTCCTGCCATCTTCACGATAGGCGTTTCCAAGTCGTGTTCGCAAATCACAACTCCTTCTGGAATATCTAAATTGGCAATCTTAACGTTATCTTTCACGTTCATGTTCGATACGTCCACGAAAAACGCCTCTGGAATCTGATCGCTCCGACATTTCACCTTGATCGTCTTCCTCGTGTGACTCACAAACGCGCCTAGCTTGGTCCCCGGACAGTCATCCTGTCCCGTCACTTTCACCGGTATCGGTACTTTTACAATCGTCTCCGGATCAACTCGCATGAACGTGATATTATTCACCTGATTCTTATACGCGTGCATTTGTATTTGCTGCGGAATCGCTTTAACCGTCCGTTTCCCATCGTCCAAAACGATATCGATAAGTTTCGTTCTCAAACCATATTTCGTAAACTTTCGCAAAAGTTTCTCCACCTCTCTCTCGCTCACCGCGCACACTTCGCTCGTCTTTTCTATTTCTCCTTGCTTAAATACCGCGCACGGGATAAAACCGTCTTTGCGCGCTCTGTTCGCCGAGAGTCGTCCGGCTTTTTCTCGGTCATGCGCGATCAGTCGTAGTATTTTATTATTAGTATTAGTATCAGACGATGATGACGAATCTGCGGCGGAGTTTCGTCTCTCTTCTTCGTTCGATTTGGTGAACTCACCACCACCACCAAATTCTTTGTCTTCTTCTTCTTCTTGTTGTTGTTGTTGTTCCCTCAGAAGATGAAGAGAGGATGAAGAGAAACCTCTCGCTCCATTTCCTCCTCCTTCTCTCAGAAGCGATGTCCGAGACAGTCGCAACAACGCCACGACTGCGCCGGCGAAAGAACCTCCAGGAGGAGCAGCCATCTTTTTTCTCGAGATGATTTTGTTGTTTAATTCTTCTGTAGAATAAAAATCCACTCTTCACAAGAAAAAAACAAGTTCTTCATAAGACTTCTTCTTTGTCTTCTTCTTTATCGTGTAGGTATGAACACCACGCCATCATCATCATCATCATCATCACCAGAAGAAGAAGAAGCGCTGCTTTTTGAACGACAAACGCTCTCGGTTTTAAAGAGAGAGCTGGAAAGTTTACCTTCTTCTTCCTCTTCCTCCTCTTTATTAAAGAATAACACGAATGGGAATGATGCGAACAACAACAACAGAAAGGTATGAATGAGATAATTTGTTGTTGTTGTTGTTTATATATAGTATTCTCATTATCTGACTTTTGATTTCGCTCTCTTCCTCGTCATCGTCGACGTTCATTAGGTGTACAAACAAAGAGGGAACGTCTATTATCTCGTCACGAAGGAGGAGGTGTTGAGAGAAACCGAGAAGAAAATGGTAAGAATAACGGAGAGAGTTTAGGTCGTCTTTTGAGTGAACTCTCTTCTCTCTCTTCGAGCTTTATATATAAGCCGAGGATGATGACCAATATGGTTGAAGAACAAAAACAAAAACAACAACGTTTTCGAGAAACGATTCAAAGACAACGCGAGAAACTTCCGATTTACGCGTCCAAAGATGAACTCGTCGCGCACATCGAACAGAACGAGACGGTTATTATTCTCGGCGAAACCGGGTCCGGGAAGACGACGCAAATACCGCAGTTTGTGTACGAACGGATGATGACGATGAAAAAGGAGAATAAGAACAACAACACGGAATTTGAGTCAAATTTTCCTCCTAGAAAAGAAAAAGGAACGATGGTTGCCGTGACGCAACCGAGACGGGTCGCCGCAGTATCCGTGGCGAAACGAGTGAGTCAAGAAATAGGCGACGGAGGGAAGTTGGGCGATTTGGTCGGGTACGGCATTCGTTTCGACGACTGTTCGAGCGAGCAAACGAGGATCAAATTTTTCACGGACGGGATGTTATTAAGAGAGGCGTTGAATGATCCACTCTTGTCGAGATATGGGGCAATTTTAGTCGACGAGGCGCACGAGAGAACGTTGCAGACGGATTTCTTGTTAGGAACGCTGAAAGCGATTCAAGAAAAACGGAGGATGAATATACTCGAGAAAGACGACGACAACGATAACAACAACAACAACAACAAAAGAAAGAAAAGAAAGAAGAGACCACCTCCACCTCCGCTGAAGCTGATAATTATGTCCGCAACGCTCGACGCGTCTTCGTTCTCTGATTTCTTTGATGCGTGTCCAATCATATACATCAAAGGCAGAACGTTCCCGGTGGAAACGTATTATTTGAAGGAACCTGAGGAAGACTACATCGATGCCGCGTTGTGTTCGGTGATGCAAATAAATGAGGACGAAAAAGATATCAAAGGTGATGTTCTCGTCTTTCTCACCGGACAAGAGGAAATTGAAAGTTTAGGGAAACTGCTCACCCAAAGAGGGAAGGATACGTATCCGCAACTCAACGTCGTTCTTCTCTTCGCAGCTATGCCTGCGGAGGAACAGATGAAAGTCTTCGAAGAAACACCCAAAGGTACGCGTAAAATTGTTTTAGCGACGAATATCGCGGAAACTTCGCTCACAATTCCCGGCATTCGATACGTCGTTGATACTGGTTTGACGAAAATGCGCACTTTCAAAGCGAAATCTGGCGTAGAAGAGCTGAAAGTTGTCCCAATTGCGCGTTCGCAAGCGACCCAGAGGTGCGGCAGAGCCGGAAGAGAAGCGCCTGGGAAGTGCTATCGGCTGTATACGGAAGATACGATGTTTTCGTTGGCTGAACAGGTTGTCCCAGAACTCCTTCGAACGAACTTAGCTGGTGTCGTTTTGATGCTCAAAGCCATGGGAGTAAACGACGTGTTGACTTTTCCTTTCATCGACAAACCGAGCACGGAAGGCTTGTTGAGAAGTTTAGAACTTCTGTATTCACTCGGCGCGTTGGATGACAAAGGTGAGTTGAATAAGATAGGAAGACAAATGAGCAAGTTTCCGTTAGAACCGATGGCGTGTAAATGCATCATCGAGAGTCGAAATCAAAAGTGCACAGAGGAGATTGTCGCAATTTTAGCCATGTTGAGCACGGAAAATGTGTTTGTGGGGAGAACTATTCAAGTGGCGAAGCACAAGACGGGAGACCACATGACGCTATTGAATTTATACGCGGATTATTCAAAAGTCTCTCGAAATGGGAAGAAAAAATGGTGTAATAGCCACGGAGTTTCGTTTCGAGCAATGAATAAAGCGGAGAAGATCAAAGAGCAGTTGAGTCGAAGCATAGGGCACATCGAAGATTGGGACGAGGATGAGGAGAAGGACGAAGAACGAGAAGGCGAAGAGAAAGAAGAAAAGCAGGAAAAAGAAAACAAGTCTGTGCGAATACGCAAAGCACTCACGGCTGGTTTCTTCATGAATGCGGCAAAAAAGGAGTCAATTTCCGATGGCAGTGGCGGCGGCAGTAACAGTATGTTTGTGACTCTGATTGGCGGGAACAGACTTTTCGTGCACCCAAGTTCGACCACGTTTCACAAGTTTTCTTCGAGAGAGACAGCCAAAGAAGCGGTTGGGATCTCTTCCTCCTACATCATCTTCAACGAGTTGATACGAACGAATAAATTGTACGCGAGAGACGTTTCAGTCATAGAAGGCGAGTGGCTGACTGAATTTGGTTCACGAGTGTTCGGTACTCAACGATAGATGTTCTGCGCTTGTCTGAATAGGAGTAGTTTTATGAAATAGGTAGAGAATAATTCAGCGAACCCACATAAAGAGAGCTTTTTCTTTCTTTTTCCTTTTTTTCTTCTTTCCTAAATCCAAAATTCTTTTTTTTTATTCTTTTCCCCATTGTCCCGAAAACAGCACATTTAAGGAAAAACTACGGATTCCCCTGTTTTCAATTTTTATATTGAACTATTACGCACGCATGAATACATCTTAATACGGGAAATTATTCGTATGAAAATTAATTCAATATTTTATTAATTCTTCTTTTCATCATTAATGTATATATTCCTATTAAATCATATTATATTGGATTGATATGGGTCCAGTTAAATATATACATCTATTAACATTCCAACGAATCCAATAAAAATAATGTTACCCTCATTTCGATATTTAAATATCGATTTTATTTTTATTTTTCTCGAAATAAAAACCATTTAAATACATTTTACAGATAAATCCCGAGAAATAATCGTATTGATTAATATTTAGCGTACGAATAAAAATATCAAGTAATACGAAGCAAGAATAAATGGGGTAATCGAGGAACCGATGGTAGAATTTCCAATTCAAAAAAACAAATCAGTCTCTCTAGTGAAAATCCGGAGACAATGCACCCAAACGTGCGCGTAAAACTCGGTTTGAACGATTAAAACGAGACATAGACACTGCTAGTAGTCTATTGCAGGCTTAATGCGGGAGTTTCGCGCGTTCAGCCGAATCCGAAAAAAAAAAGTTGTCATGCTCTCATGCAAAAGGAGGAAGGAGACGGGAGGAAACGGCAGGGAAGAAATCGCCACAAAAAGAGTATAAAAAAAGGATGAAAGGAGAAGAAGAAGACGAGGACGGCCGGCCGCCAAACGTCACCGGGTCCATCACCTTCACTCCGAGTGCGCCTTCTTCTTCTTCTTCTTTAAATCAGCAGAGCGCAAAGAAAAAAGAACGGAAGACGATGGCTTTTTCCTCTTCTCAACAAATTTCAATCGCCGTTTCCGCGTGTACGCTCGTCTTGGCTATACTCTTCGATCAAATAGGAAAGAGAAGGAGGAGGAATAGACTAAAGAATGATCAAAAGAAGAAAGTTAAAGATTGTGGAGCGTTCGTGGAGATCGTAGACATCCCGTGTCCTCCGCCGCCGGAGAAACACGTCGTTCGGAAATTGGCCAATTTGAAGTTTGTCCTGAAAGATATCTTTGAAGTGAGTGGGAGAAAGGGTGAGAACGATTCGTCGTGCGGGTTCGGGTCGCCAAAGTGGAAAGAGTTTATGAAAGAAAAGAGGGAAAATAGCAATAGCAACGGAAACAACGCCGGCGTGCACAGAGTGAAAAACGCAGCCATAATGGATATGTTGTTGAAAAACGGCGCTTCCTTGGTCGGCATCACCCACATGGACGAGCTCGCCTACTCCATCGACGGCCAAAATGAACACTATGGAACGCCAATAAATCCAGCTGCCGATAAGAGATTACCGGGTGGTTCGTCCTCAGGATCGGCAGTCGCTGTTGCATCGAGACTGAGAGACTGCGATTTTGGCATTGGAACTGACAGCGCGGGTTCCGTGCGCGTGCCGGCGGCATATTGCGGCGTGTATGGCTTTCGCCCGTCCCACGGGATGGTTTCCACGAAGGGATGTCAAGATTTTGCCAAGACGTTCGATACCGTCGGATGGTTTGCCAAAGGCTCAAAAACATTGAAAGATGTCGGTGACGTCCTGTTAAAGCCCGCGGACGATGAAAAATACGGCATCAAAGAACCGAAGCAGTTTGCCATCCTTACGGATTTGATGAAACTGGCTGATCCGCAAGGTTCAGCGGCAGTAGCTAGTGCTTTGAAAGCGTTCGGATATGACGATAGATACGCGGGCAAGGTTTCAAAATTAGATTTAGGCGAACGATTGAAAATGTTATGTCCGAGTTTACGAACAGATACGAGTGGTAAGACGGGTTTAGAGTTGATCAGGGACAAGATGCACGCCACGATGGGTTTTGAAATTCACGAAGCTTTGAAAGAATTTCTCGCCTTTCTTGAAAAACAGGATGGCAGCGATCAAGCTACTGCTACTGCTACTGCTACCATCTCGAACAAGACGACGACGACGACGACGACGAGTGGTTTAGGAAAATTCACCGCGCAACGGATCGAAAATGCAAAGAAAATAACCGAGCAGGATTACGAAAACTTGATGAAAGTGAGAGGTGAAATCCGAGAAGTTATGGATCAAATCATGGATAACGGAACGGTTTTGATCTTCCCAACCGTCCCGGGCGTCGCTCCAATGCGTGAAGGACGCTCGGAAGAAGAAGTTCAAGCGTGGAGGATGAAAACATTCCAGTTTTTAGCGATAGCCTCCTTTTGTGGATTGCCCCAAGTCGCCATTCCTTTGCGGTATCCCGACGCGGAAGGACCGCACTCGGTTTCCCTCCTCGGAGGATTCCAAACCGATAAGATGCTTCTCGAGTGCGCTTTTAGATATTCAGCGCAAATGCAGGAGCACTTCCCGAATTACGTGATCACGGAAATGATGAAAAGCAATCCGGCTCCGAAAGTCCCGGGCGAAGAGGAGAAAGTGAATGGAAACAAAGCGTTTGCGGAAGGCAAATACGAAGACGCGATATCGTGGTACGACAAAGCGCTCGAAAAGAAAAAGTTACCGGCATATTACGCTAACAGAGCTTTAGTGTATCTGAAAATGGGCAAAATGGAAGAAGTCGAGAAGGATTGCACAGAAGCGTTGGAGATGGACGGTAAATACGTAAAGGCGTACTTGCGAAGGGCGAAAGCGAGAATGATATTAGGCAGCTTTTTAGAAGCCGCGATGGATTACGAGGAAGCTTTAAGGTTAGAGCCGACCAACAGAGAGGCGAGGAGCGAGATGGCGAACATGCAAAAGCACTTAGAAAGTGGGGCCATGGACGCGTCCATGCCGAAAGACGATTTGGAAATAGCTAGAAGTTTCATTTAATACTAATGCAAGAAGTTTTGTTAAATACAAACATGTCACACAAATAAATAAAGATGTAATAATTTTATAATTTTCGTCTCAAAGTCTCGACCTGAGAGCTGATCCGTATTTCCCGCTCAATACCTTTCCTTTTGTTCCTACTATGGTCGTTCCTGGAGGCACGTCGTGGACCAACACCGCGCTCGAGCCAATTTTACAATCATCCGCTACTTTTACGTTTCCTAATATGCTCGCGTTACTACCAACCACGACGCGTTTGCCTAACTTTGGATGCCTATCGCCTCTAGTTTTCCCAGTCCCACCTAACGTGACCCCGTGAAATAACGTGCACCCGTCCCCGATGACGGCAGTTTCCCCGACCACGATACTCGTCGCGTGGTCAATCATCACCCCGCGACCAAACATCGCGGCGGGATGTAAGTCCATCCCAAACGTCTCCGACACTAACGATTGCATGTAGCACGCTAACGGTTTTCTCCCGTGTCCCCACAACCAATGACTCACTCTTTGCGTCTGTAACCCGTGGAACCCTTTATAAAAGAGAAAGCAGTGCGTCGGGTTTGGACACGCCGGGTCTCGTTCCACGCACGCGCGAATATCCGTAGCCGCACAATAGGAGATTACTGGTTCCTTTTGCATGGCTTCGAACATCAACTCTTGCCATTGTCCGGCTAATACTTGCGCGTTGGCGATTTTTGAGCTCAACACGTACGATAACGACTTCTCGAACGTCGGTTGGTTCAATATTTTGCTATAAATCAGTCCTCCCAAAAGAGGTTCTTGGGAAACCAATTCGCGCGCGCCGTCTTTGATATCATTCCACAGGGTATCCACAAATTCCCGTTTCTCTTCGTCCGTTCGTTCGTATTCGTCCTTCTGTCTCGATGACGACGACGGGGTTTCTTCTCGGTTTCGGTATAAACTGTCCTCTCTCTCCATCCTTTTTTACATATGTTATCAGAGATATCTAAACTCTTGTTTAACAAACAACAACAAACGCGCCAAATGCAACTCTCTCTCTCTCTCTCTCTCTCCTTCCGTGCGATCGTTCAGTGTGGAAATTCCTCCCTTCTGCAGAAGCAGCACAGCGGCAGAATGATGAGAGTTGTTGTCGTCGTCGTCGACGTCGTCGGCCGAGTAGTGCGTGCGGCGCGTGAGGCGGCGAAAAGAAAAGTGCAGAATTTTTTCCTTCTTTTTTTCCAAAACGAAGTGAACTTTATCCACTTTTCACTTTTCCCCTTTAAAATAGAGAACATCTTTTCGGAGGAGCGGAAACGATGACAACAACACCGACGATGATGCAAAAAGCGATGTTTGGCACGGCCTCCGCGCGAACGACGTCTTCCTCTTCTACTTCTTCTTCTTCTTCTTCTTCGAGGAAGGTGACGACGAAAAAGATGACGATGATGATGATGACGGCGAAGAAGACGACACCCTCATCATCATCATCAAAAAACAGACGACGACAAAACCGAACCGCCGCGGCGGCAGACAGTGGGAACAAGAACATCTCCGACGTGGCTGCCTTAGATGGATTAATCAACCAGCTTTTGAACGCGCACGGAGAGAGCGACGATGTGTTGCAAAAAGTGTGCATAGAAAACATCATGGCGTTTGACCAACAGATGTGGTTACGAATGGCCTCGAGAATCGATAACGTCAACACGGACGAAGAGAAAGACGCGATTGCAGACGTCATGTCGAAGTGCATGAAAATTATCGAAGCGACGTTGAAGAAGGCGGAAGAGACGATCGATCGGTCCTCGGAACAGTTGCAACGCATAATATCCGCGGCGGCGGATCAAACGACCATGGAGTTTGACGTGCCGCTGAAATCAGACGCGTTGAGACGCATGGAAGCGGAAATTAAGAATTGCACGGTCGATGAAGGCATGTTGAACACGACGTACGCGTGGATTCGAAAGTCGGACGAGGATAAAATGGACGGAATGGTGCACATTTTGCAAAAGTTTTTACAAGTGTACGCCGCCGGGGAGTTGAACAAGAATAAGGCTCCGTTAGACGAGTTGTTGGGGTGTTCAAACACGGACGACTGGCCCGTGGTGTTTCAAAAGTTAGTCAACGAAGGTTACGGGGAAGTCGCGTTTACAAAAGAACTTCAACAAAGGATGGAAGAGGTCGTTTTGGGATTGACGAATGGCAGCTACGCGCAAAGAGTGCAGGCCGAATATTTGAAGGAAGTGGAAGAGCGTTCCAAGGAGTATTTCAAGCAAGTTTAATATTTCAAGGCTCCGTTTAGACTATATGATACACTATTAAGCATCTTGTGCGCGTGTTTACAATAACGTGGAAACGGTTTTTATTCTAATGCGTTCGTTTTCTAAAACTATTCTTTGTCTTCGTCTTCTTCTTTGGAAAATTTCCGTCCTTCGAGCTGTAAAAGCAGCGAGTTCACCATTACGCCGATGGAGCTCACGCCCATCACAGCACCTGCAACGCTCGGAGTGAGTGCGAGTCCGTAGGCAGGTAAAAGTGCACCGGCTGCGATGGGAATACCCACGATGTTATAGCCGAACGCCCACGCCAAATTTTGTTTGATTTTACCAAACGTCTTCGCGGATAAATCGATGGCGTCTACGACTTGCGGTAACCGATTCCCGAGAAGAACAATCGATGCAACTTCGGAAGCAGCGCCTACGCCAGAAGCCATCGCTATGCCGACATTTGCTGCGGCTAACGCAGCAGTATCATTGATTCCATCACCAACCATAGCGACGCATTTACCAGATTTTTGTAAATTTTCGACAAACTCAGCTTTTTGTTCTGGGCGGACGTTTCCGTAGACATTCTTGGGATCAATGCCAATTGATTTTGCAATCGCATCGGCGGTTTCTTGACGATCCCCGGATAGAATGATGATTTCAAAGTTCTTGTTCTTTGACTTTCGAAGTCGTTCGATTGTCATTTTGGCGTTTGATCTGAGTTTATCGCGAATCTCAAAAACTCCAGCCATTTTACCGTCAACGGAAACGCACACCGTGGTTGATCCGTTTTCGTTCGAACGTTTGAAAGCATCTTCGAGTTCAGGTGGGAACGCAGACGATTTTAACGACGATTCGACAAACTCTTTAGTACCGATGACTATCTTCTTCCCATTTACGGTTCCAAAAGCACCCAATCCCGGCTCTTGTTTGAAAGAATCCTCCGCGCACTCGTACGTTTTGTTGCCGTTCTGTGATGCTCTTTTATTCACCGCAACCGCTAACGGGTGCGTCGAATTTCGCTCTACCGCAGCAGCGAGGGATAAAACTTCATCCTCGCTCGTCAAATTTGACGTCGTGAGTTTTTCAACCGTTGGTTTACCCACAGTGAGGGTTCCGGTTTTATCAAAAACGATGACGTCCAAGTCGTTTGCTCTTTCTAAAACATCTCCACCTCGAATCAAAAGACCATTGCGCGCACCTAACGCCGTTCCGACTAAAACTGCAGTCGGAGTAGCGAGTCCTAAAGCACATGGACAGGCAACGACTAGCACGGAAGCCGCTAGTTGCGCTGCAATCAGTACTGGGGCGTTCACAGTTGCCGCAGACGCTCCCAACGCTGCCGCAACTGACGGGAAAATTTTCGTTCCAATTGTAGACCAAAACGCAAACGTTGCCGCAGATGTTGCCATGACTCCGTACGTGAAAACACCAGAGATATCATCGGCAAGTCTTTGAACAGGAGCTTGTCTATTTTGAGCGGATTCAACCATGCGCACAATGCCAGCGACTGTAGTCTCGGACCCAGACTTTGATACTTCAACCGTTAGGACGCCGTCACAATTAATCGTTCCGGCAGATACTAGATCGCCTTTCCTCTTGGCCTTGGGGATGGGTTCACCAGTAAGCGCGGCTTCATCGACAGAGGATGTACCATTCACGATGACTCCATCGACTGGAATTTTGTCCCCGGGTAAGATTAAAATTTTATCAGTTGGTTTGATCGCCTCCACGGATATCATTTTCGAAAGCGGAGATTTCGAAGAAGAGGACGACTCTGAGACCAGTAATCGACAGGTAGAAGGTACTAAATTCATCAAATCGCTCATATCGCTCGAGGCTTTTAACTTTGCCCGGTCTTCTACGGCTCGACCGAGAAGAACAAACGCCAACAACATGACCGGCTCTTCGAAGAATGTCGGCCACATAAGTTTTGGAACTAACGCTGCCACCGAGGACATTCCAAAAGAAGCGATCGCACCCATGCTGACCAAAGAATTCATGTTCGGCCCTCCTCTTCTAAATGCGTTGAAACCATCTGTCAAAATATCGCGTCCAGGTCCAACCATCGCAAAGAGCGATAATGCTACATGCGTTTGCGTTTTACACAAAAATCCAAGAGAGTGGATCTTCAAATAGTGCGCGGCGTGTCCTAAAATACACACAGATGCTAAACCCCACGCCAAAGCAACTTTCTTCGTCGACTCTCGTATGCGTTTGATGCGTTCTTCTCGCTTCTCTTTCGCTCTTTGCATGCCTTGATCGTATTCACCGCTAGATTCGTCCGAGGAGGAATTATCTCTCAACGTCGTAGGGAAACCAGACGCCGTGACTAATTCGGCGAGTTTATCGCCTTCGATTTTTGCTTTATTCTTGATTGATGCGATCATTATCTGTACGCCTACGTCTCCGCTTACAACTTCCACCGATGCTGCAGCCGAAGACGACGAGGAAGAATCAGGCGCATTTCTTACTCCTGCGCTTCTCGCCTCCTGCAAATCCTTCTCATCCAGTCTCACCGCAATTCTCACCACGGCGCTTTCGTTCGCTAAGTTTACGTTTGCGCTTTGCACAGACGCGACGTTTTCTAAAACTTTTCTCACGTTTGCCGCGCATCCACCGCAGTGCATCCCTCTCACGTCCAACACCAGCACTTCCGGATATTCTTGCAAAGCCGTGCCTCTTCCTCCTCCTCCCGACGACGACGACGACGACTCTAAGATTTTCCCATACATATCCGTAAAATCCGTGCTATTCCCTCCGCCTCCGCCGCCTCCACCACCGCCGCCTCCCGCGTTTGGTTTCACAAAGTTCCTCCCGCCACCACCGCCTAAAGTCGCCGCGCACAAAGCCCCACTCGAGGCGACCAATCCTCCCACCCCTAAAGCTCTCTTCATTGGCGAGTTGAAGAACAACTTTGCATTCGTAGAGTCTCGTCTGGATTTCGCGTCGTCGCACTTGTCGCACTTGGCGCACCGAGTTGGCATCAATCCTTTCATCCGTTGTTGATATTTTCCTCCCGTCGATGTCCTCGAATGCGCGTTGGTGGTGGTTAATATTCTCGTCGTCGTTTTTGTTCTTGTCCTCGTGGTGGATAATTCATCACCAAACTTTGAAGAGGAGGAGGAGGAGGAGGAGGAGGAAGAAGAACACGTTGATGACGTTCTTCGACGACGATGATGCGGATCTCCGTTCTTTCGCCTCCTCGTTCTCTCCTTAAGCGATGAAGGAAACGACGACGAAGGAGACGACGACGAAGAAACGACGATCATGATGCGCGCGTGTCGTCTGTGTGGAGAAGCAAAACGCTTCTCTTTTTCTGAGGAGGATTGAATTGATGAATTTCCCCGCATGCGGAATAAAAAAGAGAACAACAACACACACATGCATGATGGCGGCGGAAAGAAGAGAGTCGTCGGTGGAAATGATCCGAATCCTTCCTCGGAAAGGAGAAGGAGAAGAGGAAGAGTTATTCGACGCGGAGAAAGAGTTAGGGAGAGACGTGAAATCTGTGTTTAAGATGCTCGACGACGACGGAGGAAAAGAGAAAAGTAATAAATTCGTCACCGCGGAGGAACTGGAACGTTTGAGGAAAGAGAGAGGGGGAAAAGAAGAGGAATCAGAGAAAGAACCGGTGAAACCCCTGTGGCAAATTCTCCAAGAGCAAAGAGATGTGAAAGAGGAAAAGTTTCAGGAAGGGTGGAAAACGATGAAGGAAGGGAAGAACCGGCCGTTGGAGGAGGACGAGATTGAGTTCTTGGACGAAGTGGAAGAGCAGAAGAGAGAGAACGAGAAAAGAAAGCGAGAGGAGGAGAAGGAGCTGAGCAAACAGTTTAAACTGGCGAAAGCGAGAAGTCACGCACTGAATTCCAAAACCGCTACCGCCATGGAGGAGAGCGAGGAGAAAAAGAAGAGAGAGAGTGGTGGGAGAGATGATGGTGTGGGTGTCGACGACGACGACGGCGACTTTGCGGCGAAGAAAGCGAAGAACACGAATAACGCGAAGAAGAAACTTCTCAAAGTGGCAAAGAAGAAGACGACCAACCCACAACCAGTGAGAGCTGAGAAAGAAGTAGAAAACAACAACAATAACAAGCCTTCGTTAGGACTTTTAGGCGACAAGTCTTCGTTAGGACTTTTAGGCGGCTATAGCAGCAGTAGCGAATAGAATTACATTTTATTTAGATTTTATTATTAGTCTTCCCAACCGTCTTCGTCGATTTCTTCCAGCGCGTCCATCAACGCGTTTCTGTAATACTCCTCCTCTCGCGCCGAACGTCGCATTTTGATCGCCGAGAATAGCACGCATCCGTTCTCTTCCTCCGTGAACGAACACATCGCGCCATTTGCAGCGAATAGAGCTTTGATGGTGTTTTGTAAACGAGCGTCAACGCCTTTCGCGGAGCCGCAACATTCAGACTCTCGAGACATCAAATCGCAAATTTCCTCCACAAAGTCGCTCATTTTTGTCGCCTCGCTGTGGATTAGTTCTTCTAAATCTTCACATATCCAAATTGTGGGCGTTTCCTCGCGGAAACCTTCTTTCCTCAGCGCGTCTTCGAGGTACGTTTTCTTATCCAAACTCTTCCTCTCGACATTCATAAAATCGAAATCGACTCGTCTCAGCGAGCTCCCTCTGGTCACTTTCGCGTTCATCAACTTCATCCTCGGCGTTAAATACTCGTTGCACTCTTTCGGTTGCACGTCAAAAATCGCCGTGCCTCTGGGCCAATCCCGTATCCTCAGCGTTCTCGTGTCTAAACCGAGGAAGGAGATGTTTACTATTTGTCGTGCGATGCCCATGGTTTCCGAGCCCGGAGGCTCTCGTTTCCGCATCAACGTAAACATTCTGCTCAGAACGAGCGCGTCCAAGGCGAATGACGTGGCTAAAAGTGATGACGAAGAAGAAACTTTTCTTTTGTCTTCTTCTTCTTTGTCTTCTTCTTCTGTTTGGTTTCCTGTTGACCAACTCGACGCTTCCACCAAAGTTCTCGCGTACTCGTCCAACCTCGTCATCACGTTCTCTCCCTCCTTTTCCTCCTCCTCCTCTGATTTCTTCCTCATCAACGAACGCATCGCTCGTTGCACGACTTCTTCTTCCTCCAAACTTCTACTACTACTACTACTACTACTACTACACATCGTCAATCGCCGCCGCTCAAAGGTGGTCCTTAAACTTCTTCGCGACAAAAACGATGATGACGATGATGATATCGGGATGGAAGCAGTAGTCGTTGTTTTTGCAAACCCAATCGTCGTTCTCGTTGACGTCGTCATCATCATCTTCACGCTGTAAGGGAGAGAGTCCTCCTCTCTTCCCAAACACAAAAGAAAGAAACCAACGCGAAGGAAAAAAGCGAGAGAGACGAGCACTTTGTATGGTGCGAAACCAACAACGAAAGAGAAAAGCTCGAAAGAGACAAAAAAAGAAAATTTAGGTCTCGAGTGTTCACTCACAAAAAAGAATCTCTCTCTTTCACGCCAAAAGAAGGTGACACAAAAACGAAACAGAGAGTGAAGATAAAAAATGTTGTCATCGTCATCGATACCACCGACGAGAGCGACGACGACTGCGAGAGCACGAACGCGAACGAAACGAAGAAGACAAAGAGGGAGAGCAATCATTTCGAGAGTTTCTTCTTCTCCTTTGTCTTCTTCTTCGCGTTTTAAGAAGAACGAAAACAACAACAGCTTCATCACCACCACCACCTGCAGCAGCAGCAGCGCTTACAACAACAGTAGTTTTAATAGCAGAAGGAATAAAAGGAGTCGTCGTGATACTAATACTAATATTAGATTTCTTTTCAACAGACCGCGAAGAAAAAGTGGACAAAAAACGGTGGTGGTGGTCGAAGCGGGCGGCGAACAAGGAGGCGACGCTCCCGTCTCCAAAGCGGCGGAGAAAGTCAACCGTGGCTTGGAAAAGTTTGAAGCAAAACAGTACCAAGACGCGGCGGATTTTTTCACGGACGCTTTGAAGTTGAACCCGAACGAAGAAGAGTCTCGAGCGAGTCACTACAATCGAGCGTGCGCGTACGTAAAGATGAACAAATACGAGCAAGCGAAAGACGATTTGATGGTCGCGTTGGAAAAGTTTGACTTGGACTTCCGAGTGTTGCAACGCGACGACGACTTGGCGAAGTTTCGAAATACAGAACAGTTTGAAGAAATCGACGTCGAGTACGGGGACGGGAAAGAGAAACAAGCGGCGCAGGCGAAGCTTCGAGCGGAAGCGGCGGAACCGTTTCGATTTTTGAAACTTTTCCTGTTTGGGTCGTTAGCGAGTGGAGCAGCAGTTGGTCTCTTGATTATTCTGTCGCGGTTAGTGCAAGCTGTGAAAGGCGGAGGTGGCGAGGGAGAACTCGCGGAAGATGTGCCGGATTTAATAGAAACGTTGAAAAATTTAGGCGTAAACACCACGGCGTTGGTTGTTTTGGGATTACTCTTAAAGAACGAGTTGAAAGGGCGAGATGAGACTTTGCAGGAAGCAGAAAGAGAAGAAGAACTTGGGAGATTACAAGTGCAATTGAAAAAAGACGAAGGCGCGGTTCCTTTGAACAGACTTCGGTCTTTGTATAGAGTCTTTGTGGTTGCCGGTTCTGAAGCGCACGTCTTTGAAACGATGGCAAACTTGGAAAAATTCAGAGAGAAGTTTATTCAGAATAAGATTTTGGTATGCACGGTGACAATGTTGGAGAACGATGGAAAACCAACGAGCGACGAGCCGATGGATTTGACTTTTGGGAATCGCTCGAAACGAAATAAGAAGAGCAGTTCTTCGGAGGTTGATGTGAACGTGTTTGCCGACTCCAAGGAAAGATGGCGCATACAGGCAAAGGATCAAACGGCGTGGAGAAGATGGATCATTAATCAAGTAGAAGTAGACGGATTCGATCCGTCGGTGAGAGATGTGTTTTTTGCGGTGGCTAAGAATGGGACGTTGTGGAAATCTGGCGCCGGTGTTCCTAACTGGATGAAGCTGTTGGAGGAACTTCCGGAGGAAGGTTCGGTCCAAGCAAGTGTTACAGGTATTTGATAGAATATTATTCCACGGTTAGTTTTTAATTAAAAGCATCGAAACGGACGTGGTCTTGTTGGTATCTCGTTTTCTCCTCCGTTTTCAACTCCCTCCGGGGATTTAAACGGTGAATGCTCGTATAGTTCGTCGCCAACGATGCTGTGAATAAACGCTCGCATTTTGCTTACTTTTGTGTATACGCCATATTTATTTTCCAAGGCACAGCCTTCGCCCCAGCTTACGATGCCGACTTGAGCAAGCGTACGCGCATTTAATAACGGCCCGCCCGAATCTCCTTGACAAGCATCTGTACCTCCAGATTTATATCCCGCGCAAATCATGGAGGATGAAATTGGATTCCCGTATGGCCATCCCGGATAGGAATCGCTATGCTCGCACGTCTCTTCGGAGACGAGCGGAACAGTCGCGTTATTCAAATGCTCAGTTAAGAAACCGCTCGAGTCTACGCCAAACCCAACGACGTAGCACATCTCGTTCTCGTCGTAAACAGTTTTGTATTCGTCTTCGTCTACTTCTTCGGCACCCCACGCGAGTCGAACGGGTTGTACGTCGAATATTTCACTCGCCGGTCTTACCAGACGAAGCACAGTGCAATCTTGATCAAAGTTTATCCCATTGAAATCCGGATTTCCGTGCGCTTCGGCAATTTCAATAAACTTAAGTTCCTGACCTTCTCCTCCTTGATCGAGCTGAACTGAGTTTACCAGTACCTCCATCTTATCGTAAAAGTTTCGCGTGTTCGAAACGAGTCCATCAGAAAAGAAACAGTGCGATGCCGTCAAAACGTGTCGAGTGGATATGAAAGTCCCTCCACATCTAAAATCGCGAACTGTGTTACCATTCTCATCCGCGTACGATCCAAAAATGGCAACGATAAAGGGAAACGCGGATGTTTCATACACCGGTACCCCGTTAATTATTCGATTTCTTGGAGATGATACGAGCGATGGAACGCCGTTAATGATTCTCGTTTCTCGAGGTTTTACCACGTTTGGCGCTCCCGAAGAGTTTGTAAATGAACGACCTCCCGTGTGAGAGAGTGTTGCAGTCGTCGCAAAAGGCGTCGTCGCCGTCGTCGTCGTCGTCGTCGTCGTGCTTCTCGGTCCGACTTTTGTTTCAGCAGACGCGAAAAGAGAAAACAAACAAACGAAGGAGGACGACGCGGAGAAGATAAAAAAGAAGAAGAATATCAAGGACGACGACGATGATTGTTTTCGTTCTATCCGTCCTCGTTGTCGTCGTCGTCGTCGTCGTCTTTCTCGAGAAGATTCAATGCTCATTTCAATCGCGCTCGTTTTACTCTCTTCTCTTTGCAACATCGTTTTGAGAGAAGAAGTATCGCGTATTTTTTGCGCAACATAGGAAACACAAACTCTTTTCACTTCTCCTTTCCATAAGATGGATGTTGGATGTTAAAATTTTTCTCCTTCTTTTTCATTTTCTGACGATGAGCGTTAACTTTGATGTACTTCTGTGCTTCTGTCGATGGATGGATTGATTACGGAGCGCGCGTGCGTGTTCATCTCGTTCGGTATGTTAAAAGTATAAATAAATATTTCACGTAAATATATACGAAAACACATTCGCCGTTTCCGGCCTGCGCGCATTCTATTTTCTATTCTCAATCGTTTTTATGTACACAATTCTTTGACCATTATCTGCTCTCGTCTCTTCAAAAGAACGCTTCGAGAACTTTATTCAAACTTCCGAGTATGGGATTTGTATTATTTTTTTTATCTGCGCTCCCTGGGCTTGATGTATTTGACACCGATTCTCGACCCTGATCGGCATCGAAATCTCCGGTACCCGGAAAGCTCTCCGGGGAGTCCTCCACCCCTAAACTCGGCATTATCGCATCCATTTCGTTGATAATCTCCGCAAACGAGGGTCTCACGTTTGGATCTGCAACCCAACATTTTTCGGTCAACTTTGCTAAACGTTTCGAATCTCGCGAGTTATCGTTTGAATACACTTTCGGTCTCATGTTTTGTTCCACCACTGCTCGAGCGATTTGTTGCGGCGAATAGTACGATCCCGAATACGGAGCTTTTCTATCCAGCAATTCGTTCAGTAAGACGCCAAAACTGAAAACGTCGCATTTGGTATCGTACCACTTGCCGGTGATAACTTCTGGAGCCATATAAATAAACGTCCCCGTACAAGCCGTGGGCGTGCTTTCGTTATCTTTCAAGGAGCTGTATCGGGCCAGTCCAAAATCTGCAATCACCGCACAGCCTTTCGCCGAGCTCTTCATGAAAATATTCGACGGTTTCAAGTCTCTGTGCATGATGAACATGTCTTCTAAGTAAGACATGCCTTTCGCGACGTCCCACGCGGCTTTTAGCCGCTTCTTATACTTGTGCGCTTTACTCTTTGTCGCGCCGCCTCCAAACAAAGCGCCGACTCCGCCCTTCTCCAAATCGCTATACAACCATTGCTTCATTGTCCCAACTAGCATCACCGGGAACATCAAACACGAATCCCCAAACGGGTTAAAATACGCCCCGAGTAAGGGAAGGACGTTTGGATGTCTCAATTTTACAGAGATTTCCGTCGATCGAACCAGCGCTTTCGCCTGCTTGGCGTTTCTCGCGCCTACGTTCTTCACCGCCACCGTAGCGCCTCCCCATTTTGCTCTATACACCGTGCCTTCGCAACCTTTCCCGATCTCATTCAGCATGGTTATTTGTTTCGGATTAATCAACCACCCGGCGTACTCGCCTTCTTCGATGAGGTCGTGCACGCCTTCCCATCCTTGAGGAAGTTTCTTGTTTGAATTTTGGAAAAAATCTGGCCTCACGGCGTCGTGGCCTTGCATGGATTTCCTGGGCGTTCCAACCCTCGCGTTCTCCCGGGGTGAATGACTATGATTACGATGATGACGACGTTGTTGTTCTTGCCCTCCGTGTTTTTGCATCCTTCGATCGTCATCTTTCGTGGGTAAATAGAACGCGCTCGAAGCTTCCACGTCTGATCCGTTCTCCGACTCGCACGATAATGATGTCGTGCTGACGCCGCTCCTCGTCGTCGTCAGCTCCAATCTTTCTTGTAATCTTTCCACCATATTCTTCAACTCGTCGTTCTCTCTCTCCAAGCTTTGACGTCGTCGACTTTCTCTGGACGTTCGTTTCATTATTATCTGCGCGTTGTTGTTGTTTCTGTCCATGTTTTTCGATGAACTCAACCGCTAAAACTTTCGTAAGCACGCTCGCGTCGTTTCAAAGAATCTCAACAGCAAAACCAACACACGCACACACAGTCAGTCGGGATAAAATTAAATAATCATTCTGTTCAAATCTCTTCTTTGAGAGACGATGGATGGCGCGACAAAAAGACTCTCTCTCTCTCCCTGCGAAGAAGATAAGAAGACGCGCGCGTTTCTTTCTCTCTTTCTTCTTTTTCTGCCCCAAACGCGGCGAAGCGTGTGGCCGATGCAATTAGTATTTTGACGCAGATAAAGAAAGGTCCGTTTGCTTTGAGAAGATTTTTTTGGTTCCGCGCCGATCCGATCGCAGAAAGAAAGGGAGGACAGAGAGATTTTTCGGCTGATATTTTTCGAGGATAAAAAAATCCGTCGACCGAAAGCCCAAAATTGTTTTTTTTCTTCTTCTTCTTGTCTTCTTCTTCTCTTCTTCTCTCTTATTCTTTCATCAGCGTCGTTTTCAATCGTCATGAACAGAAGAGTTTTTGCCTAACACAACGTATTTTTAGAAATGCAACAACTCGAATAAAAGAAGATAATAGTAATGGGGAAGCGCAAACGTCCGTGGTTGATGGACAAAGACCCCGAGAAGCACTCGAAAATGGAGAGTGAAAAGAAAAGAGTGAAACAGAAGGAACGCGCGGAACGGAACAGACAGTTTCGGGAGAAGCAAAACGAGTGCTTTGAAGAAGGCAGCGGCGGCAAGGAGGAGGAGGAGAAAACTGTTGCGTTCGACGAGCGTACGAATTACGGCGTTGCTGCAGTGGACGAGAACGACAGAAGATGCGAGGAGGACGACCAATACGAGGAAGAGAAGAAAGAGCACGCAAGGGAAAAAGGAGCAGCCAGTTACGATGAGTTTGAAGCGAGGAAAGAGCTGATGCGACAGATGAAATTGACGAGACCGCCGGGGAAAAAGAAGAGCAATTTGAAGGAGCAGGTGGGAGGAGGAGGAAAAGGAGGAAGAAAAAGAGACGGCGACGACGACGCCGACGAAGAAGAAACTTTACTCGAAGAGGGGGAAAAAGATATCTCGGCAGCATTGTTGCCTCAAAGTCCTCTGTTATTCTTCTCCTCATCCTCTTCCTCATCGAATGGAAAAGTGATGGAAAATAGTAAAGCGGTCGAACGCGCTCGAAACGACGCGACGTCAAATATTCAGCACTTTGCGAGAGTCAAACAGCTCTCGAAAGCGACGCAAACGTTTAAAAATTTAGTCGAAAATCAACGAATTAATCCGTCGGTGTATACTTATTGCGCGTTGTTAAATGCCTACGCCAACGCAGGGAGAACGAAGGATATTGAAATCATTCTCAGGCGCATGGCGAGTGAAACCAAACACAAAGAAGAAGAGAAAGGAAAAGAAGACGCAATCTTACGACCAGATTGTAAACCAAATGTGGTTGCTTTTACGATGTTATTAAAATCGTACTTGATCGAGTGCGATGTGAGAGCTGCCGTGAAGCTCGTCGAGAGTATGGCGGCGGCGTCTACGACGAGTAAAGTTGGCAGCGAAGATGGTGAGGATGATATTTCTCAATGCGCGTGCGGCGTTGGAATCGACTCGAGAGCTTTGAATACGTTTTTCCGGGTTTGTTTGCGCACCGGAGACGTATCATCTGCGATTCAATGGACGGGTACGAATGTTGAGGACGTATTAGACGATACGTCAAAACTTCTCCTGGCAAAAATGTACGCGCAGTCGTTTCGTCGGGATTTGTTAAAGCGAGAGATTGAATCCATGCAAACATCCATCGACGACTGTTTGAACGGAAAAGGCGTGAAAGACGGCTTAAAGAATGGTATCAAAGAAAGACAGGCACCGACGTGTCTATTTTGGAAGAACGGAGAGTGTCAACGCGGTAGGATGTGCAAATTTTATCACGATCCGAACGTAAAGCAAAAAGTACCGGAGAAACAAGAGATTGCGCAAAAATACGATTGTCTGGCGCAAATGTACGGCGGGTTAGCGCGTTTAGAAGCGAACGTTGCACTCACAACAACAACGACAACAGATAAAAAGAAAAAGAGCTTCGTAAAAGCGTGTTTGAAAGCGATAAAGTCGTGCGAAAAAGCGTGCAAACAAGCTCGCGCAGTTAACGAAGGCTCGGTCCAAGGAGAAGAGGAAGCGGAAGCGGTGGAAGAGGAAGATTTAGAACTAGCGGACCCACACCGTCGCAAACTCTTTCGTAATACAAATCGCTCGGAACTTGAGCGCGACATGGCCAGATTGAAAGACATCGTCAGCAAGGAGGACGGAGACTCTTCTTTTCCTTCTTCTTCTTCTTCTTCTTCAAAAGATACAACGACAACAACCATCGATGACTGTTTTTCCAGGTGCCTTTTGTTCACCTCAAAACTTGGCGAACTGGTCAACAAGAAAGACAGTGGCAGCGTTGGCGAAACGTTGTTTCAAGAACTTAAAAACTCTTTGGGTTTAGACGAAGTTTTCGTCAAAGAAGATGACGAAAAGAAGCGCAAGGACAAACTCAGAAAACGCTTGAAGAAGACAATCGATTCGAAGACTGGACAGATAAACTTTAAGAAGCTCTTCCACGGCGTGCAAAAGGAAGCAAAAGTGGAAAATGAGATAAGCCTCGAAGTTGCCGCTGGAAACGGCGAATGGGCTTTAGCTCAAGCCGCCGCGAGCTCGTCGTCTTCATCGAACAAGAACAAAAAAGTCTGGATCGCGAGCGAGTTGCGCCGCGACCGTTCTTGCGATATCTTCAACAGAATTTGCGTTTCAAAACTTCGAAACATCGCGGTCGTTTCCGGAGATGCGTTTCGTTTACTCAATGAAAGCATTCCTCCGAATTCATTGCATCGAATCTTTATTAATTTCCCAGAACCGCCGCATCACTCCGGAGACGAAAAGTCAAGAAACGATAAAGCGTTGTTGAATAAAGATTTTTTCGTCGCCGCACACAAAGCGTTGAAGAAGAAGGACAAAAACGGTGATGGTGGAGGAGGACTAACAATTTATTCTGACAACGAAAGGTACATGCACACCTTAGCAAAGATGATATCTGGGCTCACCGTCGATGATGACAATATAGCGTTTGAAAGCGAGAAAAGTTACGGAGCGGACGAGTCGAGCGATACGATTGAAGCGTCGTTTGAAAACGTAGAAGGCGTTCGATTATACACCGGGTCGGCTCCAGGCAAAGGCTCTGGATTCGAAAAGTACGAAGAAAGTTTCTTCGACCGGTTTTGGCAAGCCGGGAGTCGAATCGAACGGTATTTCATGGTGTTTTCGAAACGCTAATAAAAAAAATTATAGGATAGAGCGAGAAGTGTTGCGTTAGCTTGCAGTAGTAGTAGTGTAGCTAGCACCTGTACAGTTGTACAATTGAAGGAGCAATTTGTAGTAGTTTAATAGTTAAGAACAGTAAAGTTACACGTGAAAACAGATCACACAGTGCAAGAAATTCAATAACAAGGGTAAGGTAAGTAAAAAGAGGACGATACACGAGGAACTACCACAACCACCCATCTAGCTTCTCTTACAGCCGCACTGGGAACAGAAATTTGCACTCATGCGATTGAATACAGCGCCGCATTGCTGACAATACGAAACTTCTTCGCCGTTATTCACAGCAGCATTAGTAGCAGCAGCAGCGTTACCTTCGTCGGCTAACCTTCGCTGCCGTTCCATGGAAATGGCTCCGCTCGCCTCCGCGCTCATCGAAACCATCGGCGCGTCTCTCGGGTCGATCACTTTGATAGTAAACATCAAAATCGTCCTCTCGTCTCCGTCGCTCCCAACCGACTCGTGTCGAAACTCCGGAGCGCACGAAATATCCACGACTCTTCCCAACGGCGTGGATTCTGGCGGATTTTTTTCCGTGTCCGCCAAAAACATTCTCGCGAACGTCACCGCGCTCACCGTCTTACTCACCGCCTCCGCGCCACACGCTCGGATAGAGACCGAATACCCTTCGCGAATCTTCCCGGCGATTGCCCCAGCCACTTGGCTCGGCACCGAGTTTGCCCCGCACGTCAAACTCACGTCCGTTTCCTCGTCCTCCATCTGCATGTTCCCGTTCCCTTCTTCTTTCCACGTCTGCAAAAGAATCGCCGAAAATCGTTTGGCGGCCCCCTCTCGAAACGTCGGATACAAACGCAAATCCACGTTTTCTTCCTTCAATTTCCTCCTCGCGATGGCCATCGCTTTCACCGCCGTGTTCACGTTCGCCGGCCCGAGCGCTAAAATCAGCGGCGCTTCTCCGTGTTCGCACACGAAACCAATCGAAGTGGCCAATTTATTCGTCTGCGTGTTTTGGGAGACTTTTAACACTCTCTCTCCCGGCGGTGCTCGAGCGATGTCTTCGACCGTTTGGCCCTCGCGGTGGTGGATCCCGTGCGGGGTTGGCGTGTTGTTGGTGGCGTTCATGTTGAAGTGATGATGCAGTGGTGTGTAGGCGGATGATGAGATGAGAGAGGTGGAAAAGAGTGAGGGCAATTACATGTCGAGAGAGAGACCGATCGGGAACTTGGGAGACAGAACAGAGGCAACGAACGGACCAACAAAAGGGCAGACGAAAATTTTGTTCCTTGTGATTTTTTCAGAGGAGGAAAAAAGCAAAAAAAAAAAGTGCGATGTTTTTTACACACACGAGGTGTTTACGCTACTTTCTACTACTACTACTACTACTACTCTGATGAACGTGGAAAGCTCTTTCGGCTCTTCTCAGAGAGTGGTGACGCGCGGCTCTATTCTGCTGTTGTACATTTTTCTTCCTCGCTTTTCTCCTTTTGCTTTTGCTTCTTCTTCTTCTTCTTCTCCTCTTGGGCGAGTTTTAAGCGTTTCCGCCGTCGCTCTTGGAAGTGTTTGATTTCTTCGCTCGTGTGCTCTCGGGCGGTTCCGTTTCTCATCGCGCGAACGTGGCGCATGAGCCAACTTTCGGTGACCGTGATTGCGTCGTCGGGATACTCTTCTTCTTCTTCTTCTTCATCTTCTTCTTCATCGTCCTCGCTCTTCTTCTTCCCCTTCTTTGATGTTTTACTCGCGGTGGCAGCGGCAGCGGCGACGGTAGCGACGGCAGAAGGTGTATTCGCAGAGGTAGTACTCATTTTTTCTAATCTCAAGAGTTCTGTCGCTTGCATGCTTCCGTGCGCGCACATGATGTGCGTGACGCGCGACGATTTTCTGTTCACGACTTCGGCGCCGAGTTCTCGGAGCCTTTGCTCGACGTGTTTTCGATTCTTGAATTGCTTAAACTCGCCGTTACGAACGACACAGACGCACCCGAGAGGGAAAGGTTCTAACACTTCACGGGAGTTGGAGTGGTGATTGATTCCTTTCATGGGACTGTTGCTCTCTTTGGACAAATCGATGATGATGTGTTCTTTTTCTTTTTTCTCTTCTTCTTCTTCTCGTTTGCTTCTCTTCTTCTCGTTCTTCGAGGAGGCGAGTCTTTCCAACTCTCTTTGTTGTGTGCGCACGTCAATCTTAACGTTCGGCAACGCCGCGCGTATCGAAGGATCGATGATTTCAACGTCACCTTCGTCGTCAGAACTTAAACAAATAATCGTGTCGTCGCTGTTATTATTCGTCGTCGTCGCGTTGTTGTTTGTTTTAGACTTTGAAAAGTAGTGATGAAGTTTGCCTTTATTCGCGGATAAATCCACCCACTGTTCGAACCGTTTGAGTAACTTGTCGCGGTCCTTTTCTGTTTCGGCGTTCACTGTCGGCGTTATTTTCCTCGGCCTTATCCTCTCGACGAAACCTAAGAGCTCGCCGTAACTCGAGTGTTCGCTGTACGGAACGTGGTAGAGTTTCGTCAATCCGTCGTTCCCTATCCAGGGCTCGCAAATCAAGCATTTCGTCTCCTCGTACGTTTTCCGCATTTGCCATTTCCACGCCCATCCGGACGGCGAAAATGCAACCACGCGTTTAAAACGATGCTTTTCGGCGAGCAAGATAGCATTCATAGACACGTGCGGATCCTTCCCGCCGTGTGAAATCACGCGCACGTGTTGTTCCATAGCTTTACTCCCTGTCGGATCATCCGGTTCGCCTTGAAAACATGTGAAGCAGTTGTCGTCGTACCACTCCGTGAGCGTGAGCATTTGCTTCTTTTTCAACATGACGGCGATTTTCGTATTATTGTTGTTATTCGTATCGTTGTCCTCGAAGAATGTGCGCACCGCGTCCCCGATGGCTTTAAACGCCTTCTCTTTTCCGACGCTATACGCGCTGCACGTGAACAACGTCTTCGGCTCTTCTCTCAACGCTTCTAAAACGATTTTCTGCATGCACTCCAACGCGACTTTCTGCCTCGGAAAATCGTAATTCGGATTACAATACGTCGTATCTAAATACAACTCGTCCAAGCGTCCGTTTCTCTTCAGCGTTTCCATCAACTTTTCATTCTTTTGGACTTTGTCCTCGTCGGCGCGAAAATCACCGGTGTGTAACACCGTCCTTTTCGTCACCTTATCGAAAAAGTACGCCATCGCCGCGCCTGGACAGTGATTGGCGTCAAAAAATGTCACCGTATACGAAGTGCCTTCGATTTCTGTTTCCGCGTGTAACTCGCACGGGACGATGTATTCTTCCTTCACTTTGGTGATTTCTTTGATTAAACTCCCGGTAATTTTCGAGCAGTAAATGAGCTTCTTCTTCTTCGTATTAGTAGTACCACCTTTATCACCATTAAACGCGGAGCTCAATCCAACGGTATGATCTGAGTGGAAATGCGTCAACACGTACGCTTTCACGTCCGGAGATTGGAACTGAAACCCGTCCACGTTGATCCCTTTGAAGTGGTTTATTCGCTTGATGTGTCCGACTTGCGTGGCCATTATTATATAGATTATTATTATTATTCGGCCTTCATCTTTTAACAAAAGACAAGAGAGAGACAGAGACAGAGAGTAAGAGAGTAAGAGAGAGTAAGAGAGAGTAAGAGAGTTTTAAGAGAGACTTTAAGTTGTGACGCGAGCGACGACGAGGAAATGTTAAAAGAAAACGAGGACGAAAAAACTGAATTCCCTCAGACAAAAATCTCATCAAGTACACCACAAATCACAGAGCAGACTGCTGTTGTGTTGTTCGTATTCGTACGAAAGAGATCACACGCACACGGACGGGATGACGACGACGACGACGACGACGACGATGAGCGTTTCAGGGGCTCGTCTTTCTCACTTTCGAAGAAGACTTCCAAACTCTTCTTCTTCTCTTTCTCGAAGAATACGAATTTTGCAGAGGAGACGCATTTTCACCAACACCACGAATAACGAACTCGCCTTTTTTGTCGACGAAGAGGAGGAGGAAGAAGAAGATTTAGAAGAAGAAGAAGAAGACGAAGACGAAGAAGAAGAATCGTGGATAGGAGAGAAAGGCGCGTCGAAATCGACCACGATTGAACCGTTCGTCTTAGGCGAAACCAAGGACATTTTAGCCGTGTATAAACCAGCAAACTTGGGTTTCCACTCGGAGTTTTCCGACGGGTTGGTAAAAAAGTTACGAAAGATGAAGGAAAAAGACGAACGTTTTTACGAGTGCGAGAACATCTACCCCGTGCACAGATTGGACAAACCGACGAGTGGAATTGTTCTCTTCGCGACGAAGAAATCTGTCGCGAATAGTTTGTCCCGAGCGTTTGAGAATAAACGGATTGTTAAGTATTACGTAGGCGTCAGCGAGAGGAAACCGAGAAAGAAAATGGGCACCGTCACGGGAGACTTGAAAAAAGCAAGACGAGGGATGTATAAGCTGATGAGAACGATGGAAAATCCGTCCAAGACGACGTTTGTCTCGCGCGGGTTTACCGCGGAGGTGGGAAAGAAGGAGAACAACTTGCGCTTCTTCCTTTTTAAGCCAGAGACTGGAAAGACGCATCAGTTGCGCGTGGTCGCCAAATCTCTCGGTAGTGCACTTCTAGGAGACGAGATGTACGGTACCGGTCGTAAAAGTAATAGTATCGATAGAATGTATCTGCACGCGTGCGCGGTCAGGGTGCCCAAATTAGAAGTCGTAGACGAAGACGAAGGCGGGGGAGGAAAGTACGAAACTGAGCCGTTTCAGATAGTTTGTGCACCCAAAGAGGGTGAATATTGGGGACCTGTTGATGCGTTTCGAGAGTGGTTTGAAGAAGGAATGGATCAAGAGTGCGGACCCTGGTTCGACGATATTAGCTTGTTACGAAGCACGAATGTGGTCGCGTAATTTGAATTTTTGGGGTAGAAGGGACACGAGGGAGGAGAAATTGCTCTTCTGCGGGTAGTTGAATTAGATTAGATAATAGAACAAAGAGCAGAGCAGCGCGTTTAGAAGTACGTGTGTGTAACAATATCTTATGTACGTTTATGATGGTGAAGATAAGAATCTTCATTTTGTTTGTTTTGTTCGTTTCTTTTTCCACGAGGGAAAAGAGGGACGAATTTTTCTCTTTGAAAAGAAAACGACTTTTAACGCGCTTAACCGCCGAAGCCGTACAAGGTCTTGCCTTGTCTCTTCAACGCGTAGACGACATCCATGGCGGTGACCGTCTTTCTTCTGGCGTGTTCGGTGTACGTCACCGCATCACGGATAACGTTTTCCAAGAACACCTTCAAGACACCTCTGGTTTCTTCGTAGATTAAACCAGAGATTCTCTTGACGCCACCACGTCTCGCCAAACGACGGATCGCCGGCTTCGTGATGCCTTGGATGTTGTCTCTCAACACCTTGCGGTGTCTTTTGGCGCCACCTTTACCTAAACCTTTACCACCTTTACCTCTGCCGGACATTGTGAATATGTATTATATTTGTTTTTAAATGACGATTGACGGACGTTTTCGTTTTGTTTTTCGTGTTTTTTTGTGTTTTTTTGTCTGTTTTGTAGGGGTTACTTCTCAGTTTTGCTATAAAGAGTGCATTCGATGCATCAAAACGAGCATTTCAAAGGGGTTACTTCTAAAAAAGCTATACGAGATGAAAGCTACATCGAGAGAGTTTTATGGATGAAACTCCCTCTTTTCCTCAAAAGGAAAAGTTGGATGCTCCTCGCCACGTCTTCTGCAACAACACCTCTCCTCGTCGTCGACGTCGCCAGTCGTCGTCGTCGTCGTAACAACACGAAAGCGATGACAACGTCGTCGTCATCATCATTCCAAATGGGTCGCGATACCTTACGCGTCGACTTTGAACTTCACCGAGAGAATCGATTGCGATTGGCGCAGGCGATGGAAGAGAAAATCAACGCGGAGAAGAAGAAGACCAAGAAGGAACGTAACCTCGTCTTGGTGGAATCCGGGAAGCAAACGCAGAGATACGGCACGGACAACGAACCTTTGTTCAGACAAGAGTCGTATTTTCACTGGATGTTTGGCTGTCGCGAGAGCGATTGTTTCGGAGCGCTCGACGTGGAGAAAAAGAAAGCAATATTGTTCGTCCCTCGGTTACCGGACGAGTACGTCGTTTGGATGGGGAAACCGCTCTCGAACGAGGAGTTAGCGTCAAAATATAAAATAGAAGAGGTGCGATATGCGGACGAGTTAGAGGCGTATTTAGAGGAGGAAGGAGTTACGGCGCTCGTGCACGTGTTGAGCGGAACGAATACGGATTCGGGTTTGCCGACGTTGAAAGCGAACGTTCCTTCTTCGTCTAAAGTAGAAATAGACGAATCCATCTTGTTCGAAGAGATTACGCTGTTGCGAACGTTGAAAACAAAAAGAGAACAGGAAGTTTTGGAATACGCTTCGAAAATTTCCTCTCAAGCGCACGTCGCCGCGATTAAAAGTTTACAGCCGGGAACTATGGAGTATCAACTGGAGGCGGCGTTTTTACACCACATTTATAACCAAGGCGGAATGAGATTCAGCAGTTACCCGTCAATCTGCGCGAGTGGAAACAACGCGGCTGTACTTCACTACGGCCACTCCGGCGCGCCGAACGATAAAGAATGTAAATCGGGAGAATTAGTTCTGATGGATATGGGAGGTGAGTACCATTGCATGTGCGCAGATATCACGACGACCGTCCCGGTGAGTGGAAAATTTACCTCCGACCAAAAGATTTTCTACGACGGCGTTTTGCAAGCGCACAAGGACGTTCTGGCAAACATTAAGCCTGGCGCAGTTTGGACTGACTTGCACCTGCTCGCGGAACGAAGTATTTTATCCATGCTCCAAAAGTTAAACGTCCTCAACGAGAGCTCGAGCATGGAAGAAATGCTCGAAAACAGAGTGTGCGCGGTTTTCATGCCGCACGGTTTGGGGCATTTACTCGGCATCGACACGCACGACGTCGGCGGTTACGGTTTACGAAATTCTCGAGATCGAATTTTAAAACCAGGCTTGAAATCCTGTCGAACCGCGAAAGCGCTCGAGGAAAATAACGTCATGACGGTCGAACCCGGGTGCTACTTCGTCGACGCGCTCATAGACGACGTCAACATGAGCGAAAACGTCAAGAAGTGCATAAATTTCGATACCATCGATAAAAAGTTCCGAGGATTTGGCGGGGTACGAATAGAGGATAACTTAGTCGTCACCAAAACCGGATGTAAAAGTTGGACGAACGTTCCGAGAGAAACCGAGGACATCGAAAGAGTCATGAGCGGCGAACTCGTTTGGCCTTAATGAGTAGTTAAGTACTAACGTTGTTGTTGTTGTTGTTGTACAAGTATGGTAGTCTCTAGCGTAGTAAAATTACATTTCTGTTGTTCTCCTTTCAGTGTTTTGCGTCTCTCTCTCTCTCTTCTGTTGTTCTTTGTTTTCTGTTCTCTTCTCTGCTCTAATCTGCGCGTGCATCTATTTCCCCGTCGTCGTTTGGGTCCCCGTCGCCTCTGTCGTCGTCTTGTGCACGACTTCCTTCGCGCCCAACGTCTTCACGACTCGATCTTCCAAAAAGTTCGGCGCCGGCGTCGTCCTCGGCAGGTGCGAAAAGTCGTACAACAGAGAGTCGCACACGTGTTCCTCGTCCTCGCTGTTCTTTCTCGCCGCGTATTCTTCCCACCATTTCTTCAAGTTTTCGTCGTACTCTTCCAGTTTCTTTCGTCTCAACTCGTCGTCGATGACGACTCGTTTCGAGTGCGACTCGTCGCTCTCCGAAACTTCGACGATGTGTTGTTGGGAGTAGATGGCTTTCAAGACGTGGTCGGGGCACTGGACGTCGCGACACGTCGCTGGGTTTTCTCGCGGCATACTAAGAAATCAATCGACGTCAAAGTTGTTGTTGTTGTTGTTGTTGTTGTTGTTGTTGTTGTTTGTGTGTTGTGCTCAACGCGTGTCTTGTTGTGACTTACTCTAAAGAAGTTCGTGCGTGCGGGGAAATTCTCAAATGTTCTCGTTAACAAACTCCTCCAGAACAAAGAGAGAGAAAAAGAGAGAACGACGGGAAGAAGAGGAGACACGTGGGGTTATTTTTGTTACCCACGAACTCAGCGATGATTTTGAGAACGTTTTTGACTTTTATCAGTGTTCTCGTTTTCTTCTTCTTGACTTCTTCTTCCTCTTTGTCTTCTTCTTTGTCTTCTTCTTCTTCCGTTTTTGATGTCGAGAAGAACGTCGGGGACATCGACGAGAATGGAAAACCAATCGTCTCCTTAACAATAACGCCGGCAAAAAGGCACTTGTACGATCAATTCGTAAAGTACGACGACGTTAACGGTAACCTGTACATCTTGGAGGATCTGGAAGTGGACAAGAGGTACGAGTTAAGGGCGAGTTATTCGGCCAAGACGCCCGGGAAATTTTCGATTGTTTTATTAGAAGGAGGAGAAGGAAAAGGAGAGGAAGAAGAGAGTGAAAGTCGTTTACGTCGCCGTAGTCGGAAGTTACTGGACGTGGAGAAAATAGCGTTTAAAGTATCGAATTACGATGAGAGTAATAGTAACGAAGGAACGACTCGTCTGTTCTTCTCCTCTTCTTCCTCCTCCAAAAGAAGAGCGTACGCGAGAGTCTCCGTGGACTCCTCAAACGTCGTCCCTACGAAAGGATACAGACAGTTCCCACAAGAAGGGGTTACGTTTAACTTGACGCTAGAGGAGTGTTTCTTCTTCGGGTTAATACCGATACATTCGATTCCAGCGATTGCGTTGTGCGTCGCGATGGTAGCTTTCGGACTTTTGATCGGGAAACCGTTCGCGGCTTTTTTATGGAGGGAAGATTTTACGCTTTGGTCGTCGACGAACCGGCGGCTCAAGAAAACGTAGTTTACGATATGAAGTGTGTGTGTGTACATTAGTTAAAATATTCTTAGTAGTCTTAGTAGTAGTAGTAGTGGTGTAGATAGATATTAGACACACGTACCAAGATGCAAACGCGCTATTAAGCTAGAAAAGCATTATTATGCTACTATTACGTTAAAATTTTTCTACAATTACGCCGCCTCGGACGAAGTTTTCATTTGCTCAAACATCTGACCCATTAACTCCATATCCATCGGATTCCTCTCATTCACTCCAACCACTGGTGGTCCGAATCTCTCCACGTCAATCTTTGGTTCATTTTCACAGACGTACGACCAGTGCTTATTCGCCATCGTCCTCTTCGCTTTCGCGAGCGTCACCGTCAGCGTCTTTGTTTTTAACTTTTCATCCGAGTCGATTTCCCACGTGCTCTCGTCCACGTTCACGTCCGCAAAGAGTCTGTTGTTCTTCGTTCCTTCGCTAAAAACAATCGCATCTCGTATCTTCGCGTCCAAAGTCTTCCGTTTGATCTCGATTTTACACTCCTTCCCTTTCACTTCGAACGACTCCAGCGGAATGTGAATACTAATCTCCGTTTCTGTTTGCGTCCACGAATACTTCTCCGTCGTTCCTCCGCACTCCTCCGGTGATAACGCGCTCATCTCCCCACCTTTGTCTTTGCTCAATCCCATGTTCCCTTGCGCGGCTAATTTTGCCATCTGAATCCTAAACTGTTTCGATTGTTCCTCTTCCTCCAACGAGTGCGTTTGAGAGACGTTTTCCCGTTTCAACAACTCCTCTTCCAATTCTCTCAGAAGCTCTGCTTGTTTCGATTGCTTTTGCTCCATCGCGATGGTTTCCAACTCGTCCGCTATTTTATTAGTACTACCTTCAGCACTGTTATCATTGTTCTCGTCGTCGTCGTCGTCCTCGTCGTCTTCTCTTATGATTGCCATCTTTGTTGTGAAGATGGTTTCTTGTGGAAAGAAGAAAAAAGAGATACGGGGAAAAAGCGCGAGAAGAAAGAGACACGAAGATAAACGCACTTTAGGAGAGGGGTAAAGAATGACGACGACGAGCACCATCATCATCAGCAACAACATTCCTACTACCACCAACAACGCCTTAAAGGTGCTCAAAAAGAGTCGTCGGCCGACGACGACGGCGGCGTCTTCATCATCATCGTCGTCGACTTTTATCCTAAAGAGCAGCAAGAGTAAAAGCAATACTAAAAGTAGCAGATGCAGAGGTGGCGTACTATTATTCGACTCTTCTTTGTTGTCTTCTTCTTTATCGAAGAAGTGTATGTTTCCTCCTCGTCGTTTATGTCGTCGGAGAGCTTACTCGCGGTTGTTGGCAAAAGTCTCCGCGACAAAGCCACCACAGGGAGGAGGAGGAGGAAACGAAGCTAAGAAAAACAACAAGAACTATCGGTTTACGATTTTATCCTTAGTCGCGCTGGCGTTACTCTTGTGCAACGCGGACCGAGTGATCATGTCCATCGTCGGTTTACCCATGTCTAAAATGAACGGCTGGGACGTTAAAGTTTTGGGTTTAATCCAGTCGTCTTTCTTGTTCGGGTACGCGTTGACGCCGATATTCGGAGGAGTTCTGGCGGATAAAATAGGCGGAGCGCGAGTGTTGTTGGGAGGTTTATTGGTTTGGTCGTTGGCGACGATGGTGACGCCGTTGGCGGCGTCGACGAAATCTATTCCTTTATTGTGCTTGTGTCGCGTTGTGATGGGTTTAGGCGAAGGGGTGGCGTTGCCGTGCATGAACAACGTGGCCTCGCGGTGGGTGCCAAAATTCGAACGGTCGAGAGCCGTGAGTTTTTGTATGGGTGGGTTTCAAAGTGGATCGATGATTGGTTTGTTAGTCGCGCCGTTGTTGATGTCGAGGTTTGGAATAGCTGGTCCTTTTTACGTGTTTGGTGCGATTGGCGTCGCGTGGGCGGCCGTTTGGAACGCGCGCGCGACGAGTTACCCTCGAGCGAACGAAAGGGTCGGCGAGGAGGAGTTGAAATTTATCGAAGACGGCGGGGCGATTGTTGATCATCTTCGGAGCAGTAGCAGTGAAAGCAGTAGTAGTAGTAGTGGGAAAGAAATAGATGATGAAGTAGTAGTAGTAACAGGAGTGGAGAAAAAGACAACACCGTGGAAGATGTTACTGTCGCATCCAGCCACTTGGGCGTGCGTCGTCGCCAATTTTGTCAACAACTTTGGCTTTTTCATTCTGTTGGCGTGGATGCCCAAGTATTTCAACGACGTCGTAAAACTCAATTTAGCGACGAGTTCGTGGTTCTCCGCGTTACCATGGGCTACCATGGCGGTAAGCGGCGTATTTGCGGGCATTTTAGCCGATAGAATGCTTTCCGAGTGGAAAGTCTCCACGGCGACCACTCGCAAGTTCATTCAATCCGTCGGCTTTTTAGGTCCAGCTTTATGTTTGCTCGTCTTAGGTCTGAAAGGTTTCGCAATCACGCCCGGGTTTGCTTTAACGACGTTAACCGTCGCCGTTGGGTGCACGGCATTTTCTCAATCCGGTTTCCTCGTCAACTTTGCGGAGATTGGACCGAAATATGCGAGCACTATTCACGGCGTCGCGAACACGGCCGGGTCTATCGCCGGTATGGTAGGCACGTACGTCGTCGGTTGGATTCTTTCGCGTTCGGTGGAGAGCGGGTGGTCGAACGTCATGTACATGACGTCTGCGACGTACGTCGTCGGTGCCCTCGTCTGGCTCGCGTTTATGAGCGGCGAGCAGGTGTTCTTTTGATTTTTTTTTGCAAGGAAAGAATGTGCTCTTTTAAAGTTAAAGAGTGTGTTTGCGCGTGTACTATGTAACGTAATGTAATGATGATGAGAAATCTTATGCGTGTTTATGATGGTGGAAAGAATACTTTCCATTTTTTGTTTGTTTTGAGTTTAGAAACTCGCCCTTAGAAGACAAACTTCTTAAGCGCGTTCGCCTCTGATTCTTCTCGCCAACTGGACATCCTTCGGCATGATGGTGACTCTCTTGGCGTGGATCGCGCACAAGTTGGTGTCTTCGAACAAGCCAACCAAGTACGCTTCGGACGCTTCTTGCAACGCCAAGACCGCGGAGGATTGGAATCGCAAGTCAGTCTTGAAATCTTGGGCGATTTCTCTGACCAAACGTTGGAACGGCAACTTTCGGATGAGCAATTCCGTGGACTTTTGGTACTTTCGGATTTCTCTCAACGCGACGGTACCCGGGCGGTATCTGTGCGGCTTCTTGACGCCACCAGTCGCCGGCGCGGATTTGCGCGCGGCCTTAGTCGCGAGTTGCTTTCTCGGGGCTTTGCCACCGGTGGATTTACGAGCAGTTTGTTTGGTACGAGCCATTGTGTTTGATTTATAATGAGGTTTTCTTTCGTGTCAACGATTCATTTGAACCATTCGAAAACAAAAGAAGGTTAGAAATCAAGATTTAACGTTTTGTACGACATCAGATGTATCACTGATTCATATGAATCAAAACTTCTCAAAGACACAGATATGTTAAATATCTATCGAACAAGTTCACGCGCGATCAAATCCGTGAACAGTAACGTACCTTTCAGCGCGCTTAATGTCGCCGAATATTTAAGGTCTTGCATTTTCGAGCATTTGCGAAAAAAAGGTGCACTTTGCACACTATCATTTAGGGTTGTACATGCACAACTAGTCGCACGTATTCGACGCTCGAGGAACTCGGAGAGCAAATGAAAAGCTAAAAAGTTCTGATGCGATAGATATAGGGATGATAGATGGTTACGAGGAGTTATATTGTATAATTATTTCTTTTAAAACGTGATACGCGTTCCAAGTGATAAGGATCGAGGTTGTTCTTTTTGTTGTATTTTCTTGTCGTTGATTGAATTTCGTCTTCGTAGCTTTTTCACTCGCGACCTTCTCAAACGCTCGTTTTGATGCATCAAATGCACTCTTTATAGCAAAACTGAGAAGTAACCCCTACAAAACAGGCAAAAAACACAAAAAAACACGAAAAACAAAACGAAAACGTCCGTTCAAATCGTCATTTAAAAACAAATATAACACATATTCACAATGTCCGGCAGAGGTAAAGGTGGTAAAGGTTTAGGTAAAGGTGGCGCCAAAAGACACCGCAAGGTGTTGAGAGACAACATCCAAGGCATCACGAAGCCGGCGATCCGTCGTTTGGCGAGACGTGGTGGCGTCAAGAGAATCTCTGGTTTAATCTACGAAGAAACCAGAGGTGTCTTGAAGGTGTTCTTGGAAAACGTTATCCGTGATGCGGTGACGTACACCGAACACGCCAGAAGAAAGACGGTCACCGCCATGGATGTCGTCTACGCGTTGAAGAGACAAGGCAAGACCTTGTACGGCTTCGGCGGTTAAGCGCGTTAAAAGTCGTTTTCTTTTCAAAGAGAAAAATTCGTCCCTCTTTTCCCTCGTGGAAAAAGAGAACAAAACAAACAAAATGAAGATTCTTATCTTCACCATCATAAACGTACATAAGATATCATCATTAAGCACACACACGCGTGCTACTGTATACAACGCACAACTCATTTTTATTAATAACATATCAACGCGCAAAACTATCTATATAATTTGGTCAAATCAAATTTACGACGATTTCGAGGAAGGCTTCGCGTTGCCTCCAGTGGCGTTGGCGAGGCCCCCACCTTTGCTTTTCCCGCGCCACAACAAGCGAATAGGTGTCCCATCGAATCCAATATTTTTCCTCAACTGTCTTTCCATGAATCTCTTGTACGTATCCGAGAACAGTTTTGGGTCGTTGCAAAAAAACACAAACGTCGGAGGTCGAATAGCCGCTTGCGTGGTGTAATAGATTCGGCCCTTCTTGTTCGCCTTGGCCGGCGGCGCCTTCCACAACGTCGCCTCTTGGACGACGGCGTTTAACGTCGCCGTCGTTAACCGTTTCTTGTGTATCACGGAAGCCTCGTAGGAAGCGTCTAAAATCTTAGTAATTCTCTGCCCAGTTAACGCGCTTGTGTAAATAATACTCGCCCACTCAAACACTCGCAACTTCGAGCGCAAGTCGTCCGTGTACGAGTTCATCGTGTACGTATCTTTGTCCACTAAATCCCACTTGTTGCAACACAAAACGAGCGCACATCCCTCTTGCACGGCTCTTTCGGCTAAAACGAAGTCCTGCTGCGTCGCGCCTTCCGTCGCGTCGATGACTAGAACGACAACATCGGCGCGTTTCATCGCTTGTAAAGCTCTCCCGATGGATTGTTGCTCTAAACCAAATTTTTTCTCCTCGCCTTTGATACTTTTTGAGTCCCTTTTAATTTGCGTTCGTCTTCGAATACCCGCCGTATCGATCAACGTAAACTCTCTATCCGGATGATTCTTATCGACTACATCCGTATCGATCGTATCTCGAGTTGTTCCAGAAAAATCAGACACGATCGACCTCGGAGTTCCGGCTAAGCCGTTCAGTAAAGAACTCTTCCCGACGTTTGGTCGTCCAACGATGGCGACTTGAATAGGTAACTCTTTATCCTCTTTCTCCTTATTTTCTTCCGCGATAGATATTTGTTCCTCCATCGTCGGTGGTTCCGGTAAGCTTTCGCAAACTGCGTCCAACAGTTCCCCGGTTCCCGTGCCGCTAATCGCCGAAACGCCAATCGGCGCCACGCTTTTTGAGGACAACTGCCAGAAATCCAAAACCATCTCTTCGCCTCTCGTGCTCGATTCGCACTTATTCACCGCTAGATGCACTGGAATATCCGCGTGATGCTTTCTCAACCATCTAAAAATCTCTTTATCCGCGGCAGTCAATCCGGATTGACCGTCCGTGACAAAGATTAAAACATCCGCCTCTCTCACCGCTTCTGCCGCTTGCGCTTCAATCATCCCTGGTAAAATTTCAACGCCTCCAATTCTATCGATCGAAGGCGCCGCGTTCGGGTCTCCGGGTAAGTTTTCCAACCCACCCGTATCTACGAGCATAAACTCGTGATCTCCCCAAAACGCTCTCACGTACATTCGATCTCTCGTGACCCCTGGTTCGTCAAAAACGATCGCTCTTTTCGTCCCCGTCAATCGATTAAACAACGCAGACTTCCCTACGTTTGGTCGACCGACGACGGCGACTTTCGGCAACAACTCTTGCGGAATCGTCCCCCAATCTCTCCTCGTCCGGCGTCGTCTCGTTTTTTGATCGTCCTCTGGAACACCTTTTTCCTTTTCTTCCTCCTCCTCCTCGTCGTCGAATTCCGAATCGCTCACCGTCTTTGTCAGTTCCAACTGTTCCATGCTTTCCGCCGAGGCTTTCGCCAACTCCTTCGCCCAAGAGGAGGCAAACTTCGCCGCCTCTCGGTCCAACTCTTTTTGCTCCTTGGAGGAGATTTCGATGACGGCTTTGCTCGAATCGATCACGTTGGTCTTCGTTTTAGGCGTCTTCTTTGTCTTCTTCTCCTCCTTCTTTTCATCAAAGAAGTTTTCTCCTTCCTTCGCGTTGGTGCCTCCTCCTGCTCGGTCGTTGGTCGCCGCCGCTCCATTATTGGTGACACCGGCGGAGGAGAACGCGCGAGAAGAAGACGAAGAAGAAGAAGAAAAAGCCAAAGACCGCCGCCTTCCCGCGAAAAAGGAGTTCAAGCGCGGCGAAAGTGGCGCTCTCGTACCCGTCGTACCCGTCGTCGTCGTCGTCGAGGGAGAAAAGACTCGAATAAGAGAAGACATCTTACAACTCGTCATTGGAAAGAAAAAACTCGCCGCCACACCGCGCTTTAATGATTTTTGGAGTCTCGTCTGAATCGTCGTCGCTTTTTTTTCGCTTCTCGCACGACTACCACCACTCCCTGATGAGAAGCGAGAAGAGAGAAGCGCGCGAAGAGCGAATACTCTTTTTAACGATATATTATATATATGTGTGTGAGCGTTTGAGAATATACTAGTATTACGTAGTATTATTAGTATTGTGAAGTTTGTCTTCTTAAAATCGATGGGGCGGCAGAAAAGTGCAAAAAGTGGCTCAAGTCCTTTTTCCCGCCTTTTTTTGTACCAACAAACAACACAAAAAATTTTCTCATCTGTCGCATTCATTACTTTCTCTAAACTACTTCTGTTCAGAGAAGAAAAAAGACATATGAGCGCAAAAACGCGTAAAGGTAACGAACACGACGACGGGGGTACTACTCGTAATACTCACGGTAGTCCTCTTCAAATTCGAGGACAGATGGCGTCGATGACTTTAGATGACGACGACGACGAAAATGATGATGATGATGAAAAAATGGTACGAAAATTGAGAAAAGAAATCACGTTTAAATTCCGCGTGAAGTTTTATACCAAATGGGGAGAGAACGTGGTGGTGTGCGGGAAATCGCAAGCGATGGGAGAGTACGACGCGACGAAAGGGGCGTGGATGAGCTGCGAACACATCGTTTTAAATACCGTGAAGACGAAGACGAAGAAGACGAAGAATAACGCGGATGAAAAAGAAGAGGAAGAAAGTTTCGAAGATGATGAAGAAGATTCAGGAGAAGAAGATTCAGGAGAAGAGGAACGCGAAGGAGGAGACGAACTGTTGTGGACGGCGACGAAAACCATGCGATGGGACGAACCGTTCGAATACAGGTACGCGGTGGTGGATTCGCACGGGTCGGTGATATTATGGGACGCACCTATTCGAATAGCAAAACTAGAACGGCAGACGTCGCGAGCTTTAACCGGGAACGGCGAGAACGTGGTGGAGTTTACGGATACTTTTGAAAGGAAAAACCACGCAGAGACGCTGTTTTCAAAGAGAAGATTCGCCGAGGTGGTTTTGGATAAAGTGTTAGCGGGAGGACAAGGAGGAGCGACGCACGCCGCCGCGGTCGTGAAGCCTCAGCCGTGCGAATTTTTGCGAAGCGGCATTTTGTCCGGGAAGAAGAATGATGCGAACGGCGACGCGAGTTTACGCGTGGTAGTTTTGCGATTTCAAGTGAAAGCGATGCGAATGCCAAGTAAACGACCGGGGAGTAAAGTCTCCGTGAGAGTGACGGGAAGTTGTCAATCGCTCGGGAAGTGGGATCGCTCGCGAGCGATGCGAATGGGAAACGACGAGTGCTTCGAAGTGTTGTCTCCTGCGTCCAGCGATGCTTCAGAACATACCGTTAAAGATAGGAACAACACTTCGAGTAGTAACGACAACAATAATGGATATTGTTGGCACTTGGAAGTCGCGTGCGCTTCGAGCGAACTTCCCGTGAGATATAAGTACGAAATTTGGGACGACGATATCGAGCAAGTCATCGAAAGCGAAGAATGTAAGAGAACTATCGGTATCGATTGGGACTTGAAAAAACGCCAATTCGACGAAGAGCTGCATAGAAAAAACAGAAACAATAACAATAATAACAATAACAACAATCGTGAGGGTGGGGAAATCGAGGGAACGTCGACGGAAATAAACGACGACGGCGAGGAAGACGCAGAGAAAACACCGACGAGGCACCGCGCGACGCCGACCAAAAAGAAGACGTCGACATCTTCGTCGTATGAGCCACCAAAATGTATCGTCGCGTCCGACGGACACTTTGCGCATGCGAAAGCTTTTCGTTGTGCGGGTGTTGCGGTGCCAGTCTTCTCTTTACGATCCTCAAAGTCCCTCGGTTGCGGTGAATTTTCAGATCTCAAATTGATGGCGGATTTCTGTCGCGAATCTGGATTTCGGATTTTACAGTTGCTCCCAGTCAACGACACGAGAGTGCACGGGATGTGGTGGGATTCCTATCCGTACAGTTCGCTATCCGTTCACGCTTTACACCCGATGTATTTGCGCGTGACTGAGCTCGATCAGGAGGAGTTGAACTTCCCTGGAAGCGAAGAGATGACAAAATTTATCGAGGCGAAACGTCGCGAGCTTCAAGAGCTGAAAGACGTCGACTACGAAGAGACGCTTCGAGTGAAAATGTTTGTCGCTCGAAAATTACACAAGCGCTTTCTCGCATCGATGCCTACGACGGAAAGTGGTAGTTATGCGAACGGGTTAGGTAGTGCGAGTAAAAGTAGCGCGGGTGTGAGTAGTAACAGTAAGAAAGCTTTAATTGAGTCGTTCGAGAGGTTCGTGAGCGAAAACCAGGAGTGGTTGAAACCGTACGCGGTGTTTTGCGCGTTGGCTGAAATTTTTCAAACCACGGAGCATTGGCTGTGGGGTCACCTCGCGAAGTGCGACGATAAATTGATCGAAAAATTAACCGATCCGGAAACATCTCCTATTTATTCTGAAGGTGTGCACTTCGTGTACTATTTGCAGTGGCGTTTGCACATGCAACTGAAAGAAGCCTCGACGTATTTGAAACAGTTTGGCATCGCACTTAAAGGCGATTTACCGATTGGTGTCGATAAACGTTCTGTGGACGTGTGGAGAAAACCAGAACTGTTCCGTTTCTATACAAATACGGGCGCACCTCCCGATGCGTTCGATAAGAACGGTCAAAATTGGAAGTTTCCAACCTACGATTGGGAACAGATGAAACGGGATGGAAATTACAGTTGGTGGCGTTCGAGATTACGCTCGATGGAGAAATACTTTTCGCTCGTTCGCGTGGATCATATCTTGGGGTTCTTTCGCATATGGGAACTGCCGGCGCACTGCGAGTCTGGTATCATGGGTCGCTTTCGCCCATCTGTCCCGATATCAAGGCAAGAGCTCGAAGCGGTCGGTCTTTGGGACATCGATCGATTGACGATTCCTAGAGCAGATGCGTCTGACTTGGAATTCTTTTTCGGCGCGAGAGCGGCGGAAGTTGCCGCTCGATTTTTCGATGAAAACGAGCTCTTCTCGAACTCTAGCGATTCAAATGTCAACAGAGCTGGTATAATTGGTGGTGGTGGTGGAGATCTCTCCTTCACCAAACGGTTGCAAAACAAGTATTGGACGTTCAAACCTGAGTATTCCACGGAGGTTCAAATTTTAAAGTGCGAGCAGTTGAAAATTCGAGAAGGATCGCCGGATTGGCTCGTCGCCGAAACGAACGAAATTAAGAACGGTTTACTCGAACTCACCAGAAACGTCTGTCTCTTGAGATCGGCGTACGATCCAAGCGCTACCGAGGGTGTTCACAGCGTTGCGATGTTTGATAAGGATGCGTTTTATCCAAGGTTTGATATGGAACGAACTCGACTGTTTCAAAAGCTCGAGTGCTGGCAACGCAGCGCACTTTCTCGAATCAGTCATGAACATTATACGACGAGGCAACGATTCTTGTGGACCCAAAACGCGCACACGACGATACCTGCGATTACAAACTCGACAAACATGCTCGTATGTGGCGAAGACTTGGGATTGGTTCCCGATTTTGTTCCCGGAGAGATGCAAAATTTAGGCATTTTGGGTTTGCGCATTCAACGGATGCCGGCGCCTGAGCAAGGCGAGAACAACAACAGCGAATTCGGTATTCCGAGCAGATACCCGTACGATACCGTGTGCTCTCCTTCCTGTCACGACACGACAACTTTTCGTGCCTGGTTCGAAGAAGACGAGAATCGACGCAAAAAGTACTACTCGCAAATTCTCGGTCAAGATATCTCGACGACGCCGAAGCGATGCACGACGGAAACCATGCGCGCAGTCATCAAGCAACACTTAGAGTCGCCCAGCGCGTTGGCGATATTTGCGCTCGCGGATGTTTTAGCCATGGACACAAATTACATAAACGAACGCGACCCGAAGGAAGAGACCATCAACGATCCGACGAATTCGCGTCATTATTGGAGATTTCGGTTTCATACGAATTTGGAAGACATGAAAAAGAACGAACAGTTAACGGGTGAGCTCAAGAAGATGGTCTTTGAGAGCGGCAGAAACGTCCCGAAATGAAATAGATTAGTAAATGAATAGACTTGTATATACTATGTGTGTATATACCCTAGACGTACTAATGCGCGTGCTAATTTCTAATTAAACTCTACTTCTCCTCAAACAACGCTCTTACGTATTCATCCTGATGCCAACGTCCAATCTCACAGTGTGGCACGTTCTCCCAAGATTTCGTATAAACGGCGGCGTTCCCTCTGTCCCTTTGTCGTTGCGCAAACTCTTGCACTTCATTCACGGGAACCAACTTATCGCTCTCGGAAAAGAGCATCTTCAGCGGAATGTTGACATCTAAAGCGGTCTCCCATGCGGCATACGCGTTGTTTATTTTTCTTTGCAAGTTCTCATCTGATAACAACGTGTTCGCCAAGTTATCCAAAGCAGATTTCATCAAACCACCGATGATACTACTCTCTCCTTCTTTTGAAGTATTGTTATCGTATATATCTTCCACCCTACTCCCTAACAATACCGATGCGAACGCTCGCGAAATCACCTCCGCGCTCAACTTCGCCGGCGCGCAATCTAAAGTCACCGATTTGATCTTCATCTTGAATTTCTTCGCCAACTGTGCATTCACAGAACAATCATCCTCTCTCTTCTTCACATCGCTGGCGTGATGGAACAAGTTCCCGGCGAACAAAAAACCCCCGTTGGAGAACGAGTGCACGTGCACTCCCTCTATCGCTTCTTCCTCGAAAAATCCTGTCAGGAAGTCGTTTGCAATTTGTGTCGTCATATTCGGCGACAAGGATGCCAACGCCGGCGGTGCGACCACGATGACTTTCTCGCCCATTCGTCTGTTCTCGTACATTTGCGCGTACTTTCTCACGTGCTTTTTATCGCTTCCAAACCACGCGAATATTACGATCACGTCTTTGTTTCTTCTTTTATCTTTGTTGTCTGCTTCAAACGTGAACACATCGATAGCGTTCGTAATCTTCTCGCATCGGATGGTCGAAGAAGACCACCCTGACTTTTGAGAAGAAGAATAATAACTACTACTACTACTGCTACTACTCTCCGCTCTGACGATTGGCAAATTCGTCGTCGTCGTCGTCGTCGTCCCGGTTTTGTACTTTTTGAACAAAGCCAAGGAGACTAATCGAGAAGATACGAGAGACATTTTTTGTGGTGGGGTGGTTGAAAGTGAGATTTTTTCAGAAATGAGAAAAAGTTGAAAAAATGAACACTCTGTTAACTACTTTTGCTTCGACGAGAGGAGGATGATTTGCGAGATTTTTAGGAGATGAGAGCGCGCGTAATGGTGATGGTGTTTTCAATCTTTCGTTCGTTCGTCATTTTTGTGGTCATTATATGTTTGGGTTGAACTCGCGCGCGCGCGCGGCTGCTTCTTCTTTTTAATAAAGTACCCCCTTTTCTCCCTTTTCTAAAGTCTGTTTATTGCCTCTCAAAATCAACTCCAAATATCTCGAACGTATCTGCCTTCTCTGGTCATTTCCCTGAGCAATGCCTCGGCGTCGTTCTCGTTCTCGTATTTTCCTCCTCCGTTGGTGATGATGGAGAGCAACGTTTTGTGGACGTCTTTGGCCATGTGCGCGCCGTCGCCGCAGACAAAAACGTACGCTTCTTCGCGGAGGATCAAGTCGCGCATTTTCTCCTCGTGTTCGGCGAGTTTATGTTGAACGTAGACTTTCTTCCCAGTCGGATCTTCGCGGCTGAAAGCGGGAACGAGACGAGTGAGCGTTTCGTTTTCGACGAAAGCGTTGAAGTCGGCTTCGTACAAGTAATCTTCATCTTTGCGTCGGCAGCCAAAGAAGAGCCAGGATTCGGCGAATTGTAACGAAGGGTTTGCGCGCGCTAAAGCTTCACGTTTTTGTAAGAAACCTCGAAATGGCGCAACGCCAGTGCCTGGTCCGATCATTACGATTGGTTTGGAAATATCTTCAGGTAATCCGAACGCTTTCGTGGGGACTTTGTAGATTGGTATTTTGAAGTCGTATTTTTTTTCGTCTCCGTCGTCAACGGGAAGCCGGTCGAGCCAATTCGTGGCGACGCCCAATCGCGTTTCTTTACTTTCCGGGGCTTCGTATTTCACCACGGAGAAAGCCACGGACGGATTCTTTTGCGATTCTTTACAGCTCGTGATGGAATACATTCGAGGCAACAGGGGCGACGAGATATCGAGTAATCGTTCGAAGGAAATCGAGCAGCTCGGGTACGTTCGCAGGAGTGTCAGAAGAGTTGGTCGCTCGTCGGTAATTTCCGTTTGAAATTGCTCTTTCCCGTCGCGAGAGGAGAGAAGCAGAAGACGATCTTTCTCGTCGTCGTTTGTGCAGCACTCGGCGAGCGCGCGAAGGAAAGATTTCCTCGGGACAGAGGTGATGTCGATGTACTTTTCCAGCGCGTCGTGAACGGTACAGGGCGTAATCACGTGCGGAAGCGGCTTTGTTGCCGTTGCAACGTCACTCCCTGGCGGCGCCATACCTTCTATCCATTCCAAATCGAACGTTTTCGTACCTTCTACATCTCCTAACCGAGTCATCAATTCAGACACTAACGCAATGTCGTTTTTCGGTAACACCGCGAGCGAATCTCCGGGCTCGTAATTTTCCACCGAATCGTTTTTGTTCTTGCAATCAAATTCGAGATGCACGACTCTTCGGTCAGACGACGCGTTCGTGAGAATCTTCTTCGCGGCAATTTTCGCGAAGAACGGAGTTTCTCTCGTCGCGAGCGCGTCTTTTCCTAATTCTACCGAAGATGTTGATCTTTCTGTCGGTCCGTTGTTCGTAAACGATATTTTCACGCGCGCCGGTTGCAACGCTGGAATACCTTTATACGACGACGACAAAATCGCTTCTTTAGCGGTCGTTGTTGTTACTGTCGTCGTTGTATCACTTTTACTACCGTTGTTTGTTGAACTACTGGTGAGAAAACCTTTCGGATTCTCTCTGGCTGATTTCGCTCTTGCGATGGCTTTATCTAAATCTTCCCATAACGTATCTACCCAAGCGTCGACTTGTTCGTATAAACCGAGCGTATCGTCCGCTTCTAATCTTTTCTTATACACCGTCGCGCCACCTTTTTCCATAGTTGTTGAAAACATTCTCGGAACTGCCATAAATGCGGAATAGTTTTGATCGCCGAGACCTAAGACGGCGTACTGAGTCCCGGCGAGAACGGGATCGCTCGCCGTCGTCTTCTTCACTCTTCGCTTTAATCTTGTGAGAAACATGTCGCAATTATCCGGCGCGTCCCCATCGCCCGTACTCGAAACGCAAAACAAAATAACCGTCCCCGGTTTCAAAGATGTTTCCGCGTCGAGTTCGTTGCACGCGAAACACTCGACGCGCATCGTTTTATCCTTCTTATACTTTTCCGTCGCCTCCGCCGCTAAATTCTTACAGATTTCAGCCGCGTTCCCAGTTTGCGAGCCGTACGCAAAGACCACCTCGATCGGCTTATCTCTCTCCGCTCGAACTTTCTCTTCCTCGATAGCTTTGAACGCGCTTGGTAACAATTTCTCTTTCAACCACGGCAACACGCCTTCCTCTAAGCCAACGGCATCGTTCGCCAATCCTCTCTCGCACAATCTGCGCGCGCCTAAAGCAGCTAAAGCGTTATCTAACGTCTGCGCGGCTTGATTGCAATCCTTTGCGGTGGTCGTTTGACGATCTAAAAGTAAATTCGTATCGCCCAATCCCATCACGGCATACTCAAATGCGTCGTTCTCATCGAACGGCAGTTTTGTTGCTTTATCTCCTCCCTCTGACGATTTCAAAGCTTTCCTCAACTTGTTGAAATACCTAATGCAGCTTCCCGCCTCTTCCGCAGGTTGCGCGTTTTCCACCGTTTCCACGACAAAGATTGCCCGTCTTCTTTTCCTATTGATCTCATCGTTTTTGTTGTTGTCGTCGCCTTGAATGCGGTGCAACTCCAGCGTCTTTTTGAAATCTTCCATCGACGCCGTCGTCACGCGCACGTCGCTCATCCCTCGCTTCTCCAAAAACTCCTCTTCCATCGCCTCTTTCACGTCCCTGGCGACTTGCTGCGCCGCTTCGCCGCCGTGCAAAACGTACCAAACAGTGTGCCCACTTTTGCCGCTCTTAGTATCACGCGTTTCTTCTTTTTCTTCTTTCGAAATCGTACCGGATTTCGACGGTGCCGAAGAAGAAATCTTCGCCTTCTCCCCGGTATTCGCGGTATTCGCCGCCGACCGTCGCATGTTCGCCATCAACGCCGCCGAACCCGTCAGCGCGACTTTCTCTTCCACTTTACTCGGTACCGTGGTCGTTTTGTTGGTTAAAGTCTCTTTTTCATCGTTATCAATCTCTTCTTTCTTCGTTATAGTAAAGCCGCTTTTCTTCGTCTCCTCTTCCTCCTTCTCAGACTCTTCTTCGTGTGGTCGAAGCTTACTTCGTTTAACACACATCAAAGCGAGCGGTCCTGCTATAATCGCGAGAGCACTCAACGGCACCAGGAACACGAACGCGACGACGATACACATGATCGTCAACATCGCTTCTTTTTTGCTTCTTCGTTTCATCTTCTTTGCCGTCGTGAATAGATTCATCGTCGTCGTCTTTATTCCATCCGTCGTCGTCATCTGAATGGTGTTGTTTTGTCGTCTTTAGATAAGAGAGAGGGAGCAATGAAGCGTTTGAAAGAGAAAGACAAGGAAAAGAAGAAGAACAAAGCTGTTCTGTGTTTCTCTCTCGCTTCTTGACTTCTTCGTCTTCTTCTTGACTTCTTCTTCTTCGTTTGAAAGGAAATCAAGTCTCTTTTCCGCACTTCTTCGCCGCACAAAAATGACGATTGTGATGAGACAAAGAAGAGTAAGAACACGAACGAAAAACGTGTTCGTGAGATTGATAAATTCCACGCGAACACGATGTTACCAAATTAAACGCTCCTCTGATTCTTCTGATGAGGATGACGATGATGAGTTAGAGAGATTGAAAAGCATGGTGGAAAAGCGCGAAGGGATCCCACGGGAAAAGCAATCGTTCCTCGCCCTGGAAAAGGATGATTTTAAAGAAGAAGAACGCAAAGAAGAAGAGGACGATCGAAACGGAGGAAAAGGAACGCGCGATGAGACCTTGACGACGAAAAGAACGAGGACGACATCATCGTCGGTGATAACAAAGACGACGAGAAGAAGACAAAGAAGAAGAAGAATCGAAGAAAACCAAACGTACCAGTTGTTCCTTAAAAAAGGCCTCCGAGGAGGCAAAGGCGGATTCGGGACGTTACTTCGATCCACGGGGAAGAAAAAAGGGAGGAACGCAGAACCGAACAACGACATGTGTCGAGATTTGAAAGGACAAAGGTACCACGTCTCGGAAAACGCGCGGAAAATGGAGAAATGGACAAAGGAGGAAAGCTTAAGAGAGGAAGAGGCGTTGGCGTTGAAGTACATCGAGGAGCGAACGGGAGAGAAGGCGAGGAAGAGAGCGAAAATGGAGAAGGAGGAAGAACGGTTTAGGAAGGATTCGGAAGAGGTGAAGGAGAGGATGGAAGAGGCGATGAAAGTGGCGACGACGAAAACGATTCAGACGACGGTCGAGAAGGGTAGAGTTCGGGACGACGAGGAGGAGGACGATTCAGACGACGAAGAGGACGAGGACGATTTCCGACGAAAAAAGAAGAAGAGGACGACGAACGAGAGCACTACAGAAGAAGAACAAATAGAAGAAGGAAAAGAGGAGGATAGAAAAGTCATCAAAGTGGCAAAAGCGAACGACGAGAAAGAATTTCCCGTCGTGGGGGCGGCGCCGATGTCGTCGAACTCGTCGCCTCCAAAACAGGAAAACTTTGAACCAATCGATTTGCACGACATAAACGTGGCGCAAGAATTGGAGCGGTTCGGTTTAGATCATTTAAAAATAGAGTTGACGCGTCAAAATTTGAAGTGTGGTGGTTCTTTAGAAGAACGCGCGAATCGTTTGTTTCTTCTCAAAATGACCCCGTTCGAGGCGATTGATAAAAAGCACAAGGCGATGAAAAAGAAATGAGAAAAATTGAAGCGTACGGTGGTAGTACCACCGTCTTCGGTAAACTGTGTGTCTACAACATGTATTATATAAGCCCTAGTTACCAGGCAGGTGCCTTTTTGTTACAATGTACTCAAGTCGTAGCTCTCTTTTTTTTTGCTTATAACTCTCTCTGACTTATTAAACCCAAACATTCTCGGACGCTTTGACGAACTCCTCGTCGGTAACGAGCGAAGCTTTGATAACGTTATCGACGCCGAACTCTCGTCCGTTCATTTTGGATACGCCTTTCTCTGCGACGGCTTCGCTGTCAAATTTTACGTAACACCTCGCGCCTCCTTTTCTCAGCTCTGGGTTGTCGAACACGTCTTGCGTCGGCGTCGGTACGGCGAGAGCCATGACCATCCCGACCGTTCGTTCGCACTCTTCTAAACAAGTTTGCAAAAGTTGTTCTAGAATCGCCTCCGCGCCATCTTTATCTTTCTTCTCCGCGGCTTCAACTTCGTCCAAGGAAAGCAAATTCTCTAATCTCATATTTACCGATTTTAGCAGCGCGCTCTCGTTCTTCTTCTTCTTCCTGAAATTCTCCACCGTTGTCGTCGTTTTCATCTTCGCCGCAATCTTTGCCGCCGCCGCCGCCGCCGCCGCCGCTTTCGCTTTCGCCAACTCCTTTTCTTTCGCTTTCGCCTCGTCGTCGTCTAAACTTCCGCCAAACTCGACCATGCTATCCACCACCTCTTGCGGACAATCGTCTCCAACTCTCGGGTCTTCGATGTATCCTTTTGGTCTCCCGACGTTCATCGGCCTGCCGCACACGTCTACTTTATCGAATCTCAAAGCGATTTGCGCCATCTCGAAGCACCTCAACTCGACAAACCCAAACGAGCCTTGCGAATCCATGATGACGTTCACTACCGGATTCCCCGCCACTTCGCGTTCGCACAGTTTCGGCGCCACTTTCTTCAAAATCGCGTTAAACACGTCCGCTAAAATGTTCGGCGTCACCACGCCTTGAATTAAATTCCCCACGTACACTTCTCTCCTCTTCCGCAAAATCTCGTTTTGTTTCTGCGTTTCCTCGTACCCGTTCGATTGCAACCACTGCTGCGCCATGTTTAATCTATTCTGCGCGTTCCTCTCGATATCTCTCCCGTGTTGTCGTCCTTGCGGCATTTGATGATGAGACCCGTTTGCCTTTTCCGCCGTTCCTCCTCCTATTGGTCGATCGAAACTTCGTCTCGTGCTTTTGTTCTTGCCGTTCGGGAGTTCGGCTTCGTGAAACTTCTCCATCTCCTCGGGAACGCCAAACTTTGGTCTTCCTCTGTTCTCGTTCTCCTCCTCTTCTTCGCTTCTTCTTCGTCGTCGTCTTCGTTCGATCCCCGGGGATCGGCTCCGTCCTCTCGAAGGAGGACTCGGAGACGCAGAGGAACGTCGTCCTCGTCGATGGTACCCGCGGGATGCTCGGCCGTAATCGTCGTACTCGTCCTCGTCGTCCTCGTCGTCGTAACGACGGCGAGGCGGCCGGTGTTGACGACGACGATAATAGTCTTCCTCTCCCTCTTCTTCTCGACGAGAGCGTCGTCGTTCTCCTCCTCCTCCGAATCGATGATGGTGTTGATATTGTTCTCCTTCTTCTTTTCCTCCTCCAAAAGTTTTTCGTCTTCTTCTCCTGCGCTCCTCCGTGACCTCGTCGTCGTCCTCGTCGTCGCCGCTCAATTCGCCGTACGGATTGGAAATGGATTTCGTCGTCGTATTCTTCGCATTCGTCTCGTTCGTCCTCATCTTTCGAAACTCCGTTATACGTGTGTGTGTACTACCTGTGCTACTCTTTACTGCCTTTTCTGTTGTGTTCTTCTTTTAAAGAGAGTTTTGAATGCTCTGTATCTCGTCGTTGTGTTTCTGACGAGACTTTTCCTCACTTTTCGATTTCCCTTCTCAGTGGATTGGATTCATCTCGGAGAGAGAGAGAGAGAAACGACCGAAGAGGACGTTTTGGTGTGCCCAATACTCTCGGGGGCTTTCGATTCGTCGAAATCGTGGATAAATAAGAGAAACTCTTCCGTTTGAGAACGCAACGAATTTGGACGCGAGAGACAAGAACGAGACGCTCTGAAAGCGCGGAGTACTCTTCGTTGGAGAGATTTACTACACTCGCACGGAGACTTTTCTCTCAAATCATCATCGTAATCAAAAGACAAAGACAACGACAAAGAAGAGGACGAAAAACACAGAGGACGACGATGGAGAATACTAATAAGAACAACGACAACGACGACGACGATTGGCTGAACGATTTCGACGAGGCGAAGGAGAAAGAGAAGGAAGAGAAGAAGGCGCAAAACAGTTTCAACGACTTTTACCAACGAAGAAATTTTAACCGAGAAGAATACGAGCGAAAACGAGAAGAAGTGAAAGAAGAAGAAGACGCTTTTGTGATGCGGCGTGATCATCATCGAGAGTATTATCATCATCATCATCACGAGAGTAATAATAATAATAATAATCAAAACAACGACTCGTCGACGTTTGACGCGAACGCGCCTTCGCCAATCGTGAAGACGACGAGGACGCCACGGAACGAAAACTACGGGTATAGTAATACCAATAATTATTACGACAACAACAACAACAACAACAACAACGATAAAGAAAGACCTTTTTCGGCGGCGTCTAAACCGTCGGATGATACCGTGGACGAATGGTTGAACGAAGAAACGCCGCCGCCGCCGGTGAAGGTACAGGACAACTATGCCGCCTATTATCAAAAACAAGGAGGACGAGGACTAGACGCGCGAGGACATCAGGAACAGCATAATTATCAACGAGAAGAATACCATTCGCAAACGACATCGGCATCAGCGGTAGTTCAAAGCGACAATACAAATTTCAATGGATTATTCGCGGGAAACGACGACGATGTGGCGTTTTTTGACACGTTAGGTGGTGCAGAGGAAACGATGGCGGCGCCATCACCGCCGCTCGTTTATGCGGAGCGCGTGGAAAGTAAAGGCGTTGATAGCATTTCGGCTACGAATGCACCGGCAGTAGATGATGACTTTTTGAACGATTTTGCGGATGTCTCAAATCCCCCCATACAGTTGTACCAGCAGCCGACGGCGGCAGCTACGATTCCTCCTCCACCGGTGACACAGCCCGCGGTTCGAGCGTACGAGCCACCTTCGGAGTTTGGGGGTCCGCCGCCAAAAATGTTCACACCTCCTCCTCCGCCACCATCCATATCGAGTCTACCGGTTGTCCAGCAACAGAATAGTCATGCCGTGGCGTACGAGCCTCCGAGCGATTTTGGAGTTCCTCCTCTCGTCCCAGCTCAAGCGCAGAATAGTCATGCCGTGGCATACGAACCTCCGAGCGATTTTGGAGTACCTCCTCTCGTTCCAGCTCAAGCGGCTGTGGCGTACGAACCTCCGAGCGATTTTGGGGTACCTCCTCTCGTTCCAGCTCGAGCGGCTGTGGCGTACGAACCTCCGAGCGATTTTGGAGTACCTCCTCTCGTCCCAGCTCAAGCGGCTGTGGCGTACGAACCTCCGAGCGATTTTGGAGTGCCACCACCAATCATGCCATCTCCACAAAATCAGCCGCAACAATTTCAGCAGCACAACATCAGTAGTCACGTTAGCAACAGCTCAATTCAAGCACACGCGCAACCTGGAACCGTTCGATCTCCGGATGGAAAACCTCCTCATCGCTGCATCGCTTTTGGTTTTGGTGGTACGCTCGCAACGGTGTCTCAAGCGCACAAAAATTTGTTTTCGTTGTGCACACATTCTCTTCATGACATGTTTAGATCTAGCGACGACTTTGGTGCTCGCGAATTTGTCGAGGTTGCGAGCGATGAGACGTTCTTTTTGAGCAACTCTGAGAATTTAATGACCGATGAGAGTTTGTGCTCCAAGTGTGAACGTTTGGCAAATAATTCATCGCAAACGATAGGAGAGAGCGAGATGTGGAGAATTTTGTCTCTCTTTCTTTCGAGAAAGAAAACGTTCGACTCGTTGCGAAGTTTTGGTGAAGCTGCGTTTAAAGCTGAAGTGGCGAGTGTTCTCCACGTTCAAAATCGCGCCGACGGTTCTCCTTCGTCGTTGACAAGTGCGTCTGTTTCCGAGCGAGATGCGTCGCCTGCAATACTGATGGAGATTGAACGGCAGATATCAATAGGAAACACTATCGCTGCTCTAGATATTGCACACACGCATAAGTTGTGGAACGTGGCTGTAAAAGTTGCCAGACTGACTCGCGATGAGACGATTATATCAGATACTTGTGTGAGAGCTATTCAGGAAACTATGCAAGTTGGGACACCTTTGCGAGTGCTTGAATTACTTTCAATCGGACGAGCAGACGTTGCCGTCAAGGATCTAATAACGAGAAACAATGAGAACATTGCACTTTCTGACAGATGGAGAGAGGTGATTGCCATGGTTTCCTTAAACTCGAACGAACGAGATAAAACGATAACGAATGGATTAATTACTCTTGGCGATGCTTGCCGAGAGAGCAATTATTTGGGCATCGCTCATTTATGTTATCTTCTTTCTGGTGACGTTTGGCCGAACGATGCAGCGCGCATGCGCTTAATCGGGAGTAACGATAATCCTTGTCGAGACCCTCGCTCGTATCACCGCTCCTTAATTGCGGAAAGAATCATGCTCTCCTTTGCCGAAGGCAAAGGTAGCGAAGCTTTAAAAGCTTCGTTGTCGGTGCTTGCACCTCATCAAAGGATGAAAGTTTCCTACTGCGTGCTTTTAGCCGATTTTGGTCACTTTCACGTCGCTCTTGCGACGCTTAAGAACGTTCAGAAATATCTTAAGCTCGTACGAGACGACTCTCGCAGTGATTCGGGGGTAAGCGTCGATGTCATCTTAGTGGAAGCAGTAGATTTAGAAAAACGAATCAGAGAAAAGCTCGGTCAGGGCGCCATTAAAGGAAAAATTGCGAATGTCGGTAAAAAGATAGCGGGAGGACTTTCAAGATTCGTTGGAGGAACAGTAGATGCGCTGTTTGGAGGTGACGATGTTGATGTGATCGGTAGTCGTGGCCTCGATGATACTCCGCCGCCGCAGCAATTTCATCAAAGATCGAGCAGTCAAGACACCGCGTTCCAGCATCAAAGATACGGTTCGAGTTCGAGTTTGGAAAGCGTTTCGAATCAACCTCAACAGAATCCATACCATCAACAACAGTCAACAGCATACGAGAGTGCGAATCATTCGAGGTCTCACTCGCTGGCAAGCCTCGACGAACACGGAAACAATAGTCATAATAATACGGGAGAGAAAAATTATCCCCCCTTGTCGCAAACGACTTACTCTGGCCAACAACAACAACAACAACAACAACCGGGAGTTCCTTTTAAGCTGGTCAAATCATTTTCCAAATTATTCTCTGCGGCAGTTCCCGCACCGGACAAGCCTTATGAAGGTCCGAAAGTGGCGCCACAAGAAACCGCAGGTTTGCCAGAGAACACTTTCTATTACGATGAAAATTTGAAACAATGGGTTGATAAAAGTAGCTCGGGAGCGCAATCAACTGCTGCAGAGGCACCAGCCCCGCTCGCTCCACCGCCGACCATGACTTCCGGTGTTGAATATCACAGAAGCGGCGGGGGCGGCGGTGGTATTCCAAACTCATTAGGCGCTAACGTGGGAGCTCGTTACGTTTCAACCTTTAATAACACAGGACAACCGAATTTTCAACAAAACGAAGGAGCAAATTTTAACGAATTTAAAGAAATGCGTCTCGAATAATAAAAAAGTAGAATATCATAGCAGAGAGTAGTTCATTAGCTTGTATTGGGATGTATATCTCTTAGTAGTAAGTAGTAATAATGTATAGTAATGTATGTTCGTGTCTCTCTTCTCGCTACTTTGCGCGCTACGAAGTGTCCTTTCAACTTCTTCCTCCTCACCTCCTCAATTAGATGCTGCGAGCGGCAAGCCTCCTCGAATCAACAGCTCCTTGAAATAGCAAATGTCGCACAATTTACCTTCCAAGTGCAAGACGCTCTCTTTCCACCTGTTGTCTAAATCCTCCGAGTTGCAGACGCAACACTTTGAAGACAACTCGCGAAATTTCTTTTCCTCCTCCAACTCTTCCTCTGTTTTTGGTATGACCGCTGCGCGCAACAACTTCTCCGCATCTTCGGGAGAGATGTCCGGGATGATAACCGGTCTCTTTTTTTGGTAATACGACTTCTTCACCTTCTTTGGCGGAGGTGGCGCGACTTCGTGCGGCAAATGCGTTCTCTTTCCTCCGATACCCCCAGCCGCGGTTGCATCGCTCGCCCCAGACTCAGCCTCCTCGGCATCATCCGATTTCTTCCTCAACTCCAAAATCCCCGCCTCCTTCTTCAACTGTTCCATGTCAATCTTCCCTTCTCTTATCTTCGTCTCTTTCCTGTAACACTGCGTGCACAAATCCGCCCCCGGGATCATCTTCGAACGCGTCCACTGGCTGCTCTTCGTCGTCGAGCACGCTCTGCACGTCTTATCCACCATCGATCTCGCCTCTTTCTTGTAGCACTTTTGGCACAAACACTTCGAATCGTCCTTCTTCGATCGGTACCAACATCCGGATGTTTTCGAGGTGCCGCACGCCTGTGGTGGTTTGAGATAATATCAGAGCGTTAGTAAAAAATGTTAACAACAACAAAAAGTCTATTCGTTTGTTCCGGTGACGACCCTTCCTTTCCTCCTTTGGGAAAAAATCAAAAACGCACGAACGTACCGCGCAAATCTTATCGCTCAATTCCACCAACTCCTTGTGATAACACCTCTTACAAATCACCTTCCCGACGTTCTCTTCCATCTTACTCTTGAACCACTTGTACGAATCTTGCGTTTGACACGTAAAACAGGTATATTTTTGCCCGCTTTTCAACGTCGGCAACGCTTCGGACTCTTGCTCTTTCGTCAGCGGATTTCCCCCGTCTGCTTCTTTGTCTTTGTCTTCTTTGTCTTCCGGGTCGTAAGCGACGATCTGATCTTTGATCGATTTCAGAGGGTCCAACTTTTCCTCTTCTTCTTCCGTCGTCGTCGTCTGAATCGTCGTCGTCGCGGGGTTGTCTTCGCCCATCTTTCTCTTTTCTTTGTTATTTTGTGTGAGATGTTGTGAAGAAATTCAAAATGAAGAGCAACTCTATGTGAAAGAACGAAACGCGCACGTCGTCTGAAAAACAAAGGGAAGAAGAAAAGAGACGCTTTGGCGAGGACGAGAGAGGAGAGAAAAAGAGAACAACCAAGAAGAAGAAGACTAAAAGGGTTCAATGCTGTTCTTCTTCCTCTTCTTCCTCGCGAGTTTATGTAGTATTTCGTGTTTGTGCGAGCGTAATCTCGCTCGCTCGTTTCTTCTGGTATTTTCATCTTCTCTTTCTCTCTCTCTCTCTCTCTCTCTCTCTCTCTCTCTCTCTCTCTCTCTCTCTCTCTCTATTGTAAATTCAATGAACTTAATGCCCTTCTAAGCAATTTTTCGGCCATCTCGGATACGGAATCACGTCTCTGATATTTTCCATGCCCGTGGTGAACAAAATCAAACGCTCAAAGCCGAGACCAAACCCAGAGTGCGTGACCGAACCGTACCGTCTTAAATCCAAATACCAGCTGTACTCCTCCAACTCCAAGCCGCAATCTTTCATGCGTTGTTCCAAAACGTCCAATCGCTCCTCGCGCTGGGAACCACCGACGAGTTCGCCAACTTTTGGGACCAAAATGTCCATCGCAGCTACGGTTTTACCGTCCGGATTTAAGCGCATGTAAAACGCCTTGATGTCCTTCGGGTAGTTGTACACCACTACCGGTTTCTTGTACACTTCTTCAGCCAAGTACCGCTCGTGTTCGGTGGCCAAATCGATCCCCCACTCGACTGGGTACACGAATTCTTTCTTCTTCGTTTCCACGGCGTCTTTTAAAATCTCAATAGCCTCGGTATACGAAACTCTCCCGAACGGATTGTTCGCGACGTTTTCCACGCGTTCCAAGCAGTTTTTATCGTACATCTTTTGAAAAAACTCCAAATCTTTTCTGCACGTTTTCAGCAAATATTTGCAGCAGTGTCTGACGTAATCCTCCGCGCACTGCATGTCGTCGTTCAAATCCGCAAATGCCAGCTCGGGTTCAATCATCCAAAACTCCGCGAGATGTCTCGTCGTGTATGAATCCTCCGCGCGAAACGTCGGCCCAAACGTGTACACGTTGCTCAGAGCGCACGCGTACGTCTCCACGGCTAACTGACCAGAAACCGTCAAAAATGTCTTCTCGCCGAAGAAATCCTCGGAATAATCAATCGTTCCATCATCACTCCTTTGTAAACCTCCAACTTTACGAAACTTGCGTTCCAACTCGCTCAAATCTTTCTTGGCTTGTTCCAATTTTTTGTTCTGTTCCTTCAAACCCGATTTCGACGGTTTCTCCTCCTGTTTCATCTCCGCGATTTTCGTCTCGATCGCCGCCGTTTCTGCTCTCTTCTCCATCACCACCGCTTCTTCCACGGAACTCTTCGTAAACTTCTTCCCGTCTTCCTCGTCGCACTCGCCCAACAATGTCGTCACTTGAAACATCTCCCCGGCGCCTTCGCAATCGCTCTTGGTAATCAACGGCGTGTGCACGTAACAAAACCCGTGCAGGTTGAAAAACTCGTGCGTGGCAAACGCCAAAGCGTTCCGAACTCTCGCTATGGACTGAATCGTGTTCGTCCTCGGTCTCATGTGAATCTTATCTCTCAAATACTCCAAAGTTTGCTTCTTCTTTGCAATCGGGTACGTGCTCGCGTCGCACTTCCCGACCGAGAGAACTCTCGACGCGTGAAGCTCAATCACTTGCCCTTTGGCCGTTTCCGGCGGCAACTTGATCTCGCCTTCGATAACCACGCTCGTCCCAGTCGGTCTCATATCCGCCAACGACGACACCCCAGAAGACGTTTCAGAAGAGGAAAAAATCTCGCTCGAGACGACCACTTGTAAACTCTGCGGCGTGGACCCGTCGTTCACCTCTAAGAACAAAATCTTCCCGGCGTCTGCTTCTCGACCGGTTTTCACCCACCCACCGACGACGAGCGTTTCACCGACTAAAGATAAACCTCCGTTCTCGTCCGCTTTCTCGTGCACGCTCACAATCGGCACTCGATTGAAACATTTCGAGTACGGAGAGGTGAGTCTATGTGGCAACGTTTTCGTCAAATCCGCAGCCGTCGTCTCCATTTCTTCTTTATCTTCTGCTTCTTTTTTGATATTATGTATTAAAAATATGTATAACTCTCGCGCGGGGAGAGGGGCTCTTTGTTTTCGTATTCGTCGTCTGCGCTGCGTGTTTCTGTGCGCTTTATAAAGCGCGTTTAGTACGTCTTTTTTTACGAGGAAAATGAAGATAAATCTTCCGATTGATTTTTCCAAAAGCGAGAGAAAATCTGCAAAAAATACGACCGCTTCCTTCGTAAAAAATGACGACGAAAGAAGAAGACGAAGGCGACGAAGAAGAAGACCAAGAAGAGAAGAAGACAAAGAGCGAACGACTTCTCATCGAAGCCCTTCGAAAAATGGCGATTGATCGTCGCGAGAGTGTAACGGCGCGGTGTTTACGACGAGGCATGTTTTCCGAGCATTCTTCTTTAAAACAAAGACAACAACAACAACAACAACAACACCACGCGTTCAAAAGTTCTTCCTCCTCTTCCTCCAAATCGTATTTACACCTCGCCGCGAAAGCGACCGAGATGACTCGAACGCAGAAACGAATCAATCGCGGGGGGTACTGAGAGATAGAGATTTAGAGAGAGTGTTACGTGTAACGAATCTCGCGCGCCGCTCGTAAACTCTTATAACAGATCAGATCAGCTCCAAAGCGTATTAGTATTTCAAAAAGGCGTTTTTTTGTTCAAAACCCTCAAAAATTCTGCCCTATTTTTCCTCGTGTGACGGCTCCTCTGCTCCTACGAACTCTTTCTCATTTGCTGCTTTTGGACCGTCTGAGAAGAAGACAACAACAAAGAAGAAGAGAGAACCTCTTCTCAGCGACGACGACGATGATGAGTAGCGGTAGCAGCGCGACGAGAGCTTCGAGCGGTTCGACCGGAGCGACGACGTCTTCTTCTTCTTCTTCTCCTAAAAATAGGAGTTTGAGGAGAAATGTCGTCGCGCAAATGTCGTCGATCAATTCTTCCTCTTCTTTGATGAGTGGAGCGTTATCCAGTCGCCGCGAGAATGCAGTGAAAGCTTCGACGACGAGAATACGTTTTCGAGAAAACGGTCAACAGCAAAGAGGAGGAAAAGGAGGAAAAAGAGGCGGAGTATACATCGTCGCGAGGCAGATAAAACCAAAAGGCATGAGCCAAGAGAAATGGGAGCAAATGCAAAAACAGCAGGATAAAAACTATAAACTGTTCAGCAAACGAGCGAAGGAGAGGATTGCCACGCAAGGGCCGAGAATTAACGACACGAGAGGCACGGAAACGTATTTGACGTACGAATCGGTGGCGGAACCGTTGGATTTGAAGGAACCGAAGTGGTCGAGGATGAAGGAGTTACCGATGCGGGAGTTTCAGAGGGCGATTAACAGTTCGAAACCTGGAGGGATGGTGAGGACGTTTGAGGTTTGGGAACCACCCATGTGGGGATATCTGCCACCGCCACCGTTGAGGACGATGCCGAGGAAACGATGGTATAAGGTGACGTTAGGGTACGATTTGGTGGATAGTTTAGACGCGACGAAAATCGTCGCGACGAAAGATACGGAGTACATCGTGAAACCGGCGACGGAGACGTTAGAGAAAGCGTGTAGGTTGATCGCCGAGCAGAGAGGTGTTTGGTACACGTACCACCAAAAATACGCGACGAACAGGTACGGACAGTTACAGTTTATCGGTATGGCTGTGGGCGGGTTTGTGTTTTTAATGGGGTCGATTTATTTAGGCATCATGAAAAAGAACGCCATCCCGACCGATTTGATACAGGCCGTACAGTTCGCGCAGTCCGGAGTTTCCGCCAGAAAAGATGGGACCGTAAACGTCACTTTAGAAGATATTGGTGGTTTGGAGAATATTAAAGAGGATTTGGACGAGATTATTCGGTTTTTGAAGGATCCGACGACGTTTACGAAGGTTGGCGCGAAACCGCCGAAAGGGATTTTGATGGAAGGTGGACCTGGGGTTGGCAAGACGTTGCTCGCAAAAGCAATCGCGGGTGAAGCAAAAGTGCCGTTTTACAGCATGGCTGGTTCAGAATTTGTGGAAATTATCGTCGGCGTTGGCGCGGCGAGAGTGAGAGATTTGTTCAAACGCGCGCGCCTGAACGCGCCGTGCTTGATTTTCGTAGATGAAATCGACGCTTTAGGTACCGCGCGGGCGAGCGCCGGAACGCGAGGAACAGAAGAACACGAGCAAACGTTGAACCAGTTGTTGACGGAGATGGATGGTTTCACGCCGGATACCGGAGTTGTTTTTATCGGCGCGACAAACAGAGCGGATTTGTTAGATCCGGCGTTGTTAAGGCCCGGGAGATTCGATCGTAAGATTGAAGTGAACAAACCGAACGTGGACGCGAGGCAAAAAATCTTGCAAATTCACCTGTCAAAACGAAACGTGAATCCAGACATCGATACCGCGAGATTGGCGAGAAATTTACCGGGAATGACGGGCGCGGAAATTGCGTCGGTGGTGAATGAAGCCGCGGTTCACTGCGTGCGACGAGAAGGCTCGCAAATCGAAGAGGAAGATGTTATGTACGGATCAGATCGCGTTTTATACGGCGTGAGAGGCAAGGCGCACGACAAAGATGAGCTTTTAACGAAACTGATCGCCTGTCACGAAGTTGGACGCGCGGTGGTTCAGGAAACGTTGAGGAAAGAAACGAAATTGTTGGAGCCGTGCGAGTTCATTTCGATCGTTCCGAGAGGCTTTCAAGCGGCGACGACGTTATTTTCTCGATTCGACGATAACGAGTACATGTATCCTACGCGAGAACGCTTGATGGAACGCGTGGAAGTCTTAACCGCCGGAGTTGAAGCTGAAAAATTGGTGTACGATGAAGTATCTTCCTACGGCACCGATTACGGTAAAGAAGCGATCGACTTGTTGCGAAACGTTGTGATCAACCAAGGCTTGGGACAGCCCGGGATGTTGACCGCGTACACGCACGACCCGACCGCTTTGAGCGGGTACGACTTGAAAACCGAACGCATGCGATCGACTATTTCCGCCAACGGTGAGAACGTGGACGTGGAAGAAAATAAAATTTTAGCCGGCAACATGAGAGTGACGGACAAAGGGCATTTACAATACGCCGAACGCAAAATCTTTCAAATCATGAAAGAGGCGCGAGAAAACTCAAAGTCCATTTTGACCGCGTACAAAGCCGCGGTTAAGAAAGCGACGGAAGAATTAGTAGCGAATGAAACGTTATCTGGCGATCGATTACGGCAAATTCTCGAAGAGTATCCTCCGGCGGGCGATTACGCGAAGACGGGTCCAGACACGCCGTGTAAGATTTTGCCGACGGAAGAGGAGGAAATGCGAAACGGCTGGCGAAACGAACCGGATCCTTTGAAAAAATTTGAATATTTGAAACAGTTCTACGGCGATATTAGTCTCGACCCGCCCGGACCGATGAAAGATCGCCGAACGAAAGAAGATAACGCTGGTTTGCTTTCGTTTCAAGAACACACTTGGAAGTACTGCGTGGAGAAAGTGTTGCCGAAAAAAGGGCGAAGACAAGGCGTGCACTGGGAACCATGGACCGTCGCGGCTATGAAGATGAACGAAAGAGAAAATCCAGGTTGGCGAGCGATGGAAATCGCGAGGTTGTGGAAAGAACACGAGGCGTACCTGTTGCCAAAGATGCAAAAAGTTGTACAAGAGTTGAACGAGAAGCGCGACGGCGGAGAGAAATTGACGCGCGAAGAAGAGCGCAAATTGATCGTGCTTCCAGAACAGATCGCAGAAATCGAAGGTAGGATTGAAAATGGCTATCCCGAAGGTGCTGGCTTAGGCGTCATGGATTTGAAAATTCCGGATAAGTTTGTCTTCAACATTCAAGAACGCATGGTGAAGGAGAAGCAGCGACGGTGGTACAAAGATAACGTGCACCCGATGCTTGAGAATATGGATTTGGACATATTCGCAGAAGACGATTTGCGCACGGCTTATAGGAAGAAAGAGGCGATGTTACACAAACTTGACCCGGACCGTCCGTTACCGGAAGGCTATACGGCGCCGTATAAACCGGGCGTGACCAAGGAGAGATGGTTTTAAAAAGTAGACGTTATAATAAAAACGCAGATTCTAAAATCTTCATTTAGTTCTCGTCCTCGTTCTCGCCTTCGGAGGGTTTCTCCTCCTTTCCTTCTTGTTCTTGAGCAGTCTCTTCTTCTTTTTGCTTCTCTGCCGGCATCGTTTCTTCCGTTTCTTCTGTCGGTTCCGCCGTCGCCACTTCCGCCTCTTCCGTTTCCATCGTCGTTTCCATCGTCGTCGTCGTCGTCGTCGCAGGCTTCAAACCTTCCGCAAAGTCGAATCCGAGCTCGTCGCCCATACCAGCACGTTTTAAGTCGAGCACGTCATCGTTCTCAGGTTCGACTGGAGCGTTAACTTTCTCTTCTTTCTTTTCTTCCTCCGCCGGGAGCGTCCCATCTTTCACGAACGCGTCGATTTCGCTATCCGAAACCGTCGGTAGCTTCATCTTCTTTGCCGGAATTGGTTCCGCTTCCGCTTCGCTACTAGAAGTCTCTTCTTCTTTTTCTTTTTCTTCATCTTCTTCTTTCGGAGACGTCTCAGACGAGTTCTCCTCGTTTAACACGACCGCACTTTCATCATACTCCTCCTTTCTCTCCTTTTGCGTTTCGTCTTCGCTTTCTAATTCCTTCTCCTTGACGTCTTCCTCTTTTTCTATCGCCGATAACTCGGCGTCGCTGCTCACGTTGTCCGCGTTTTCCTCCGTCGCGACGAGACCGGCGGTAAAATCAAAGCCTTCGGAAGAACTCGCATTGCTCACGTCGAGCATCATTTTTTTAGCGTCGTCCTCCGGAAGTTCTTCGTCGTCAGTCTTCTCCTCCTTCTTCTCTTCATCCGCCGCGGCACCAGCTTCCTCTACTTTCTCTTCTTTCTCTCCTTCTTCTACGTCTACCGGTGGTGGATACAAAACCTTATCTTTTGGCTTACCGATATTCTTGGTTGGCACTTTCGTGAGCGCAGGTTCCGTGTATTTTTTCGGCGGCGCGTTTGACTCTGGTTTCGGAGGAGCAGAGAGATGATTCGCTTCTTCTTCTCCCTCGTCTCCCTCTTCTTTCGGAATCGCGCCGACGAGTTTACCAATGTCGGGATGCGCGCTCATTTCTTCGTGATTACTCTTCAACGATTCCAAGTGATCGCTGCTCGAGTCGTCATTTCCTTCTTCTTCCTCTCCTTTCGGAACAAACTCACCGTCAATTTCAGGCGTTTTCGCGAGCGACGCCCCTTCTTCTTCTTTTTGTTCTTCCTCTCCCACCTCCTTTTTCTCTTCTCCCTCGTCGTCGTCTACTTGCGACGACGAGTTCTCTTCCTCTTCCTTCGGAGGAAGAGTTTGTCTATTTACCATCGCCACGACTTCCTCGTTCGTCTCTCCAAACGCGTTCTTCGCGAACGAATGATGAAAATCACTTTGCTTCTCCACCTCCTCTTCCGCGGTTGCCGCCAAATCTTCCTCCTCCTCCTCCACTTCCTCCTCTTCCTTCGCCTGTTCCGGTTGCGCTTCCTCCTCTCCCTCTTCCGCCGGAGGATGCTCGTACTTCTCTCTCTGTTCCATCAACAACTCCTCGGAATCCGCGACATCGTACCCGCTTCGTTTCCCTTCCGCTCTCTTCTTCTTACTCGCCGCGGCGGCGTCGAATCCAATCGACGCCGGCGCGGACCCGCTCCCCGCGCGTCTCGGCGCCGACCCTCCGGAAGAAGAAGAAGACGCCATCACCGTCACGCTCTCCATCCTCTTCCTCTCTTTCCTCGCGCCACTTCCGCTAAAATACGTGCTAAACAGCGCAAATACGATAACCAACAACACGCACTGTCGAACGCGTTTGTTCTTAAAGAAACCTTTCCTCCCGCCAGCCGCGAGATCGGAGGAGGATCCGAACCCGGTCGTCGGTCTCCTCGAGGAGACGTGCGCGTTCGCCCCAAAATTCCTCGGCGACGGTTTCGACTTCCCCGGTTTCCAATCGTCAAAATCTGCTTCCGTTTCATCCTCGTCCGACCAAGACGTGGACCCGGCGCTGATTTTACGTTGTTGTTGTTGTTGTTGTTGTTTCATCGCCGCCGCGGACGCCGCCGTGGGAGACTTTAATTGACCACCAGAACCACCCAAGTGAATCTTCGCCGTCGGCGTGCTCTTCTGCGTCTTCACTTTTTGCGTTGGTTTTTCCCAGGAATCGTCCTCGTAATCCGATCCATCGTTTCCTCCTCCTTTAGACGACGGCGGGGTTGACGTTTCTCTCAGGTTTTGCTTCACCAACTTCTTACTCTTCGCCGGTGTGCTCGAAGTGGATGACATTTTCTCCCCAAAGTGATGATTATATCAAAGCTTTTATAATCGTCGTCTGCGATTTGTTTTTGCGCTTCCGACTCGAACGAGAGAGAGAGAGAAGCCTCTTCCTCGTTTTCGTGCCTTTGCTCGTCTTTTGCGGAGCTTTCAGGAGAGAGTACTGAGTAGTTTTCTCTCGCGCTTTTGATTTTGGATTAATGGTGATTTCAAAGTATCTTTATATGCGTCTTTTTTTGTGGTACGAGACGACGATGAGAATATATAAAGGCAACGATGATGACGACGATGATAATGATGATCTGTGTTGTACTATTACTAATAATGAATAAATTATTTAATTCTTTTCGCGGCTTGTTTGACGTTTATTCGTTTCCTGGGATCGTTCTCGCACAAATCGCAGACGACGTCCCACATGTTCGCTTCGTCCAAGACGGCGAAATCGCAAGAGGTTTGGGTGAACAGAGCGCCTTTGACTGGAGCACCATCCTCTCTCCATTTTCTCAAATCGTTTCCGTAGGTTTGGATTAAACTCGTTCGCATGGAGCTCATGCTTGTTTCGCTGTAGAGTTGCGGTACGGCGAAGCGTAAGAGGGTCATGCCGCACGAGTAGCTGTCGAATTTTTCCGTCGGGACTTCGCCGGTGGAGGAGATTTTCGCGCCGAAGTTTACGCCGAGCAAGTTTTTGGTCATGCCACCAAAACCGTAGCCAGACCCGGTGGTTTCGAACTGTTCGGGAGCGCCGTAGGTCGGGTCGAATATCGCCCCGCTCTCGAGGATTCTCTTCTTGCCGATTTTCAAATCGCACGCCGCGCCGGCGTCGATCATGACGAACCTCTTCGCCGAAGATTTCCCGTAACTCTCCTCCGCGATTAAAATATTCGCCGGTTTCACGTCCCTGTGAATAATACTCGCCGCGTTCACTTTACCCACCGACTCTAACAAAGTCTTCGCGCCCAACTTCAAAATCTCCGCGTCCGTCGCTTTCGGTTCTCCCATCGCCCTTTTCACCTCTTCGAAGCACCCGTTCTCGCCTTTTCTTAAACACGTCTCCAACGTCGTCGACCCTTGGTACCCGAACACTAAGTACACGTTCGCCCCGGCGACGCCTATAAAAGGTGCCGCGCCGTCGTTGTTTTTCAATCGGTTCAGCACGTTCAGCTCGTCCTGGTAGAAGGAATCCACGTCTCGCCCCATTTTTTTGTTCATCGATTTCAGAACCACTCGAGTGGTGGTCGTTTTCCCTCCTTTCTTTGTTTCATCTTTCAACTCGCCTAAAAACACCGACCCGAACGCGCCTTCGCCGATTTTAACGCCTTTTTTTACCCGTGTTAAGGATATGTCGATTTTGGGGGCGTTCAATTCGTCTTGGTCCACCGAGCCGAGTTGAAAGGCGTGGACTTTGAGTGAACATTTTGATGATGATTTTCCCGACGGGGAAGACTTTTTTGCGGCAAAAGAACAGGACGCGAAGAAGGAGGAACTGTGTCTCGCGGATAAATATACCGACAACTTTTGATGAGAGGATGATGATGACGATGAAGACGCATTTGGTCGGAGTATTCTCGTCGTTTGCGGCGCGTAAGATATCATCATCAGGTTGCTTTGTGTTGATGTGTTAAAAAGATATGGAGAGATAAGGAAGATATTCGAGAGAGGAGTTTGACGAGCGAAGCATCATTAAGAGGAGAGCATCTGAAGCTAAAAAAGAAACGACTGAAAAACGAGTTTTGTTGTTGGTCTCCTCATATCTGTTAGTATTAGTATTACATCAAAGACTGCTGAAAAAGTGCTTCCCACTTCTTTCCATCTCGCTCGGGCCCGCCGTCGCCTTCTTTCGTCCCGATGACGAACGCTTTGTTTCTCGCCAAATCGCTCGCCAAGCTAAACGCGACGCAATCGGCAACCGCGATTCGACTCGTTTCTTGCGGGTCGAAGTCGTCTCCGAGTTTGATTTCCACCTGACGTCGTTCCGAGCTTGTGGCTTTTAAGAGCGTGTTCAAATCGTACGACGTGTACGGACCGTCGGTGAGTCGTCCCGGGCGGACGATGGTGTAATCGAACGTATCGTCGTTTTCTTTCTGCGTCTGTTCTAAATATTTCTCCGATTTCCGCTTATATTTCAAAACGCCGAATAAGTTCAAGATGACGTACGGCATTGAATCCGTTCTCGTCACCCCAACCGAGGAGATCAACACGAACCTGCTCTTGTCATTGTTGTTATTCGTATCACTCGTATTCCTTTCATTAAAGCAAATCTTCCGCGCCGCGCGGATGACGTTCGCGGTCGCAATATCGTCCGTCTGTTCCGGCCCGTTGTTCTCTTTCCACCGCTGCGACGGGAACGCCGTCGTTCCTAAACAGCACACGATATCCACCACCACTTTCGCTTCTTCTCCTCCTTCCGTCATTATCGCGTCTAAAACCTTCTCCACGTCCTTTTCCTCTCTGACGTCTACTTCGGTCACTCGCAATCTTGCGTTTGTTGATGACGACGACGACGAAGCTGAAGAAGCGTTGTTTTTCGTCTTAAGTTTAGCCTCGCCCGTCTCTTTATTTCGGCACATCGCGTGGACGACGTCGTATCTTCTGTTCTCGTCGAGGAGGAGTTTCGCGCAGACGAGTTGTCCGACGCCACCAGTCGCTCCAAACACGATTGCAATTCGTTTCGTTTGGTCTTCTTCTTTTGTTTCGGTTTCGTTCGTCGACGCGACAGCAACGGCACGTCGTCGTCGTTCTCGTCGTGAAGGTCTTCTCGATGACGACGACGACGACGACGAAGTCGCCTTTAACGAAGGAGCCGCAGCAGAGCGCATTGTTATGGTATTAAAACGTGTGTTTGTAATGACGAAAAGATACGCGAAAATTACTCAGATGTAAAAAATGTCACACGCATCTCACTTCTTACCGTGGAATGTATATCACAACAAGCTGATGATTTTGTCTTTTTGATGAGAAGAAGCACATCTCTCGTCGTGCTTTTAATGTGTCTCTCTTTTATATCTCGACTTCCCTTTGTTTGGCACGGGATGATGATGATCTCAATTTTTATTATCCGAGTCCAACGCCTCCGCCGTTTCCGAGACCACCGCCGCCGTTTCCAAGCCCGCCAGCGTTTCCAAGCCCGCCAGCGTTTCCAAGTCCGCCTTCGAGAGTACCGCCGCCAAAGTTAGAAGGCTGAAAGCTTTCTTGCGAAGGTTCTTGTTCTCCTCCTCCGCCGCCTCCGCCTTCTTCTTCTTGGGAGGAGTAATCTTCTTGGGAGGAGTAATCTTCTTGCGAGGAATAATCCTGCTCTCCTCCTCCGCTTTCTTCTTGCGAGGAGTAATCTTCTTGCGAGGAATAATCCTGCTCTTCTCCTCCTCCTTCTCCTTCTCCTTCTCCTGGTTGTTCATCGACTCCTTCGTCGATACCATTCAAAGCGTTTTCTTCTCCCTCGACATCCGGTAAAGTTCCTTCTTCTTCTTCCGTCGCCGCTTCGGTCGGCTCGCGGACCGGTTGGTCGTCTTCCCCCGATCCGTCTTCTTCTTCTCCTCCTTCTCCTCCTCCTTCTTCTTCTTCTTCGCCGTCAACGTCGACACCGTCTATACCTTCGATGGGATCGGGTACATCTGGATCTTGCTCTCCTGCGGTCACCGGATCATCCACCGGATCTAGAACCGCATCGGTCAATTGCTCTTCGGACAAATCTCCCGGTTGAGGATCGCCCGCGGCTGCCTCGTCCGGCGTTAAGGGTTCATCCGCAGGCACCTCATCAACAGCGGGCGCGTCAAAACCACATCCTCCAATATTTCGGCACTCATCAGCGCCGAGACTTTCCACCGGTTGTGGCGGTTGCACGATTGTTTTTTGAAAGATATTAATGTTGATGTTCACGTTGTTATTGATGACGTTCACGAAGGTTGGCGAAGAGATGTATCGCGTCGGCGACCACTCGCAATATTCGCATCGACCGTAAATCGGTTTAATGATTGGAACAAATCTCACCTCCAAAGCGTACGCCAGGCAATTGTAGCACCCAACGACGCCGCCGTAGTACTGACTTGGAACTTGTTTACACCAACCGCAACACCCGGGTCGATACGCAATCACGCAGTCTCGACACAATGGCGGAGGAGCCTGAATCAACATTTCCCAAGGCAGATTTCTGCACCACGACGCGCAGCAATACTCCAGAGAGCACGAAAATGGTTTCACTCTCCTCGCGCACTGAGGCACCGCGCACTGGCGTATTTTCACCCTCTGTCTTCTCGAGATCAAAAAGCACCACGGGTTGGAACACCGCGCTCTTTGCAACAAAGCGCGTCGATACGATGCTGGTAAAGAAGTCTCGTTTTGTTGCACGAAACCGAAACACGCGGTGAAGCCGCCGCCCGAAAAAGATGAGACTGAGAGCAAAACGACGAGAGAGAATAAAAGGAGGAGGACAACGGATGATTTCCTCCTCGCGAACATCTCACCGCGTATCGACGAAAGCGTGTACAGATGTGTCTCTCTTTTGTATCTCTAACAAAACAGTTGTTCGTGTATTTTGGGGTGCAAATCGAAAAGACGTTATTAATTTAACAACAACAACAAAAAAGAACAAAGAGGCATTTTACTTGTTTTTTGCCTCCTGCCATGCAAAGAGAGAATCTCAAAGTCACGCACGAAAAAAAGGAGTCGTAGTAAAATCGAGAGGCGGATATTTCTTCTTTCGATCAATGGGACGAGATTTTGCTTCCTCGTCAGCTTTCAAAAGAGAGAAAGAGATTTTTCTTCAACCCCCACGCGAGACTAAAAAACTGGACTCATCCGACCTCTCGTTATCGCACACATAATCATCTCGTCTCATCGCATCACTTGCGTTTTCCGTCGTTGTAACACAAAACACTCCGTTATCATAACACAGACACACGCGCGCGCGAGAACACGAGAACGAGAAACTACTGATTTTACGAACAGAGAATGTCATCGTCAGCATCGGGGGCGGTATTGAAAAACGCAACATCTTTTTTCTCTGCGAAAACGATCAAAACGAATAAGAATAACACTTTAAAGAATAAGAAAAGAATGAAACCATCATCGAAAGCAGCGACGGCAGTGTTACAAACCGAACACAAAGGTTCGTTAATCTCGTCCACGTCCGAATGGAACAGCTTGAAAGAACACGTGAAAGATATCGAGAAGACACATCTGAGAGATTTGTTGAAAGATTACAATCGGTGCGAGAATTTGACCTTGGAGCACGACGGGGTGTACGTGGATTACGCGAGACAACGCGTGACGGAAGAAACGATGGAGAAGTTATACGCGTTGGCGAGAGCGAGCGGGGTGAAAGAGAAAATCAACGCCATGTTTTCAGGGGAAGCCATGAACTCGACGGAGAACAGAGCGGTTTTACACGTCGCGACGAGAGCGCCGAGGTCGAAAGTCATCAACGTGGACGGGTCGAACGTCGTGCCGGACGTGCACGACGTGTTGGACAAGATTAAAGACTTTTCGGACCGGGTGAGAAACGGGGAATGGGTCGGGCATACGGGATTACCGTTGACAGACGTCGTATGCGTTGGGATTGGCGGGTCGTTTTTAGGGCCATTGTTTGTGCACACGGCGTTGAAAACGAACCAATCGCACGCCGCGGACGCGCAAGGGAGAAATTTGAGGTTTTTAGCCAACGTCGATCCGGTGGACGTGGCGAGAGCTTTGAACGGGTTGAACCCAGAAACGACGTTGGTTGTGGTCGTCTCGAAAACGTTCACCACGGCAGAAACTATGTTAAACGCGAGAACGGTGCGACAGTGGATCATCGCCGCGTTAGGTAAAGAGGCGGTGAGCAAGCACATGGTGGCGGTATCGACCAACTTGAAGTTAGTCAGCGAATTCGGCATCGACCCGAAGAACGCGTTTGCGTTTTGGGATTGGGTCGGCGGGAGATACTCCGTCTGCTCTGCGGTAGGCATGTTGCCGTTGGCGTTGCAATACGGGTTCGAGACGTGCGAACAGTTTTTGAAAGGCGCGTGGAGCATGGACGAGCACTTTGCGACGGCGGAGTTTGAAAAGAACTTGCCGGTGACGCTCGGTTTGATTTCCACGTGGAACGTCTCATTTTTGGGTTGCGATGCGAGAGCTATTTTACCGTACTGCCAAGCGCTCGCTAAGTTAGCGCCGCACATTCAGCAAGTCGCCATGGAATCCAACGGGAAAGGCGTCACCATCGACGGGACGCCGGTGGATTATCCAACCGGTGAGATTGATTTCGGAGAACCCGGTACGAACGGCCAACACTCGTTTTACCAGTTGATTCACCAAGGCCGCGTGATTCCGTGCGATTTCATCGGCGTGATTAAATCTCAGCAATCCGTATACTTGAAAGGCGAAATCGTTTCCAACCACGACGAGTTGATGTGCAACTTTTTCGCGCAAGCGGACGCGTTGGCGGTTGGTAAAACGCCCGTGGAATTGAGAGCGGAAAATTGCCCGGACACGCTCATCCCGCACAAAACCTTCACCGGTAACCGACCGTCGTTATCGATTATGCTCCCTGAATTGAACGCGTACACTACCGGGCAACTCTTATCGTTGTACGAACACCGCGTCGCGGTACAAGGCTTCGTGTGGGGGCTGAACTCCTTCGACCAATGGGGCGTCGAACTCGGTAAAGTTTTAGCGACTCGAGTCCGAGCGACCATGCACGACAAACGAAACGAAGGGAAAATGTTGGACTCCAGCGACGGATACAATCACAGCACGGAGAGAATGTTGAACAGGTACTTACAAGGTAAAGCGCAGTTGAAATACGACACTCCGAGCGACGTCTTTCCGTGCGATTTGATCAATAGCGAAGAGTGCAGACCGCCTTCCAGTTACGCTTAAAACTAATATATACTTATATATAAATAATAATAAATACGAAAAAGAGAGAGAGAGAGAGGGAGAAGTAAAGAAGTAAAGAAGAAGAAGAAGAAGAAGAGTGAAACGCAGAGAGGATGCCGTCACAAGCCTGCGACGACGACGACGACGTAAAGCAAAATAATAGAAACACAGAGAGTGAGAGAGAGAGAAAGAGAGAGAAAGAGAAGAAAGAGAGAGAAGAGAGAGAGAGAAAGAGAGCGCCGCGATCCAAGTTAACGCACTACTTTGTAACAGCATCACGCATATCCAAATATGTTCATCTTTTTCCCCTCTTTGCGTCAGAATTTGACAGAAAATATCTCACGAATTTGCTGCAAAAATCCATCATTGTCGCATAACGAAACAAAAATGTTCGCCTCTGTCTCCTCCTTTTCGACGACGAAATCATCGCACGCTTTATCATCGCTCGCTTTAAATCGCTCGCGTCATCGTCGTTCACGTCGTCATCGTTGTTCAACGAACACCCCGATTACCACTGCCGAAATCCCCGAAGTCAAAGGACTGTCGAAAGATCCCTGCGATGCGTTCGAGTGCAAAGGAACGTCACCCGCGGTGGAATCAAGTTTACGACAACTCGCGAGAGATTTAAGAGACGGGAAGGATTCGAACAGAAGCATCTTCCCGTACGCGAAAGACGTGCGGTTTTCGGACGGCGCGAGACGATTCTCGGGGAGCGAGAAGTTTAAGAATTGTAACTGCGAGTTGAATTCGATATTCGGAGGGGAGAAAATATCTTCGAGCGATAACAGTAAAACTAACAATAACGATAATATAAGGAATAGAAAGTTTACGAACTGGGTGGATTCGATCGAGGTGTTACCAGGCGGGAGCGTGGCGAAGATTTTGTGGCGGATAGAGAGTAAAGACGGGAAGGCGAAGGTGAAGGTGGAGACGACGTTGGAGATGAATTTAATCACGGGGAAAGTTTTATCGCAGGACGATCAGTGGACGTTTTTGAAAGGTGGGGAGATTATCGAGTCGAAGAGAAAAGCGTTGGCGGTTCCGGATAAGGTTGGGAACGCGATGGATGAAATTATGCGAACCGTGGACGACGCGACGCGAGCGGCGAGGGAGTTAGTCAATAGTAAAAATGGAGGCGAGGATGATTTCGCGGTGGATCCGAACGATCCGATGAAGTTTTTCTCCTACGAGAATAATCAAAATCGAAACTTGAGCGAGTTTGCATTGCTGCTGGCGTTGCTCTTTTTGATCAGTAAATTGTACGAACAAGTTGCGCTGCTTAAGTAAAGTAATAATACGAGTAATAAAGGACAAAAACCGAGATTGGTGGACCATACTACTGTGCATGTAAACGCGATTTAATAATAACTACTACTGCTACTGCGACATCTACTACTCCTACTACGGAGTTTTCTGTCCGTTGTTTGTCTCTATCAAATTTGCCGCTTTGCAATCTTCTTTTAACAACAAACGTTTTTTCGGCGTCGGAAGCTTGTTAATCTCCTTCGTATTTCCGTGTTCGGTTTGCGCGACGAGATCTTCTAAAAATCTCCCTAAATCGTTATCAGTCGATTCCATGAGCGACCCTAAGATGGCATTCGCTGTTTCCATCGTATCTTCTGGCTTTTCCATGAGATCGGCGATTTTATCGAGTTCTAACTCCGTGACGTGGTGGCCAAACTCGTCTTCTTCTTCGTCTTCTTCCACGTCTGAAAACGCGAGCTCTTCTCGTTCGATGTTTTTATTACTTTTCGCTGAATTCATAGTTGGCGTAGGATTTGGCGTTCTGCCCGTCTTCTTGTGCAACGTGCGCACGATGACGTCTGCAATCTTTTCTCGAACGTTCGCATCGTCTAAAGACTGCTTGTATATCGTTTGCTTGTGCTTGCGTTGCGGCGCCGCTTGCTTCTTCTTGTTTCTTCTCTCCTGATGATTTGTTGTATTCGTCGCCGCGGCAATATTTTGTTCCACCTCAACTCGTTGCTGTCGCGGCCGCGCTGCTGCTGCTCCTGTTGTTGCTTCTGCTTCTGCTACTGCTAACACTTCTGCTGCTGTACCATCTTCGTCCTCTCCCCTCGCCGCTATTATGCCAACCACGCCTTCCCTCCCGTCGTCGTCGTTACGCAAACCCGCCGTTGTCTCCTTTTCCTCCTCCTCCATCGCGATGTTCCCGAACGCTTCCTCGCACTGTCGAAAGATCATCTTCATCGGTTCGTTCGTGCTTTTCTTTCTTCTCAGCTCTTTCGCTTTCATGGATAAAAACTCTCCCATGATTTCGCGCAGCGGTTTCACTCTCGGCAGGAGAGCTTCTTTGTCTTCGTCTTGACTTCCATTTTTGGTCCCCAACGCGTTCAACATCTGCACCATCATCAGTTTCTTCTTCTTCTTCTTCTTTAACTTCGTATTATTCTCCTCTTTTTCCTCCTCCTTTTCTGAAAATGATTTTGGTGTCTTCAGTCTTCGTTTCATCTCTTTCGTCATCTTCTCCGCCGCGTCTTTATACCCGTTCGATTGGAGGAAGTTGTACACCAACGCGAACATGTCAAAATCGGACGGAGTGGAGTTTACGTTTTGTTTTCTTTTTAAACTGTTCGTCTTATTTTCGTTCACATCGTCGCTCCCATTCTCGCTCGCGTTTCTCGTCATCGCGTTTGTTCTCTCTCTCTCTCTCTCTCTTCGGAAGTAAGCGCTCTCTGATGATGAATAATGACCGGAGAGAAACAAATGAGGAAAATTTTGAATTTAACGCACAAGCAAGAAGAGGAAAAGCGCGTATATGCGTGTCTATTATTTCACAGTCTTTCTCTCTCTCTCTCTCTAATTCTGTTCGTACAAGAAGTTTTGTTTGTTTTTGTGTTTTTATGAACTGTGTAACTCGCCGTCTTCGTATCGCCAACCATATGGTAATGGACAGTTGTTGTCGAGGAGATATTGTAAACATTCGGGATGATTTTTCTCGTGCGCGAAGCGCACGGCGTCAGAGTTCCACGGCGCTTTGGCGGTTTCGTGCAAGTATTTCAAACAGTCCAAGTGGCCGTTCATGGCCGCCCACCGACACGCATACTCGTCAAATTGATCATACTTACGCTCGACAAGATATTCGAGTATGTGAAGATGACCATTTCTAGCCGCCCCAGCGGCAGTTGCCCAATCCCAAGGCGCTTTGACTTCTTCGCGTAAGTATTTGATTATCTCGAGATGACCGCCATCGGCAGCATATGCACACGCATAATCATTGACAGGACACTTATTTGCAACGCAATACTTTACCATTTCTAGATTACCTTGACGTGCGGCCGCTTGAATCGTCCTTCCATCCCACTTACACTTTTTCTCCTCTCGCGCCCACTTGAGCAACTCGAGTTTATTCGTTTGAGCAACTTTATAGCAGAAATCTCTTTCTTCTCTCAACCATCTCGGCCACAACGATTTATTCTCCCTGTTCTCCCACGCAACTTCCAAAGTCGATATCGACGACATCTTTTTCACTTTAAACCCCTTTTTCAAAGCCCACGCGCGAGACGATCTCTTAATCAACTTTCTCGTCTCCGTATTCACTCCGTGCAAGATTTTCAAATCCGTCGAATTCAATCTCGGAATGATATATTTGAAACTTATATCGTCGTTATTCACGATCAAATCCCACACATCTCGCTCCCCAATCCGTCTTTTCTGCGCTCGCGTCGTCATCGCTCCGGACGACGTGACGACCTTTGTCTCGCGCCAAAGTGTCTAAGTGTCCGCTTTGAAGAAAGTTTAAGAAATGGAGGAACACTTCAAGATACGACAGAGAAAGAGAGCAAAAAAAGCACCTCTTTTCCTTTATTTTGACGAAAAATCACTCGAAAACGAAAACGAGAAAGAAAGTTTTTTCGCGCTTCTTTTTCGAGAGCTCTTTTGTGGGTGAGTGAGACTTTTGATGAGAGAGCGTTCAGAGAGAGACGTGTTTGTCTCACGCTCCATCATCTGTTCTCTCATCCGTCTTTTTCCTTCTCAAAGTATCTCTCTCGTCGTTTGATTAACTGAATTTTTATTATCCTTACTTTCTATCGCGCGCGTTTCATTTCTCGTTCAACACACACGCAATACGCACACAAAGACACGCGCAGAAGACGTGAGCGTTTGTTTGCGGAGAGACTTGCATCTCATTTAAAAAAAGAAACACACTCAACGCGCGCTTCAGAGAGTAAAGATGACGTCGAGAAGAGGCGCGATGATGATGAGCAACACAGCGCGATGGGCGATGAGGAACAGCGCGACGAATACTGTTTCTTCTTTGGAGGAGGTGACGAGGAGAACGACTATTGCGACGTTCGGTAAAAACAGATTCTACTCTTCCGGAGAACAGCAAGACGTGGTGATCATCGGCGGCGGCCCAGGAGGGTACGTCGGCGCCATCAAAGCTGCGCAACTTGGGATGAAAGTCACGTGCGTGGAGAAACGCGCGACGCTAGGCGGGACGTGTTTGAACGTCGGATGCATTCCATCCAAAGCGCTTTTGAACGCGTCGCATAAATACGAAGAGGCGAAGCACGGGATGGAGAAGCACGGGATTTCCGTCGGTGGGGAGGTGACCATCGACGTGTCGAAGATGATGGCGCAAAAGATGAAATCCGTCGGCGGTTTGACCAAAGGCATCGAGGGGTTGTTCAAGAAGAACAAAGTCAATCACGTGATTGGGTTTGGGAGTTTAGTGGATAAGAACACGGTGGAGGTGACGAAAGAGGACGGGACGAAGGAAACGATTTCGACGAAGAATATTATTTTGGCGACAGGGTCGGAACCGGCCAAGTTGAACGGCGTGGACGTGGACGAGAAGACGGTGGTGACGAGCACCGGCGCGTTAGAGTTGGAAAAAGTTCCCGAAACCATGGTGGTTATTGGAGGAGGCGTGATTGGTTTGGAGCTCGGTTCGGTTTGGTCGAGGTTAGGCTCGAAAGTGACCGTGGTGGAATTCGCGAAAGTGATCGGCGGGAACATGGATAACCAAATCCGAACGACTTTCCAAAGAGCTTTGAAGAAACAAAAGATTGATTTCAAGATGGAAACGGCGGTGAAAAAAGCGGAGAAAATGCCAGACGGGAAGATTGAGTTGACGATCGAGAAAGTGAGCACGAAAGAGGAATCGAAAATGATCGCGGACGTCGTGTTGGTGAGCACCGGGAGAAAGCCGTACACGGAGAATCTCGGGTTGGAGAAACTCGGCATTCAAACGGATAAGATGGGGAGAGTGGAAGTGAACGTGAAAGACCACACGTGGGAAACGAACGTCCCTGGGATTTACGCGATCGGTGATATCATCGCGGGACCGATGTTGGCTCATAAAGCCGAGGAAGAGGCCATCGCCGTGGTTGAACATTTGTCCGGCAAGGAAGGGCACGTGAACTACGACGCCATTCCTTCGATTATTTACACGCACCCAGAAGTCGCCTGGGTCGGGAAAACCGAAGAGGAAGTCAAAGATGCTGGGTTAGAGTATAACGTTGGCACGTTTCCGTTCGCCGCGAACTCCAGAGCGAGAACGAACGACGACAGCGAAGGGATGGTGAAGTTCATCTCGTGCAAGAACACGGATAAAATTTTCGGCGCGCACATCGTCGGTCCGCAAGCCGGTGAATTGTTAGGCGAGTGCGTCTTGGCCATGGAGTACGGTGGAAGCACCGAAGATATCGCGAGAACCTGCCACGGCCACCCGACGTTGAGCGAAGCCGTGAAGGAAGCCGCGTTAGCTACGGGCGGGAAAGCCATTCACTTTTAAAAAAAACCATCGAGCAGCGGTGATTATTAAAAATCAGGAAGAAGAAGAGTTATTGTTGCGTAATTAAAATCAAAATCTACCGAGTGCATATCTTTTGTTTGTGTGCGCGTGCGTGTCATTCCTCTGCATTTCTATCTACATCGTTGCTATTACTAACTTTACTTCATGTTCTAAACTTCTACTGCGTGCTCTTTCCCCAAAGAACAACACACTTTTCTCCTTCCTATTTGCCGTTCGCGCCGCGGACCGTAAACGCGTCGAGCTTTGCTTTCTGTATGTGAAAAGACGGCGCGACAAACGCCCCGCAATTACACCGTTCCCCGGACCACGCGAAAGCGCCAATTTTCGAGCGACATTTTGGACAATGGATCTTTCCTGAGTTTTCTTGGAAAATAACCGGCTCGTTCTCCTCGGTTTGGTCGAGCATCATCCACGTTATCGGGGAGACGAAAATGCTCGAGCACGACGACGACGAAGTCTTGGTTGCACCACCATCGTTCCCTCTTCTTCTCTGTCGCCACGAAAACGCATCAATCCCGGTCCCAGATTCGTGCTCTAAAACGTTTTTACTCGTCGCTAAAATCCGACGACACTTTCGGCAACTGTAATACTGACTGATCGAACCCGTCATCGCCCCGTTGTTGTTTTTCATCTCCTTCTCTGGATCTTCCTCTACCGCGCCTCGATCCACGCACCCTCTCTCGCGTCGTATCCTCTCCAACTGCGAGTGTTTAAATAACTTGTACGTCTCATCCGTCGCAACTAATCGACACCCCATGTTCACCCAAAGCTCCAACTGTTCCAAGAAACCTTCGTTCGGCGACGCCGGAGGATACTTTTCTCTCACGTCTCGCAACGCCCGCTCGACGAAGACGGCGCCGTCGATGTCATCGCCACCAAAGTCGTTTCTCTCTTTCATCTTCTTCCACACGATGTGTGCCAACACCACCGCCACCGATCTCGACACGCCCGCGTTGCAAAAGACTAAAATTTTTTCATTTTCTTCTCTTTTCGAGGAGAAAAAACTCGTCGTCTCGTGGAGAATCGAGAGCAAATCAGCGTCGACTGCGTCTTCTAAGACTATTGGATAAACGGTGACGTTCGACTTTACGATCGTGACAATATAATAAATGTGAGAAAGAGAGAGAGATGGCGGTGTGAGTACAAATCGAACGACAATAAAAGAGAACTCATTTCACATCATCACTTCCCGGGAAAGAACGAACGAACGAATGTATTCTCACGTACCGTCGTCGCCAAAAGAGCAATCTCTTCGTCCGTGAAAGGCGCGGATGGGAAGCCAATCGCGAGAATTCTCGAGAACCTATTCGTGTTATTCTCGTTTTTCGTCGAGGAGGAGGAGAAAAGGAGTTCTCGGGCTTCTTTCTCTCCGCAGACGGAAATGTTTGGATGGACTTCTGTCATTGGAAGTGAAGACATTTTTCACTCGCGCCAGATGATGTTCCTTTTAAGGTGCGGCTATTTGAACGCTATAGGCTATAGCTATAAATACAATCTATCGTCCTAAATACTACTGCGAAATCTCAGTCTCTCTTCTTGTTTGCTCTCTCTTTCTTCTTTCTCCTCCTCTTCTCGCTCTCGTTTTTCTCTTCTTCGAGGATTTCAACCTGTCGTAACTACTATTGTTGCAACTCTCTCGCCTCTTTTCTCTTTCGGTGTAACAGGTCTCTTTCTCTTCTCTCGCGCTCTCGTTCGAAGCTATCCGCGAATTCTCGCTCTTTTTTCTTCTCTTCCTCGCGTTCTCTCTCCATCGCTCTTCGTTTCTCTGTCTGCCTGTTCAAATCCAATCGAACGTCAAGCGCTCGCGTCAATTTTTCAATCTCTCTTTTTTTCCTCTCGTAGTCTTCTTCATCGACCGCTCTTCCTACCACGTCTTCTCGGCTTTCCGTTAACCCTCTCATCCTTCGTCTCTCTTCTTCTCTCTCTCTTCGCTTCATCTCTTTGGTCATTTCTTGTTCCCTCTCCGATCGCAGCGCGTCCAATTTCTCCTTCATCTCTCGCACATGCGTTTCGTCCGCGGAGGACGGGAGAGGATCATCCTCGGGAGAGAAGCAAGACATTCCGCCATTACCACCACTACCGCCGTTTCGCCGTCTTTTCTCCTCTAACTCCTCTAATTCTTCCTCTCTCCTCTTCATCGCTTCCTTTTCCTCTCTTTCTTCCTTCTTTCGTAACATCTCCTCCATGCGTATTTCCTCTCGTATTTTCTCGTCCACGTTTTGTTTCCTGAACAACCAATCCCCTCGCGAGACGCGCGTTGAGTGTTCGACCAAACGTTTAAACGTTTCGTGTTGCTTCAAATTCTCCGTGAGATCGACTTCTCGTTTCTGCGTTCGTTCGAGAGATTGAAGGTACGTCTTCGCTTCAAACATCTTTACTAAACGCTCTCACTCTCACACAAACCGAACGGAATAAACGGGGAAGAGATTTGATTTTGTTTCCAACGCGTTCTGATGTGTCCCCCGACAAAGACACACCCACACGCGCGCAGTCAAGAGAGAGGTAACGAGAGAGAGCGCGCGCAGGAGTGCGTCGGGCACTCAAAAGAAGCGAAACGTATTTTATTGCGCGTATTCGTGAGCGCGTGTAATACAGAAGAGAAGAGTCAACGAATGGAGACTTTTGAAAGATGAATTTTCCCCAAACCTTTCCCTCCAACAAAGAGCGGCCCGAGACAAAAATCAACGGAAACATCTTGAGAGGAAGAAGAAGACGAGAGAGAGAGATCGTCGCAAAGCAGAGGTGTTGTAATTTGTGAGAAAGTGCGAGACAGAGAGCACAAAAGAGCACGTTAGAGAGAGAGAGACAAAGAGCGCAAAAGGAATAGAAATGGATGCAACGAAGAATCCGTTCGCTAAAGCGGACCGGTGGCGAAAACACCCTCTACTCACGAACACGTACAAACACATGTTCCCGGGATTCTTTTTAGGGGCGGCGATGTTCGGAGCGTATTATCTCTCCGAGAAGGTGAAGAAAGGAGGTGGAAAGAAGAAGCATTAGAGAGAGAGAGATTTAAACCCTCGAGATCGAGTAGTATTGAATACTATCGACGAAAGCGCGACGAAGACGATAAACAGAGAGAGAAGAGATATTTTGTAATATTAAAACAAAGAAGAAGAAGAAGAGTGATGATGATGATGATGACTCGTAATACCCGCCGCGCGTTCTTTTTTAGTAAGATTAGTATTAACGTTGTTAAAGAGTCCAGACGTGGATCCGTCTATCGTAAAAGCTACACGAGACGAAACCTTCTTCTTCTTCTTCTCCTTCCTCTTCGTTGAAAAAAGCCCAGTCGCAGCCGTAGACGACTTTGTCGTCGTCGTGGCCGTTGCGATACGTGCCTACGGTTGACCCGTCCAGAGATGAGATGACGCGACATCCGGCTTTCATGGACGCCAAGGCGATTTTGCCCTCTCGTTTGGTCGCAGCGCTGCTAAAGTTTGGGTGTAAACGAACTCGCCAAATCGACGCTTCTTCTTCTCCTTCTTTTTCTCCGTCTTCTTCTTTTCCGTCGTCGTTTCCTCTCGAAATCCACATAGGTTCTTTTAAACTTTTTCGCACGTCGAAAGCTCGACACGCGCCGTCGTAAGAGCCGACGTATAAGAAATCGCCTTTCGATTCGATGGAAGTCACGCCGGCGCCAAACGCCGGGTTCTTCTCGAATCGAAAATTCTGCGACGTTTGCGACGGGTAGGCAAATGCAGAAGAACGATCTCCCTCTTCATCACCGTTCGATCGCACCATCTCTCTCAAATCGTGCTTTATGAGCTTACAATCGTCCCCCCCGGTAAAAAACACATCCTCGCTTCCGTCGAGAAACGAGGAGGCCCAAATAGCATCCGCGTGCGCGTTTTCGACTCGAAAGAGAACCTGGCTGTTGTCTCCTTCACCACCATCGCTACCGCCGCCAGGTGACGCCATCATCATCGCGCGTTCGTAATCAACTACCACCGCCGCACCGTCGTCGCCGGTAGCTACGATCGATTTATCTCTGTACGACCACGCCGCGGACGTGCACAACCCAATCCCGCCAAACCTACACTCAAACCTACCCGTAGGTTTCAATCGAACGAGCTGTTTTCCGCGGTTGACGTCCTCGTCGACATCCGCATCACCATCCTCCATCATCTCAAAAACCTCCAAACAATTATTCGCGCACGCCATCGCCAGCTCTACTTTCCCCCCTTCACTCTTACTCGCGTTCCCAAACTTCAAATCAAACGCTCCGCCGCACCTCGCGCTCGACGTCGCGTCCAGCTCGCCGCACGCGTCAAACGAAATCTCCTCCTCTTCCTCCTCGCTTTTTCCACGTGAGCATCGAAACAACGTCACTTGCCCAATCCTTTCTTCTTCTTTTCCTCTTTGTACCTCCTCCTCGTCTTCCCCTTTTCTTTCTCCTCTACTGTGTTCGTACGACCCGACTGCCACGATCGAACACAAATCATCATCTCTATTACTATTTCTTCTTTCCCTTCCGTTTTCCTTGCAAAACCACACCGCGACGGTCGCGCAGTTCAACTTCACCGTTCTTTCCAGCACTTTTTTCCCAACCACACGCGTTCCTCTGCCGCGTTTCATCATCGCATTCGTCGTAACATCGTCCGTGATGATTTTGCTCTCATTTTGTTAATGTTGTTTTAATGTTGCGGTTGAAACGCGCCGAAAATGTACGTGGACGCGCGAATGAGCGCGATCCACGAGCCGAGCAAGATGGCGTTGCGTTTGAGTTCCTCCCAGGATTCGTCCATGATTGATGATTTTAATATGATTTGATTTGAAAGCTGCTTTTAATAAGTGTGTGTACGTGTTCGTTTTAGGCGATTTTGTGTTTTATTATTCTGTGTTTTTTTCTCTTCTTTTTCTCTCCAAAACGCCATTTTTTTTAAAACTTTTCCGGTCAAACACACGCTTGATTGTTTGACTTTTCTCTGCTCTTTTCTTTCTCGCGTTGTGTACACGCATTCGCCGAGACGACAATTTTCTCGTCAAAATAAGCGCCTTTGCTGCAAACCCTCCTCCTCCTCCGCCTCCTCCTTCTCCCTTTAAAATGACGACGAAAACAAAAACGAACGATGAAAAGGATGAAAGTGATATGAATGGTATAAAAAATACGCGAGCGATTGGCAAGAAAAATGTTCTAAAAAAAGAAACGATACATCGATTGATCAAGGACGTCTCTCGGGTGGATTTCGCGGCCCCTGCGCCGGCGTATTTAGAGAATAACTTAGGGCAATCGAACGTGAGACGGTATTTATTAGAACCTGGGCCGAAAGACGGGTCGCACTCGAGGTGTAGGATTGTTCGGAAGAAGGACGCGTTCGGGTATTGCACGTACGTGTTGTACGCGGATTGTCCTCCTCCTCCTCCTAATCCTCCTCCTCCGTCGTCGTCGATGCGCGAAGGGAAGGACCTTGTCGATGAGAATAGAAACGAAGAAAAGAATGGTCGACGTTGCAAAAGTCGATTCGAGGCGCGAGCGCTGTGCGCGGCGAGGAAGAGGAAGAAATCGAGAAGGTGAGTGTGTTCGCGCTCGCGGTCGCGGTCGCTCGCCTAAAGGGTTTGGTTTTGTTCGTCCTCTTCTTTCTTAACTTTCTTTCTTCTCACTATTGTCTTTTTCTCACTCATCTTGAACAGGTCGCGAATGGTTGTTTCTTTAGACGTGGCTGATATACGCGAGAGTTCGTCGCAATATTTAGGAAAGATAGCGGCGACAAATGCAGCCGGAACGAGGTTTGAGTTGTTCGACGACGGCGCGAAACCGGGCACGTGGGAGACGTTCGAGAGATCCGTGAGAGAGGACTACGAGGACGGGGCAGAAGATGAGGACGAAGACGAAAATGGTGACAAGAGCGACGACGACGACGACGACGACGACGACGACGACGACAACGACGACGACGACAACGATGGTGATGATGACGAAGAAGCAAGCAAAGACGCGACTGAGGTGAAAAACAGAGCGCGTCTCGGTACGGTGGAATACAACTTGAACCCGCTCGGAATACACGGACCGCGACAGATGCGCGTGGAAATAGTCAACACGGAAGAAACGGGAAGAGAGACGAGCAACGGCGCACAACCGGTCACCGCTCGATTCAAAAACATCTTACCCGCGTGGAACAAAAAAATGCGCGCGTATTGTCTCAACTTTAACGCGAGAGTGACTCAACCGTCCGTGAAAAATTTTCAACTTTTGATCGACGACGATGACGACGACAACGACGACGCTTTTTCCGCGGCCGCCGAAAAGAACAAAAACGAAGTCGAAGATGAAGAGAACGAGAAAGCACCGCCGACGATTGATGATAACGACGACGACGATAAATCTATCGCGAAAAACGCAGCTTCCGTGAGAGAAAAACAGCGTCGCAAGCGAGAAACGAGGTGGCAAAAATGGATTTTACAGTTTGGTAAAATAGGCGAGGACGTGTACACGATGGATTTCCGCTACCCGTTTACGCCTTTACAGGCGTTCATGGTGTGCGCAACGTCTCTGGATAAAAAGCTCGGCTGCGAATGAATTAATTTTGAATAAACGCTGCTATAAAACATCCGCGGTGCCTTCAGCGTCTACTTTTCCCCACGAGTCTAGAATCCATCTCGTGTTGCTTTTGCTCTCGCTATTACTCGTGTCTACCTCAACGCGCATGGTTCCTATCGAACAGTTTCGAACGATCCCTCGGTTCTTCTCGCCGCTTAAATCTTCGTCGACTAAATATTCGCGCAAGAGCAACAACACGCCGGCGTGCGTGACCACCGCAATCGTCGCGTCGCCGCTGCTCTCTTCCTCCTCCTCCTCCTCCTCCTCTAAAACGCTCCGCACTGCATCTTCTATGCACTCGCGCACTCTTCTCAAAACATCATCGACGCTTTCGCCGCCTTCTCCTGCACATCTCAAACCTCTCTTCGTCTTGCTCTCGCAAAACGTCGCCCAGGCGCGCGGGAACTCCATCGGCGCCGTCTTCCGCGGACATCCTTGTAAAACCCCCACGTGACGTTCTCGTAACTTTGAACTTTCCTCGATCATTTGCGAGGCATCAATCATCATGCCTTGCGCGGTGTGCAAACATCGTTGCAAATCGGATGTCACTATCTTCCTTATATTTTTTACCCTATTAATACTGTTGCTCATCATTTTCATCAAATTCGCGCGTAAACTTTTAATCTCCTCCTCCCCGTCTTCGTTTACTTCCGTATCCAACTGTCCTTGAATGATCCCTGAAGCGTTGTGTGTGGTTCTCGCGTGTCGTATTAAGAGCACTCGGACCACTCTTATCTTTTTCTTGTCATCTTTATTCATTAGTTTTATTAGGGGAAATTGCCTAATTTTAAGGGAAAAAAATGAGGGAAAGTTGCTCATAAAAACATCACTTTAGGAAAGACTTTATTAGCTAATAAACTCATTCTTAATAAAGAAAGACAGAAGGAAGGAAGGAGAAAGAAAGAGCGCGTTGGATCATCGCTCTTTTTCTTTCTGATCTTTTTATTACGTCAAAACAACGCGATGACGAATCTTCTTAAGAACAAAATCGGGGCGATTTTGGTTCACATCCGGCACCAAATGTATCAACGTTTCGTCCCGGAACAAGTCAAGAAGTTTTTACTCACGCACCCGCCAAACCTCACCGTGCAATGCCTCTTCGCCTTGTGCATCGCGGAAATCATCCACTTCGTGCGAGAGGAAATCAAGTTTCAAATCTGGTGCCGACAAGGCCGAGAGAAAGGTGGAATGCACGAACTCACCGAGGAGGAGATCGAGGAGAACAAAAGGACAGGGAAAGTGCCAAAAGTGGACGAAAAGCGAATGCCGACGAAAGATTTACTCGAAGAACCGACCGAAGAAATTAAACGAGACGTAGATAAATTGATTGAGTTTATCAACCAGAACAGACGGAAAGATTCGTCCATGGTGAGAGTTGGGAAATCGACGATTCCAAACGCCGGGTTAGGATTGTTCGCGGATCGAGATATCACCGAAGGCGAACGCATTCGAGGCGCCACGTACGGAGGGAGAATCATGAACTTCAACGAGGCGAAGAAGATTCCCATGAAAGAGAAGGATTACGTGATGGCGTTGCATTTGAACGTACACGTAGACGCGAAAGAGCACTACGGGTATATGGCGAGGTACATAAACGATACGTATAAGACGGAGAAGAGTAGAAATTGTAAGTTTTTGAAGATGAGCGTAGAGAATAGGGCGAGCGTGATCGCCATGAGAGACATCGAGAGAGGCGAGGAGTTGTTCGCGGAATACGGGAGCGGGTATTGGAGAGCGAGGAACGGGGAAATTGATGCGGACAGAGGTGACGTGGAGAATTTTAAGAGGGACATGGAAAAAGCGCAAAAATGGGTCGAATCGAAAGGGAAGTATAAGAGTAAAAGTAAGAAGACGCACTCGAAGGAATTTAACAACGCGGCGGATTTATTAGAGAGAGAAGGTAAAGGGTTAGAACCGGACAGCATATTTAAGAAGATTCCTTGATCATAATAATAAAGTACACTTTCTATACAACGCCGAGTTCGACTTCTTTTTCTAATTTCACGCTCAACTCTTCCGCTTGCTGGGCCAACCACATCTTCGCGTATAATCCGTTCAAATCGACCAACTCGTCGTGTCTTCCTTGCTCTACGATTTCCCCGTCTCGCATGACGATGATCCTCGAGCACTTCATCACCGTGCTCAACCTGTGCGCGACGAAAACGCTCGTTCTATCTCTCGCAATTTCTTCCAAGCTTTCCAATATTTGCGATTCAGTCGCCGTGTCCAACGCCGACGTCGCTTCATCCGCGACTAAAACTCTCGGGGACTTCAAAAACGCGCGAGCTATGGCGACTCTCTGCTTTTCACCGCCGGATAACATCACGCCTCTCTCGCCAACTTTCGTCTTCAAACCGTCCGGTAAATCACCGATGGTTTTTTCCAATTTCGCCGCGTGGCAGGCGCGCTCGACTTCCTCGTCTGAGGCGTTTGGTCGACCATAGCGCACGTTGTGCTCTAAGGTATCGTTAAATAAAACGGCATCTTGAGGGACAACCGCAACGGCGGATCGAAGAGATTTCATTTGTAGATCTTTCACGTTGTACCCGTCGAAGAAGACGTCACCGGACGTGGCGTCGTACGCGCGCAACGCGATGCGAAGCAAGGTGGATTTCCCGGAACCAGAAGGTCCGACGATGCCGATGGATTCGCCCGGAGAAATTTCTAAGTTTACGTTTCTAAGAATCTTGCGTCCGTTTCCGTATTCAAAAGACACATCTTTAAACGATATGGACGCGCCGTTGTTGCTTCTTGTCGTCGTCGTCGCGTCGATATTTTTGTTCTTCGGTAACTCCAACGTCCCGTCCTTTACGTTTGACGTCGTCGATAAGACCTCAAACATCGCCTCCATGTCGACTAAACTTTGTCTCAACTCTCTATAAAAAAATCCTAAAAAGTTCAACGGCGCCCACACTTGCAACAATAAACCGTTCGCCATGACCAAATCACCGACCCGGTTGGCTAAATTCGCACCAATCTGTGACGCGTTCCCACCGGCGCCGACTCCTAACGCCGCGCACGACAACGCCGCCGTCATGCCGAAAGATAAAAACACCGCCTGACCGGCGTTCAACAACGACGACGCTCTTTCGCTCCCCAACGCGGCTTCGTGGTACCCTCTTAATAAACTATCGTACTGCTTGGACTCTAAATTCACGTTCCCGAAATTCGATACGGTTTCGTAATTCAAAAGCGCATCCACGGCTTTCCCGGTGGACAAACCGTCCATGGTATTCGCCAACTTCCTCTTGCTCGCGGACACCCCGGTCATGTGCATGGTCCACCAGACGTAACAACAAAACGTACTCAATACCACCGCGACGACGTGCCAACTGAACGCTTTCCACAGCAAAGCACTCACCAATGCCAACTCCACGAATGTTGGAATGAACGTAAATATAACCGCGCGAAACACCATCGATACCGACCGCGTGCCTCGATCGATGATTCTTTGCAACGCCCCAGTTCTTCTCTGTAAGTGAAACTGCATGTCCAAATTCAACACGTGATTGAACACCTCCAACGCGACTCTCCTACCCGCCGCTTGCGCCACGGGCGTGAAAGACACCACCCGCAACTCCGTCGCAATACCAGACACCGCTTTAAATACTCCGCTGAAACACAACATCATCGCCGCCATGTTCGCGGCTTGTAACGCTTCCGGCCCAACCGGTAACTGCGCCGCTCTCGTCAAATGGTCAATCGCAAACTTAAAATACACCGGTACCGCTAACCCGAACGCTTTCTGCGCCACGAGAAAGATCACCGCAAACGCTAACCGAAGTTTCGTTCCTTTCCTACTAAACGCCACCTTCAAAAGATACGGTAACACCGTTCTCAAATCCGACCCTTTCGGCGGCATCGGGATCGGACCGTCGTCCTCGGTATCGTTTTCGTTAAAATAAGACGACTTTGAAGACGAGTTCTTCTCTATTTTTTGCTCCTCTTCCATGGAATCGGAGATGCCGTACGATGCCGCCGCCGCTGCTCTCGCGGACGGTCTCGCGTATCTTTGCACACAAGCACCAGCAACAGTTTTGTTGGTGTTGGAGGACAAAAACGACGCCGTCGCGCTGCTGTTCCTCGTCATCTTCGCAGCGAGAGGCGATGATGAAGAAGAGGCTTTGTGCGTCTTCTTCATCATCGCGCCCTCGCCATTTTTGGACGACGATGAGGACGAGTTACGTATCATCATCATCATCATCCGACGTCGTCGTCGTTGAATTCCCGGTGACGTCGCCGTCGCGTTTTTCCCCTCCGGTTTCGAAACAAAACTGCTTCTCATCATCATCATCGTCGTCGCTTTCGAAAGACCACCGCGCGAGGACGACGAAGAAGAAGAAGTCGAGAAGCCGCGGTGGTGGTTATGGTTATGGTTATGGTGTGTTGTTCGTGAAAGAGGTGCAAACTGCGCGCGCATGATATCTGAAGAGTTTTGGATAAAAAAAGGAACGAAAAGATGTCAGGATGTGGAGAAAAGAGTTTTACTTCTCTAGGCGAAGAAGCGACAACGATGAATACGCGTAAGTGGTTCTTTCAATACAACACGCGGTATGTGGACACTATGTGACTATGAAAGAGCTAATGTTGAGTACGCACGTGCCTTTTCAAATGACCAGATTGAGTAAAACGCTTCTCGCACACATCACATTCGTACGGTTTCTCGTTCGTATGAATACGCATGTGCTTTTTCAAATTACTAGAAGTATGAAAGCACTTCTCGCACACATCACATTCGTACGGTTTCTCGTTCGTGTGAAAACGCATGTGGGCTTTCAAAGTACTAGAATGACGAAAGCACTTCTCGCACACATCACATTCATACGGTTTCTCGTTCGTGTGAATACGCATGTGCTTTTTCAAAGTACTAGAATGACGAAAAGCTTTCTCGCAAACATCACACTCGTACGGTTTCTCGTTCGTATGAATACGCATGTGATATTGCAAATGACCAGATTGACTAAAACGCTTCTCGCACACATCACATTCGTACGGTTTCTCGTTCGTGTGAATACGCTTGTGCCTTTTCAAATTACTAGAATCACGAAAACGCTTCTCGCAAACATCACATTCAAACGACCTCTCGTTCGTGTGAATACGCATGTGGGCTTTCAAATTACCAGAAGTATGAAAGCACTTCTCGCACACATCGCATTCGTACGGTTTCTCGTTCGTGTGAATTCGCACGTGTATGGCCAATTTAGATGCGCTCACAAACACCTTCTCGCAAACGCCGCACTCGTGTTGTTGCCCTCTCTTTCTCTTCGCTCCTTTTCTCACAGTCATCTCTTCTTTCCGCATCTGTTCGTTCACCTCGTCCTCATCAGGTATTCGCACACAGAGCAACACCTCATCAGGTTCTTCTTCTTCCTCCTCTTCTCCTCCCCTCTTTTCCGGAACGTGCTCACTTTTCAAAACCGTCCTCGCATTTTCCGCGCGTTTAGGATTTGGATTCTTTCTTCGTCCTCCCATTAGTGTTCTTCTTTCTCTATTGTTCTTCGTGACGAGTGCGTTGCTTTCCCCTACAAATTGTGCTGTCCTTTCCCGCACAAAAAAGGAATAAAAACAGAAGAGAGATACACACACGCACGCGGTTTAATGGCGACTTTGCTCTCCAGCGGCATCGTTCGAATGACCACCACGACGACGACCTTTGTTTTGAAGAGCGCGGGGTTGTTCAAAGCGAAAGGATTTGGTGGTGGCTCGTCCTCGCTGTTTCATCCTCATCATCGGCAACACATGGATAAAAGACGAACCTTGAAAGCCGTTACGAATTCCAATTCATTCTCGTCGTCGTCGAACACCAACAGAGCGAAGAAGAAGGCGACGACGAGCGACGACGTCGAAAAAAGGCAAAGAATGACGCACATGGCAAAAGTTCGCGCGTCTTTTTCTCCTTCTTCTTCTTCCTCCTCGACCGAAGAAAAGATGTTCACGGTGCAACACAATTTGGAATCGCTGAGCGATAAAATTTTCTGCAACCGTTCGTTGCCGATGAAGTCGATCAGGTCGGTTGGATTCGATATGGATTACACTTTAGCCATGTATAAACCGGAAACGTTCGAACGGTTGGTGTACACGAAAACGATCGCGAAATTAGTCTCACATTACGGGTACCCGAAGGAAATTTTGAAGTCGTTCCAATTCGACGAGACGTACATGGTGAGAGGCCTCGTCATCGATAAGAAGCGAGGAAACGTGTTGAAGATGGACAGACATAATTACGTGAAAGTTGTCGTCCACGGGTTCAAAGCGGTGAGCACGGAAGAGAGGTTGATGACGTATTGCGACTCGTCGAAAGTCGGGACTTCGTTTACCGGGAACGAGTATCAAGCGATGGATACGTTGTTCGCGTTGGCGGAGGCGTATTTGTTTTGCCAACTGGTGGAAATGAAAGATTTAGTTATGATAGACGAGAAAAAGAAGAAAAATAAAGAATACGAGAAGTTAACGAACGTGTCGTATCACCAGATGTTCGACGAGATTCGTAAGAGCGTGGATTTGTGCCACCGGGACGGGAGTTTGAAAACCGAGGTGGCGAAAGATCCGGCGAAATACATCGTCCCGGATGAAAGTCTGAAAGAGTTACTGACGACGTTGAAAACGAGCGGTCGGTCGGTGTTTTTGTTGACCAACTCTCTGTTCGATTACACGAACGTCGTGATGAACTTTCTCATTTCCGGTAAGACTGGCGAGGAGAAGAATTTAGATTGGTTGGAATATTTCGATAGCGTGTTTGTCGGGTCGATGAAGCCGAATTTTTTCACGCAAGATAACAACATCATTTTTGAAGTGGACGCGAAGACGTACATGTTGAAAAATACCGATTCCGGTGGGCCGTTAACGCCGATTGGTGGAAGCGATATCGACCACGTGTCGGCACCGTCGTCGTCAAAACCTGGCGACGGCGAAAACACCTACGATTCAAAGGTGTATCAAGGTGGATCGTACGTCCATCTCATGGACTCGCTCGGAATTTCTCGAGGTTCGGACGTTTTATACGTCGGCGACCACATCTTCGGGGATATTTTGAGAAGTAAGAAAACGCTAGGGTGGAGAACGATGTTGATCGTGCCGGAAATGGATCACGAGCTGGAAGTGTTGGAGGAGACTCGAGAAGAGGGCGTTTTGGACGAGCTGAAACAGTTGCGCGAACGAAGAGACGAGTTGGATTATAAGTTGCAAAAGATTATATTCGAGGAAAAACGACAAAAGGAAAAGGAGAAAATGGCGAAAACGTCGGAGGAGATGAAAATGGTCGAGCAACTCGAGAAAGATTTTGAAACCGCGAAATTGGAACATCGGAAGAAAACAAAGGAGTACCACGAACGCTTCCATTGGGTTTGGGGCGCGTTGATGAAATCCGGATATCAAAACTCTCGATTCGCGCACCAAGTCGAGCGGTACGCGTGCGTGTATACGAGTAAAGTTTCGAACATGTTGAGGTATTCGCCCGAGGCGAGCTTTCGCGCGTTTAGCGACACGATGCCCCACGATGATAGTTCACCGTAATGTGTAATTATTATCATTGTTTAGCGCTATAATGTCTAGAACTCGTCTTGGTTTGCTTCCTCCATTTCTTCGTCTTCGCTCTCGGAGGAAGTCAATGAATCTTCATCTTCTTCGTCCTCGTCCTCTCGAAGCGCCAACGTCGATAAATACGAATCGATTTCTCCGTGTATCTTCACGCAGTGCTTTCGCGCAAACTTTATCACGTTATCTGAAACGTCGCTCTCGACTGCCATCGCGCTGCTATTTCCAAATCCGCCGACTCTTTGCACTGAAGTCACCGCACCTTCTCTGGTGGCGGATACCGCGAGCGCGAAATCGCCGCACGACTCTTCGCTCGAGACGCAATCAATCGCTATGGTTGGTAAAAACTCCTCGTCGTCTATTGTAATCGTCGTCATAGTAGTTACTCCTTCTTGCTGCCGCGCTCTACCGAAATACGTCGCCGTAGCAATCAAAGGCACGTCTGAGACATCTAGCGTCGTGTTACTACTACTGCTGCTATTCGATTCCTTTTCTTTTCCTTTTTCTAATTGTTCGTCATCATCATCATCATCTTCTTCTTCTTCCGAATCTGACACTAACTCAACCTCTTCATCCTCACCTCTTCGTTTCACTCTCACTCTCGGTAACCGTGCGTCGAACAACGCGCACTTCCCGGCAATCGCCAACGCGTCCAACGCGTTCCCGTCGTCCGAGAGCACTAAAAAATCCATCCGTAACTTCCAGCGATGACGCCGACGGCCTCCTTGTTTACTACCATTCCCATGACTACTACCGCCAATCTCCAAAGACTTTCGCAAACCAGATTCCTTGTTCAACAAATCCATCGACCCGTACGCAAACTCCAATTCTCTCTTCAACTCGCCGCAATACTTATCGGTCTCGTTGAATACTTGTTGCTGATGTTGACCTTTCCCGCCGCCGCCGACGGCGGAACCAACATTTCTCGTCGACATCGTTTCCACGTAAACTTCTACGGAAGGCATCGTCGCCGCAGTAGATGTGCCCGCTTTCTCGTTCCCTCCCGTCTTATCTCTTCCTCCTCCTCCTCCGCTTCGCCGTTGCCCCATAAACAACAACAAAGCATCATCCTCTTCCTCATCCTCATCAAAACTGCACACCTGCCCGGTTATCGCGCACACGACCTCGGTCCGTCCGCACGATCCTTTCCCCATGCGAACTTTCGCTTGTCCAACCGCTCGCGTGATGATCATCATGTTGTTCCTTTTCTTTTTATTAAAACTCTCACTCAGTTTACTTTCGTGATTTCCCAACGAAATCTCCACCGGTCTCGATTCGTGATTCTCTCTCCCGTCCGAGCGGAGGTTTTGGCAAACGCCGTCGCGAGTGAACTGGAATTCCGGCGCGGAGAATAACATTTTCTTCGCGCCGGAATGGATCGTAGTATCGCGGTGCTGTTGATGATGTTGTTGTTATGTAACTCTCTCTTTCTCAGCAGTGTTAAATGAAGAATGTCGACGGTAAATCGCCACTAAAAAGAAACGTCTTTTTTGCTCAAAGAGATAAAAAAGAGTTTACTATATCATAAATGGAGAGGAACGAGAAGAAGAAGCAACTCTCCGGCGCGCAGAAAAGGAAGAAGAAGAAGGAGAAGGAAGAGGCGATCGAACGGGCGAGAGCGGAGTTGGAGAGGTTGAAGCTTGGACCGACCAAGGTGTGGACGGGATTGGTGTTGCATCATAAGGATGTTTTTGTCTCGCATGTGCTTCCTAAATTGAATAAGACGGATCGGTTTTTCTTTTCGGAGGCGAATAGTGAGAGTCAGGGTGTGCTTGAGTACGCCGGGGTAGACGTATCGAAAATCGGATTGTCTATTCACGAATGTTCATCGATTTCGACGTTGGAATTGATGTGGAATTACATGCACTGGGCAGAGAAAGATAACGATGGAGACGTGGCAGATCAAGCCTGGTTTTGCGAGCAAGTCGCTGCAACGAACAAGCTCGAGTTCCTCGAGTGGGCGAGAGAAGTGAAACATTGCGAGTGGGATGAAAAGACGATTACTGTGGCAGCACTTATAGGTAATCTCGAGATGCTGAAATACTGCTTCTCTAACGAATGCCCGTATGATGAAGAAATGTCGTGTAAAGCAGCTGCTGCTAAAGGACACCTCGACTGTGTTCGATTTCTTTTCGACAAAGTGAAACCTTCGCGAGATACGGAAAAAGAAGCGGCACAACAGGCGACAGCAAAAGGTCAAACAGACATCGTGAAATATCTCGTCGAAGAAAGAAAGATATCTGAGGAGGTAAAGTTCGCCTGCGCGGGACAAGCTGCGTGGCATGGCCACCTCAATTGCCTTCAATACTTAGTCGAAGAGGCGAAAGTGCCTCTTGATCTTGACAACTGGCGATACATCGCTTACGCTCGTTACCACGAGCACCCCGAGTGCGTAAACTACTTGCTCGAAAAAGGGTGCCCAGAACCAACGGACGAAGAATACGCTACTTTTGCCGAGAGCTTGCGAGCGCTAGAGTCTCGGCAGGAGAACAGCGAGTGAGAAGTTAGTTTGATCAGAGAGAGAGAGAGAGACACCTTTTACCTTTTCGTACATTTTTTGAAATAGAGAGAGAGACACACAAAAACAGGTTCAAAATCGCCAAAATTTCCCCTCTATCTATACTCCAAATACAAACTCACTCTCCAAAAGAGAGAGAGATTGAGAGAGTAATCGAAGCCCTTTTCTTCGCGCGTGTGGTGAGCGCGTGGTAGTGTTGACGTTGCCGAATTCCTCGCGTTTTGAAGGTCGCACTTCTTCGTAAAAGTAATTGGAATTGATCCATCTTCATCGAATCAATCCGCTTCTTAATAAAGCGATTAAAACATAGAGAAAATAATAAAGAGTATGAGTTTCATGCATCGAATGCCAAACGAGTACGGCGTCTCCTCGTCCTCCTCGTCCTCTTCGAGAAACACCCAGGGTGTAGGTACCGATCGGACGCGAGAGTTTTTCGCGACCGCGGAAAGAGTGAGCAAACAATTGCACGGAAGTAGACACAGGAGTAGCAGTGGGGGAAGAAACGAAAACGACGACGAGAACGGCGCCGCGGCGAAAGGAGAAGGCTCGGATTTTTACGCCGCCTCCTCCTCCTCGCACGTGGAGAAACAGCAGCAGCAGCAATTCGGGTCTTCTTTGGATGACGACGATTTCAACAACAACAACAAAGGAGGAGGCTCTTCTTTGCATCTCGCGAACGAGGCGCCGAAGATGAAATCTGTGTTCCACCAGAGAGCCTCGCGCGTCGGTCACGCCATCCACTCCACGTCGCAAAAGCTGGACCGGTTGGCGCAACTCGCGAAGCGGTCGGGCGCGTTTGACGACTCGAGTCAAGAGATTAACACGATTTCCTTCGCGGTGAAAGAAGATATCAAGCAGTTGAACACGGCGATCGCGGAGTTGCAACAGCTGGCGTTGCACGAGAGAGAGCAAAAGACGAAACAGTCGACGCAACATTCGGAGACGATCGTGGAGAGTTTGAAAGGACGGTTAATGGACGCGACCAAGGCGTTTAAGGACGTGTTGAGCGAAAGGAAGGAGAGCGTGAAGAATAACGAGAGAAGACGATCGATGTTTGGCGGCAGCGGTAGCAGTAGTTTACAAACGCAGCAACAGCAAGGCGGTGGGTTTCAAGGCGGAACTGGACGGTTTGCCAGCGTCAGCGCGGCTGCCACGACGGGGAGTTTCATGAACGTGGGCGCGCGAAGTAGCGAACAACAACAAGGAGAACAACAAGGGAATTTCGGCCACATGAACCCGATATCCTTCAACCAAAACCAAGTCGCCGTCTACCAAGACCAAGACCAAAACTACGCCACCTCTCGCGCCGACGCCATGCAAAACGTCGAGCGCACCATCACCGAACTCGGCGGCATTTTCCAACAACTCGCCACCATGGTCAACGAACAAGGCGAGATGGCCATTCGCATCGACGAAAACGTCGAAGACGTCGTCATGAACGTCGACCAAGCGCAGGGTGAACTTCTGAAGTACTTGAACTACATCAGTAACAATCGGTGGTTGGCCATGAAAGTCTTCGGCGTGCTCATGGCTTTTCTCATGTTCTTCATAGTCTTCGTCGCTTAAAAATACTAGTGTTATTATTATTAACTTTCATCATCATTTATTGTGATATTCAACATCCAACATCCCTTCATAGTCTTATATGTCGCTTACTTAGTATTCTCGTAAACTTTCACACAACATTGAGATTCAACATCCAACGATACGAGAGGAAAATCCTCACTCTAAAAACTCTTTAACGACGCACACAAAACATCACAACAGAGCAAAAGGAACGCGTCAAAAAGACGACGATTTCACCAGAGGAAGAGATATGACGACTCGCTGAGATGACGACTGAATGCACTGAGAGACCAATCTCTCGTCCCGCTCGTCTCGTCGATTTTTACTCCTTTCCATCATCGGGAACAGAATTGAACGGCGAGAAAGTGGAATGCATCTTCTTCCCGAGGTTTAACGACCGAGAGGAAACGTTTTCGCTGGACGTTTTGGCTTTTACACACACCAAGGAAGGAGACGAAAAAGATGATTTAAACGACGATTTAGATGATGATGATGCGTATCGGACTTTTAATCGCTTGGGTGTCGCGGTCTTTCGAACGAGTGGGTTCGTTTCGAGACCGAAAGTCGTCGTGTATGACAACTGGTACCAGAGAGCGAAGGAAGCGTTGACGCCGACGACTGCGACGACTTTGATCGGACGAAGAGCAAAAAGGTACCAGTTTTCCATCGAAGAGAAAACGAAGAAGAACACAGACGATGATACAGCGGAGGAGGAGGTGTTTGAACTCGTCTGGCGGTTCAGCGAAAACGACGACGAGAACGCAAACGAGGAGAGCAGAGAGGAGGATACGAAGAAGAAGCGAAAGGAGATGGTGATGATGCGAGGGTCTTGCAAGATGAAGCGCGTCGTCGCCGCCGCCGCCAGGGCAGCGGAGGGTGTCGAGACGGGATCTGCAAAGGAAACGGCGACGACGGTTCTTTTGGAGTTGTTGCGTCACGCCTCGTTGAAGTATATTCGCGAAAAGGAAGGAAACGTGGATTTAAAGCGCGCGAACGAGTGTTTGAGGAAAGATCAAGAGATCGCGGTGAAGAAAGAATTGGAGAAGGCGAGAGATATCGAGCAGTTTAAGCGAAAATGTTTTGAGGAGTGTTTGGTCCTCGTAAACGAGAAGAAGAAACGGATTCGGGAGTTGGAGGAGATTCTAGAAACGGCGAGGAAAGAAAACGACGCGTTGAGTAAAAAAATTGGGAAGGGGAAAGGAGGGAAGAAGAGAGGGAGGTCGTCGTCGTCCGAGGAGTCGTCGTCGTCCGAAGCCTCTTCGTCGAGCGAAGAGGTGAGCGACGAAGACGAGGAGGAAGAAGCGAACACGGACGACGAAGATAAGGCCACGCAAATTCGCAAACGCATGCGACAGACTGCCATGGTAGATACCATCAAAACCACGAGTGATGGAAGAAAGAAACCGTCTGCAAAGCCAACAACGACGAAGACAACAAAAGCAACAAAAGCAACCGCCTCGCAAAAATCAAAACCAGCCGCTCGGCGCGTGAACACGTTCGACGCTCTCATGCAAGCCAATTTAGGACGAGATTCCGACGCGAATTCCCAATCCTCCTCTTTTTAGATACATACATAGATAGATAGATAGATAGTGAATGAGTGCGTGATACTGGTCATCGCGACGAGCGAGCAGTAGTCGTCGTAGTCGTTTTCTCCTTCTTGGAAAAGAAGGAACACGATAAAGGAGAGTTTCGCTTACGCTTTGACATACTAAATACATTTCAAAAAGCTACTCATAATATGCATCATCATCACTACTTTCCCTCCATTTCTCTCTCCTTCAACAGTTTCGCCACGCTCCCATCGTCGTCTTCCACCAAGGTCCCGCTTTTCCAGCACCCCGTCTTCTCCCCGATTTCCTTGTGTTTCTCGTACTCCAAATCCACCTCCTCTTTCGTTCCTTTCCACCCTTTCGGGTACCTCGATAAACTTTGCGTCCCGAGCATCCTGCTCGCTTTCACTCTCAAATCCAAGGTCGTCCACTCGCCTAATTCGTTGTGAAAGTGTTCTTTCATCTTCATCCACTCGCCGACGCCGAATATATGGAGTCCTTCGTACAGTTTTTGCCGCTGGTCGTCGCCCCATTTCTTCCCGGAAGTCTCGAAGACGATTTTCGTCGGTTTGAAAAACTGTTGCTTTAAAGCGCCGGTTTCTGCGTCGATGGCATCTTTTCGTGTCACGACTTTACGCAAAGAGTTTGCCCATTGAATTCTTTCTTTCAATGCTTCTTCTTTGTGTGATTCGTTGGTGTTGGTGATGATGTCGAGCATGACGTGTGATGTGTTTTGCGCGCGCGCGTTTTGCCGGGAAGCGCAGTCGAGAAAATTCAAAATTCTCGAGTGTCTTCTATTTAGGGTATCAAATGTGATGTGGAGGAAGGCGCGCGAAGCGATTGATGTGCGAAGAAGAATAGTTTTCTTTTCATTACGCGCTAATGTGTACACGGGTATTCGCGGTGTTGTTCTCGTTGTTGTTGTTGTTGCGTGTGCTATTTTCTATTTGTCTAAAACTCGTAGTATATTTGCGTTTATTTTTATCGCCGTCGTTGTTGTTGTTTCTTGGTACTACTACTCGCGGTGGTCACTTGTTTTTGCCGCTGCGCTTCGTCGGTGCCCATTCTAGAGTTATCCACGATGGTATTCGGCGCGATTTGCCCTCCGTTCGTTTTTTCCAGCTGCGGCGCGGTATCTTGACAGGATTGATTGCAAAACAAACCTTTTCCGTTCGCGTCGCACTTATCGTCGATGACTATGGTTCTTTCGCCGTCGTACACCCACTTGGCTAACGCCGAACGGGCTTCGACGCCGTCGATTTTGATCTTGTCGAATTTAGTGTGCACGTAACAGGAGGGCGCAAAGACGCCGACGTTTGGATTTGCTTTTGTCGCTTCTCGGAGTCGATCAACCATTTGCGTCTTCCACATTTTCGCGTATTCTTCGCGACGGGAGCGTTCTTCTTCGTCCAAGTTTTCCCACATCTTTTTCGTCAGTTCGAGTTGCTTGTCTTCGTAGACTTTCATGTCTAAAACACCAGAGTTCAAGTCGTCGATGGTTTTCTCGACCAATCTTTGCGTTTGTTTTCGTTTCTCGTGGACGTCGCTCAAATGTTTCGTCGTGGACGACGCCAACGTCATCGATTTCAAATCGGGTTCGTGGACAAACCTGTGGTCGGCTAACGGCCAATTGTCGTGGATGGACATGACGACGGAATCTGTCAACGCTTGCACAAAAAATATGGGCGTTCTGATAAATTTGATCGAATTTCTTGCCACCGCACAACGGTGTACTTTTCGATTGCTGCCGCGCTTGGTGCACTCGCTCGGTAACGAATCCTCGGCGCGCCAAAACTTCAAGTACTTCTTCCAACTCGTCTCGTCCCACGGGATAAACGACGGTTTCATTTGGCCGTAGGTGTTGGTGGAGTTAGTCGTGTTGAGACCGAATCGTAAGAGCAGACGACTTTCCGCAGAATTCAAGTAGACGCCGTCTTCGCTCTTCTGGTCGTCGTCGCTTTCGCCGAGCTCCGCGGCGGCGTGCCGGAATTTGTCTTGCAATTTATCTTTAAACGTGGAGAAAATTTCGCTGAAAATCCCAGTTTCCTCTCTGTCGCTGCTGCTGGTGGTGCTGGTGGTTGCAGTGCTTGCATTCGCTTTTGTCTTGTCATCGTCATCGGTAGCGGAGGCGTTTTTCTCGTTTGACTTTTTGTTGTTGTTTTTGTTGTTGTTGTCCGCGGGAGGCGTAGCTTTCTCTACCAACGCATCGTCGTCGTCCGTGACTAAAGCGGAAGAGAGTGTATCCTCTTCGGCGTTTTCTTCGAAAATCTGTTCCACCATCTCGTCAAATTTCATCGACTCGATTTCCTCTTCTTCCTCCTCCTCTTTGTTACTCTTCGTCGCGCTGTGGTTGTCCTTCGACGCCTCTTCTTTATCGTCATCTTTGGAATCGTCGTCAGAGTTTTTATTTTCACCGATGGACATTTGATCTCTCGGGTCGTAAAACGTGTGCGTGTGAAAGTAGTGAAATCCAGCGAAGGCGATGCCGGACACTTTGGGAGGTTGCAGTTTTGGGTCGTACCCTTGAGCTTCGTACGCTTGTGCGATAACATCCGCCCACCGATCGATTTGTGCGACTAAACCGACTCCACCGGCAGATTTTCCGGAGAAGATGATGTTTTTCGCCGACAACAAATCGTGATGGTTGATGAGTTCATCCAAGACGGCGTCGACGATGAGACCGCCGTTCATGGTCACGCCAGACGCGTCCGGTTCGCTACTTCTGCCCAACCAAGAGTCTCCAGAACAATACGCGATATTTACCATATTTGCCGTGTTGAACGCTTCGTTGGATTTCAACACGGATTGAATACCAGTCGAGAAGTGATACGTCCTCGGCACTAATTTCGAAGAGCCTAATCCCGTCGCCGCCCGTCTCGTGCAGTCCTCGTCGTTTACGCACGTGCCTCCACCGGAAAGCATGATGATCCACGTTTCGCCGCACGAGTGTTCGACACCATCGCTTGTACATCTTTTCCTTCGCACGGAGCGGTCGATGCGCTTCGATAAATAATACGCGGGAGGCGATCCGTCCAAACATTTCGCGTTGTTTGAAGCGTGATCGAGAAAGCGCACCGGCGATACCGGATTCGGCTTGTATTTCTCATCGCTCGCATCAACTTTACCGATGTCATCGTCGTCGATGTGAAAGGTACCGTCGGCAATGTTGTCGACGATACCCTTCGCGACGTCTTTGACGATGACCGCGGCGTCCGTAACAACTGCCTTAGCGTGCGGTGCAACTTCTACCACCCCTTTTTTAATGTTGTTGTTGTTATTATTATTACTATTATTATTATTCGTTGTTGTTGTTGTTGCATTCTTTTGCACACGTTGTTGTTGTTGTTGTTGTTGTTGTTGTTGTTGTTGTTGTTGTTGTTTCGGTTGTTGCTTTGGCTTCGCGTCCGCGGGGGTGGTGGTCGTTGGCGAAGCGCTACCGCCGCTATTCTTGGCGTTCGTGTTGTTGTTACTACTCGGAGTAAAAGTACTCGTTGACGCGATATTGTTTTTCTCGTCCGCTCCTACCTTTGCCGATGACGCGACTGATGACCCGGTCCCCGAAGTGGCGGTATTCTTCGCATTACCATTCTCGCCCTTCTTGCCGTTATTGTTGTTGTTATTAACATTGACGATACCGTTCTTCTTGTCGTCGCCTCCGTTGCTCTCGCCTCCTCCGTTGCTCCCGCTACCGGCACTCGCACTCTTGTTCTTACTATTATTATTATTATTGCTATTAGTATTCTCGCTCTTAGTATTCGAAGACGACGCCTTCGAGGAAGCTTCCGCGGCGGCGGCGGCGAGAGAAGAATCCTTCTTCGCTTGTTCCCTCGCGTGTTTCGCCACCGCTTCTTTCACCAGTTCTTTCCTTCTCTCCTCTAAGAAGAAGTCAATCTTTTCCTTCTCTTGTTTCGTCAGTTCGTCTTCGTCCGGTACTCCCGTTTTCACTTGTTGCATTTGTTGTCCTCCCCCGAGTCTTTTCAACGTTTTACTCAAACCACCGCTCATCTTTGTTCTCGTGTTTGTCATCGTCATCACCAAAGCGGCGACCGTTATTAAAATCAGAGCAAGAAAAAAGACGCCTCCTCCTTTTCGAATTAAACTCGTTCCAAAGTTTCCTCTCCGTTTGATGTACTTAGTAGTATTCGACAGTAAAGGCGTCGCTTCCACATCATCATCATTTTCATCATCGCGGGAAGAAGAAATTTTGGTCATCATTTTCTTCCTTTCTTTTCCTCCTCCTCCTCCCGTTCCAAAAGAAGAAGAAGAAGAGGAAGAGTTGTTGTTCTGAACGACGGAGGACTCGATGTTCTCAGAGTCTCCTCCTCTGTTGTTCTTTTTAAAGCGGAGAATTTTTCCTTTACACGATGAATATGAAATCTTTTAAAGAATCTCTCTCTGAAGGAAGAAGAGAGGCGCGGGACAAGAGAAAAGAGAGAGAGGTTTGAGAGCTCTCTTGGCCCATTAGGGTTTAGAACCCTAAACAAAAAATTTGCAAAAAGAAAAAAAAATTTTGTGGAGAGAGACGTACGAGTAAGAATGAGGCGCTTAAGAGTACCCACGAAGCACTTAAACCCTAAACATATAAGTGCTTTGGTCTTACTCTTAAGTGCTTACTCCTTACTCCTTGGTAAAAAACATTTCCTCGTAGACCGTTAGAAGAAAACAATCTCACTTTTTGCTCTTGCTTTGACTACTCTTTCTGTTCGTTGTGCGCGGTCTCGTTCTCTCTCTCTCTTTTAAGCGTACGTAGTAGCTGGTGTGACAACAACTTCAGAATACGAGACGACTTTTGCTCTTCCTAATGATGTTGTGTGCGAAAAGAATAATGCATTATTGTTGAAAGATAGAAGGGAAAAACGATGGAACAAACGCAAATCTTGCCTCCCGTGCAAACGACCAAACGAGGCGAAAGAGCGCACGTGCACGCGTTTTCCTCCTCTCTTACGAAGAAGAACGAGTCGTCGCAATTCTCGTGTACCTACGTCAACGAGAAAACAGGGAAAGCGTACATAGTCACTTTCCTGGGAAGGACTCAGAGAAAGAAAACGACGGTTGAACACCAACACGCGAAAATCACGTGCGTCTGCCCGTTCGCGCCTCCTTTCGATACAAAGAAGCACATGGCAGCTTCGGGAGCATCCGACGGTTCAATCCAGATCTGGTCGTTAGAAACTGGAGCGTTGATAAAACGACACGAAAAGGTTTTAGCCGGTCCGGTGCGGGACGTGTGTTGGTCCTTCGACGGCGCGAAGGTACTCCTCGCGGGCGAAGGGCGAGAGCAGTTCGCGAAGTGCGTCGACGCGGAGACGGGGACCGCGGTGAAAGACCTTTCGGGGGCGACCAAAGCGTGCACGACAGTTTGCGGGAGCAGGAAAGGGAAGCCGCACAGAGTTATAACAGGATCGGAGGATTTTCGAGTGCGATTTTATACAGGTGGGCCGCCGTTTCAGTTGGAACAACGAGAGCGAGCGAAGCGACGAACACACACTCACGAAAAGTATATAAACGAAGTTCGAATGTCCAGAGACGATAAGTACGTGCTTTCCGCGGCTGGCGATGGGATTGGCGTTTGGGACGTCGAGACGCTCGAGATGGTTGGCGACGAAGGACGGGTCGCCGCGAAGGACGGATCGACGTACGGCGTCGCGTGGTTAGACGACGACGAGGATGAGGAGAATAACACAATTTATCGGTTCGTTTCGAGCGGGGCGGATAAAATGGTGAAACTTTGGAAGGTGAAAGACGTCGTGCGAGAACGACAAGTAGGCGTAGACGTAGAAATCGTCGAGATTTTGAAGAAAACAGACGAAGAAGGAGAAGAAGAAGATGACGTTCGGTTGGTCGTGAAACCGAAGACGGAACAACACGTCGCGAAACACGTCACGCTCGAGGACGCGTACAGTTGTTGCGGCGCGGAGACAACCGTCGATGATATGCAAATAGGCGTGTGCGCGTCCGCCGAGACGGTCGTTTCTTGCGGCTTGTCCGGAAAGATGACCGTGCTCGACGTCGTCGAAGTCGACGATAAAGACGAGTTTGGTGAAAGGAAGAAGAAAAAGCAGCTGCGTTTTCGGGAGGAGATTTTAGGACACTCGAGGCCGATAACGGCGATGTGCTCGGTCGATGTTTCGTCGGGGTCGTCTTCTTCGACGGAGAAAAAGTATCAGGTTTGGACGGCGAGCATACGAAGGGAAGACGATCCGAGACCGAAGATATTGGTCTGCGAGTACGTTCCGGAAACGAAAACCATCGAAAACGTGCGAGAAGTCATAAAGAATACGCCGCTGAAAAAAGTCACGAAACTGGTCAACTGCGGGAACGATATCGTCGCCGCGATTGGTTTCGACGATCACTTGCGCTTCGCGAGCGTTAAAGACATGGCTTTTATAGATGATGACTTTGACAATAGTAACGACAATAACGACCAGGAGTGTCATCGTCGCGCCGTAAAATTTGAGCAACAGCCAATCGACGTCTGCGTCGTTTCCGTTTCCGTTTCGATTTCGCAAGACGAAGAAGAAGAAGAAGAAGAAGAAGAAGAACCACTACTTCCGAAAACAACAAAAGTTACGACGAAAGAAGTTCACCACTGCGAACTTATGATAACGTTTGCAAACGGTCTCGCGAAACTCGTGCCGATTGAATACGAGAAATCGTCATCATCGAGCGACAATAATGGAGGAGGAGGAGAGTTGAAAATTCTATTTGATAAAATACAACAGATTGACGTGAGGACGACGATTCAGACGACGACGATTCAGACGACGACGACGAGAAGGAAAAAAGAAGTCGAGTTATCGTGTGGACGCGCCGTTCAGTTTTCTTCCGGCGGCGGCGGCGAAAAAACGCTTTTCGCTTTCGGCTGCGCCGACGAAGCCGCGGTGTACATTTTCGAGAGAAGAAACGAAGACGGCGTCGTTGAACACAAACAAACGCTCGAGCGAAGCAACGCGTCCTCGTCGTGCAACATCACGTGCATAGATTTTGCTCCAAACGGAAAACATCTCGCCGTCGGCGATTCCAATCGAGAAATTGTCTTATGGACGACGACTTCCAACGCCGAAGATGAAGATGAAGATGACAAAGATGAAGAAGAAAGAAAACAAGAAGAGACGAAAGAAGAGTTATTCTTCCGTCTCCTAAAACCGCGCGATCGACGACACTCCAAATTCCTTCACAGCAGCCGAATCGAAGACGTCCACTGGTCTCGCTCCTCCACGTCCTTCCTCTCGTGCTCTTTAGACGGCCGCGCGAAAATCTGGCGAAACGTAGTACGAAAGAGTAGTAGTAAAAGTAGCGCGGTCAAAGTCGTCGAGGAGGACGTGAACGCCGTCCGAGGCGGCGTACGTTTCGCCCAACTCTTATACGTCAACAACGAAAACGACGAAAACTTCGACAAAGAAAACGAGGATGATTTGGAGACTGCAAATGCGCATCTCGTCTGCGTCGGCGCCGATTGCGCCGTGCGCTTCTTCGCGCATACTCCGTCTTAGTATTTAAAGAGTTAGAAGTAGAATTTCATCGCATCATTGGAACAGAGACAGCAAATTGCACAAATGTACCATCAATACTTCTGTGTTGTACGTCTCAAGACTGATGTGCAGGTACTCAAATGGCCACATTGATACCAATCGTAAACATTGACACATATCGCGTCAAATTCAATTAATTCATTCACATTCTGAACAGAGACATTCCCCACAAAAAGTACGCGCACTTTAGACCATTAAAACAGATCCTTTTACTCGCGACTTTACTCTCACGCGTACGTACAAATAGTGTCAATCGTAATTCTTCTAAAAATGGCGAAGAAAAACAGCACGAAGAAGCGTCAAAGTCGAATCGCGGACGCTTTAGTGAGAGAGCGGAAACAGTTGGAAAAGCAGCGAGAACGCGAATTGAAGATGAAAGAAGAAGAAGAGAAGACGAGCGTTGGACGGCAGATGCGCGAAAAGAGGAGCAAGAAACACGAGAATACTAAAGGAGGAGTACGCGTTCTCACCGGTGGCATTCAGAAACAGAAGAAATCTTCTAAAAGAGAAGGGAAGAATCGACACAAAATCGTACGCGGCGTTCGAGTGGGAAACGCGACGAAAATACGCAAAAACGTCACCTACGGCGGGATTACGATTAAAGATAGCGAGAGCAAAAAAGCAGTCTTAGAAATGCTGAAAGCGGAGGATAGGATGATGGTGTAGAGTGAAATGCGCGAAGATGTGACGACCTTTTACGGCGTTTGATCGTCGCGCGATGAAAGCGAGCGAGAGCGTTAAAAAGCGGTTTCGTTGGCGACGCCGAAAGCGGAGGAGAGGAGGAGGATGGTGTAGTAGAGTGTGCGTGTGTATGCGCGCCGCTATTTCTGCGTGTATTAGTATTAGTATTAAAGTAAACGTATTATTTTACAGTCTCACGGCTTTGAGGACGACGAGGGACTCTTCGTCCGCTTTCGTCCATTTCGCGCGTTCGACTCGCATTCCGTCTTGGTTGGATAAAATCTCCATCATCTCCTCGATATCGTTTTGCGCGTACGCGACGACGAGAAACGTCCCTCCGTTTGGTCGCAACCACGATTTGATGTCGTAGAGAATTCGGTCGACGACTTCTCGGCCGCGAACGCCTCCGGCCCACGCGGCGGTTAACGAGGAAGACAAAGAAGAACTTTTCGTTGAAGGGTCGTAAATCTCTTCCGAAGGTGTGACCACGTACGGTGGGTTGAACAGCAACACGTCTATTAGTTTCTTCTTCCTCTCTTCTTCTTTCACTTCTTCTGTTTTCTTCTTCTTCGCATTTATCCGGCGGCGGTAAAACCGGTCGTCCTCTAACATGTCGCCGCGGAAAATCTCAATCGAATACCGCGACGACGACGAGTCGTCTTCATCAAAGTCCTCCTTTTCCTCCTCCTCATCATCCCCGACGACTCGCAACCCGTGTCTCCGCATCGTCTCTTTCGCGTGTTCTACCGCCTTTTCGTTCACGTCTACTCCGAGAAACCGCCACACGCGACGACATTTTTTCTTCGTCTTTGAATCATCTTCCCGCTGCTTCCTTTGAAGCCGCTCCTTCATTTCTTCGCAAAACCGCATCGCGTGCGAACACAGCACGTACCCGGAACCGACGCCGATTTCCACGCTGACAAATTCTTCTTCCTCCTCGTCGTTTTCATCATCAAAATCGTTTTCATCGTCGTCATCGAGTCGTCTCAACGCGTTCGATTCCTTCCTCTTTTCCCGAGACCAAATCTCCTCCGCGACGGCATCGGCGAGGAGGAAGGAGTCTTCGCTCGGCTCGTAGACGACGGATTTGTCGTACGAGGTGTCTCTGATTCTCGCCATTATTATGGGAACAGTGTTATAAATGAAGCGATTGTTCGGTGATGCTTAGTATTCTTGTTCGTTCGTTCGTGAATGAATGAAGAAAACAGTTAAAATTATGAAGAAAAGTCTGCTGTAAAAAGCGCGTTCGATCGATCGATCAGGAATCTCTCTCTCTCTCTCTGCTAAAGGGAAGCGAACCCTCTCCTCGCTCGCACGCGATTTTCATTCTCTCGCATCTGCTCTAAAGCGTTCCATAAGTCTTCGATTTTCACGTCGACTTGTTTATCGGCGTCGTCTTCGGCGTACTCTTCCGCTCGTAAATCTTTTATGCGGACGCATCCGTTTTCCCACTCCGAAGGGGCGACGAAGACGACGTATCTTGCGCCGATGCGGTTGGCGTAATCGAAGGTTTGCGCGACTTTTTTTTTCGGTTCGAGGAGGACGTCGACGACGACGAGTCTTTTGTTTTCGTCGGCGCTATTAATGTTTCCATCTCCGTCATCATCGTTACTACTACTACCACCACCACCACCACCACTACCATTCGAAGGAGGAGAAGTCTGCCTCAACAAACCCGCCGCTTTCATCGCCTTGCCTTGCATGTCTTTGTTATACGCGCAGACGCAGAAATCAACCCTTTTTTGGACGTTTGGGAGTAAATTTTTCTCCTTCAAAAGTTCGACGATGACGCAATCGCCGAAACCAAACCCGCACGCCGGTACCGGCGTCGTCGCTCCGTACAAAGATAACAACTTATCGTATCTACCACCACCGGCGATCGCTCTCAACTCGCCGGCTTTATCGAACGCTTCAAAGACGACGCCGGTGTAATACGCTAATCCTCTCACGACGGAAGCGTCGAATTGGAGCCAGTCGCCGAAACCGTACTCCTCCGCCAGTTTGAACAATTCTTTCAACTCGCGTATGGATGAATCGTCCACGGCTTTCGTATTGCTATTAGTATTATCACCATCATCACCACCGCTACTTACCTCGATCGCCTCTCTGGCCATTTCCTCCAACTCCTCGACCGTTTTACAACTCAACGTCTTCACCACGTTCTCCGCGGTTTCTCTCGGTAACCCCAACGTCTCCGTCAACTCCTTTACCACCGCCTCGGCGCCAATCTTATCTAGCTTGTCCAATATCACGCACGTCGGCGCGAAAATCTCGTCCGGCACGTCGTTAATCGTCAACATCGATTGCATGACTTTCCTCGAATTCACTTTAATCCCGACGTCCGCGCTCGTAATCCCGCAGCTCTTAAAAAACTCCACCGCCGCGCTCAACAACTCCACCTCCGCGGTTATTTCCTTGCACCCAATAATATCCATGTTCCACTGATAATGCTCTCTTTTCCTTCCTCTCTGCGTGGCTTCAAACCTCCAACACTGCGGTATCGAAAACCACTTCAGCGGCAAAATCATCGACGCGCCTCTCGACAACACCATCCTCGCTAACGTCGGCGTCATCTCCGGTCTCAGCGTCACTTCCACCCCGTCTTTATCCACGAACGAATACATCTGTTGCGTGATCTCCTCCCCGGCTTTCCGTTTGTATAACTCTTGCCGTTCCAACACCGGCGCGTCGTACTCCTCGAACCCTGCTCTGAGACCACATTTCCGGAATTTCTCAAACAACCACGTTTGCAATCGAAACTCCTCGGGGAAGAAGTCTCGCGTGCCGGAGACGGCATCCAAGTGAACCGGAGGCGTTTGCGACGCGTGCACCGTTACAACCGAGCCTCCTCCTCCCGATGACGACGCTAAACCTTCTCTCTTCTTCTTCAGTTCTTTCTCCAACTTTTCCTTCTTTTTCCGCTCCTTCTCCGCTTGGCGAATCAGTTGCTTCTCCGTTTTCGGTTCCTCTTCGGACATCTTTTTAAATAAACTCACGGGGACAAAAAGAACCAAAACCACCAGTTCAAATCTCGGGTGATTCTCGGTCGTTCTTCTTCTTCTTCTCTCTTGTTCTCTTCCTTTGTCTTCTTCTTCTTCTCTCTTCTTCGTTTTGTGGTGATTTCTGCCGCCATTTTTAGAGGGAGAAAAGGACGAGTATTTAGGGTGTACAAAAGTGTCGATTTTTTTTTTATGAAGGAGAACGTTTTGTACAAACAAGTTTCATTGGATATACTACTTCGAGAGCGTCAAAAACACACTCTCTCTTATTCTCTCTCTTATTCTCTCTCTCTCTCTCTCTCTCGAGATATTTCTCTCACGATGCAAAATCATAGGAAATTAGAAGATGGACCCTTTGTAGCCGGCTTTTTCTCTTTCGGCTTGCATCTTCGCCGCGGCGGCGGCTCTTCTGGCGTTGGACGCGTCCTCCTCCGCCTTGGCCTTGGCCTTCTTCTCCTCCGGCGTGAGTTCTTTCTCGCTGGAACCTTCGTAGGCGTTCCAGTTCGATTGGCCCGCGACGGACGTTTTGAACGTTTCCGAATCATCTCTGGGAGGGGCGGAGAAGTTGCCGCCAGATCTGTTTAAAAAGAATAGAACAAAAGAGAGCGCGACAGAGTGAGTACACAAAAGAGTAAAAAATACGACAGCTTTGAAAAAGAACGAAATTTTTTTTCCTCTCTTTTCTCTTCTTCTTCTTCTTCAAAAGTGTTTGTTGTTTTTTGTCCTCTTCGCGTGCGATGGTTGTTGACGTGTCCTTTTTTGGAGCAAAAACGTGTTCACAGTTATTGGACAGTTGAGCACTCGCGCGATATCTCTCTTTCACTCTTTCCAATTATCCATATCTCGTCGCGAAAGATACCATACTTTATTTACGCTCTCTTTTCGACGAAAGGAGGGAACAAAAGAAGCTTTCACGGCGAATGGTGTTTGTAGTCGAGAGGAATGAAGACGTCGTTCTCCTTCGCGCGCGCGCGCGCCCGAAAGCATTCGCGCGTTTAATAATGGAAAAAATGACGTGTACCGAAAAGAGGAAAAAAGAACAAAATGGATGAACGATCCAACACACGCAGAAAACACTTTAAGAAGAAGAACTTCTTCGTACCTGCGGGTGACGTCTCTCTTGGAAACAGTCGCGTTCAAGCGAACGGATTGAGTAACAGTTTGAGTGACAGAAAACATTTTTAGTATATAAGAGTGTGTTGTGTGACGTGTGTCTTTTCAAAGAAATAAGTGAAGTCCAAAGGGGGGTGAGCTTATCTTTCTTCACATTTTTTTTTCGCTTCTTTTTTGACCTTTCATATTTAGGGTTCCAAGGGCAAAAATTTTGTAACGACACAGACCGCGTGTGAGTTTTTCTCGGAGCAATTTTCGTCCCAAATTTCGTCTTCAGAAAAGACTTTTAAAGCGCGCGTTTAACGACTCTTTTCAGAAGACATTTACCCCTTTATTTGCGATAAGAGAGAATAATGATGACGGCGCAACAACAACAACAACAGTATTCTTCTCCTTCCTCCCATCAAACGAATCAACCACCACAAAAACAGTTCGACACCGGACACGGGGATCAGATTCACGATTGCCAGTACGATTATTACGGACGGGTACGCATACTTTTGAACTCTGAACTCTCTCTTTAACTCTCTCTCTCTCTCTCTCCTTTTTATCGCGCGCGTGCGAAAGCGTGATGTGCTGTTGTTGTTCTTGTTGTTGTTCTCGATGTGTGTATATATTTATACGCAAGAAGAAGCGCGCGGTAATGTTCTTTGAATTGTGTGTTGAGAGAGAGAGATCAACACCAACGGAAACGACTCTCTTACTACGAATAACTATACTGACATTTTTTATACTCTCTTAATACTACATTACTAAAACCAATCATCATCATCGTCAAACTGAATAATAATAACGATAATACATAAATAAAGAGAGTGGCGACGTGCTCGTCCGACCGAACGATCAAAGTGTTCGATACCGGAACGACGATGACGACGACGACGAGTGGTGATGGCGGCGGCGGCGGCGAAAACGTCGCGAATCATCCTCCTCCTCAAGAGGCAATCGTCGAAAGAGCGAACGCGACGACGCTCACCGGGCACGAAGGGCCGGTGTGGCAAGTATCTTGGGCGCACCCGAAATTTGGCGCGTTGTTAGCGTCGTGTTCGTTCGATCACACGGTGATGATATGGAAGGAGACGAGTTCGAACGTTTTTTCAAGAGTGTACGTGACGCCGAAAGGTTTTTTCGACGGGAGCGTGAATGCGATTTCGTGGGCACCGCACGAGTTTGGGTGCGCCGTGGCGGCGTGCTCGAGCGACGGGAGCGTAGCGGTTATTTCGAGTAATAGTAATGTGGCGGGAGGAGGGTGGCGAAGCGAGAAGATTTCGAACGAAGCGCACGCGGTTGGGTGCACCGGGGTGTCGTGGGGACAAAACGACGAGATTGCGAGTTGCGGGTGCGATAACTTGTGCAAGATTTGGACGAGAGGAGGCGCCCAGGAAGGAGGAGGAGGAGGAGAGAGTAGCAATCATAACCAACATCATCATCATAATCAACAACAACAATGGCGACTAAAGAAAGAACTTCGAGGTCACTCGGATTGGGTGAGAGACGTCCAATGGGCGCCAAACAACGGTGGTTCCAACGTCCAACAAATCGCTTCCTGCTCGCAAGACGGCAAAGTGTTCATCTGGACCGAAAGCAACAACAACAGCAGTACGAATACTGCCAACAAAGACTACCACTCCGTCCTTCTCAACGACTTCAAAACCGCCGTCTGGCGTCTCAGCTGGTCCGTCGTCGGGAACGTCCTCGCCGTTTCCGACGCCAACAACCAAGTGAGCGTGTGGAAAGAAAGCGTCGACGGCGCGTGGACGCAGATTCAGTCAAAGTAATAGCAAATGTATCATCGATGTTACGCCGTTTCATTTTTCTCATCACTTGAACCAATCGACACAAAAAGAAGCACTTTAAAAGAATTTGATGAACGCGAACGCGTCCACCTTCGTCCCGTCCACCTTCCTCTCTGCCAAAGAGGACAAAGAAGGAGAGGAAGACGTGAACGAGGAGGAAAACGAGGATATATATTTCGCCATCGACGTCGAGTGCGTCGCGACTGGATACACGCACAACGACCGAGCGGTGGCGCAGATTGCCGTCGTGGACGACGCGATGCGGACTTTAGTGAACGTTTTCGTGAAAGAAGAAGGCACTGCTTCCACGTCGTACGATGATGAAAATGAAAACGATACCAACATAGTGTCCACGATTGAACCGTTGACGGGGATAACGAGGGAAAAATTAGAGAAGGAAGGAATTCCGTTTGCAGATGGTAAGAACTGACACTTACGCGTATTGAGTATTTCACGCTTTACGAGTATTATCGCACAATAATAAACTGACGACTTATTCTTATTTTTCTTTGAAACAACGACACGCAAACAACAGCCATGGTTCTGGTTCGCCGATGTTTACCTTCCCGAAAAGCCATTTTGGTCGGTCAAAACGTCTCCAAAGACATCGAGTGGTTAGGTTTGCGCGAAGGCGAAGACTTCAAAGGCGTCGTCGATTTGTGCGGCGTGTGGAGAACGTGGAATCCAAAGTTTAAAACCTATTCAGTGTTCTCGCAAGATCATCTGGTGAGGAGGTTACTGAAAGGCCAGCTGGAGTTGAGCGAGAAACACTGCGCGGAAGGCGATAGCGTGAAATCGATGAAACTGTTTCAGTTGTGGAGAGAGTTACACCACGAGCCGGAGAAGTTGCAACGAGAGAAGGAGAAATTGTTGGAAGGCGCACCAGAACCGAGTTTCGCGAAGAGGTTTCCAACTTTCGAGGGTGTGTGCATGGGAAACAGGAAGACGTGCACGTGCGGAGCGCCTTTTTTTGGCTGATGACGACGCCTTTGCGAGCGGCGAGAGAGATCGTTTGCGCGAGGATTAATACACACACACATTAGAAAAATACTAGAGAGACTTTCTTACGCGGAGGAGATTTACCTCAGGACGGGATGAGAGCGCCATGATCACCACCACCACCTCTAGCAGCATAGTATAAAGAGAGACATACATAAAGACATGTAATACACACACACACATACACACACACTCACACACACACACACACACACACACACACACACGCACACACACACACACACACACACACACAAGTTGAGAACTCGTGAAATACGCAACAACAATAATAGCAATAAAATATAAGATTAAAAGAGGTTCTTCCTTCCTTTTTACCGGGCGCAAAATGAAATGCCCACAATTCAAATCTCGACTTCCGCAGTGTCCGGAATGGAATACGTTCCGTCTTTGGCGAATTCGTTGACCATGGCGGCGTGCGCGACCATAGCGTACAAGAAGTGCCGCTTCGTGTGTTTCGGCCACTCGTTGTACTCTTGATTCTCTTCTCTTTTCAATTTGAAGTGTCCTAAACCGGCTTTTTTGACACGAATGGTGCCAATCGGTTTCACGAACGCCGCGCATTTATCGCGAAAATTTCTCACCTCTTTATCCCGCATGCCGTTGAGACCTTCCAGACCGTTCTCGTGAATTTCCACGGGCATTTCGTACGTCTTCACCGAAGAATACGTTATCGGAACTGCAAAACCAAATGTCATCAATCCTGTGCCAATCATCGTGTACAACAAACTTCGTAATCCTCTCGTGTACGGCACCAACCTCGTTCCGAGCGCGTCGTTTTCGTCTCGACGAATCAACATCGAATTCATGCGTTCAACCTTCCCAACCAACTTTCCTCTCGGGAAGTCACGTTGCAACGGAATAATTTCCGCGACTTGCGCATTTCCTTTGTACATTTTCGCCGCCGCAAACGTCGGAGAATTTTGCAACGTCTTACTATTACTGTTCTTTTTCACGCCGGCGACGGATACCCCGAGTAAACTCCTCACCACCATCGTCGGAAAAGGGCGCTTCATCGCGTGCCGATCGAACAGCTCTTCCAGCGTCGAATCTTCTTTCAAAGTCAACATAAACAAAGGAGTGTTGTTACCATCAGAGGCGTCTTTGCAGACCACGTTCCAAGATCCCGGAGGTCCGCTCTCTTCGCTCTCTCGCCCTCTCGATAACCACAACTCGCACTCGAAGAGCGGTTTTTCTTCGTCATTCTTCTCGTCGTCGTCGACCAAAGTCGTCGATGTTTTCTGCCCGACGCACGAACAAATCGTAAACCCAAAACACGTCGCGTCGCCTTGCGTTTGCGCGAACAATCTTTGCAACTTCGATTCCCTGTTTTCATCATCTTTATACTCGCCAAAACTTCTCGCCCGGAACGATTTTCTCTGCCCCGCCGTCGCTTTGGGCACTAAATCCGGACGCGAACGAAAATTCCGAACACGAATGGAATCCCCCAAAGCATTTTCTAAAAGCGCGTCCAGGCGCGCTTCCAATTCTGTTTCTCCCCCCTTCGCTGACGACAACGTAAACGACGACGGTGCAAATGAAGGGCTTTTCTTCGCGGAACCGATGGATTTGAGCATCTCGTTTTGTGTGTGTTTATGTGTTTATTAAATGCGGCAATTATTCGTTGATGTTGATAATTTTTTTTCCCATGCACGAATTTAAAGACATTTTAGGTCGACAAAAAACCCACAAGAAGTTAAAAACAAGTCGGTCGACACGAGATTTTTTTTTCGTTTTGGGAATATTTTGTGCCTCCTCGCTCATTTTTTTTCTTTGTAGTATTCAAAGAGAGAAAGAGAATACGCAACGCAAAACGCACGCGTGGGTGTCTGTCGAAACGCGTAAAAAACATCTCCAGGAGGAGCAACACCGCATCGCGCGCGTTTATTCATTTAAAACTACCGCGCGTCAGGACGGCGGTGTTTGGTCGTCTTTTTTTTTCGGTCGACACTGACTTAATTATTCGTCTTGCTGCAGAGGGTTGCGGAAAAATTGTCGCCGATGGTGGAGGAACCGTCTTCGACCCTGTTCCCTTTACCGCTCTCGAACCATCAGCACGACCAAATTCACCGCGAAGAGTTGAAAGTTCTGTTCGAACTGGCGGACGATCACGGATTTGTGGATTGGCTTCAACCTTCTTCTCACGCTGCCACAAGCAAAAGATCGGGCCAAAAGAAATTTGCCAGCACCCCATGTACGAGTAGTTTTCGTACAGAAGAGGAGGAGGAGACGAGAAAGAAACAGAAGAAGAAACAGAAGGAGACGAAGAGCGATGAAAGGAAAGAAAGGGAAGAAAGAAAAGAAAAAGAGTCAAGTACTACGAGTACGCGTACTACTACGAACACAAGTACTGCTACTCATTCTACTCGCGTCTGTGGCGTTCTCTCTCCTCGAACCCGTCGCGTGTGCGACTGCTTCGGGTGCGAAGCGATATGCGAGAAGGTTCGCTCGGTAGCCGCCGGCGGGCTGCACGTGTGCGAAATGCATAAACGCAAAGATTCGTTCCTTTTGAAAGGCAGAGGGGAAGACATGAAGTTTCGATGGTGTTTTTACTGTCATCGTCCGCAGAAGATCGAAGAGTTTTCACCGAGCAGCAGATCTATTTGCAAAGAAAAGTTTGCGTTGCGAAAGCAAAGACGCAAGGTGAAGTCAGAATTAGCGAATAAGAACAAGTACTTCAAAGAAGCAACTGCGCCAACATCGCTTGTGTTTGATGATTGCAGCGCATTTGATCCAATGTCGTTCGTGATGGATGAGTGTTTAAACTACGACGACGATTGTTTGAAATAAAAGTCAACACAAGCCGTGTATAATTTAGATTTCGTTCGCTTAGTAGAACTGGACGTTGTATTTATATTTATGAGAGAGAAGTCTCTCTCTTTCTCTTACTCTTCCTCTCTAAAATCTCTCTTTAAAAGACTCTTTATTTCAATTCTTTCATCAGCTTGGACAGTCTGTGAATGTGTCGAGTGAAAATTTCCGCATCTTTCGTGGGAGCGGAGGCCATGGAAGCAGACGAAGGAGTTGAAAAAGAAGTTTGCTCCTTCTCTTGTGGCTGTTGACTTTGAGTGTAGTGATCGAAAACTTTAATAGTCTTCCCGTCTTCATCTAACGCAATGTCAAGCGCGTCGAAAGTATTCCAATGCGCCGCCGCGCCGCCGGAAGAAGCGTTCAATTTGGACACTTCGACGCCGTCGAGAAGAGATTTACAATACTCTCTTCTGTACTCGATGACGTTACTGCTCTTTTCTTGCATCACTTCGAGGTTCTTTTTCAATTCATCCTCGGTAACTTCCATCATCTGCGCGAGCTTTTGTACCGGAATAGTCGTGTACAATCTCAAATAGCTTTTTAACTTGGGAAGCGGCGCGCGTTGCTGAACCTCTTCCATGAACACCGCGAGTTGTTTCTTATACGCCTCTTGATTATAACTAAGAGACGGATCTGCGGCATACTCTCCAGATCCCGTAGATTGAATGATTTCGTTCGTGGCGATGAACTTCGGACACGCAAAAGCGAACAAGTCCGCAAACACGTCTACTTCTCCGTTGTTCATCTTTGCCATCTTATCGCCGTACTTTTCTCGCAAAATGGAACGCGTGTGATCATCTAAAGATCTCATGACGCCCCCACTGGAAGTGGAACCAGATCCACAGCTCATTGAGACCGCAATCGATAGCAAAGAAAGCATTTGTTCTGATTTTTTTCGCAAAAGTTCGATTCTCCCTCCGGGCGAATGCGCGCCCGTACTTTTCCCGCCACCTCCGCCGGCTTCCCTTCGTCGCAAATTCATTTGCAATCGCTCGACGTGCGAAATACCTCGATTGAAAAGTTTTGCCGCGTCTTTATACCTATTTAGCATGAAATAGGCGAAACCAACGTGATAGTTGACAGAAACGTGACATCCCGGAATCCTCGCGTGTAAACTTCCTCCGCCGCCGTGCAATACATCCGGCATTGCGTCGAAAGTTTTCAAAGACAACTCGTACTCTCCAGACAAGCACTGGACTCTCGCCAAACCAACGATGGCAAAATATCCCAAAGTATCTACAATGTTGCTTCTTTTCGCCTTCTCGTCGGATTCTACTTCTTTCTCGCGCTCCTCCGCCTCTTCCTTCTTCTTGTTTTGCAAAGCCTCCAAATACGTCTCAACCTTCTCTTTTTGCCACACGTCGCCGTCGTCTTTCAACTCTTTCAAACGCTCAATCTCTTCCTCCGATTTCGCCTGCAACTTTCCTCGGAACTGACAAAACGACTGAAATTGATAGATGAACTCGTCAACCATATCCCACAACCAAACGTTCGGCAAAACGAGCCCGCTCGTCTTACTTCTCTTCAAAACGCAATCAAACAATCTGCAATACGCTTTCCAACTCTCCACTCTCTCTTCGATCGACGGCGACGCGCTTCGCGAGTACACGTGACGAAAGTAAAGCTCCTCGTACAATGCGAGGAAAATCTCGTCGTCTGTCTCTTCTCCCGTTAAAGTCTTCCCTTCTTCTTCTCTCTCTTTCTCGAGAAACTCGAGAACCGCTTCTTTCTTCGGCCAGTTTGCGTTTTTAAAGTACCTCTCGCTGATGACTGGAAACGACTTCTCGTACAAGTTGCCGATTTCGTACACCGGATTTGTCCCGCGTCGTTCGCCATCTCTCCCTTGCTCAAAGTTTCCACCGCTACTGTGTGTCAAAGACTCGTCGATGCGTTTGTGCAAGAACGAAACGAATTGCCGGACGTGATCGTTGGGTAAAATCAACTCCGAGGTTTTGTTCGCTGATGCTTTGTTGTTGTTTGATGTTGTCGTCCTCGAGGTTGTTCTCGCTTCTTCGTCGACCACGGGGTCATTTCCACCGTGACCATCATTACCACCATTTGCGTCTTTATCTTCTTCGTCGTTATAGCCAACGCCGGTATCTTCCATCGTCGTCATCGTCCCGCTCGTTCTCGTCGTCAAAGATGATGATATTTTATACCATTATAAAGAGGCGAAGACCCATCTAGGGTCGAGGCCCTAGAATTATTTACGAAAAAATGTGAAAAAAATGCAGAAAAGTTCCCTCCTCCCTCTTTTTTAGTCGATGGACGACTCTTCTTCAAAAGAAAACGGTCGACGACTCTTCTTTCTTTAACTCTCATCAACAACTTCGACACACACTCGATCGAGGAGACGAGCAACAGTTAAAACGCGTTTAAAAAAGCGCTTCTTCTCTCGCGACTGACCTCTCTCTCAATATTCATTGAAATACGAGAGGAGGTATTTTCGAGAGAGAGAGAGAGAAACGACGCCATCCCCCTTTCTGGTGCGCATTTTTGAACTCTTTTTTTGTATCGGCGTGTGGTCGACGACGTTGTTGATATTTTTTTTAGTGATATTACTTGTTTATTAAACAATCATCATCATCATCATCATCATCATCATCATCAATCGCGAGTTCGAGAAGAGAGTGCGGGGTGTTTCGTCGTGTGGTTGCGCTCCTCCTCGCTTTTCTTCTTCGTCTTTGTCGTTGGTATAAAAGTCGTCTAAAATCGTAATCGGAACCACAACGGGATTCTCTTCTTGCAAAAAGGAGGTTTTTTCGTTTGTTTGTTTGTTTGTTTTTTGCTCTTTGAAGTACGACCACGCGAATTTTTACGATCATCGCTGACGAACGACGACGACCAAAAAAAAAAAGTGTCTACCACCTTTCTTACTACAAAACACAGAAGAATACTATTTAAGAAGAAGAGAAAGAAGAAGAAGAAGGACGACAACAACAACAACAACAACAAAGAAACGGCCTTGCCACATATACGTATTATACATATAATTAAGTCATCACGATGACGACGATGAAGGAAAGGACGACGATACTCTCGGGATTGTTGTTGTTCTCTTTACTATTTTTGACGCATGCGTTTGTCTCTGTTCGCGCGGCGCCGTTGAAGCACTTGTTGCACTCCGAGACGACACCGGTGGCCTCGGTGCACGCTTCGACGAGGCGTCGTCAGCTTTCGGCGTTGGACGATTTGGAAAATTACTTTTGGCACGGATCAAGACTTGCCATTGGGGCTCCTATTGGAAGACGAATTGAGTTTTTGTCGAGATGCGTGCGCGAGTGCGATTCGATGGGATACGCGTGCGCGGGTTTCACGAAAGAGACGCAAACTGATTATTGCACACTCGTCGGGCGCGGGGCTGGTTTGAAGCAAGCAGCAGAAAGCGACTTTTACAGGAAGAAAGAAGTTCCATCTGCCACGACGTGGAGTATTCACGATCAGAGGATGGTAAACAATCCCTCCGTGTACGCTTGGCGGCCGGTGAATGGTACGATTCCGTACATGCAGAATCTTTGCGCGGCAGATTCCATGTGTCAAGGCTTTTACACCTGCTCGGACACGGTGAATACCACGGAACTCGCGGTTGCAATCGATCCGACTCTCGGTCAGTCCGCGCAAGATTTGACGGTTTTATTTAACGACGCTCGAGGGTTTGCCAACGCGACATGCATGAATACCATGGTGGCTATACACGCCGAGTTTGACCTCGGTAACGGCGACGGGGATTACACGGATCTTGATGCTTCTTTGAAACCAATATTCGGTGTTCCCAGTAATGGGATGTTACTCTCTGGCGTTCCGCGTCAGGAACAGTTGCTTCCGAACACAGAAATGGTAGTTTATTCGCGCGGAATAAAAACGTGCGGTGGCACCGCAAACGGCGCCTTTTGCAAATTTCCGTTTACGACGGATACCTCGCGTCTCCTTCGCGACGTTTCCATTGAATTTTTCGAACCAACTGTCGAGGGTGACTCGCGTCCGTGGTGTTACACCACTACTCCCGGGAAATGGGGCTACGTTGACTGTTACGGAAACGATCCAATGGGTGCGAGATGGGAAATCACGCCATGGAGCGATTGTACAGTCGAGTGCGGCGGCGGCCTTCGCACGCGCTCAGCTTTGTGTTTGAACAGCACAACTGGTGCTGAACTCCCGCGCTATCGCTGCGGTAAAATGCCTGAAATCTCTGAAACATGCAACACGCAATCTTGCAATTTGAAATGTGGGATGCCGCTCGAAAATCGCGTGCAATGCGCGCCGTATTTCGAAGATCCCCGATCGGGATACTTCTCTGAAACGATACGTAAGGCTACGTGTCAAGAATACGGATGCTGCTGGGCGAACGATGATAAAAGTAGAGGCTATCAGTGCTACAAAGACAGAGCAGATATCCTCGACGGAGCTGGTCTGGGCTGTTTGATTGATAAACCACCCTCGTGCGCAACTTTTGAAGAATACAACCGCACGACAAGTGACATGATTTCGATGTGCGGCGACTCGTGTTGCCGAGAGAAAACAGACACTTCAAATAGCATCCCTTGTGGATGGTTCGTCGGCTACGCGCTACCGGGAAAACCAAACCCGTGCGGTAGATACGAAGACGCAATTCGCGCGGCGAATAATCCCACGATTCCTTCGGAAGATATGACGAAATGGATAAATGTTGGTCTCGATAAGTCGATCAGCGATTCAAAGTGTTATCCGCTTGTCGCCGGGGAAGCGGGATCGCTGCGCGACTGTCAAGCTAAGTGTACGGCTCGAGAGCACTGCAACACGGTGAATTGGCACGAAAGAAATACCATGTGCAAACAGTACATGTGTTTAAAGCAAATTGGAATGCGTACGAACGATGTACTTGGGTATGAAATATACACCTGGATTACTTCAAAAGCGAGCGAAGTTTGCGCCAGGGCGAATTCGCTTTGCTTTGCATTTCACGTCGGCGCTTGGGGCGAATGCTTGAACATGCCAAATTTTACTTCGGACTGGAGATTTACACCTCCGACGAAATGGTCCGATTGCGAACTAGTTAAAAGTCGCCCGGTCGTTTGCAAGGGTTCGGACGGTAAAACGTATCCCGATAGTTTTTGCATGACGGCAGGTCGCGGTAAGCCGCAAAAGACATCTATTTGCTTCGGCTCCTGTGGATTCAACAGAACGTGTGACGAACTCGCATGGCACAGTCGCAAGAGAGTTTCGCAATGTAAAAGCAAGCGTGAATGTGGTTACGTCGGCTCTTACACGTCGTGCGGCTCGATGTCTGTTCTCGGTCAATACGCCGCACACAGGATGCCGGACTATAATTTTCTCGGATGTCATGGACAGACCTATGATAATGGCGAATTGCGTTACTATCCTCCCAGGCCGGATCCGTATGGAACGCAAAGACATGGGGGGGCAAAAGACGCGACAACGTATTATAGCCAGCGCACCCACAGTGACATTGGTCAACAATGCTCTGATATGGGCGCGCGGCTGTGCAGTTTGGATGAGTTGCTCTCCGGGCAACCGCACTACTTCGATAAGAACAAGATGTACAAACGAAGTTGTGGGTATGGACGCACGTTCTGGTCGTCAACACCGTGCGGTCCAGGTAACCAAGGCTTTTTTACCGCAGCAATATACGAGAACGGGCAAAATCTTGGAAAGCAGTGCGCGCTGCCAGATGAATTACACAACATGGCGTGCTGCTCGAACTGGAATTTGACTTTGACGAATTTCACGAGAGAAGTTGAACAAAATCGCCTCTTCAGAAACGTCTCGCTCGGGAATTATCATTATTGTAAGAATACCGTGGGATATACAACTACTAATCCGGCAACGCCGTGCGGAGCCTACGAAGGGCACTGCCGGAACGATATGGACTGCCAATTTGGCACAAAGTGTGCTATGCTTGCTGCATCTAAATATGGCATGATTGATGGAGGAAGCGCGTGCATCCCGACGTATAACGAGCAGCAAATCGAGTTTTGGCCGAAAACGCTGTTTCTGAATATACCCACTGATATGCTGTTTTTAGAGCGAGGAAGAATTGAAATACCGGATAAATCAAACGTGAGAATAGTTTCTGGGATGAATCCTGGTTGCATGGGCGTCTGGGATCGTTCGGCGATAATTATCGCTGAAACATCAGTTCCTTTGTTTAAACGGGACAAACACGACTTTTATATTCCCGGCGAGGATGTTGAATCGACGAAGAACACGCAACCTTATCTCGAGTGGAAGAATATCAACATCGATAAGCGCTACCTCCTCGATACTGGTTTCGAAGAGGTTTTCGCGCAGGTGTGCCTTTGCGACGAAGCTTTGGATTGTTTCACTCCCGAGAATTGGCACGATCTTGGCAGTTTGGTCATCGAACCCGTGAGTACGTCTGGATTTTTTGCGCCTCTTGGGAGCGGAAACGTCGTAGGTTTCGGATACGATCTCTTCAAAACGTTCGAAGCGGCGACGATTGAACAGTATTATCCAGACATGGTGCGCCTCAAACGCTTCGATTTGAGAAATTTTTTGCACAAAGAATTTTGTGCGCAGCAGTGTCAGAAAGACCCTCTTTGTATTGGATACGATTGGGTTAAAGATGATCCATCTAACGGGCTCACGTACTCGTGCAGATTTCGTGCGGAGGGTTTCAAACTTCATAAATTAACTGACTCGGGTGCCGCCTATCAGTTCTACATGAAAACAGAACCTAGGCGCGAGCAATGGGATTGGTTCCCGTACTTGACCAACGTAGGTTTGAAATCATCAGACATTCCCGAATATTTGACTGGACACAATAATTGGGAAAGTTCTTACGTTCCTCCTTACTTCAAAAACATGTGGAAATATCCCAAGGAGTTTTCCATGGATGCGCTCGAAAATGTGACATTTGATCGATTGCGCGTACTATTTTCTCCCGGTACCTTCGGAGGAAGTGGCTCGGATTATTTGGATAATAGCTTTGCTTATCGCGCGCACGGTGATGTGCACACGGGAGATGGTAAAGTCTTTCGTAAAAATTCGCGCTCGAGGATGACTCAAATCTTGGAGGCGCCGCCAACGGCCACAAACCAGAGCTCGTGTTACAAACAATACACGATTTCAGGCCTATCTTTAGAAGCCGTCTCTCTCGGCACGTGCGCTCAAGTTTCAGAGGTTGAAGTAAACGGGATCAAATTTACCGGCACTGCCATGCCCTCCTATCAAATGGATGGTTCGAAGATTGAACAGAACGTCGTGCAAGTGTCTGCGACATCATCTATTGTAGAGACTGTAGCGCAAACTCCCGCATCAAGTAGCCAGTGCCCAATTTCCCCAGACTCCGGTGATGATGGCTATGTTGATTCTTATCGCGGCTGGTACGACGCTTCCGGGTGCGGCATTTGCCAAGATTATTGCAGATGGGTAGGAAATTCCGGATCTGGTGGTGATCCGTCGCTGAAAACTACGTACGAATACTCTTATTGGTCGTGCAGAAAGGCGGGCGGCTCTGGTTCATACCCGGGAACAAATACGAAGGACATCTGTCCGGATTCATCGATAAACTATAGAACAACAGGTGGGTGCGGAACTGACAGATATACCGCTCGCGGTTATTATGGGGGTTTCTTCCCACACACAAAATGCTCGGGACAAGGCGCGGAATCTCCCACGTGGTCAAACAATGAAGTCGAAACGAGTGTGGATTATATCGTCGCTCACCAGTCGTCTACGAGTTGGTGCTATTTGCTGCGATTCAACATCTCGCACTTGGACGGAAACTGCGTTTATCAACCAATTGGAGCTAAAGTTGCGTATTCAAACGCGGATTCCTCGACTTGCAGAACTAAAAGTGATATAATTAATCATTGGGAGAGCACGACGCGCGATGTAACTTTAGCCACCAATACATCCTCTGTTGGATACGAGCGACATTCTGGAAAATGCGTGATTGGAAACACGATATCGACATTTACCGATTTATCCCTCGTACAATGCACGGCAAAGTGTACGGAAAGTTTGGAGTGTCTCGCGGTCTCATTTCTGGCTTCTGCGCAAGACGCCGAAACGCTGTTGGCGATTGAAGAAATTATCAGTAATAATCCATTTGGCGTGGCATTTGACAGTGAAGATGTGACGAGATTTGGAACTTGCGAGTTGAAAAGTGCATCCGATTATGCAGATTGTGATGACGATTCGTCTTCGTCTGACTTTAACGGCGACGGTTTATATGTGAAATTGGCGTCTTCCTTGCTTTCTGAAGGCATGGGCGTTGAAACGTTGCATTACGGGATTTGCCCCGTTCCGTCGAGCCTGGCGTTCGACGGCGGATTATACATGCCCACTCAAAAGCCCACGTGCGGTGGAAACGCAGACGGTGCTCCTTGCTACTTATCTTACACTGATGACCCGATGAGCGAAGATTTACTTAATACCCAGTGTTTTATACCAATTAACGAGGACAGAAGAATTTGTTATACCTCGGCAGACAGGAGTCGTTGGGGATATTGCGACTGTAGTCTCGACAGTCAATGGTCGAGACCTTTCGGGAAATGGGAGGTTTTGCACAACTCAAAGTTCAGGGAGAGCGACGTTATTTTACTCACGGACGATTTGCACGCACCGCTCGATGGGATAGCCTGCTCAAATGGACGTAACGATGGGCAAGAAGACGCAGGATTTCATTGCAAGTTCAGAGCGAATACGACGCTCTGCTTACAATCAGAAAAATATGGCGAATGGCATGAATGGTATGGATTCGATGTGTCGAAAAATTTTTATGAGACTGAAAAAACAACCGGTTGGTATGCAGAAGAAGTACTTAAGGAGATGCACCCAGAATCAATGATTGAAGTGGTGTGCGATATTGGTGAGGTGCTCACCGGGATCGCGGTAACCGAAAAGCCCAGCCATGGATTAGTCCCGCGGTGCGGTGTACCGGCTTCCACATGGGAAGTGGATACCGACTGTATTTATGATACCAGAGATATGAGCTCCATGAACAATACTCTCAACGCTACGCGCTGCCATTACTCGAGCATCAAATACTATAGATCGGAAAGCGATGCCGATTACACACCATGTCCGGATGGTGAAGTTGCTATTGGTTTTTTTTGGAACGCTAAAGATTTAACTTACGATCAGTGGAGAGCTGAGACCTCAGCGAACGATGTATACGACAATATGGAAAGCAAGAATGAACACGTTGATCGTTCAAGAGCAGCCTACGCAGGAGCTCCGGTTCGCGACGGGATGTACGATTACGCATGGAGTTCAGACGGAGCGAGCGAAATTATGCTCATTTGCTCGAATGTTAGAGCTACTTCGGACCATGTCGCGATACGCGAAGTTTTTGATCAGACATGCTCATCTCTTGAATGCGACGGTGGATTTGAAACCGTTACGGGTCAAAATAGTTTGAGCGAATGTGGCGATCGTTGCGACTCAACTCCAACATGCCGTGCAGTTGAATTTAAGCCTTTGTCGGGAATATGTATACTGCATAAAGGGGACTGTTCAGAATCCGACAGATTTGGTAGAGATGTAACGAATGGACCTTCAGAGTGGTACTACGTGGACGCCGAATACGGTAAGACAACTCCGTACACGTCAGTTGAATACGATCATCCAGTAGAGCTGAACGCTCTGCAAGCGTTCGCTGTGAGTTCAATGGAGTCTGAATTTTATCTTAAGAAGAATTATTACAGTTGGAGAGGCACGCCTTGGACCACTTGCTCGCAGCCGTGCGGAACTGGTATTCAAAGTCGGTACGTTTACTGTGGTTCTCCCCCTGGTACGGAATCTGAAGAAGCAGATGGAAGTGATCCAATCTATATCTACAATAAAATCACCGCTGGTTGCATTCCTCCAGATAGGAACATTGAGAATGCCAGATTCGGTGATATGACACCTCGCGCCTGCGAACTGCTTTGTAACGAAAACATAGATTGCTACTCGTTTGAGTTTGGGGTCTATCACGGGGGTTCTGGAAATGCAATCCAAGAAAATGACTGCATTTTGAAGAACGTATCACCTTCTGAAATCGTCGATACCTCTGGTTGCGACGAGACTATTTCTGGAGAGAACGAGAGTGGCTATCGCGGTTGCCAAAGTAAAACGGTAGACGGAATTACATGCCAAGCCTGGGACAGTCAAACGCCTCACTGGCACGCTTCAACTCCCATAAATATGCCTGGAACAGGTTTGGGTAATCACAATTATTGTCGCAATCCGGATAACGACCCTGGGGGGGTGTGGTGTTTTACAACTGACCCTGATCAGCGCTGGGCGTATTGCGACCCGCTCAGAGATGATGAAGTGTGCAGTGGTGCCGAGCAAAACACCGATCTATACGTAAAAACAGAAATTACTGGACTGAACAAATCTGCCCTTTCTAACAGAGTGCCGGAGGAGCTTTGTAATGACATTCCGAAGATTGAAGAAGTTCAACATTGTAACGTCTTTCACTGCGACTTACAGTGCCGTTTGGATTCTGGTCGCACGGCGTGTGCCCTTTATGAGAACGACCCTAGGCGGAGATCATCTATGATTGGCGTGCGCCGAATGACTTGTGAAATGCACGGTTGCTGTTTCCTGGCGAATCCTGTAGTCGCGAATGAAACTACCGGAGCCGGGCTGTACACGAAAGAAAAGGAATGCTACCAACAGCCACTCACGAATTACCCGGAATGGTTCTCTTTGCCGTTTGACTCGTGTTCTCGAGACTGCCACGATGGTGATAGCGCAAACGTCATAGATAAGAACGCTCCAGGTGCGGAAGTGTATCCTACGCGATATCGCGAAAATATTTGCATTTACACAAACGGAAGCGTCGCGAGTGACATTTTATGCGGTGAGCCTCCTGTCAATGCTGCAACGTGCAACATGTATGAGTATTGCACTGAAACGGGATGCGGACCGAGCGGTTGCGGAGATAATGGTAGTTGCGAGCGCGTGTATTATTCACAAATTGATACGAGGCTCTTTACCGAGACTTGCGTTTGCGATGTTGGATGGTCCGGTGCTACTTGCAATATGCGCGATCCTGTATGCTTCGTGAATCCGAATGATGGTAACGGAACGTGGGTTACTGGTTCCTGGGGCGCGTGTGGTCCCACAACACCGCGGTCACAAGATGCCATTTGCACCGAAGGCGAGAATCCCACGTGCTCTGAATCAGGAACGAAAACACGAAACGTTAAATGCAGCTGCTTCGGCACGTGTAAAAATGTAGACAAGCCGAATGCTAGTTTGAGTTGCACGTATGAATACGCAAAACACGTTTCAAAAAGTGTATTTGGTAATTTGCTTCCGTACAGAAACTGGATACCGAAGGAATTTCCTGACATTGATATTATGAGTCACTTTGTGATGATGGAAAACCGCGAAGGGATAGCGTCGTCGGGAGGTTTCAGTGCAATGGGTGTCGAAGATTGCCTGGCAGGTTGTATTGGTACCCCAGCTTGTCCCGGAGCTATATACGTTGGGAATTCTTTTTTCGGGCAGTGCAACTTTCTCGAGAAAAGGCATTTTGAAATGGGACATTTGACGCGAGGTGGGTCGAGTCAGGCAGGCTGCAGCTGCGGCGGCAAAAAGAAAGGCAAATCGCACGTGTTCATGCGGCGCGGATTTTTGCACAACTACAATCGCCCCGAACTCCTAGAGAAAGTACTTCTGGCGACGGAAAATATGAATGAAGATGGAACAAACGCCACATGGACGACCGAATTATCGGAGGCTGTAGTTTTTGCAAACGAGCAAATCAGTAAACGGTTAACTGCGATTCCTCTCGACGATGATATTTACGAGTGGATAAACAACGTTACCGGCCAAACCTCGGGCACTTTCACGCCTACGTCGCAAAATGTGCCTCTGCGAACGTCTTTGTATAGTTTGGCATTCCCGGTTCATCCGTTTGTGTTGAGACACGTTCGCGTGTTACGGAATTACCTGTCGTCGGAGCATGATGTTGATAATTTGGCTGAACTTATTCTAGCTATTGCCTTTAGATACAGGAATTTTCCGTCTATACTCAACGCTACCTCTGATATTTTGAATGATCAAGTTCAAGACGACGACGAGCTTTACTTGCAATGCAAACTCGCTTCTGCCCTCAGAGGCGAGGGTGGAATAATTGGATCTGCGAAATTTCCAACGGCGCACGATCCCAAACCGAGTCCTCTTGCCGCTCTTGACAATCTTTTGAAGAGCGCAGCTCAAGCGCCACTCGACTTTTCTCTTTCAACTGCGCCGTGGCCATTACTTGCGACTTTGCAAACTGCACATTTTAGCGCGCGTGAGTGCGACTACGTTCGAAGGCATCCCAATGGGATCACGACGTGGTACAACAAGGCTCGAGACAGGAAAGAAACTCGATGCAGAGAATCCAATTGGCGTCCTGACTCTCTTCCTCGAATCAGTCAAGACGGTGGCCAATGCGTTCAGCAAGCTCATTTGTGGGTAGGATATAAATCATGCTTGGGAGCTCCAGCTGATACAGTGACTCAGCCAAAACACAGAGCGGCATATGGCTTCAACGAACGTGGAGGGAAATGGAAACCTACCAGATTCAATTGGATTCAAAAAGGTTACGAGACAACCTCGCAGTTTACTTTACAGACGGACGACGTCGCTGGCGTTATATCTAGTGCAGTTGTTCCGTTCGAATCAATTGAATCGATCACAAACGGTATAAATTTAGGACTATCGTCTTACATTGATGTGCGCCTGGCATTACATCTCTTCCGCAACGTGTACACGCACGCAGGAACGCAAATATTGACGCGAGTCGCAGCTTTACTGCTCGCCGCATTGAAGCGCAATCCTCACAACATTGAAGGATGGCAAATGCTGCAATATCACGTGTCGCTCGGAAATCTTCAAACCCACGTATACTCAGACTATGACTTTTTTGCAGAAATGTACACGGTCATGCGACCGTACGCGAAAACTTACCCGCATCTTTTTAAGAGGAACCTTGAAATCATAGTCGAAGGCGATCGATTTGATTGCTACATAGATGCTGATAACATCACAACCGATAACGATGGTAATAAAGTTTTTACGCCAAATGCTACGAATCCGTGGTTATTTTTGAAATCAGAAATGAATGATATTACCGGCGGCATTCCAGATGTAACTAGGTTTACTCCAGTCCCGAGGGACTTTAAATTTGACAACGGAGACCCTTACCAATTTATCGCGGCAGCGTGCTACTTTGTGGCAACGTGGCCGTGTAATCCTCACAATCCGAAAATCTTGGAGGTGAGTGGCGCTGACTTAGGATTTGGTACGATCGAGTACGCGTACAAAAGTCTCAACGCACTCATCGCATTTGGCTGGAATCAAGATGAAGAAAACTGGTTTCGTAATTTCTGGGAAGGTAAGTTCGAAGCCGGTAATGAAAAAATCGCGAGTTCTGTAGTGGACACGAATCGAACATCATTCGCATGCTCGAACGGTTGTGGTGATGCAAAGAAGTTCAAGAATTTGTTCAATCTACTGTTTACCGGACAGGGATTTAAATGCGACGGCGAGAAAGTTACACTTCCTCCGCTCGCTGGTTCTGACATTGAAGCGAATCTGGACTTCATCATTTTGGATTTGATGCCGCAATTGCCGTTTGGTCACGCACCTTCTCCATTCAGTTCAGACTGTGGCGCTGTTGATCCAAACAGCGGCGGGGCAGAAAGTGGAGTAGTTGGAGACCTTTGGTTATCGTATAAGGTGCGTAACGAAATCAGCTTCAGGAAGAGTCAAGAATTAATCAATGAATACGTCATGTTCGAGTTTAACATGCTAGGTGAAGTTGACAAAATGGCTGCATGGTCGACAGCCATGAATGCGCGTCTTCGCGATCCTCTCAAGCTTTTGGAGCAAAAAGCCCTCGCATATGATAGTGAAGACGGCTTTGAAAACTTTCGGAATTGTTTGGAACTTGAAGGACGTAGAAAGAAGCGTCTCTCTCGTCGCCGTGGGTTATTGAGCTGGATTTTTGAAAACGACGCTCCCGCTGCTGAAGAAGATAGTTCTATCAATGCGGACGTCGTTATGATGAGCTCAACTGGTCGTTCATTACTGGATGCTCATTCTGGGGACACTTTGAACTTGGCCGACACCGATAGCGACGAAGATGCGGCCATTAGCGCCTACGGAAAACTGAATTTGTTAGCCATGGAAGAAGATACGTGGGATTTCAAAACGGAACAATCGGGTTTGAAAGATTCTGCACCTTTGATTTCACAGTTGACTTTCAATCCTCCATCGGACATTTCGAGCATTCAGCTTAATCCGGAGGGAATGATTCAAAACGGTTGCGAGCCCGGTTGCGAGTCTTGTCCGTTTCAAGTGGATGTCGACACGGACGGATCGAACAAATTTAAAATCGGCACTCTCGTATCGCCGAAGGTGCGAGTCACGAGAGGAAGCACTTACACTTTCAACTCAACCACCGTTATGCATACGTTTCGAATTTCAAAAACAATCGACGGTACGCACGGATCTTCTGCCGAGGAGGAAGGTCGTCAATACACCGAAGGGTACGATTACGATTTCGAAACTGGATTGGTGACATTCACGCCGGGAGACGAGGCGCCTGACGTTTTGTATTATTACTCTGGTGCATCGGCTAATATGGGCGGTATAATTGAAGTAGTCTCAGAAATGGAAACTGAAATCTTTTCAAATATGAATGACCGAAACCCTATATTCGGTGCAAACTACGCGATTTCAAAATGCGCACAGTGTTTCCCGGGTTTTGAATTGAACCCATTGACGCGTTCTTGTTCCAGAAGTGGAACCGCTTCGGATTTGAACGAAACCGTGAGCTTCGACGCAAGCTTCTCGCCGCCGCCGCCTTCCCCCCCTCCTTCACCGCCGCCGAGTCCAGCTCCACCTCCGCCGTCACCACCGCCACCCCCCTTGCCACCACCAACTCCTCCGCCGCCATCACCGTCGCCTCCGCCGTCGCCTCCGCCGCCAATTCCACCGCCGTCGCCACCGCCATTGCCTCCACCGTCGCCACCACCGCCGCCATCCCCACCGCCGACGCCGTGTGTCAAGGATGACGGCGACATATCCGATTGTCCAAGTCCGCCACCACTTCCTCCTTTACCCCCTCCTTCCCCTCCTCCGCCGAGCCCGCCGCGTCCTTCCCCTCCACCAAAACCGCCCCCATCGCCTCCACCGTCACCTCCCCCATCTCCCCCACCGCTTCCTCATTTACCACCTGTGCCTCCTTCTCCTTCGCCTCCTTTACCTCCTCCACCGGACTCACCTTCATCGCCTCCGCGCACTGTTAACGTGGATCTTTTATCTGAAAGAAGATCGCTCTTTGGAATACCTCGAGTTGATCCCCGAACGGGTGAAAAGTATACCGGCCAATTTGCACTCAGCGAAGATTACGTTGCTATGCTCGTCGGTCAAGCTTTGCCGGGAATCATCATCGCCGCGATTGCTTTGGCACTTTTGGGCGTCATGGTCTTTCTCGTTGTCTTGCTCCTGGTAACCAAGATTGCTGGCGTTTGCTTTGAGCGCTGTAATAATTTCTTAAAACCAAAGCCATTCACTTTAAAGCAGCAACAAAACGCGCAAAAGACGATGATTGGATTTGGAATTATTGGATGCATCGGTTGCTTGATCGTGTTTTCGCAAGGATTATCCATCCAAAATGGAATGCAGGATCTCACGAATACTTTGATGGACTCTACTTCTGATTTGAAAAACCAGACGAACGCTGTTTTGAACGCACTGAACGTTTCCAAGAGCCAAGATGAACTCGCTGTTGTCACGAGATTTGTCAACAATTTGAACAAAGACGTCGTACAAATTGTCGATAAAGTCGATTCGAAGCGATCGGAACTCGACGGGTACATGCAACAGGCACAAGCGTTTGTCGAAAGCGTATCTGTTATGTTGTTTATTCTTGCAGCTGGTGTCGTATGGGCGACGTTGAAACAGAAAGTAATGTTGACTTTAATTCTCGGAGCTCTTTTATCGTTATCCATGATTCTTTCTTGGTTGGTTTGGGGTTCTTTAACCGTAGTTGGCGTTGCCCTCGATGATATGTGTTGGAGTATGGATATGTGGAACGTGAACAAGACGCACGCAGATATCACCAACGATGTGATTCCTTGCATGAATCCTGGAGATGCGGTTTACTCCATGAATGTGCTGCGATACGAAGTGTATAAGAACATTGTTGACATGAACGATAAATTAACAGCGAAAGACGAGACGTTTTGTACGGAATTTTATCCAGTACCAGAGCGAGAAGTTTGCGAAAACCACGGGGGTATGGGCGCGAGCGGCTCGTTTGGAAGCACCGTGTGTAACGCCAGAGAAAGCGGATATCTCGGCTCGAACACTACTTTCGTATTGCCTGATACCGAGATGGAAAGTGGAGATACTCTGTGTGAAGACAACTTGTTGAACAGACGAATGTTGTTGCAAAGATCCAGTGATCGCATGACGATACAATCGAATTTTGATTTCGAAGAGGAAATAAGGAAGTGCAGCTCATATGGATCCAATTGTGTTTCTGATGTGTATGGTCCCATCGAGGATTGGGACGTGAGTTTGATCACGAACATGGACTATGCTTTTCGGTACAAATACTATTTAAACGCCGATCTTTCAAAGTGGGACGTCTCGAGCGTGACGAGTATGAAAGGAATGTTCACGTACTGCTATAATTTCAACTCAGACTTGAGTTCCTGGGATGTGTCGAGCGTCAGAAATATGTACGAAATGTTTCGAGGAGCGAGAACATTCAACAGAGACCTGAGGAAGTGGGATACTTCGCAAGTAACTGATATGGGATACACGTTTGCAGAAGCTAAGAAATTTAATGGGGATGTATCGACGTGGGATACTTCGCAAGTGACGAGCATGTATCAAATGTTTTATCGAGCGGAAAAGTTTGATCGACCCATTGGCTCTTGGAAAACCTCTGCTGTGAAAAAGATGGACTACATGTTCGGACATGCTTTGGATTTCAATCAAAATATTGGGGGTTGGGACACCTCTCAAGTGACGTCAATGACGTCTATGTTTGAAAGCTGTCCGGGATTCAACGGCGATATCAGTGAATGGGATGTCTCTAAAGTTTCTTCTTTCCGATACATGTTCCGATACGCCGTCTCGTTCAACCAGAATATCACACACTGGGATTATTCGGGCAGGTACAATACATGGTATTCGAATAGTATGCTCCAAGGAGCAACCAGATTTCACGAGCGATTTGCGTGTGAAAGTACGAATCCACCAGATTCATCCTCGTGCACTACCGTCAAAACCACTTGGTCAGCGCCGTCACCACCTCCAAATGCTCCGCCGCTTCCCCCTCCGTCACCTCCGCCCGCTTTACCGACTCCTCCTCCTCCGTCACCGCCACCCATCGTCCCAGTCACGACGACAAGCTATTATTCATTCAAAAATCTTGTAGCTTCATGTCTTCAAGAAGATGAAGTGTATGGCATGTGTCATAGTTTCGTTGAAGGACCAATGCCACTTTGGGACGTTTCTGCGGTGACGACTATGAGACAAGCTTTCGAATATAAACGTTCATTCAGAGGGGATCTCTCGAAATGGAATACTTCATTGGTCACTGATATGTCCTTTATGTTTCGTGACGCAAATGTATTTGATTCAGACATAAGCGCCTGGGACGTTTCTTCCGTAACGAGTATGGATTCAATGCTAAAGAACGCAAATAACTTCGTTTGCGATATTACTCGATGGTACACACCATCGCTTGCATCGGAAAATGCAAGGTCGATGTTTTTAGGCGCAAAGAATTGGGAAAAAATATTCGTGAGACAACACGGCTTCAGACAGAATACAGAAAGTGAAAGTACCGATATCGTAACTTCAGCAATCTTGACCGATCACTCCGACGGTCCTGCGAGTATGTGGGAGTATAAATATGAACCTCCTCCGCCTCCGCCTCCGGCGCTGCACATAATGGATTCAAATTTTATTCCATTGATTGATGATTGCTTGGCGCTGCGACCGGAAGACGGTATTTGTGAAGGTACGCAGTTCGGGGACATGCGGTATTGGGACGTCTCGCGGGTCACGAATATGGCCAGGGCATTCAATGGGTTTTCACTTTTTAATGCGGACATATCGCGCTGGAATACCTCGAGCGTCACGAACATGGAGCGCATGTTTTCGGGAGCGAAGAAGTTTGATCAAGACATTACATCGTGGGATGTATCTGAAGTAGGTAGTATGGTTGCGATGTTTTACGGCGCTACCACGTTCAACAAAGATATCACGGGATGGGAAACGTTGTCGTACGTCTCTACTATGAGCATGTTCCGTAATGCGGAAACCTGGCTCTCCGGGTGCATCCGGGGTAAAGGTGGCTCTTCTACCATTGGTAACCGCCTCGCCTACGGCCCACCAAAAATGTGGGAGTGTACATTTCCACCCGCTCCGCCCCCATCGCCGCCGTCACCACCACCGCAGCCCTCTCCTCCTCCATTGCCACCCAGTCCTCCGCCGTATATCGCCCCGCTTACTGACAGAAACTTTTACAGGCACGTCGAAGCGTGCTTATCGTATGATCCTATCCTTGGTAAGTGCTTTGCAAGCGATTACGGGGAAATAGCATCGTGGGATGTCAGTAAGGTGACGTTCATGGGTGGGTTGTTCATGGATCGACACAGTTTTAACGCCGAAATACAAGGCTGGGACGTTTCCGCAGTAACGAGCATGGATAGAATGTTTTTGAACGCATACAACTTTAATCGTGACATAGGTGAATGGAACGTTGGAAACGTTCGCGACATGAACCAAATGTTTAGACACGCCGTCAACTTTGATAAAAAATTGTCCAATTGGGATGTTAGGAATCTCATAAATGCGCAGATGATGTTCATGCACGCCGAAAAGTTCACGAATGGAATGTCCGGAGCTCTGAATAACACTTGGGAGACTTCAGTAAACATTAAATTTAAAAGCCATTGCTTAGTCGGTGCAAAGAAATGGCACGAGACGTACCAATCTTTGATTGGGAGCGGTCCAACGGCGGATAAAATATTAGTCCCTTGGGGTCCGATATGGCCCCCTAGTGGTTATGTTTCCGGAAGTAAAACAGAAATTACCAATGACGTTCAGTTCAGACTTGCAGTTCAAGATTGTATGATCAAGGAACCTACGCTGGGAGCTTGCTGGGAATCTGAATATGGTCCAGCTCCGCTTTGGAATACGAGTTTAGTCACGGACATGTCCAATGCTTTCAGAAATAAGGAACAGTCGAATTGGATGGTAAGCGCGTGGGACACGAGTCGGGTGACGAGCATGTCAGAGATGTTCAAAAACGCCAAAGTCTTTAGTTTTGACATCTCGCGCTGGAATATCTCCCAAGTTACCGACATGACCAGAATGTTTGACGGCGCAGCGAAATTCAATCAAAACATAGGCACTTGGGATACGTCAAAAGTGAAGAGTATGGTCGGAATGCTAGCCAACACGGCATATTTCGATAGGGAGCTTAGAAATTGGGACACGTCGTCTGTCACTAGCATGGAAGAAATGTTCAGAAATGCGAAAAACGTTAATCAATTTATTGATAGCTGGGACACGTCATCAGTTACCAGTATGAGATTAATGTTTTCTGGTACTTCAAGCTTTAACCAGATTCTTGGGAATTGGGACACGTCTAGGGTTTCTAATATGAATGGCATGTTTTGGGGAGCAACTCAGTTCAATCGAGATGTTGAGGGTTGGGATACGTCCTCCGTGACCTCGATGACATCAATGTTTGATTCCGCTTCTGCGTTCAACCAAGGCATTGGGAGTTGGAACACAGAAAAAGTGACTTCTATGGGAGGAATGTTTGATTCCGCTTCTGCGTTCAACCAAGCCATTGGGAGTTGGAACACAGCAAAAGTGACTGATATGAATACGATGTTTCGGTCCGCTTCTGCGTTCAACCAAGACATTGGGAGTTGGAACACAGAAAAAGTGACTGATATGAGATATATGTTTTATTACGCTTCTGCGTTCAACCAAGACATTGGGAGTTGGAACACAGGGAAAGTGACTACTATGTATTATATGTTTGATTCCGCTTCTGCGTTCAACCAAGACATTGGGAGTTGGAACACAGCGCAAGTGACTGATATGGGATTTATGTTTGAGTCCGCTTCTGCGTTCAACCAAGACATTGGGAGTTGGAACACAGAAAAAGTGACTGATATGAGATATATGTTTTATTACGCTTCTGCGTTCAACCAAGACATTGGGAGTTGGAACACAGCGCAAGTGACTGATATGGATTCTATGTTTCGTTCCGCTTCTTCGTTCAACCAAGACATTGGGAGTTGGAACACAGCGCAAGTGACTGATATGGGATCTATGTTTCAATACGCTTCTGCGTTCAATCAACCGATAGGCAGTTGGGACACTGATAAAGTAAGGTATACAAGATACATGTTTTATCACGCGGCTGAGTTCAACCAAGACATTGGGAGTTGGACATTTCCATCAATATCTTCCTCTTACTACAGTTCAAATATGTTTTACTACGCCAATGCATTTAAAGCTAAGTATGGCTGCGGGAATTCAGATCTCCCAAGTACGTGCACCACGGTTTTGGCTACCTGGGTTGCACCCTCCCCGCCGCCCCCATCCCCACCCCCACCTCCTTCTCCACCTCCTCTTCCCTCCCCTCCACCGCAACCTCCTTCACCTCCACCCAGCCCACCTCCTTCTCCTCCACCTCCTTCCCCACCACCCTCTCCACCCGCTCCGCCCCCTCCCCCTTCTCCTCCCCCGTCAGACCCAATACCTAGTGGTACTCTAAAAACTGCCGTCGACGAGTGTTTGAAAACAAATCCAGTGGACGGACTTTGCTATGATTTAAAAGTTAATGGAGTATCGTATGGCGCCATGCCTTATTGGGACACGAGTCAGGTAACCTCTATGAAATATTTGTTTGCGAGCAAGGTAGACTTCAATGCGGATATATCGGGATGGGATACTTCGCTAAATAGAAAACTTTGGGGAACTTTTCATGGCGCGCAGAATTTTAATCAAGATCTCTCCAAATGGGACACAAGCAAGGTCGACGACTTTGACGTTGTGTTCAATGGAGCGACGAAATTTACGCAGGACGTATCGAGCTGGGGTTGGAGCTGCGAAAGATTGATCTGGGGGTCTAGTATGTACCAAAATTCTGGTGCTCCTTGTTTTAAATGCAGCTCAGGCGTGTTCGAATCGTGTTCTACGGGAAGACGAAGAATGCTCCAGTCCTCGGACGACGCACCGCCCATCACGGACGAGTCATTCTCAGGACTCATCTCCAAATGCCTCGCAGTTGCGCCCACAGATGGCAGATGTGGAGAGGAAAACGAGCATGGTGACATGTCGATATGGAACGTTTCTCTCGTTAAAGATATGACGGCTGCTTTCAAAGATAAATCAAATTTCAACGCAGATTTGACTCTGTGGAATGTGTTCCAAGTCACCTCGATGGAAGAAATGTTTTCTGGGGCATCGGCATTCAACAGTGACATCATTGGCTGGGATACGAGTGAAGTGGTCAACATGGACTCGATGTTTATGGACGCGACAGAATTCAACGCGGACATCACGGCTTGGAACACCTCGTCCCTCACCAGCAGCGCCGGAATGTTTTCAGGGGCGACTGCGTTTGCTGACGCTTGTGTGAAGATCACGACGGGAAGTTCCAGCAGCGATGGTCCACCCTCAGCGTGGGATTGCTACGTCGCTCTCCCGCTCGACGATGAAGTCATTAACGAAGCTGTGATTCAGTGCCTCCAAGCGTCACCAATATTAGGTGAGTGCGCATGGAGCGCGACTGTGAATCCGTACGGACCCATGCGCGAGTGGAACGTTTCCTCTGTGACTGATTTCTCCGGTTTATTCTCCGGTCCATTCAACGGTGATATATCCTCATGGGATACGAGTTCGGCAAAAACAATGAGTGCCATGTTTCAAGACGCCTTTGACTTCAACAACGACATCTCGTCATGGGATGTATCGCAAGTCACGAGCATGGACGGCATGTTTGATGGCGCCCGCTCGTTCAACCAGGACTTATCATTATGGAACGTCACTAGTGCAACTACAATGGATGTAATGTTTAGGAACGCGGTTTCATTTGATGTGGATGTGACGTCTTGGTGCTTGTTGGATGATGCTGACGCTACTTTACCGTGTACACATATGAGGGCGGATGAAATGTTTTCAGGCGCCACGGCTTTTGGAGAGAAATTTTACTGGGTTGGTCTCGCAGAAGAAGCAGGGAACGGGAACGGACCTGCCGTGAATTGGGATTTGAGGGGAGACTCACCCTCTCCTCCTCCTGTTCCGCCGTCTCCACCGCCTCGACCGCCTCGACCGCCTTCGCCGCCCCCGCCGCCTTCGCCGCCTCCTTCGCCACCTTCGCCCCCTCCTCTCGCTGCGTTTCCTCCGGCGCCTCCTCCTCCACCCGATGTGCCGGAAAGACCGGTGGAAATTCTCCCTGTCTTTTTGATGCGAGCTGCGTGTGCCGGCGGTAGAGCTGGTAACGAGTGCCCGGGTTACGAAAAGACGTACAACTACATTGGAAAATTTGAGGACGAAATTGGAAAATGCAGCGACGCCGAAGACGAGTGTGCAGAGTACTTGGACGACAAGCGCATGATTAAATCGAACGTTTACGATGAAATCAAAGAATACGCAATCGTCGCGCGAACCTTGTCTGCCGCTCTACCGGACACATACGCCATCACAACGTGCGAATTTGTGCAAAAAGCGTTCGCCGATGCGAAACCAGGGTGCGAAGACACTATGAAATCGATTAAAATTCTGTTCGTCGGCACGACGCTCATTTCGGTCGCTTTCTTTAGCATGTGGGTCGTCTTTATCGTCGTGCTTTCTCGATTATTAAACAAAGATCGGTTGCTCGATTCTTCTGACGGGGAGAAAACGAATATCGAAACGAAGAAAGAGGTTGGCGAAGACGCTCTTTAATTTATCATCATAAGCGAGAGAGTACTAAGAACGCGTACTTTTAGAAGAGATTATAGTTTTACGTCTGAAACCGGTATTTATCACTGTACGCGTACACACGAAGCGAAGCATAAAAAAGTCAACAACCTCTCTCTCGCGCGCTCAAAAGAGCGCCGCTCTCTTCTTCGTAAAAACTCGACTTCGGGAAGTTTAACAACCCAGTTTTTAAAAGGATATCTGAAAAGAGACCCACCCCTTTCTCTCACGTGTTCTGTCATCTCTTTTTTCATTAAAATCCAACTCTTCTCTCATCATCGCAAGTTGAGACTCTTTTTCTATTTTTTGTCTGTGGAGACAAAAAGTCCTCATTTCTACTCGTACACCAAAAGCATTCTATTCTCTCTCTCTCTCTGTCTCTCTGTCTGTGTTTGCTTCCTCTGCCCTCGTCTCCCTCGTCTCCCTCGAGATTGCATTATTCGCACTCTATTCGCACAAATATAATAATGAAGCGCAATAATGAGAGTCCTCCTCCTCCTCTGAAGAAGAAGAAGATGATGAAAAGCGAAGAAGACGAGAAAGGAAAAGAAAAGAAGAAAAAGAAGACGATTTCGAGAACGTCGAAATCATCGTCTTTCTTCACCAACAACAAAAGACCCACCACCACCACCACCAACAACAACGCGTTTAGGACGACGAAGAAACACTCCCGCGAGCGGTATCTTCGCGATGATATTTTCTGCGGGATTAAGCAAGCGCCGGTGGCATACAAAGGGAAAGACAAGACGAAATGGATTTTGGATGTAAACGCAGAAGAAGAAGAAGAAAAAGAAGAAGAAAAGAGCGGCGTAGAAGCGAAGTCGATGACAACGAAGGAAAACAACAACAACAACAACATCGAAAATGATAAAATTATTTACGTCGTCGACGCGAACGTGTGTTTACACCAGCTGGACGTGGTATCGCACCCGAAGGCGATGAGAAATGTAGTCGTGTGCACGACGGTTTTAGAGGAGGTTAGAAACCGGTCGAGGAATGCGTACGAGCGCGTGAGGAGGCTTTGTCTAGAAGCTTCTTCATCTACGGGGGATAAAACAACGTCGGGGAGAAAGAATTTCTTTGTGTTTTCTAACGAATTTCACAAGGACACGTACGTCGGAGAGCCGAAGAAAGGCGAATCGGCGAACGATAGGAACGATCGGGCGATACGGGAGGTGGTTAAGTTTTACCAAAAGGTTGTCGGATTGTGTTCGTCGAACAAGCACAACGGCACGCAAAAAAGAGAAGGAGGAAAAGGAAGCGCCGGAAAAGCAGCGGAAGCAAAAGTCATATTAATTTCTGACGATCGAGGAAACGTGTTGAAAGCGAAAGAGGAAAATTTGAACGCGATGAGCGTCAGGGAAGTGGTAAACAAACATTTCGCAAAGTCGTTCCCGGAGTTGGTCGATTTGTGCTCGACGAGAACAGAAGAGTGCTTCGGGGCGGATGAAAACGAAATCGCGAGAAATAATTACGCGAAGAACACAAGAACGACAACGAAAGCTTCCATCAACAAGACGGAAATGAACAGCAAAAAGAGTAACTCGACGGCGAGAGGAGGGTTCACCGCCTTTCCCGAACACTTGACGAAAGCGCAGTATGATAGCGGCGTCTCCGCCGGGAGATACAAAGAAGGCAAAATCAGGTGTTCTCCGTACTCGCCATTCTCGGCGTACGTCGACGTGGGAGACGACACGCTCGACGTGAAAATAGAAGGACGTCATCGCATGAACAGAGCGATGGAAGGAGACGTTGTCGGTATTGAAATTATCGAAGATGAGGATGAAGAAGAAGAAAGGGAGAAAGACGACGTCAACGATGACGATAACGTAGTCTCACTCGCACCAATCGTAAACGCATCAGAAGATGTTGCTTCAGTCGATGATGCGTCCGCGAAGGCCGGTGCAGAAATGCCTCCTTCTTTGCCGGAGTTGAAAGCAAAAGTCGTAAGAATCGTAAAACGAAATTGGAGAGATCGAGGATACGCGTGCGCTCTCGATATTGAATCTTGCGCAGATCTCGCGAGAAAACAACACGAGAATAGTAACGAAAATGAAACGGAAGATGGAGGAGGTCGCGCGAAAAGAGTCCTTTGCGTGCCGAACGATCGCAAAACTCCAAAGATTCGTATCAATACGCGACACGCGCATCAAATTGCTTCTCAGAGAATCGTCGTTGTCATCGACGCGTGGCTCGCGTCTTCGCCGTATCCAGAGGGACACTTTGTTCGCGCTCTCGGTGAAATTGGAGAAACTGCGTCGGAAACTGCAGCATTATTACTCGAAGCAGACGTGGACGATCGTCCTTTTGCGCCGGCGGTGCACAAATGCGTTCCGCCGCTGCCGTGGAAGGTGACTGAAGAACACATAGAGGAGCCCAAACGTGAAGATCTGCGGAATCTGCGCGTTTGCTCGGTGGACCCTCCTGGATGTCGCGATATTGACGACGCACTTTCTGCTGTCGTTGTGCCCAAGAACGATGGCGTCGAAGGAGAAGAAGAAATTGAAATTGGCGTTCACATCGCGGACGTGACGACGTTTTTGAAACCTGGAACGCCCATGGACGACGAAGCTCTGCGCAGAGGCACGACGACGTATTTAGTTCAGCGCAGATTAGACATGCTCCCTAAACCTTTGACTGAAGATATTTGTTCGTTGAGAGCGGACGTAGAGCGACTCGCGTTTTCGGTTTTTTGGCGCGTAGATCCAGCCACGATGCTCCCGAGAAAAGACGTCAAACCGCGCTTCACGAAATCAATCATTAAGTCGAGCAAGGCGTTGACTTATCAAAAAGCGCAAGAAATCATCGACGATGAAACGAACGATAAGAGTGACTTGGCGAACGATTTGAGACGTTTACGAGACGTGTCAAAAGCGCTCAGAGCGAAAAGAATGGAACAAGGTGCTTTGACTTTAGCTTCGCCAGAAGTGAGGTTCGAATTAGACGACGAAACGAGTAATCCTTTAGACGTGAGTTTGTACATCTCTCGAGAAACAAACAAAATGGTCGAAGAGATGATGCTCTTGGCGAATATCGCGGTGGCGGAGAGGATCTCCGAGCACTACCCGTCCTTCGCGTTGTTGAGAAGGCACCCGGAGCCGAGGGAAAAAATGTTTCTTCCTCTGTTAGAAACAGTTCAATTGCTTGGTTTAGAGAACAAAATAAACTGCGCGTCGAATAAAACTTTGGCGGAAAGTTTGGACGCGTGCGTGCGCGAAGATGATCCGTACTTTAATACTTTGTTGCGCTTGCAAGCGACGAGATGCATGTCCACTGCGAAATACTGTTCGACCGGGTCTTTTCCGAGAAACGAGCTCTATCATTACGGCTTAGCTTCTCCTTTATACACGCACTTTACGAGTCCGATTCGTCGATACGCCGACGTGATTGTCCATCGTTTACTCTCTGCGAGTTTGGGATTGATTTCCATCGACGAGGTTTTGATCTCAAGCGTTGGGAAAAAAGTCGCCATAGACAACACCAATCTTTTCACTAAGGAGATTGCCGAGACGTGCAACGCGAGACATTTGGCCGGTCAACAAGCCGGCAGAGCGTCGGCAGAGCTCCACACTTTGAAGTTTTTCAAAGATAGAACGACCGTCGCAGAGGCAAGAGTCTTCCAGATTCGCGGCAACAACAACAACAAGACTACTACTTCTACTTCTACTACTACTACTACTACTACTACTAATAATAATAATAATAATGCTAATAATATCAAGAAGGGCGAGAAAGACGAAGACGAAGATGAAATCGTCGCCTTTGTTCCTAAATACGGCATCGAAGCGAGAGTTAAAGTATCGAAAGGATTCAACGCTCGTCAGAACATGTTTGGAAAACTCAAGGTGAAAATAGAAGTCGAGCAAATGCCGTTTGGACGAAGTAAGTTGAACGTTTCCATAGTCGAATAAAAGAAAACACGCGCGAAACCACCGCGCGAAGAAATAGAAGAGATTTTTAGAATAGAATTCAATAACTTGTGTTAGAAGAAGTATGCATAGGGTGGCTATCGTGATGAGTTTCTTTCATTCGTTCGTTCTTTTGTTATCATATACATTTTCTTTTTCATATTAAATATCATTTTGTTCCCATTTTGTGATCACAACACGGTCCGTCATGCGAAAATTTTGTCGTCAACCGTCCTTTTTGTCTTCTCATCAGTGTTAAATTAAACAGAAGAGTTAAAGAGGGTTAGGAATCAAACTTCCATAAGGAGTGACTTCCTGTAAAAGCTGCAATCCCAAGAACAAGTGCATGAACATGAGCGCGAGACCGTACGGCGCCAACATGGTCGGACAATACGAAATACCCGGAATCAAATACCCCAAGCCGAGGATAAACGAAGTAATCTTCTTCTCCCCTTCGGTTAACCACACCAACGAGGCGATGGCGATTATCCATGGCACGATCGGGTGTAAAAAGAACCCACCAATCGGTCCGAGGAGTCCAGGCGGCGCGAAACCAATCTTGGCGAAGGTTTCAAACTCCATCGCTCTCGGCAAGAGCTGCATCATTGCCATGACCAAACCGGGTCCAACCAACGCAATTTTCTTCACCGAATTCATAAGAGTGTACGGAATTCTCTTCGTAACATCCTTACAGTTGCTCAAAATAGTCGTCATGTGCGCGTAGTGAAACGCGAACGCGTTGACCGCCAACGTCGACGCCGCGCCGACGGCGCTGTATTGCCACACCGCCGCCGCGGCGACGAGAAAGATCAACGAGTGCAAATACGCGGGAACGTCCCCGCCAATCCCGAAAATCCCGGCGACCCCGGCGGCAACGCTCGCCGCTGCACCAGCCTGGGAAAACAAAAGAGGTCCGGCTAACGGCGCCAACGGGCCTCCAACCGCGCCTAACCCGCACGCCGCCATGCACGCGCCCATCGTCGGGAACGCGCCAAATGAACCCGCGCTCATGATCGTCGCCGGCGCATATTTCGACACCCGAATCGAGAGTTTCTTCAATCCCTGTTATCATAAAGAAGTCATCATCAAAGAATTGATGAGGTTTTATTAATAATGGTTAGTGTTATTTAATGAATTGTTCTTCTTCTTCTTCTTCGTCTTCTTCGATGTTGTGTTTACTACTAAACAGCACTTTTCTCCTCAATTTTCTCTGTTAATGTTGTCCTTCAAAAAAAAAGGGGAAAAGAAAAAGCTGACGAGGCAAAAAAAAGGAGAATTTTGAGGATTGAATTGAATTGGATGATGATGATGGAGAGCCAAAGAAGAACTCTGCGTGTCTTTTCTCTCTCTCTTTCTCGCGATCGATGACGATGAAATGGTGGTGGTGATGCCGATTGCTTTTTTTTTTCGCGTTCTTCGATTGTTAGTGTTGACGAAAGAAAAACCATCATCACGAGTTCGCGCAATTATTATTCGAATTCTCCCTTGAGAAAGAAAAACTCATCGTATTTTGTACCTCCACGGATTGCACATCTTTTATCGTCTCTTTCACCGGACCGGTCACGTCGGCGACCGAAATCGCTTTCGCTATCTTCAAAAGACTGTTGTTACTTCTTTTATTAGTATTAGACTTCTTTCTCAACTTCAAAGTCGTCGGGGAAGAGATGAATGCGCTCGTGGTCGACATCGTGATGGACACCATTTTTTTATTCGTTTTTTTTTCTTGTGTCGCGTTTTTGTGTAAAAAGTGGTGTAATTTGTATATTGTATATTGTTTTCGTGATCTGTGCTCTGAGAGTGATTTTTGAGAGAGAATTAATTCGCCACTACACAACCACTTTACACAAGTCAAATTTAAGAATTTAGAGAGGAGATATAATCACAGCCACTCGCTCACGAACGAAAGATGAAGAAAAAGAAACGAGAGCATTTTCGCGCGGTGGCTCTGATAGTGAGCGTTCTTTTATTAATCGTTTTCGTAGTATCGCCGTTAGAACTCGTAAAGGATTACGAGAAGAGTAAAACGCATCTATCAACGCCAAAATCCTCGGTCGAAATCCGATTTGCCGACTCAATTTTGAACAACGACGCGAAGGAGACAAACTATTCTTCTTCTTCTTCTTCTTCTTCTTCTTCGTATCGCGAGAGAAGAATAAGTAGTAGAAGAAGAAACCTGATGCAATCATTGCTGTCACCAGAAACGATCGAAGCGCAGCCGACGAATTACCACGTGCATGTCGACCGACATCACGTCTCGGGAACTTTTTTGAAACGTGTGTCGACTTTTTTGGGTTGCAAAACGGAGTGCGACAGGTACGGGTACGAGTGCGCTGGGTTTACGTTAGAGCTTACGCAAGTTACGTCGGCGTATGAGTGCATCTTAGTCGGTCGAGGGTACGGTTTAGTCGCGGACGAGGTTGAAAAAGTGCATACTTTTTATAGAAAGAAACGAGGGGTGGATATGGACGAAGATTTTGCGGGATACGACGACGCGAACGTATTAGTAGAGGAACGACGGAGTTCGGAAACTAAACGGATAGAGAATGTCACGTACGATGATTTGGTCATTCATCCAAGCCTGATACGAAAGTTAGCCTACGCAGCAGTAAATGGAACCTTAGCAGAGATTACGAGAGCGTGCGAGAGGGATCATCGGTGCGCGGGCTTTTATAGGTGTTCTGGAGCGAGCGACACGGCGAATAGCAAAGCCGCAATCGCGAGTCAGTTTGGAATGAACAATTTTAGAATCGCGTACACGCAGCAACAATTTAGAGCGTTTTCGGAGGCGATTGTGAAGTTGGAGGAAGCGTTTGCTATATCGAACAAAAAAATGGACGAGTTTCACGAAGAAGCGAGGGTGACTGGGCCGCTCTTGGAATCAAACGAGGACGGTTTGAGAGCGATATTCGCCAGCGGGTATTCAAACGCAATTTTCCTTTCGTCCTTGCCAGACTCGAGCGAATTAGTGCAAAGAGAAGGAATACAAACACACTACGTAAAAGTGACAAAAACCACGGGCGGTACAGCGAATGGAGAAAATTGTGTGTTTCCTTTCGAATACGAAGGCGTGGAATATTTCGAACCGACATTAGAAAAATCCTGGGAAGGAAAACCGTGGTGTTTTACCTCGTCTAGCGTGACTTTTACTTATAGCAACGATGAAGGTCAGAAGAAATGGGGTTATACAGATACGTACGCGCAAAATAGAAGAAGAGCGGTGTATGTGAGAAGCGTCAATAGTGAATGGTCGGAGTGCTCTAAAACGTGCGGGGGTGGCTTTCGGACGCGCTCGAGAAGGACGTGTAAAGATTTACTGACGAACCAAGCCGTCGATTCGAGTTTGTGTGGTATTAATAGTGGAAGAGAAGACGACGATGGAAAAGTTGAGATTGAAGTGTGTCACACGCACTCGTGTCAAGATCAGTGTTTCGTTCCGATTGCAGAAGATAGAAAACCGTGCAATCCGTATTACGAAAATATTCATAAGGTGGAGAAAACGTCGGTTTCCGCGGAAAAGGAGAGATGCGAGCTGTACGGATGCTGCTTCGCAAACGCACGAGAATCGGCTTCTGCCTTTAGTTGTTATCAATCTTTGGTGCAAGTTGAGTATATAGGCTCGAGCACGAACGAGTGCGCGGTAAAGCGCGACAGTTCAAGTGCAGTTTCAACGACGATTACTAAATGTGGCGACAGTTGCTGTCGAGCCAGCGACGACGGAGGAAACTTGTGCGAGTATCACGTAGGATACTCGGATCCTTTGAACGCGACAGACCCGTGTGGAGAGTATAGTAATAGTATAAGCAATGCGAGCGCAGTAGTTGACACTGTGAAGTGGGTGTTTTTAGGAGGAAATACGTACATCGAGAATTGCATGCGCTTGAGTTCAACGATATCGAGAACACTCCTCGAATGTCAGAGCGCCTGTCGCGCAGCCATGGCGTCTCGGTGTTCGGCGATATCTTTCTTAGGCGCGAAGAAAAAATGTGATTTGTTCCTGTGCGGGGTATTTGGTAGGAGACGCCCGTTACAAACTCAAAATGTGGTTGGGTATGAATCGTACGTCTGGCGATCGGCGGTCTCGGGAAGATGGACGAGCTCCGCGTGGTCCGAGTGTAAAAATACCGGTTATATAACGTACTCGGCATCTTCAGCAGAGTGTACTTTTAAACAGTTTCGAACCGTGCAATGTGTAAATACCGTGAGTGGATCGATTGCGAGCTCAGAATCAGAGTGCGTAGCGGCAGATAAACCATCGATCGAACAATTTTGCCAAGGCGCGTGTCCATCCACGAAAACGTGCGAAGAGCTCGGGACGAATTTCTCGGTACGAGACGCTCTTTTACAAGCGAGTAGGATTTGGGAGAATAACCCCGACGGTGGCGGATATGACCAACACTACGGCGGCTTTCCGTCTCTGCGTTCGTGTGGCACTCAGATTTTTGATGCGGCCCCGAACCAAACGTGGGCGAGCTTCACGAACGACCCTTTGGCGTCTGGGTGCTATCAGGCGACTGGCGCGCAAGGCGTCTCTGGTTACGGTAATTATCCCAAAGACAGAGCTTTTAAATATCATGATTACTGGACGAGCTCTTTAAATCGAAGCTGCGCTTGGAACGACATTACGTGCAACCCAGGCGTGTCCTACGGGGTAAATAAGGATTTGTGCGAATCTCGAGGCGCTCGGTTGTGCACAGCATACGAAGTCGCCCTTGGTTTACCACAAGCTTATTCTGCGCAATATTGCCCAACTTCGTTCGTTTGGACGTCGACCAAATGCGATGAGAACGATTCCACTGGTGTTTTTGTTGCAAATCCGAGTCGCAGTCGTGGTATGTATAAACACTGGAACAAATTAACGTCAGCTATGGAGCAAATGGGGGGCAACGCCAAACATTGCGTTTCCGCGTACACGGATGAATACCAGCACATATACCCAGCGTGTTGCGCAGACTATGCAGTGAACACTGCAAGTAATGCATCTGGATTCAATGCTGCGTATTATAACGACTACAAGGAACCAATAAGTGCTGCTGCGTATACTTCTGTGTACGAGCGAGAAGTTGAAATCAATCGCGGTCTCGCCGGTCTCACCAACGGGATGGATGGATACTGCAAAAGAAAAACATATTTGACGGACGATTTAAGGACGGTGCGGTCGAGCGACATCGTCGTTTTGCCGTGCAAGGCGTATGAGGGTTCTTGCACGCCAACTTCTTTTAGTAAAACGTCGAGGAGTGATAGGCACTCGGACTGTTCAAGCGGTACGTTTTGTGCCGTCGGAATAGGGGAAAAGTACGGATTACCGAGAGGCTCAAACGTCTGCATACCAACCTATCATTACAATCAGATTAAAGTATTAGTTGGTAAAATACTAACTGGTGTACAGACACCGCTGGTATTTGTCGAACGCGGTACGGCGACACTTCCGGCGAGAGCCTCTGTGAAGATCTTGCGAGGACAGCGTATTGGGTGCATGGGCGCATGGGACGGGACTGCAGACGTTGCGGCATCAAAGACGCTTGTGAAGCAAAGCGGGCACTCGGTGCGTTCGAGCGCTAATTACGTGCACATGCGACCATTTAGCGATGAAATGCACACGAATCAATCGAGTATTCATCAACCGTACATGGAATGGAACGATTTCATCGCCGATGGGCGGTATCGTGTGCCCGGATTTTTATACGAGGACGATAGGCATCAGGTTTGTATGTGTGATTTAGACGCGAATGACTGTAACGCGCCAGCCTCTTGGGACGATTTAGGTTTCGTAACGATCGAAACTGAGTCTGATTATTACGAAACGCAGCGTTGCGGACTCCCTCATGGTGGCGATTTGTTCGAGTCTTACGATTCAGCCTCTTTCGAGGAGTATATTCCTCCTCACACTCTCCATACTTTACAAATCTCGCAAGAACGGTTTAGAAAAACCTATTTTATCGAATTTTGCGCGCAAAGGTGCACATCGAACGCTCGATGCGCGGGATTTGATGTAGTCACTCGATCGGCCAGTTCACATTCTACGTGCCGTTTGCGATCGAGTTCGGTCAAGATACGCCTTCGCCAAGGGAGAAATGAAGATTTATTGATTACATTTTACATGCGACGCGACGAGCGCGATCGCGGAATGCACTCTTGGGATTGGCAGCCATCTTTGAACTTTGCTTCGAATGGTACGCACAATATGCTTCAATCGCATTGGAATCAGGTAATTCCAAACGAAATTATTCCCAATCTCGCCCTCGGCGGAGGAAGTATGAGTATGAGGGTGAGCGGGGATTTTGGCGGATTTACCGAAAAGATATTTCCTCAAACGGGAAATTTCACTTCGGATTCGTTGACACTAGGTAGTATTGCAAAGTTGCGACGTAATATAGACCCGTTGATTGGTTCAAAGAATTACTTAGGTGCAGGAGCAAGTTCGAAGTTTTACTCCGAGAGAGAACTTTCGCACGTTTCGTTACATTCTGGGGATTCGAAAGTTTTTCCTTTACACGGACAGCGAATTTATCACAGCGATGGTGGTCTGCTAGGCACAGAACCAAAACGTACATATCGGTACATAGCTGCAGATTCAGCTGAGTTGAGCTCGTTACAGACATCAGAAAGTGTGTTTTTCTCTGGAGGCTTGTATCTAGACTACGCGAAGCCTACGTGCGGCGGGACGGCGAATTCTAGTCCGTGCTTCCATAAAAAGTCTCTCGTGATCCACGCAAACGCGGATGGAAGTGATGTTACTGAATACCAGTCGAAGTGCTTCATACCAGCGTTGCATTTATCGGCGTCCCTTGGAGGTGCGGGTTTCGAAAGAGGGCGAAAAATATGTTACACGAATGCTGAGCAAACCGAATGGGGGTATTGCGACTGCGAGGAGGAGCTTTCTTCCGCGATTTTGAAACGCACTCGATATTGGGGACAAGACTCGATTTTTCATAACGCTAAATATCGAGGCGAAGAAGTTGTGATGATTACCGATGATTTTAACGCCCCCATTCAATCGATGAAGTGTGTCGAGTCTGGGTTAGGGCTGACCTCTGGTAAGTTGAGCGAGTGCGCTTTTTACAGCAACACGACGCTGTGCTTAGAGGACGAGCGATATTACGACTGGGTTCGCATCGATTCGCTCTTCATTAAACCGGTGAGTACTTTGCAATACGTACGCAACGACTTGGATCCAGCATTAGGATATCCCACCGGGTACGTGCGATGCCCTGTCGGCAAGGTTCTCACCGGCTTAGCCTTTACACACGACACGAATCAATCATCTGCCAAGGCGGGTGTAGTTCCGCGTTGCGGCACGCCTAGTGGTTTTACCGTTGATAGTTCTAATGAAGTGAAAGCGCGAACTTTTGCATCAAAAAGCAATGCAGTAAAAAAAGGTACGCATTACGAGATGGACGAGTCGTGCGCACAGGGATACATCGCGACTGGTGTCGGTCTCGTCGGTATGCGCCACACCGATTCATGGGGAACCTCTGTAATGGAAGATTCTTCGTTCAACGACAGACACTTGCTGTGCTCGCCGGTTTCAGCTATTGGTCTTGGAATTGCGGATGGATATACTTCGAGGTCGTGTAAAAAGTTGGACTGCGCAAATGCAGAGATTCTTTCTTCACAAACCACCGAATCCTTGAGCCAGTGTCTGGCTGGCGGCGCCAATCCCTTCGGGTTTAGTCCAGCTTCAGGTGCGACGTTTACGTATGCGCGCGAAACGAAAGTATGCAGAATATACAAAGAAAGATGCGATGAGACCTTGACTGCTGTACCTTCGAGTGTTCCTTCTTACGAATCATCAACTTCCTATCTCGGAGAAACTCGTTTTACCCCGGTGGAATACCTGCACCCGGTAACGATATCGGATTTGGCCTCCTTCGTCGTGATGTCCAACGAGGAAGGCGTTGATTATTTCGTAGGAAACGTCGACGTTGTCTGGGCCACGACACCTTGGAGCATATGTTCGAAACCTTGCGAAAGCGGTGTACAATTTCGTAAAGTTTTTTGCGCGCTCAGATCGCGCCAGATTTTATCTGACGCAGTGAACGATTCTAAATGCGCTCATTTCGATGTAAAGCCAAACGGCATGCAATCGTGTAACGCGTTTAGTTGCAATCCGCAATGCTTGTTGAAAGTAGGCACATCGCGAACAATTTGTGTTCCATATGAATTGGACTCTCAAGGAAACACTCAAAATGTCAACATTCGAAAAGCCACGTGCGAGAAATATGGCTGTTGTTTTGTGCCGTCCACCAGTGAAAAGGAGTGCTACTCGAAAAATTTGACGGAGTTAAATGAGGTTCTCCACGCTCAATGGGTGCCACTTGCGTGGGAAAGGTGCGGAAAGACTCCACAAAAGCGTCGTGCGGACCTGGAAATTTCGCGTAACGATATAATTCAGAAAAATCTTTGGAACACCCAGTCGCGCATGAACGCATGCGTGTGGCCAAACGGTACGCGCGCCGAGATACAAAGATGTATAGCAGGGGCAATGCCACCTACAACTCGACTATGCGATCAGTACGAATCACATGGTTTGCTATGTAATGTAGATTGTCATTATGGTCGGTGTGAGGTTATGGCTGATTACGGCACATGCATTTGCCTCAACGGTTGGGCTAAAGATCCGGACGGGAAGTGTACTCTCAAACGCGGCATCGATAATGGAGAATCGTGCGCGACACCTTCGTGGAACGTAAGCGAATGGAGTGCGTGTGAGAAGGCACCGATAGGATCTGGGATCGCAAGCACCGGTGTGCGCGGGCGTAGTGTTAAGTGTATACCATCTTCGGCCATATGCTATACTGCGTATTGTGAAGCAGCCACAAAGCCGGCTGAATTTGACACCTGTAGCTACACAGAAACCCCTGCCTCCTTGTTTTTGCCATCAGGATGGACCCACTTTTTGAAAGCAGAAGCGAGTGAATTACTCGACCCAATCGATGACTTTATTCTATTCGAGCGGCGCGCGCATACGAGCGAGAAGACGTTCAATGCATCTGTCAGTGAGTGCGTCAGGGCGTGCTCGCATACCGCTAGATGTCCAGGTGTGGTTTTCACGCCTGACATTGATGATAACCCCGAAAGCGGCAATTGCGGTTTTATATCAACTAAGAAATTAAGCAGATCAGCGTCGCCAGCATTTGAGCGATCAAGTAGGTCTCACGTGTTTGCCAAGCGCGGCGTATTCACGCAATATCCGTACATGGGGTCCGAGGCTTTCGGTGAGCTGTTCAACGTTACGATCGACTCAGGAGAAGTATGGACGGAAGTGTTAACAAACGCTTTGCTTGATTGGAACGAAAATCATGCAAAATCTCAATCCTCGATCCCAGAATCGGATACAATTTGGGACTTTATTAGAACTCAAACGGGAGATCAAGGCGTGAGTTTGAGGAAATCGCTCTATTCACTATCGATGCCGACGCATCCTAAAGTTGTGGAAAACCTTCGCTTTTTGAAAAACTTTTTCGACGACGAGCAAATAGTAGATTCGAACATCCCCGACGTTCTTCTCGCGTTCTCGCAGAGATACAGAAACATAGGTTCGCTAATAAACTCAACCTCTCCCGAGCAGGGAGAAGACGGGGCTACCGCAGATGTTGAATTCACAAAGTTGCGAAATTACTGTGCGCAACATGGGAAGCAATTCAACGCACCCACGTCAAGATTGAAGAACCCTTCTCCGATCGCCGCTCTGGATTATTTGATAAAAAAAGTGGGTAGAAAAGATCTCGCTTTCCCTCTTACAGATGCACCATGGCCATTACTAACGATACATCCAATTGCTCATATTCCCACTGAGGAGTGCGACTGGATTTGGAGCCGATACGAAGACGCGGAGGCAGATAACCCAGATGAGTACGTTGATCTCAATCGTACCAGTAAAGCCGGCATCGCTACTTCTTGGTTTCGATACAGTTCTAATTACGACAGCAATAAACCAGACGCAAACGTGTGTCGAAATTCGAATTGGTACAAAGACTCTCTACCTCGGATTGCCGAAGATGGGGGAGGGAGCGCCAGGTTGTCGTATCTACATGTTGGAAATGTTGCATGTAGAGGCGGACCGGCGACAATGGTCCAACAACCCGGAGGTCACTCAGCAGCAATCGCATTTAATAAAAGCCCAAGTGGGTTATGGAAAATGAATAAGTTTGGGTTCATTGCTGGTGAAGTATCGACGTGGTTGACTGATGTGAACCCGCTCCCTACAGACGATATCCGGAGACGTGGAGAAGGGATTGAAACGTCCTTAGATTACATATCTTCGATACCTCGCGCAATGAACGAAGGCCTGGATAGTTATTTAGAGGTTCGGCTTGCTATGCAGCTATTTCGCACCTTCTATTATAATATGGGCGGCTTAAACACCCAAGAGCGGGTCATAATGCTCTTACTTTCCACGTTGGAGAAAAATCCTCACGTCCCTGAAGCATGGGATTTAATTTTCACGCACTATCAAATGACATCAATTACGAATACTACAATCCTCGAAAAGGCTGCCAGACAATTCTTGCACGTCGCGCGTTTCTATCCTAAGAGTTTGGAGAAATTTCTTTCAGCGGGCGCACGATTAGTAGGATGTCCTTTTGGTGTGACCAGTGATGGTCCACTAAGGTATTTCTTGGATGTGGTCATCCCCTACATACTTGAAGGGGAAAGCTCAATGTTTAGATCGGCGACAAGGTATAATGTTCTTCTCAGAATACTACCATGTTATAGGAGCGCGTATGGAAGTAGCATTGCTGTCTTGAATCTGTTCAAATCGGAACTTCTTGCGCTGGCGTGGAATGAACCCTCCGCTGGAATCAGACGAGCGACGCGAACTGACTTTACACTCATCGATACGCCTGGTAGCGCAAATGCGTTCAAAAATGCGTTGACATTTTTGCTCGGATGCGGTCCAGAGTTTACGAAAGGTATATGTTTCAACGGTTTGGCCGGTTACGACGCCAATGCGACGAAGTTGTGGCTGGAGGATTTGTTTCTTGAAATGCCTAGAGGTCATGTTGGTGGCCGCATGGATACTCTTGTTGGCACTTGGACAATATGTAACGAACCTGACATCAAGCCACCTTTCGGTATTTTAAATGATCCTATTTCAACGTGGACGCAAAGAGGGAGAGTCGCGGAACGAGGTTCTTTTCGAACTTTCAAAGCTTACCTTTTGAAGTATAAAAGGCTTGCGGGTACTTCATTCAACGTGACTAACGAAACTGCTGTTTTCGTGGCGGGAATTGATCAAAGTCTTTCAAATCCGTCCACGTTATATTCCAAAGGTCTTCTAACATATTCAAGTTCACCTAGTAATAGGATAATCCTGGCATCGTGCTCAAGTCCATACGAATATCTCGGAGAAGGCGAGTGTATGGTGAGTAACGGCCTCGAGTCCCCGATGACATTTCGAAAGGAATATTCTGATTTGAATCCGCATGTCGTAGGAACAAATGCGCACGAGGCTAGGAACCGATGTAGAAACAAATGTCTCGAGTTCACGTGGTGCCTTGCCGTAGAAGTTGAGCTCGATGCAGAGTCGCAACTCACTCCTGGATGCAAATTAATAACGGATTGGACGGCTTATGTAGTAGAATCTGGTAACACGCTTGCAAACAATTTTTGGGGAGGCGCAGAAACTCTCGGTGGCGAAACGTATCAAACTCACTGTCATGGTGGAACTTGCCGCGCCGACGCGCCACGTTTTTTCGGTGGCAGAGTGCACTCTCTAACAGGTCATCATTGCTATGCGAAGCCAGATATTGCACCGCCGTCGCCTGCTGCACCGCTCCCCCCCCTCTTGCCTCCCCCTCCGTTACCATTGCTACCTTCACCTCCGCCACCTCCACCGGACCTTGATTACTCGTATCTTGGTGAAGGTGAGTGCCGCCAATCAAATGGAAATTATGGGATAAAATTCTCAAAAAGCTGTTACGATTTATTCCCCCACACGAGCGGTACTAATGCTCATGACGCAATCATTCTATGCAAGGCAAAGTGTATCGTATTCGCGTGGTGTTTAGCTGCAGAAGTTGTACTTCGGGATATTTGGCCAACACCTGAGTGTCGATTAGTTACGGATTGGAACGCTTATGTTGTTGAATCGACGAATACATTCCAAAACAACAAATGGGGAGGTATGCAAAGTATAGATGGTGAAAATTATCAGACTTATTGCAATGGAGGTTCGTCCCTGTGTGGGCCTTCAAATGTTTTCGATGGAGGGAAACTCAACAGTCGAGAGGGATACCACTGTTATCTGAAGACTGCTTCCGCACCTCCGGCGACTTTACCACCTCCGAAACCACCGCCATCACCTCTTCTATCCGGTGTGAGTGCGGGAGTGTTATCAGAAACCGCGAAAAATAACAGACGTGTGCTTATGGAAGAGAAATTAAATGAAAATCATCTTATCTTTGACGCTTCATCGAGTTCTGACTCGTTAATATATCGCTTCTTTTACGACGCGGAGATGAATCTCGACGCGGACGATGGCACTTCCAAAGTTCTCGTCGCGTCATTGAGTGCAGAAAACACGAATAGGGGATTCGATGCATCTCTCCTCGCTCCAGTATCGGCAGTCTCTCTCGATCCAATAAAAAGAGAAGCTTATGGTGATAATGGATGCTCTGTGGGGTGCGTAGTTTGTACGAATGCGACCTTTTGTGTGACGTGTGACATCACCTTCAACCCGAATATATCTTCGGGAACAAATTATTCCAGAATTTGTCTTGCGGCGGGTATTCCAGATGCACGATCACCGTTTAACTTTACTCGGCAAGATTTTGCGGTCGCACCCCCGCCACCGTCGCCAATCCCCTCACCACCATTTCAAGCGCCATGGCCACCACCAGTTCCTCCAAAACCGCCGCCATCGCCACCAACTCCACTTCCTCCTCCACTGCATCCGCCGTTCCCCCCTCCCTCGACATCGCCACCTCCAAAGCCGCCGCCGCCGTCGCCACCGCCTCCTTCACCACCACCTCTACCTCCACCTCCACCTCTACCTTCACCTCCTCCTCTATCTCCACCACCACTACCGCCACCTTTGCCTCCTCCTCCTTCTCCTCCTCCTCCTTCTCCTCCGCCGCGTCCTCCTCCTTCTCCTCCTCCTCCGCCGTCACCGCCTCCATCTCCGTGCACGCTCGATGGAAGTTGTCCTTTGCCTCCTCCATCCCCCCCTCCTCCACCCTCTCCTCCTCCTCCATCGCCTCCCCCTTTCCCACCACCGTCTCCTCCTCCGTTTCCTCCACCGTCACCTCCCCCTCCGTCATCTCCCCCTTTTCCTCCCCCTTCGCCTCCGCCTCCTTTACCTCCGCCTCCTTTGCCGCCGCCTTCCCCGCCACCTTTACCACCCCCTTTGCCTCCCCCTCCGTTGCCACCTCCGCCTTCACCTCCGCCATCGCCACCTCCGCCATCGCCACTGCCAAGTCCACCTCCAAAACCACCGCCACCAAGTCCACCTCCGCCATCACCTCCACCGGCACCACCGGTACCTCCACCTCCGCCCCCTTCGCCGCCCCCACCGAAACCACCCCTTCCTCCTTTATTTGCGGAAGATTTTAAGTGTCCGTTTACCTTGTGTGGTTCCGACGAAAGCTGCCCTTGCTTTAGCATGAGATGCTCCGACCGAATCAATGGCATTCAGTACAAGAAAGTTGCACCAGGTTGCATGTTTGTGATCGTGGAATACTGCGCGAGCAATTCGGCAGACCCGGGATGTGCGAAATACATTTCGAAGAAAATTAAGCTTCAGAAGATTGAAAAGTTTAAGCGAACGAAATTACAGTCCAGCGATATGCCTTCGAAAAAGGGTCTCAGCATGTCTCTCGATTTTCCAGCTTCATCGCTTCAAGATGATGTGAACATCGTCATCTCAGAGCTCGATAATACAGATGTGGGTGGAACGATACCACCAGAATACCGTTCGACGGCCATTGGAAACATAATCAATTTGATGCCGCACGGACAAATTTTTGATACCTGTGTCACTCTCGAATTACCATACGAGTACACTGGATCGCACCTTAACGTTGCTTTACTGAAAGCTCCGAATGCTGACTCTACTTTCGATGTCGTTCCCGATACAGTTTATGAAGACCTTGGAGATGGACTGGCGATAGCGCGAGCGTGCATCATGAGTTTCAGTACGGCGATGGTTGTCGAGCAAACCTCACCACCTTCACCGCCGCCGCCGCCGTCACCTTCGCCGCCACCTCCATCTCCGCCTCCATCTCCTCCGCCTTCGCCGCCCCCCCCACCGCCTTCACCTCCTCCCTCACCCCCACTTCCATCGCCTCCTCCCCTTC